>NC_135331.1:76256161-76916161 GCF_023851605.1 Tamandua tetradactyla | reverse complement strand
GTGGTGATTTGGGAGAGTGTTTTGGTAGAGGAGAACATTTTGGCTGGTGCAGTCCGTCAGGCTTTTGAAAAATACCAGGGGGCAGGGGGATGGGGTGAGCAGGGACGATGGGCAATGCATAAAGGGACATGAGCTTGGTGAGCTGTCATGAAGATGCATTGCTGCTCTACAGAGGGATAATAAAATACTGACAGCATTTAACAACCATCTGAAAACCAAGTGTGAAAGTCATGGCACCTCTTTAGCCATTATAAAAGAACTTTATCTCTTGCCAATAGGAGAACAGAAAAAGTTGAAATGGTCCCCAGGACTTAATTGTGTGAGTCATCACACTTCAAAGATGATTGAATGCTCAGTCAAGACATGACTGTGATGCCAAGGTCAGGGCACTGGTTGGGAAATCCCTGATGAGGAATGGGGAGGTCTGTATGGATAAACCCCCAAATTTTGGCCCTCCAAAACTGCCCATACATACTCCCAGCCAAGATAGTAAGTCAAAAATAATAATAATCCCATGGAGGCTAGAGGAAATTAGTGGCTCCTTTAAATATAAAAAGGATGTAAGGATATTAGCTCTTATGTCTCATTTAATTCACCAGTTTGGCCTCTGTAGAAAGATGGATCCTGGAAAATAGTTGTAGTTTATCACAGGTAGTAGGCTGGTTGCAGCAGCCGTACTGCATATAGAATCTTTGCTAGAATAGATAAATATGGCCTCAGGTACATGATATGTGACCACTGATTTGGTGAATACATTCTTTTACATCTTAGTGAGACAGTAGGGTCACAACCAGTTTAGATTCACATGAAATGGATAATGATACACAGCTCTGGCCTCAGGACTGTATTAGTTCTTCTACCCCCTGTGTAAAATAATCTGAAGATATCTGGACCCTCTAGAAAGCCCATAGAACCTCCCATTTATCTATTACACCAGTGACATCATGCTGATGGAGCAGAATGAACAAGAGGTGACAAATGTGCTGGAGGTCTTGATAAGATACATGTACTCCAGGATCTCTATGAAGATTCAGAGACTTGTCACATCAGTAAAACTTTCAGGGATCCAATTGTCAGGGATATTATAAGATATGTCCTCCAATGTGAAAGACGAAGTGCTTCATTTTGCATCCCATGCATAGCACAAACAAGGAAGCATAATGCTCGATGTGTCTCTTTGAGTTCTTGAGGCAGCAAGTCCCATGTGTGCAAATTCTGGTCTGCTCAAGGAGAGACTATATAGGGACTCTCATGAGCAATGATGAATGGCCTGACACACTGGCCAGGGGTCTGGAAAAAAAAAAAGACTGGAAGATTAGAGACAAGGAAGTCTGGGGTAGAGACATGTGGATGGACATATGGGCATGAAGTGTGACGATCTTTGAATCACATGTTAACACCCACCAAAAAGCATGTATCTTGGAAGAGGCACTGAATAACCAGATAAGCTGGCCATCTTTTTTCATCAGCTACCTCAAAACAGTCAAGATGCCAAAACAGGTATGATGACACAAATGAAATTGCTACAGTTTCAGAGATGGAGGCTATATAGCTATTGCTACTTCAGACTGTCAAACTGTTACAGAGACCAAGGCTGAGCCTCTGGTGCAATCTCATTCCTTGAGGGACCAATTGGGAGCCAATTGGTGGAAATTTGGCTCTATTGAGCCCTTTCCATTCTGGAAGGTCCAGTGCTTGGTTCTCATGGGAATAGATACTTATTGCTCAAATCTCTGTGAGATTGGGGCGTCATCCCCCAGGATGCTGAAAATGCATAGGAATTAGAAACCTTAATTTGGCACTGGATTCCCAATAGGAAGAAACTATGGGTCCAGGTTCCAAGGGAGTGGAAGGAGAAGTATTTTTTAGTATTCATAATGATCTACTGGAGGAAATAGTACTTCCCATTTCTAGGGAGGTCTCAGACACATGCTCAGCAGCCATTCCCCAGCCCTCACCTTACCTTGCCTCCTTTTCTACTGTGTGCTCTTCCATAGCACGGAGGAGATGCTAGGTCTAATGAAAAGACCTGACCATACCTTACAGCTAGAAACTGTACAGCTGGAACTTCCAGTGGCAGGGCCTCTGGAGTTGTATAAATATTCAACACTCAAATAGCACAGGGCCTCTTATCCCACTAACTTCCCCCTTCTAAGTTTTCCTTCAAGTAAGAGAGGCCCACTGGAACCCTGGAGGAACTGTTCTTCAACAACCGTGGAATAGTGGATCCATTCGGTGTGAGGGATGGAGGTATACCATTCGACTCTCCCTTTGAGAAAGACCTTACCATTCAGCTGTGAGGAGTGCAGTTAGCTGGCAGGCTACCCTGCAGCATCTTTAGAATCCACTACAGCATCAAAGCCAGAGCCACTCTGTAGGAGTTCTAGGGTCTGATTTTTTTGACCAATACTAGACTCCCCTATTGGCACTCTGCTTTGGAGCTCCCCATTGGGTTGGCTGACTTACAAATCCACATTGTTTTCTGAAGGCATTCGCTGCCAAATCCTGCATTCCCTCTTTTATGGTTTATAAGTGTTACTCCTCAATAGACCACTTTTGCCTGTAACTCCATCTCTGTTACAGGAGAACCCTAACTGATAGATCCACTCTCATGGCTTTATATAGTGTCTAAATCCTTATGACTCCCAGACATCTCTCTCCAGCCAAGATCTTTTCTCTGAATTTCAGCTGCCTCTTGTCATCTCTTGTATGTCTAATGGTTTCTCAGTCTCAAAATGTACCAATTTGAGCTCTGACCTTCCTCTCCCACTCGAAACCACTTCTCCTGCAGTTTTCTTCATTTCAGGAAATAACAATTTTATCATTCAGTTGTTTAGGTCAAAAACTTTGGAATCATCCTCAACTCTTCTGTTTTTCACATCTGATCAGTCAGCACATGCTATCAGTTTTACCTTTAAATATAGACAGAATCTGACCATCTCTCACTATCTCCATGATACCATCCAGGGCAGAGCCACCGTGATTGCTCACTAGGATTTTTAAAATAGTCTTTTAACTTATTTCCCTGCTTCTGCCCCGACAGACTGACATTCAGCTGGCATGCCCTGTAGGCAGTGCCAAGCACAGTTTGTTCTGGTTAGCTGCTGCTTGTGCCAGACTGCTTTTTAAGTATTTTGAATTGCATGCCTGTATTGCATTCCTTCAGTCTACTTAACACAGCAGCCAGAAAGACCCTGTTAAAACCCAGTTTGATGATTTTGGTCCTCTGCTCAAGGTATCCCAATGGCTTTCCTTCTTACTAAGAATAAGGACCAAAGACATTATACTGGCCTCACCCCGGCTCCATGTTATCAGCGTTCCTCTCACTCATTTTGCTTCAGCTACACTGATTTTCTTTTTTGCTGGACATACTAAGCATAGAACTTTGCTTTGCTCTTTCCTCTACCTGAATGCTCTTCCCTGGTAGTCCTCATGGCCCTTTTCTTTATCTCCTTGGGGTGTCTAGTTAAATGTCATCTTCTTGCCAAGGTCTTTTCTGCCCCCTCTCCTATCACTTACATTTTTACCCCAGAACTCCCTATACCCTTTCCTTGTTTAGTGTATCACTTAATACCATCTAGCATATTATATATTTTACCTTTTAATATTGTTCATAGTCCATATTATCCTACTAGAATGTAGGTTACATAAGGTGGGAATTTGTGTCTATTTCATTTACTGCAATATCCCCAGTGCTTAAAGAGTGACTGGTACATAGTAGGTGCTGCCCAAAAAATATTTGTTGATTTTTGTTCAGCTTTATCTCTATGGTTTCCTAGGGTTGTACTCAGGGAACTTAGTCCTGTTATTTTGGGAGAGGGGCACACAGTGCAAGTCTAATCTCTTGTTTCCTCTCCATTCTTCCCTATCAAGCTTGCTCCACTCTCACAGTCCTCCTGCTACAGGGATAATCCCGGGTAAACAGCGGCACAGGATGTTAATAAATCTCTCTATAGCATTATATATCCTTCCCCTTTCAAAGGAATAAGCATTGTACACCAATGTTCATAGCACTGTTATTCACAATAGCCTGAAGTTGGAAGAAACCCAGATATTTGCAGATGAAAAGATCAGCAAAATGTGGTATATTTTGGAATGGAGTATTACTCAGCCTTAAGAAGGAATGAAGTTCTGATATATGCCACTCTGTAGATGAAGCTGAAGATGTATTGCATGAAAGAAGTCAGACGCAAAAGGACAGATATTGTATGATTCCACTTACATGTAATAGTTGAACTATGAAACCTCATGGAGATAGAAGAATACCGATTGTGAGGGAGCAAGGAGAATGGGTGTTAATGCATGGGGGTTTATGGTTAGTGTTTGGGGTGATGGGAAGTTCTGGCAATGGAAGTGGTGAGAACTTTGCAACATGGTGAATGTGGTTCACCTACTGAACTGAACAGTAGGTACGGTTGAGAGTGGTTGAGATGGGAACATTTATGTTCCACGTATTTTTCTACAGTTAAAAAAAAGAGCAACTAAAGAAAAAATGATAATTAAATGTAATACATGATCCTGGATGGGATCTAGCAGGAGAAAAGATAAAGCCCCTGAAAATATTATTGGGACATATGAGAAACTGAAATGCAAACTGGAAGTTTTATTTCCAAGTTAAATTTCTTGAACTTGATAACAATACTTATCGCTGTTACACAATTGAACATCCCTGTTCTTAGGAAATGTACATCGAAGTATTATGTGTTCAAGGACCATGGTGTATACAACTTACTTTCAAATGTTCAGAAAACAGGTGTATATAGATAGATAAATGGAAAGAAAAATGATAATAATATGGCAAATGTGGCAAAATGCTAATAAGGGTGGATTTGGGTATCTGGGCAGAGTATATTGTAATTCTCCGTTTTGGTTTTGTATTATTTTTGTAATTTTCCTGTGATTTGAAATTATTTCAAATATGAAAAACTGAAAAATGGAATAAACATTATCTAGTGAATTGTCTTCCTCTTAAGACAATAAGAGCAGTGTTATTTATATGTACAGATAGCCTATTAATAACTAGAAGCAGAAAATTTTGAATTGCTGGAAAATAGCTGATATTGATTTTTTTTAAAAGAGGAAAAATTAAACTCTTTTCTCCTGAAGTCATAAACCATGAACCACACAGAATATAAAAGAGAAGATGCTGATAGAAATATCACTGGAAGAACGCTAACAAGTAAAGTTACATCCATTAAGTAGAAAGCTGTTTTAATAACTGGAATCACACTGTTAATAAAACACTTGACATTCTGAAACACATTTACATGCTCCTAGCCATGTTTGTACAGGTATAATTCTAATAACAGATGCAAAAGAGGCTCAATCTGGAGACTGAGACCAATCAACAAGGAATTCCAACATGAGAATTAATGCCCATAGGGAACTCTAAAAGTAAGTGGCGAGGTTTGTGGCAGGGTAAGGATATTTTTCTAAGTATTCAAGTATATTCGGAATTTTGACTGGATAGTAGTGGTGACTGCTTTGTTGTTACTGAGAACAGGTCATAACAAGAGCTAATATCTATCTAACAGGAAGAAAAGTTGTGACTCCCTTGCAATTATGAAGGCAAGTAAAGCCAGCTGTTTCTGTTAATATTTAATATGAAATTTAGCCTAGAATCTTGATGCTCATACTAAATAACAGTGATTATATCTCGGCCTTATTGAGCTGCTGCACCCTTTTGAGAAACAATGATGTATGTTCTACTCACATATTTTATCTAATTTAATCCCTTGTACAATTTTGCACTGTTAGTTTTTATCATTATGCTTATTTCGTAGATTAGGAACTTAATGCTTAGAGAGTCATATAAATCACATAACTGGTAAGTGGCAGAGCAGAGATGAAAGTCCAAGTTAGTTGGGGTTTGTTCTGTTTTAGCTTCCTAACTGCTAAAACAAATACCATATGATGGGTTGATTTAACAATAGGAATTTATTGAAGCTAGAAGCCATTGCTTCTTCCCAGGGTCAGTGTCTCCTGGCTGGCCGACAATCTTTGGGGTTCCTTGGCATCACATGATGGTGCATTTGGCGATGACTTCTTTTTCTTCTTTGACTTCTGGCTTCTGGCTGCTCCCTGTGGCTTCTCTCTTCCTCTTTCACTCTGTTTCTAAAGGGCTTCTGTAGTCCACATTAAAGTCACACCTGATTTAATTGGGCTACACCTTAACAGAAGCAACATCTTGAAGAGAACTTATTTATAATGGGTCCTCAGTCACCAGAATGTGGACAAATAATGTGTCCACATGGGGATGCACAATTCAATTCACATCAGGCCTCTAGGGTTGAAAGTAGCAAAACCAACTCCAGGTATCTCAAGCAAAACAAAAGTATACAAATAAAAATTAATTTAAAATGTATAAGAATTAAATCAATTAATGACCTAACCAACCAACCATTGGAAGTGTATGAGGGGAAGGAAAAGCTGAACAAACTGGCCACAGAAAGGGGGGAGTCAGGTGAGTTCCAGAGCTTTGAGTAATTAGATGTCATGGAAGCTTTTTCAAGGTGCCATCACCCAAACATTGTCAGCAGTTCCTCCATCTCTGTTTCACTTGATTCAAATGTCTAGTTCCTAAAAGAGGCCAGTGGTTTGACTTACCTTGGATCATGTCCCCACCTCTTGGTTTCCATGATTGACATTCAGTCTATGTAATCTGCACCAGGGTAAGAATAGCTCTGAAGGAAAATCAGAGTACTGTTCCAAAAGAATGACAGAGGTCTGAGAACAGGTATTAACCACCAATGTCCACCCTGGGGTGACCTTTCCATACAGTGTCACTAAATGGGAGTAGGAAGACTTGGTAGAAGAAAAATAAAATTTTATTAAAATTTAATTAAAAACTAATTTTAATATCCCATTTTCTGTTCTTGAAGAGTAGGCCACAGTTATGAGTTAGATATGTCCAGGAGTTTTCAAACTGCCTCACTTTTTCTTTAGAGAAAAAGATGTCATCTGTCTCTATAAAAGTATGTGGTATGTGTGTGTGCGTGTGTGTTTGTGTGTATAGAATGTATATCTATATACACATGCATAAACATACATACACACACGTATATAGTATTAGTCAGGGTTTGTTTTAGTTTGCTAAAGCTGATGAAATGCATTACACCAGAAACGGGTTGGCTTTTTCAATGGGGATTTGTTAACTTATGAGTTTACAGTTCTGAGGCTGTGAAAATGTCCAAATCAAGGTATCATTAAGATGCTACTTGGACTCTGAAGACAGGCTGCTGGAATCCTTAGCTCCTTGGTAAGGCACATGGTGCATCTGCATCTGCTAGTCTCTCCCTTCTCTTCCGGGTTTTGTGCTTCCAGTTTCTGGCTTCAGTAGCTTTCTCTCTGAGCTTCTGTGTGTTTCTCCCTTTTAGTTTCTGTCTCTCCTAGCATCTGTGTGTCCTTCTCTCTAAGGTTCTCTGGCTTTTTCCCTGTTTCTTCTTTCTCTTTTTTATCCTCTTCTTAAGGACTCCAGTAAGAGGATTAAAACCCACCTGGGGTATGCCTCAACTGAAATAACCTCATCAAAAAGTTCCACCCACAATAGGTCTACACCCACAGGAGTGGATTAGCTGATCTTCCTCTGAATGTGATCTTTTCTGGGGTACCTACAGCTTCAAATCATCACAGGGTTCTCCAGAGAAATGGAACTGTGGGAAATATGTATATATGTAAATATTAAGTGATTCACTGTGAAAATTGGCTCGTGTGACCATGGGGATTGGCAAATTCAAATTCCAAAGGACAAGAAGCAAGTTGAAAACTCATTGAAGGTGGCATTGAATTCCCCCAAAGAAGCTGGCTGGCTAGCTACATAAAAACAGAAATTCTTCCTTCTGACTTCTGAAATCCTCAGATCTGGCTTTAGGATCTCTAACTGATTGGTTGAGGAGAGAGAGAGAGAGAGAATGAAGGAGATACAATGCTGTTTTGAAGGAATGAAAACTGAGATGAATGGTAAATTTGTGGTTTATTAGAAACAAGAGCCTGGAATAAGTAAATCAGCTTTGGTGTGGTGTTTCACATCCTGGGGTGGGGTGGGACAAATTGGGTGGGTGCTTGTAGCATCAAGAAGAGGGAGGCACTATCTGTAGGGCATTAAGTACATTCATACAAGATGTGTTGAACTTGACTTAGAATGATCAAAGAAGAAGACTGTCTTTCTGTCTGAGCTGCAGCTAACCTCAAATAGAGCTTTGACACAGTGGTGAAGTAGAAGGCAACCTTCAAAGTGTGGTGGTTTTTAAAACCTGAATCATGTTCGAGTTGGATGAGACTTGCTTTTAAATAGACCTTTTCTATAAGACTAGAGTCACATATTATTCATATGTCCCCCAGGGCCAACCCTGAGGATGGAAGAGAAGATGGAAGGTGAAGCAGGCCATGTGTAAACGGTAAATGTCAAATGATACTCTTGCTCTGAATGGGGGGTACATAATGACCAGGGGGACCCTGGGTAAAGTGGAGAGTGGGTAATTTACTATGTTTTTTTGGTAAGTTAATTTATTTAATCCTCAGAACAATCCTGTGGTTGAGTACTACTATTATCCCCACTTAGCAGATAAGGGCACTGAGGCATAGAGAGTTTAAGAAATTTGCCGAAGTTCCCATGGCTAATGGGGGACAAAGCCAGGATTTGAACTCAGGTTCAATTTTAGAGTCCGTGCTCTAAATTGCTATACTCAGCTGAACCCTTGCTTTTCAAGAGAAACCAGGATTTGCTTTATGTGAAATCTATCAATTAAAAAAAGTTAGTAACAAAACAGAATAAGTCCATGTGTTGAATTTGATGCATAAACTGACAATTTAGGATTTCTGAATTAGGCTTTGATTAAACAGAAAAGCACAGCAGTAAACAAAAGAATAAATTAAATTAAATGTAATAATGTAGGAAAATCACAAAAATCAGCACAGGCAGACATTTAAGAAATTCCCAAATCCCAAGGCATAGAAAGTTGCCAGGCATATCTACTGCTTAATTTTATTTTCATTCTGTGTTCTTACATTATTGTGCTACAAACCGGTAGTATTGTGCTATCCATTTCTGAATTTTTACTGTCAGTCCTGATACACAATCTGTATTCCTTCAGTACAATCTCTTCTTATTTCTATCTCCTGATAACCTGTATTCTTAATTTAAATTCTCAAAGTTCATTCATTAATGTTAGTTCATATTAACGAGACCATACAGCATTTATCCTTTTGTTTCTGGCTAATCTCACTCGGCATAATGTCCTCAAGATCCATTCATGTTGTTACATGCTTCATGACTTTATTCTGTCTTACAGCTGTGTAATATTCCATTGTGTGTTTATACCACAGCTTGTTTAGCCACTCATCCATTGATAGATGCTTGGGCTGTTTCCATCTCTTGACAATTGTAAATACTGCTGCTATAAACAATGGTGTGCAAATGTCTATTTGTGTCCTTCCCACAGGTCCTCTGAATATATACCTAGTAATGGGATTGCTGGATCTTATGGCAATTGTATACTTAGCTTCCTGAGGAAACACCAAACTGCCTTCCAGAGCAGTTGTGCCATTTTACATTCCCATCAATAGTGGATAAGTGTGCCTCTTTCTCCACATCTTTTCCAGCACTTGTTGTTTTCTGATAATAGCCATTCTGGTGGCTGTGAGATGCTATCTCAATGTGGTTTTGATTTGCATTTCCATAATAGGAAGTGAAGTTGAACATCTTTTCATGTACTTTTAAAGCCCTTTGTATTTTCTCTTCTGAGAAGTGTCTGTTCATGTCTTTTGTCCGTTTTTAAATAGGTTGCTTATCTTTTTGTTCTTGAGTTGAAGAATCTCTTTTTATATTCTGGATACTAGAACTTTATCTGATATATTGTTTACAAATATTGTCTACTATTGCATAGGCTGCCATTTTGCTTTCTTGACAAAGTTCTTTGATCCACAAAAGTGTTTAATTTTGAGGCATTCCCATTTCTTTCTTTCTTTTAATTTTGAGGCGTTTCCATTTCTTTCTTTCTTTTTTCAATGCTCATGCTTTGGGTGTAAGGTCTAGGAAACTGCCTCCTATTACAAGATTTATAAGATATTTCCCTACATTTTCTTCTAAAAGTTTTATGATCTTAGCTCTAACGTTTAGTTCTTTCATCCATTTTGAGTTAATTTTTGTATAGAGTGTGAGAAATGAATCTTGTTTTGTTCTTTTGCATATGGCTGTCAAGTTCTCCAAGCGCCATTTATTAAAGAGGCAGCTCTGTCCCAGGTGGGTTGACTTGACTGCCTTATCAAAGATCAATTGTCCATAGATGAGAGGGTCTATTTATGAACATTCAGTTTGATTCCATTGGTCTGTATATCTTTCCTTATGCCAGTGTCATGCTATTTCACTTTAAAGTCATGTAGTGTGAGACCTCCCATTTCATTTTTCTTTTTCAAGATATTTTTAGCTATTTGGGGCACACTACCCTTCCAAATAAATTTGGTTATTGGTCTTTCTATTTCTTCAAAGTAAGTTGTTTGGATTTTAATTGGTATTGCATTGACTCTATAAATCAATTTAGGTAAAATTGACATCTTCACAATATTTAATCTTCCAATCCATGAACATGGTATGCCTTTACATTTATTTAGGTCTTCCATGATTTCTTTTAGCAATTTCTTGTAGTTTTCTGTGTATAGGTCATTAGTATCCCTAGTTAATTTCATTCCTAAATATTTTATTCTTGTCTGTTTCTTCTCAAGTCCATGTTGGTTGTTCATGACATTCAAGGAAGTTGTCCATTTCATCTACATTGTCTAGTTTGTTAGCACATCGTGCTCATAATATTCTCTCATTACCTTCTTTATTTCTGCAGGGTCAGTGGTTATCTCTCCCCTTCCATTTCTGATTTTATTTCTTTGCATCTTCTCTTTCTCTCTCTCTCTCTCTCTCTTTTTTTTGTTAACATACCTCAGGGTTTATTGATTTTCTCAAAGAACCAACTTCTGGTTTTGTTGATTTTCTTGATTGTTTTCATGTTCTCAATTTCATTCATTTCTGCTTTATTCTTCATTATTTCTTTCTTTTTGTTTGCTTGGGGTTAGTTTGCTGTTCTTTCTCTAGTTCTTCCCAGTGAACAGTTAATTCTTTGATTTTTGCTCTTTTTCTTCTTCTTTTCTCTTTTTTTGTATGGTGTTTGGCAGGGTCACATTTTATTATTTTTCCAGGTGAGCATCCTGTTGTTGTAGCACCATTTGTTGACCTTTGTTTGTTTGTTTGTTTTTTCTGGGGGAAATGATTGGGCCGGGAATTGAATCCAGGCCTCCTGCATGGCAGGCAAGAATTCTACCACTGAACTACCCTTGTACCCCCTTTTCCTTTTTAATATAGGCATTTAAAGGCAATAAATTTCCCTCTTAGCACTGCCTTTGCTGCATCCCATAAATTTTGATATGTTGTGTTTTCATTTTCATTTGCCTTGAGATATTTACTCATTTCTTTTGTAATTTCTTCCTTGACCCACTGATTGTTTAAGAATGTGTTGTTTAGCCTTCATATATTTGTGAATTTTCTGGCCCTCTTCCTGTTTTTGATTTCCAATTTCATTCCATTATGATCTAAGAAATCATAATGAAATGAAATTTGGTATGATTTTAATTTTTTAAAATTTATTGAGTAATGTTCTATAAATTCCTGTGAAGTCTAGTTCATTTACTGTATTGTTTAAATTCTGTTTCTTTATTGATTCTCTACTGCTTAAATTTTGATTTTTAAATACCATTCTTTAATAAAAAAGAATCAGGGCTTTATAGAGAAGTGGCTGATTTGAGGGCTCAGTTAAGAAAGTAGGATGATAAACTGAGAACAGTTTGTAGTGCCAGAAAG
This sequence comes from Tamandua tetradactyla, assembly GCF_023851605.1. Taxonomy (NCBI): domain Eukaryota; kingdom Metazoa; phylum Chordata; class Mammalia; order Pilosa; family Myrmecophagidae; genus Tamandua; species Tamandua tetradactyla. Next base: position 76,904,319 of record NC_135331.1, on the reverse strand, counting down.
TAACAATGTACCCAAATAATAATGGAACTTGGTGAAAGGACGTAACAGGCAACTTTAAGGAGCTTTTGATGTCCTTAAGGAGCTTAAGAACAATTTGAACAAAAGATTAAAAAATAACAGTAATGGATTATAGCTCATAGAATATGATAAATATACATGAGACCATACTCATATAAATACATTATTGCATAAATAAATAAGTGTAAGAGATGGGAAAGCTCCTTATAACAGTAGAATTCTAATTAATGAGAGTAGAATGGTAATGAATAGAATATCACCACAGTAATAATTGTTTCAATCAAAAATCATCAATGGCTGCTGAAATCAGTGAAAGTATAAAGATTTTATAAACTATTGACATAGTCTCAAAATATCTCTGCACAAGACGCTTATTAATTACACAAGGTAAAATAGTAACCTGGCAGAGACCACCTTAACCAAGTTATCAAAGTTAACATTACTAGTAATTAGACATGTTCATGTCGTGCGTCATCTGGTATCAGGCACTGACAAAGGAACAGCCTCACTTCCTTGCTGCTCTAGTCAAAAATACATAATCTGACTTTAATCATTAGGAAACATCAGACAAACTCAAATTAAGGGATGTCCTACAAAATAACTGAAAAATACTGTTAAAAAACATCAAGGTCGAGAAGGGCAAAGAAAAACTAAAGAATTGTTCGAGGTTAAAGGAGACATGAAAATGACATGCAACTTGTCATTTTGGCCCTGGATTGGGCCCTGAAACAGAGGAAAGGAATAATGAAATTCAGACAGAGAGAGGAAGAAGCAAGAGGGAGAAGCCAGAAGCTGGAAGTTAATGGAGTGGGACAGGGAGAGGAGAAGAGGTCACATGAGCATTGCCAGGTGATAGAAAAGAGGAACCCCAAAGGCTGCCTGCTGGCCACAGTAGACTGACCCAGGGAGGAGGTTACCCTTCTAGCTTCTGAATCTTGCACCAATAAATTCCTGTGGTTAAGCCAGCCCATTGTGCAGTATTTGATTTAGCAGCTGGGAAATTAAAACATGTGACTTGCTTTTACAGTTTTTTTAAAAATATATATGCTGTTTGGTGGGGTCACATTTCATTACTTTTCCATGTGAGTATCCCATTATTGCAGCACCATTTGTTTAATTTTTGTTTGTTCATTTTGGCTTGCTTGTTTTTCGTTTTGGGAAGTTCGTGGACTGGGAATTGAACCCAGGTCTTCCACATGGCAGGTGAGAATTCCACCACTGAACTACCCTTGCACCCTCTACTAGCTTTTATAGTTTAAGATTAATGTCATGGTCAGGTTCATGTGTCAACTAGGCCAGGTAGTGGTAACTGTTTGCCTGTTGGGCAAGTGCTGGCTTATCTTTTGCTATGAAGACATTTCACAGAATTAAATCATGAACACGTTGGCTACATTCACAGCTGATTCTATTTGTAATCAGCCAAGGGGAGTGTCTTCTGCAATAAGTGATGCTTAATCTAATCACTGGAAACCTTTTAAGGAGAATTCAGAAGAGAAAGGTTCTCTTCCTGCTTTGGCCAGTGAAGCCTCTCCTGTGGAGTTCGTCTGGACCCTCCATTGGAATCATCAGCTTCACAGCCTGCCATACAGGTTTTGCACTCTCTATTTCCATAGTCATATGAGACACATTTATAAATTTTATATTTAGGAATATTTCCTGTTGATTCTATTTCTCTAGAGTACCCTAAATAATATAACTTGGTTTCAGGAGTGGTTCTTAAGAAACAGAATCTTAAAAATGGGTTGTTATTACTGCTTTTCTACTCTGACTGGACTCAAAGGCACTAAGGACTATGATTCCCATAATCAGAATGACACTGCCAATCCATGGAGTGAGTTGGCAAAAAAAAAGTCAAAATATCATTATTCATTCTTCTAATGCTTCGATTGTACATAGCCAGGATCTGGGGGATAATGTTTTTGACACCTTTACGGAGTTTTGTGGAAATAGGAAGTATGGAAATGTTGACTGGTTGTTGTTATATACACTGTATACATTAATGAGTGAAAGGGAGGGGCTTAAGGCTTCAAACGAGAAGCTTAAGCATCATCTGACAGATGTAGATGTGTCTGTGAGATCCTGAAGGAAAATCTTATCTCCTGTAGCCATAGACTTGAGATCACTGAAAATCAGACTCCGAATCTTATTGTTAGAGTAGCAATTTTGCAATGTAAACTGAAATCTCAATCTTGCATGGTGTCTGCCTTTAAAGTGAGGGCACTGATTGGAAAGGAGTGGGACCCTTAAAAATGGGATAGCAACATATGGATTGCTAATGATGCCAGGGCGAGGTTGAAACCCTAGGTCATGCTGAGTCTTCTCTAGATAACCCTGTAATAGTCTGCCCTGAGGACACAGCCACCCCACCTCCAACCTGCCCTGAGGAGATGGCCACCCAACCTCCACCTGAAGGAATTAGCCCTAGAGTGATTAATCCTGATTCACCAGATGAAACTGGAAATGAATGCCCTGAAGCAAATGGCTTGGAAGACATTTCCAATTCTTTCCATGACCCACCCTCACCATCCCTCATTTCTTCCAGAACTATAATTAGACTAAGATTCCAACAGCCTCGAAAGTTGAGGTACAAAGTATCACCCATGAGAAAGTATATTATGCTCCAAAAGAACTGTGTGAGTTTTCCAATTTATATAGACAGAATTCAGGGGAATATGTGTGGTAATGGATTTTAAGGGTGTGAGATAATGGTAGGAGGGATATAAGGCTGGATCAGGGTGAATTTATTGATATGGGCCCACTAAGCAGAGACTCTGCATTCAGTGTTATAGCTCAAGGGGTTAGAAAAGGTATTAATAGTTTATTTGGATGGTTGGCTGAAACATGGATCAAAAGATGGCTGACATTACCTGAAGTTGAAATGCCAGAACTGCCCTGGTATAATTTAGATGAGGGGATCCAGAGGTTAGAGTGGATTTATCATGCAAAACCTGCTTTTATACCCCAGAAATGTCTGGAGGATGCACCTTTTACCAGAACAGTGAGAAATAAATGTGTGAGACTAGCACCATCATCGCTGAAGAGCTCTGTAGTTGCACTTTTCTGTAGGTCAGATATTACTGTAGGAAGTGCTATCACTGAGCTGGAATCCTTAAACACAATGGGGATGACCTGATCCCGAACTGGCAGAAGCCAGGTGGCAGCACTTGATCGCCAAAGACAGGGTGGACATGGTTATTATAATAGACAGCAAACTCAAAGCAGGAGTCAAAATAATCTGATCCATAGAGATTTGTGACTTGGCTAGTAAATCATTGGGTACCTAGAAATACAATAGATGGGCAGTCTACTAAATTCTTGTTTGAGCTACACAAACAAAAGAGTTCTAGGTTAAGTGAACAGAAGTCTAACTTGAATTACAAAACACAAAGTCATGGCCTGTTAATCAATTTCCAGACTTGAGACAGTTTACAGACCCAGAGCCCCTTGAATGAAGGGGAGGCAAGGTCTCTTTGGGGAAGAACCCTGTTACACTGCCACAAATATGTACTGTTAATCTTCCTCAAGCCTTCCCCAAAGAAACCTACAGCCCTTTACCAGGGTAACTGTGCATTAGGGAAAAGGAAATGATCAGATATTTTGGGGATTATTGGACACTGGTTCAGAAGTGACATTAATTCCAGGGGACCCAAAGCATCACTTGGTCCACCAGTCAGAGTTGGGGCTTATGGAGGTCAGGTGATTGATGGAGTTTTAGCTCTGGTCCATCTCACAGAGGGTCCAGTAGGGTCCCAGAACCATTCTGTAGTTATTTCCCCAGTTCCAGAATCCATAATTGGAATAGACATAGTGAGAAACTGGCAGAATCCCCACATTGGCTCTCTAACTCATGTAGTGAGGGCTATTATGATGGGAAAAGCTAAGTGGGAGCCACTAACACTGCTACTACCTAGTGAAATAGTAAATTTGGATTCCTGGAGGGATTGCAGAGATTATTGACACTCTTAAGGACCTGAAGGATGCAGGGGTGGTGATTCCCACCACATCCCCATTCAACTCTCTTATTTGGCCTGTGCAGAAAACAGATGGGTCTTGGAGAATGACAGTGGATTATCATAAACTCAACCAGGTGGTAACTCCAATTGCAGCTGCTATTCCAGATGTGATATCATTGCTTGAGAAAATCAATACATCCTCTGATACCTGGTATGCAGCTATTGATCTGGCAAATGATTTTTCTCAATAGCTGTTGATAAGGACCACCAGAAACAGTTTGCTTTCAGCTGGCAAGGTCAGCAATGCACTTTCACTATCCTACCTCAGGGGTATAATCTGGTCCACAGGGACCTTGATCGTTTCTCCCTCCCACAAGACATAATAGTGGTCCATTATATTGATAATGCCATGTTGACTGGCTCTAGTAAGCAAGAAGTAGCAGCTACTCTAGACTTACTGGTAAGACATTTGTATGTCAGAGGATGGGAGAAAAATACAGCAAAAATATAGGAGCCTTACTCCTCAGTGAAATTTCTAGGTGTCCCATGGAATGAGGCATGTCAAAATATCCCTTCTAACATGAAGGATAAGTTGCTGCATCCGGCCCCTCCTACAACCAAAAAAGAGGCACAGCATCTAGTTGGTCTCTTTGGATTTTGGTGACATGTTCTTCATTTGGGAGTGGTACTCTGGCCCATTTATCGAGTGACCAGAAAAACTGCTAATTTTGAGTGGGGACCCGACAAGAGGAGGCTCTGCAACAGGTCCAGGCTGCTGCACAAGCTGCTCTGCCGCTTTGGCTATATGATCCAGCAGATCCAATGGTGCTGGGAGTTGTCAGTGGTAAAATAGAGATGCTGTTTGGAGCCTTTGGCAGGCCCCTATAGGAGAATCACAATGCAGACCTTTAGGGTTTTGGAGTAAAGCCTTACCATCTGCTGTAGAAAACTACTCTCCTTTTGAGAAGTAGCTTTTGGTCTGCTACTGGGCCTTAGTAGAGACTGAATGCTTAACCCTGGGCCACCAAGTTACCATGAGACCTGAGTTACCTATCATGAGCTGGGTGTTGTCTGACTCACAAAGCCATAACGCTGGGCATGCACAGCGGCACGCTATCATAAAATGGAAATGGTATATACAAGATAGGGCCAGAGCAAGTCCTGAAGGCACAAATAAGTTACATGAAGAAGTGGCCCAAATGCCCATGGTCTCCACTCCTGCCACATTACCTTCTCTTTCCCAGACCAGAGCTATGGCCTCTTGGGGCGTTCCTTACATTGAATTGACTGTAGAAGAGACAACTCAGACCTGGTTTACAGATGGTTCAGCGCAATATGCAGGTACCACCTGAAAGTGGACAGCTGCAGCACTACAACCCCTTTCTGGAATGTCCTTAAGGACAGTGGTGAGGGGAAATCCTCCCAGTGGGCAGAACTTTGAGCAGTGAACCTGGTAGTTCATTTTGCTTGGAAGGGGAACTGGCCAGAGGTGCATTTGTGTACTGACTCATGGGCTGTTGCTAATGGTTTGGCTAGCTGGTCAGGACATGGAAAGACCATCATTGGAAAACTGTTGACAAATAGGTCTGGGGAAGAGGTATGTGGATAGACTTTTCTGAGTGGGCTAAAAATATGAAGATATTTGTGTTCCATGTGAATGAGTACCAGAGGGTGACTTCAGCAGAGGAAGATTTCAATAATCAAGTGGATACGATGACCTGTTCTGTGCATACCAATCAGCCTCTTTCCCCAACAACTCCTGTCACTGCCCAGTGGGCTCATGAACAAAGTGGTCATGGTGGTAGGGGTGGAGGTTATGCAATGGGCTCAGCAACATGGACTTTCACTCACCAAAGCTGACCTGGCTACAGCCACTGCCAGTGCCCAATCTGCCAGCAGCACAGACCCACACTCAGCCCCCGATATGGCACCATTCCCCTAGGTGACCAGCTGGCTACTTGGTAGCAGGTTGATTACATTGGACCACTCCCTTCATGGAAGGGGCAGCTATCTGTTCTAAATGAAATAGACACATAATGTGGATATGGGTTTGCTTTCCCTGCATGCAAAACTTCTGCCAAAACTACCATCTGTGTGCTTACAGAATCCCTTATCCATCCTCATGGTATTCCACACAACATTGCTTCTGATCAGGGAACACACTTCACAGCAAATGAAGTGCAGGAATAGGCACATGCTCATGGAATAATCTGGTCTTACCATGTTCCCCATCATCCAGAAGCAGCTGGATTGATAGAATGGTGGAATGGCCTAACTAGGCAGCAATACCTTGAAGGGCTGGGGTAATGTCCTCCAGGAAGCTGTGTATGCTCTGAATCAGCATCCGCTGTATGGTGCTGTTTCTCCCATAGCCTGGATCCATGGGTCCAGGAACTAAGAGGTGGAAATGTGAGTGGCACCACTCACTATTACCTCTAGTGATCCACTAGGAAAATTTTTGCTTCCTGTCCCTGTGACCCTGAGCTCTGCTGGTCTACAGGTTTCACTTCCAACAGGGGGAATGCTTCCACCAGGAGAAATAACAATGATTCCATTGAACTGGATTCTAAGACTGCCACCTGGTCACTTTGGGCTACTCATGCCCCTGGATCAACAAGCCAAGAAGGGGATTACATTACTAGCTGGGGTGATTGACCCTGACTAACAGGGGGAAATATGACTGCAACTACACAATGGAGGTAACGAAGAGTTTTCCTGGAATATAGGAGATCCCCTAGGGTGTCTTTTAGTACTACCATGCCCTGTGATTAAAATCAACAGAAAACTGCAACAACCCAATACGGGCAGGACTACCAATGACTCTGAAACTTCAGGAATGAATGTTTGGGTCATCCCAGCAGGCAAAGAACCATGGCCAGCCAAAATGCTTGCTGAGGGTAAAGGAAGCATGTTTTGGGTAGTGGAAGAAGTTAGTGATAAATATGAACTACAACCATATGATCAGTTACAGAAACAAAGACTGTAATGCTATTTTGTTCATGTTATACTATTTAAGTTGTAAGATATCAAGTTTAAGAATGAATATTACCCAAGGACTTGCACCCTATTCTGGAGAGATTTAATTTGTTTCTGGTTATATGCAAGGCTGTTGAGTATTGTTAGATGAGAAAAAATTATGTGCTTTATTGTTTTCTATTTAGAAATTAAGTATGGTTTAAGGTGATGAGCATAGCTGCCAAGTTGACAAGGGGTGGACTGGCATGTTCAGGTTCATGTGTCAACTTGGCCAGGTGGTGGTAACTGTCTGGTTGGGCAAGTGCTTGTTTGTCTTTTGTTATGAGGACATTTCACAGAATTAAATCATGATCACGTTGGCTACATCCACAGATGAGTCTATTTGTAATCAACCAAGGGGAATGTCTTCTTTAATGAGTGGTACTTAATCTAATCACTGGGAGCCCTTTAAGGAGGATTCAGAAGAGACAGGCTTTCTTTGTGTTTTCCCCAGTGAGCCTGTCCTGTGGAGTTTATCCAGACCCTCCATCGGAATCATCAATTTCACAGCCCGCCATACCGATTTTGGGCTCTATGTTCCCGCCGTCACGTGAAACATTTTTATAAACTTTATATTTATGAATATTTCCTGTTGATTCAGTTTCTCTAGTGGACCCTAACTAATACAAACCTTATTGATGATATGGAGAAAGTTTATGGATAGAATACCAAACCAGCACAACTTTCCCTTAAGCCAAAGCCTGTTCCTAAGCAATGCCCCATTGCTCTTCAATTCTTTGAAGGCTGAAAGAGATGAGGTAGTTCAGAAGAAAAGTTTGGAGCTATCAGAGGTTGGCTTATGAGGTTTAAGGAAAGAAGCCATCTCCATAACATAAAAATGCAAGAGTGAAGCAGCAAGTGCTGATGTAGAAGCTGCAGCAAGTAATCCAGAAGATTTAACTAAGATAATTACCCAAGCTGGCTGCACTAAACAACATATTTTCAGTAGAGATGAAACAGCCTTCCTTTGGAAGAAATTGCCATCTAGGAATTTCCTAGATAGAAAGGAGAAGTCAATTCCTGGATTTAAAGCTTCAAAGCACAGGCTGACTCTTTCGTTAGGGGCCAATGTAGTTGGTGACTTTAAATCGTAGCTAATGCTAATTCACCATTCTGAATATCATAGGGCCCTTAAGAATTATGCTAACTCTCCTCTGCCTGTGTGCTATAAATGGAACAACAAAGACTGTGTGACATCTTTTACAACATGGTTTACTGAATATTTTTTTCCCATTTTTGAAACCTACTGCTCAGAAATAAAAGATTCCTTTCAAAATAGTATTGCTCATTAGCAATACATTTAGTCACCCAAGATCTCTGATGGAGATGTACAATGATATTAATGCTGTTTTCATGCCTGTATCACAACACTGATTCTGCAGCCCATAGATAAAGGAGTCATTTTGACTTCCAAGTTTTATTATTTAAGGAATATATCTTGTAAGGCTATAGCTGCCGTAGTTAGTGCTTACTCTGATATATCAGGGCAAAGTAAATTGAAAATCTTCTGGAAAGTATTCATCATTCCAGATGCCATTAAGAATATTCATGATTTATGGGAGGAGGTCAAATATCAATATTAACAGGAGTTTGGAAGGAGTTGATTCCGACCCTCATGGATGGCTTTGAGGGGTTCTAAACTTTAATGGAGGAAGTAACTGCAGATGTGGTGGAACTATCAGAAGACTTAGAGGTGGAGCTTGAAAATATGACTGCATTCCTGCAATCTCATGATAAAACTTTAGCAGGCGGAGAGTTGCTTCTTATGGTTGAGCAAAGAAAGTAGTTTCTTGAGATGGAAACTATTGCTGGTGAAGATGTTGTAATCATTGTTGAAATGACAACAAAGGATTTAGAATATTACATAAATTTCATTAATAAAATAGTGGAAGGGTTTGAGAGGACTGACTCCAATTCTGAAAGTTCTTCTGTGGGTTAAAATGCTATCAAACAGCATTTCATGCTAGAGATAAATCTTTCATGAAAGGAAGAGTCAATCAATGCAGCAAGCTTCATTCTTGTTTTATTTTAGGAAAATGTCACAGCCACTCCAACATTCAGCAACCACCACCCTGATCAGTCAGCAGTCTTCCACATCAAGGAAAGACTTTCCACCAGCAAAAGGATTACCATTTGCTGAAGGCTCAGATGATGGCTAGCAATTTTTAGCAATAAAGTATTTTTAAACTAAGGTATGTACATTGTTTTTTAAACACATAATATTATTGTACATTTACTAGACTATAGTATAATGTAAACATAACTTTATCTTGCACTGGGAAACCAGACAGTGTGACTTGCTCTGTTGCAATATTTGCTTTATTGGGGTGGTCTGGAGCTGAGCTGTAGGAGGTATGAGGTGCATCTAAAATGTTTTGAGTTCCCTTCCTGGGTCTAGAGCAACAGAGTTTCCTGTTTTTCCTTGGCTTTCTCTTTTATTCTTTAGGTAGGATTTGCTTATTCAGCAGGTTATCCTCCAGAACCATACTGGAGTAATTTATTTCATTGATGTTCAATTGATTTCAGAAAAATCCAAAATCACTTCCTCAAAGTAGCAATTATGCCTAGTGAGTTTTCTTTCACTAAATGGACACTGAAAGTGAAATTTGGGGGAACCTATGGTAGATTACTAGATGTTAATGTGTGTTTTTAGTCCTTCAATGCCAGCAATACTGAAAATCAAAGTAAATTCTTAGGCTATCATTAAAAAATGTATGCTTTAATAAGTATCAAGTATGCAAATTATTAGGTAAGCTTCTAGAAAAGCTAAGATATATAAATAAGATGCACAACTGTTTGTCTAAATGCTTAATCTTTCATTCTTGTAATGAATAAAGTTTTTTAATGTATAATTTTCCAGTGGTCATTATTGAAGGCCTTCAAACACAATTGTCTAATTTCACAATAATTAGGCTTCTTGGTGATCATTAGGAGCCCTCACTGAGGGTGAAATTTCATTGCTACACAAGTTGCATCTCTATTTCTCAAGTAAAGTTTTTGTTATGTCAGAAGTGCCTAGAGAGCCTAGATACACTGGTAAATCTAAGTTACTTCCTACAGAATGCTGTGAAATTGCAAAAATGTGAGATGGCAGTCTTGCTGACCTCAAATTCCTGGTAGTGGAGTTGTCTCTTTGTTGGGGACCAGATGAAAAATATGTCTTGACTCTCTGAACTTCCATGCTCTTTATAACCCCTTGCTAAGGGCAGCTTCCTTTGTCATATATATATATATTTTTATGAATAGATATTCTTAGTTTAATTATGGTCAAGTTTATCAGTCTTTGGTTTATTCTTTTTGCATCTAGTACTGTCTAGATTAAGAAATTTGGTACTACTCTGAGGTTATAAAAACATTTCCATATGTTATCTTCCATAAGTTTTATAGTTTTGCCTTTACTATTTGGATCTATATCAACTTGGAATTGAATTGTTTTTGACTATAAAACTGGGGGTAAGTCCAGTTCTATCTTTTTCCCTATATGGATAACCAATTTTCCTGACTCCATTTATAGAGAAATCTACCTTTTCTCCCCTGAGTTGTAATACACTTCCTGTGACATATTAAGTGTCCATATATGGAAGCCTCCTTATGGTCTCAATCCTTGCACTGAATTCTTTTTTTATTTTAAATTTTTATTGATAAAGCTCAATATACAAACATACAAACATTCTTAACATGTAAACATTCCATACATGGTATACAATCAATGCCTCACAATATCATCTCGTAGTTGTGTATTCATCACCATGATCATTTTTTTAACACTTGCATCACTCCATAAAAAGAAACTAAAAAGAAAAAAGAAAAAGCTCATGCATACCATACCCCTTACCCCTTCCTCCCATTGACCACTAGTATTTTCATCTACCCAATTTATTTTAACCTTCGTCCCCCTATTATTTATTTTTTTAGCCTTTATTATTGTATAGTAAAATATATATACAAAGCAAAGAAATAAAAAAGCAAAAGTTTTCAAAGCACTCTTCAACAAGTGGTTACAGGACAGACTTCAGAGTTTGTCATGGGCTACTATACAATTCTCTCATATTTTTGCTTCTAGCTGCTCCAGAATATAGAGGACTTAAATATTTTTTTATAATCACAGTCGACTTTTTTCCTTCTTTTTTTTTTGTGAACAATAACATGCATTCAAAAAAAGCTATGAATTTCAAAGCACATACCACAATTAGTTGTAGAACATATTCCAGAGTGTGACATGGGTTACAATTTCACAATTTTAGGTGTCTACTTCTAGCTGCTTTAAAATACTGGAGACTAAAAGAGATATCAATTTAATGATTCAGCACTCATATTCATTTGTTAAGTCCTATCTTCTATGTATAATTTCACCATCACCTTTGATCTTTCCACACCTCTCATTGGGGTTATTTGGACTATTGTAATTCTAAAGTTTTCATATTGGGAGGGTCTATCACTAATATGGGGTAGGGAGATGAAACTATCTGATGTTCTGGAGAGGCTAGGCTAGATTTCAGGACTTATCTGGACCAGGGACTTCTCTGGATGTTGTAGGTTTTGGGAAGGTTACTCTAGTGCATGGAATCCTTGTGGAATCTTATATATTGCCTTAGATGTTCTTTAGGGTTGGCTGGAATGGTCCTGGCTGGGGTGGGCAGGTTATGACAGGTAGCAAGGTCTATCTGAAGCTTGCATAACAGCAACCTCCACAGTAGACTCTTGACTCTATTTGAACTCTCTCTGCCACTGATACTTTATTAGTTACATTTACCCCCCTTTGGTCAGGATATAATTGTTGATCCCATGGTACCAGGTCTGGATTCATCCCTGGAAGTCATCTCCCATGTCACCAGGGAGACTTTCACCCCTGGATGTCATATCCCATGTAGGGAGGAGGGTAATGATTTCACTTGCAGAGCTGGGCTTAGAGAGACTGAGGCCACATCTGAACAACATCAGAGGTCCTCCAGAAGTAACTTTTAGGCATGCCTACAGGTAATCTAAGCTTCTCTGCTACCTTCATAAACTTCACAGGAGTAAGCCTCACGATTGAGGGCATGACCTATTGATTTGGGTGTCCCTAAAGTTTGACACAGGATCAGGGGATTCCCTGATGGGAAGGTTTAATAGTTCCATATTCTTTCTCCTCTCTCTCAGGGAACTTTGCCAATACTTTTTGATTATCTGCTTAATACACTCTAGGATGATCCAGGCATTACAATAATCTATATAGGATTAAAGGACATCTTTCTTAGTCTGTGCTCCCTGTGTTTCAATTGTTCAAATGAGCTATACAGATAGGTTGGATTAAATTATGCACTACAGAAAATTTCAGTTCCAGATCAAATAAAACTTTCTTCCATTGGTCTCAAGGAGTATGTGTGGTTCTAAAATACAGACACTGTCTTCTTTACCCCTATGTTCTGAATTACTTTAACTCCAAACTGTTTGGCTTCATTTTTATCTCTAAATATCAGGTTGTATAAAACAACTTCTCAAAATCCAGAAATAATAATCACCACTCTGGACTTAATGTGTCTGCTCTAAAAGCTTACAATCTAGGCCCTTGTTTTCTTATTAGAATTTTCTAAAGGTGACCATACTATTCTTGTTCTATTGTTTCTGGCTTATTTTGTCTCACCAGATGTCTCACAAGTTCATTTACATGTTGCATGCCTCATGACAATGTTCTTTTTTGTAGCAGCACAACAATCATTCATAAGTATACACTCGTTTGCCAATTTACTTCCCCATCAGTGCATCCTTCAGCCACAGCATTCATTGGGCATCACGTAGAAGGCCCAAAGTCCACAGTCCATCACTACTCTCAATTTTAGATAATTTCATTGTTCCTGAGAGACAGAAAACCAATAAACACACCCTCACCAAATAGGAGATCTAAACCTCTTCTTAACTCTTGTCCCTCCCCCCATTATTTCCTCTGCTGTTGCTGTGGTAGTGCTGATGGTTTCCTTTTGAACATAGCAAATAGCATGCAATAGAAGTTTTCCCCCTGTACCGTAGACATAAACACTCTTTGTACAAGAATCATATCTTTGAAGTAATTCTTATGAGAACTCATTCATATTTCTAATGTGAATCAGTGGGACACGTAGGTCTATACAACCCCTTTCAATCTTGTTCATCCTCAATATGGTAATATTACTCCTAGACCCACTAGAGAATCACCTTTGCCTCTGTCTATTCTCTTACATTGGAGTTCAATCTCATTAGCTAATGGTTCACCCATCTCTAGTTTCTATGTAGCTCCTAGTCCCCTGTGTTCTATATTATAAGTCTCTGATTATATCTTTACACTGGGCATAAAAGTGGAATATCTGTCCTTTTGTGTCTGGCTACTTTCACTCAGCATTATGTCCTCAAGGCTCATCCATCTTGTCATGTGCTTCAGGATGTCATTTTGTCTTACTGCTGCATAATATTCCATTGTATGTATTTACCACATTTTGTTGATCCACTCATCTGTTGATGGGCATTTGCTTTGTTTCCCCCTCTTTTGGCGATTGTGAATAATGCTATGAACATCAGTGTGCCAATGCCTGTTTGTGTCATTGCTTTCAGCTCTTCTAGGTATATACCAAGTAGTGTTATTGTTGGGCCATAGGGCACTTCAATATTTAGTTTCCTAAGGAACTGCCAAACAGTATTCCATAGTGGCTCGACTGGTATACAGTCCCACCAGAAGTGCATAAGTGTCCTAGTTTCTCCACATCCTCTCCAACATTTATAGTTTCCTGATTGTTTAATAGCAGCCATTTTTATATGTGTGAGATGGTATCTCATTGTAGTCTCGATCTGCATTTCTTTTATAGCCAATGAAAATGAGCATCTCTTCATGTGCTTTTGAGCCATATGTATTTGCTCTTCAGAAAAATGCCTATTCAAATCTGTAGCTCATTTTATAATTGGGTTGTTTGTACTTTCATTGTTGCATTGTATGATTTATTTGTCTACACAGGAAATCAAGCCTTTGTCTGATATGTGATTTCCAAATATTTTCTCCCAGTGAATTGGCTGCCTCTTCACCTTTTGATAAAGTATTTTGAGGTGTAGAAGCATTTGATTTTAAGGAGTTTACCATTTATCTATTTTTTCTTTTGTTGCTGGTGCTTTGGGTGTAGTTTAGGAAGCTACCTCCTATTACAAAATCTTGAAACTGTTTCCCTACATTTTCTTCTAGAAGCTTTATGGTGCTGGTTCATATATTTAGGTGTTTGACCCATTTTGAGTTAATTTTTTTGTGCAGTGTGTAAGATAAGGGTCTTCTTTCATTCTTTTGGTTGTTGATATCCAGGTTTTCCATGTACAATTACTGAAAAGACTATTTTGTACCAGTTCAGAGGATTTTGGGGTGTTCTATTTTGCTAGCTGCTGGAATGCAATATATCAGAAATGGAATGGCTTTTAACAAGGGGAATTTAATAAGTTGCTACTTTATAGTTGTAAGACTGAGAAAATGTCCCAACTAAACAAGTTTATAGAAATGTCCAATCTAAGGCATCCAGGGAATGATACCTTGGTTCAAGAAGGCTGATGAAGTTTGGTGTTTCTCTCTCATGTGAGAAGCCACATGATGAACACAATCAGGGCTTCTCTCTCAGCTGGCAGGGCACATAGTGAACATGGCATCATCTGCTAACTTTCTCTCCTGACTTCCTTTTTCATGAAGCTCCCTGGGAGGCATATTCCTTCTTCATCTCCAAAGGTCACTGTCTCATGGGCTCTATGCTTCATGGTGCTGCAGCATTCTCTGCTCTCTCCAAATCTCTCATTCTCCAAAATATTTCTTCTTTTATAGGACCCCAGAAACTTCTCAAGACCCACCCAAATTGGAGGAGACATGCCATCACCTAATCCAGCTTAACAACCACTCTTGATTAAATCAAATCTCCAGGGAGATGATCTGATTACAGATTCAAGCATACAGTATTGAATAAGGATTTTTCTGCCTTTACAAAATGGGATTTTGATTAAAACATGGCTTTTCTAAGGTACATACATCCTTTCAAACTAGAACAGGGGGCCTTGCCAAAAATCAGCTGACCATTGAGTTGGTGGTCTATTTCTGCACCCTCATTTTGATTCCATTAGTCAATGCTTCTATCTTCTGCCAGTACCATTCTGTTTTGACCATTGTGGCTTTATACTAGGTTTTAAAGTCAGGGAGTGTTAATCCTCCCAATTTGTTCTTGTTTATTTTTTAGGATGCTTTTAGCTGTTTGGGGTCTCTTTCCCTTCCAGGATTTGGTAGTTAGCTTTAGCAAATCTTCATAGTAGCTTGTTGGAATTTTGATTGGTACTGTGTTGAATCTGTAGATCAATTTGGGGAGAAATGACACCTTAACTATATTTAGCCTTCCTATCCACAAGCAGGGAATGTCTTTCCACCTATTTAGATCTCCTTTGATTTCTTTTAGCAAATGTTATGTAGTTTTCTGTGTACAAGTCCTTTACATCCCTATTTAGGTTCACTCTTAAGTACTTGATTCTTTTAGTTGCTATTTTGAATGGAATTTTTTTCCTTAAGTGACTCCTCATCTAGGTCATTACTTGTGTATGGAAATGTACTAATTTTTGCACATTAATTTTATATCTAGCCACTTTGCTGAATTTGTTTATTAGCTTAAGTAACTTGCTGTAAATTTCTCAGGATCTTCCAAGATATCATATCATCTGCAAATAAACTTCCTTTCCAATTTGGGTGCCTTTTATATCTTTAAAGGAAGTAAAACTTCCCTTCCAATTTGGATGCCTTTTATATCTTTGTCCTTCCTGATTGTTCTAGCTAGAACTTCTAGCACAATGTTGAATAATAGGGGTGACAGTGGGCATCCCTGACTTGTACCTGTTCCTAGGAGGAAAGCTTTCAATCTCTCTCCATTGAGTACGATGCTGGCTATCGGTTTTTCATATATTCCCTTTTTCATATTGAGGTAGTTACCTTTGGTTCTTATCTTTTGGAGTGTTTTTATCAGAAAAGGATGCTGAATTGTGTCTAATGCTTTTTCTGCATCAATCGAGATGATCATGTGATTTTTCCCTTTTGATGTGTTAATGTGCTGTATTATATTAACTGATTTTCTTGTGTTGAACCATCCTTGCATTCCTGGTATAAACCCCACTTGGTCATGGTGTATAATTCTTTTAATGTGTTGCTGGATTCGATCTGCTAATATTTTATTGAGAATTTTTCCATCTATGTTCATTAGGGAGATTGGCCTGCAGTCTTCCTTTCTTATAGCATCTTTATCCAGTTTTGGTATGAAAATGGTATTAGCTTCTGATGAGTTAGGTAGAGTTCCTTTTAAATCCATTTTTTGGAAAAGTTTGAGCCGGACTGGTGTTCTTTTTGAAATATCTGATCAAATTCCCCTGTGAAGCCATCTGGCCCTGTGCTTTTCTTTGTAGGAAGACTTTTGATGACTGATTGAATTTCTTTACTTGTGATTCGTTTGCTGAGATCTTCTACTTCTT
The DNA here is from genome assembly GCF_023851605.1 of Tamandua tetradactyla. Taxonomy (NCBI): domain Eukaryota; kingdom Metazoa; phylum Chordata; class Mammalia; order Pilosa; family Myrmecophagidae; genus Tamandua; species Tamandua tetradactyla. Next base: position 76,887,856 of record NC_135331.1, on the reverse strand, counting down.
CCTGAGTCAGTGTAGCTTGTTTGTGTGTCCCTAGGAATTTGTCCATTTCATCTAAGTTGTCTAGCTTGTTGGTGTATAGTTGTATCCTCTTATGATTTCTTTTATTTCTTCAGGGTCTGTGGTAATGCACCCCTTCTCATTTCTGATTTTGTTGATTTGCATCCTCTCTCTTTTTTCCTTTGTCAGTATTGCTAATGGCCCATCAGTTTTATTGATTTTCTCAAAGAACCAACTTTTGGTTTTGTTCATTCTTTCTATTGCTCTTTTATTCTCCCATTCATTTATCTCTGCTTTAATCTTTGTTATTTCTTTTCTTCTATTTGCTTTGGGGTCAGTTTGCTATTCTTTTTCAAGTTCCTCCAAGAGTGCTGTTAGTCCTTGATTTGTGCTCTTTCTTGTTTTTTAATATAAGCATTTAGGGAAATAAATATCCCTCTCAGCACAGCCTTTGCTACATCCTGTAAGTTCTGATAAGTTGTTTTCTCACTTTCATTCATCTCTAGATAGCTATTGATATCTCTAGCCATTTTTTCTTTGATCCACTGGTTGTTTAAGGGTGTGTTATTTAATCTCCATATATTTGTGAGTGTTCTCATTCTTTGATGGTTATTGAGATCCAGCTTCATCCCATTGTGATCAAAGAAAGAGCTTTGAATAATTTCAATGTTTTAAAATTTATAAAGACCTGTTTTTATGCCACAGCATATGATCTACCCTGGAGAATGTTCCATGAGCACTAAAGAAGACTGTATATCCTTGTGCTTTGGGGTGCAATGACTTATATATGTCTGTTAGGTCTAATTCATTTATGAAGTTATTTAACTTCTCAATTTCCTTGTTGATCTTCTGTCTGTTCTATCTATAGAGGAGATTGGTGTATTGAAGTCTCGTACTATTTTTTTTTTAACTTTTTTTTTTTACTAATTAAAAAAAGAATTAACAAAACAATTAGAAATCATTACAATCTACATGTACAATCAGTAATTCTTAATAACATCACATAGTTGCATATTCATCATTTCTTAGTACATTTGCATCGATTTAGAAAAAGAAATAAAAAGACAACAGAATAAGAATTAAAACAATAGAAAGAAAAAAAAACAAAAACAAAAACAAAAATCCTATACCTCACATGCAGCTTCATTCAGTGTTTTAACATAATTGCATTACAATTGGGTAGTATTGTGCTGTCCATTTCTGAGTTTTTATATCCAGTCCCGTTGTACAGTCTGTATCCCTTCAGCTCCAATTATCCCTTCTCTCTCTTTTTTTTTTTTTAATTAACGGAAAAAAAGAAATTAACCCAACATTTAGAGATCATACCATTCTACATATGCAATCATTAATTCTTAACATCATCACATAGATGCATGATCATCATTTCTTAGTACATATGCATTGGTTTAGAAGAACTAGCAACATAACCGAAAAAGATATAGAATGTTAATATAGAGAAAAAAATAAAAGTAATAATAGTAAAATCAAAACAAAACAAAACAAAACAAAACAAAAACCTATATCTCAGATGCAGCTTCATTCAGTGTTTTAACATGATTACTTTACAATTAGGTATTATTGTGCTGTCCATTTTTGAGTTTTTGTATCTAGTCCTGTTACACCGTCTGTATCCCTTCAACCCCAATTGGCCATTATCTTACCCTGTTTCTACCTCCTGCTGGACTCTGTTATCAAGGACATATTCCAAATTTATTCTCGAATGTCTGTTCACATCAGTGGGACCATACAGTATTTGTCTTTTAGTTTTTGGCTAGACTCACTCAGCATAATGTTCTCTAGGTCCATCCATGTTATTACATGCTTCATAAGTTTATCCTGTCTTAAAGCTGCATAGTATTCCATCGTATGTATATACCACAGTTTGTTTAGCCACTCTTCTGTTGATGGAGATTTCAGCTGTTTCCATCTCTTTGCAATTGTAAATAATGCTGCTATAAACATTGGTGTGCAAATGTCCGTTTGTGTCTTTGCCCTTAAGTCCTTTGAGTATATTCCCAGCAATGGTATTGCTGGGTCGTATGGCAATTCTATATTCAGCTTTTTGAGGAACCGCCAAACTGCCTTCCACAGTGGTTGCACCATTTGACATTCCCACCAACAGTGGATAAGTGTGCCTCTTTCTCCGCATCCTCTCCAGCACTTGTCATTTTCTGTTTTGTTGATAATGGCCATTCTGGTGGGTGTGAGGTGATATCTCATTGTGGTTTTTTTTTTTTTTATTAATTAAAAAAAGAATTAACAAAACAATTAGAAATCATTCCAATCTACATGTACAATCAGTAATTCTTAATAACATCACATAGTTGCATATTCATCATTTCTTAGTACATTTGCATCGATTTAGAAAAAGAAATAAAAAGACAACAGAATAAGAATTAAAACAATAATAGAAAAAAAACAAAAAAAAAACAAAAACAAAAAACCTATACCTCACATGCAGCTTCATTCAGTGTTTTAACATAATTGCATTACAATTGGGTAGTATTGTGCTGTCCATTTCTGAGTTTTTATATCCAGTCCCGTTGTACAGTCTGTATCCCTTCATCTCCAATTATCCCTTCTCTTTTTTTTTTTTTTAATTAACGGAAAAAAAGAAATTAACCCAACATTTAGAGATCATACCATTCTACACATGCAATCATTAATTCTTAACATCATCACATAGATGCATGATCATCATTTCTTAGTACATTTGCATTGGTTTAGAAGAACTAGCAACATAACCGAAAAAGATATAGAATGTTAATATAGAAAAAAAAATAAAAGTAACAATAGTAAAATCAAAACAAAACAAAACAGAACAAAACAAAAACCTATAGCTCAGATGCAGCTTCATTCAGTGTTTTAACATGATTACTTTACAATTAGGTATTATTATGCTGTCCATTTTTGAGTTTTTGTATCTAGTCCTGTTGCACAGTCTGTATCCCTTCAGCTACCCATTGTCTTACCCTGTTTCTAACTCCTGCTGAACTCTGTTACCAATGACATATTTCAAGTTTGTTCTCGAATGTCCGTTCACATCAGTGGGACCATACAGTATTTGTCCTTTAGTTTTTGGCTAGACTCACTCAGCATAATGTTCTCTAGGTCCATCCATGTTATTACATGCTTCATAAGTTTATCCTGTCTTAAAGCTGCATAGTATTCCATCGTATGTATATACCCAATTTGTTTAGCCACTCTTCTGTTGATGGAGATTTCGGCTGTTTCCATCTCTTTGCAATTGTAAATAATGCTGCTATAAACATTGGTGTGCAAATGTCCGTTTGTGTCTTTGCCCTTAAGTCCTTTGAGTATATTCCCAGCAATGGTATTGCTGGGTCGTATGGCAATTCTATATTCAGCTTTTTGAGGAACCGCCAAACTGCCTTCCACAGTGGTTGCACCATTTGACATTCCCACCAACAGTGGATAAGTGTGCCTCTTTCTCCGCATCCTCTCCAGCACTTGTCATTTTCTGTTTTGTTGATAATGGCCATTCTGGTGGGTGTGAGGTGATATCTCATTGTGGTTTTGATTTGCATTTTTCTAATGGCCAGGGACATTGAGCATCTCTTCATGTGCCTTTTGGCCATTTGTATTTCCTCTTCTGATAGGTGTCTGTTCAAGTCTTTTTCCCATTTTGTAATTGGGTTGGCCGCCTTTTTGTTGTTGAGATGAACAATCTCTTTATAAATTCTGGATACTAGACCTTTATCTGATATATCATTTCCAAATATTGTCTCCCATTGTGAAGGCTGTCTTTCTACTTTCTTGATGAAGTTCTTTGATGCACAAAAGTGTTTAATTTTGAGGAGTTCCCATTTATTTATTTCCTTCTTCAGTGCTCTTGCTTTAGGTTTAAGGTCCATAAAACCGCCTCCAGTTGTAAGATCCATAAGATATCTCCCAACATTTTCCTCTAACTGTTTTATGGTCTTAGACCTAATGTTTAGATCTTTGATCCATTTTGAGTTAACTTTTGTATAGGGTGTGAGAGATGGGTCTTCTTTCATTCTTTTGCATATGGATATCCAGTTCTCTAGACACCATTTATTGAAGAGACTGTTCTGTCCCAGGGGAGTTGGCTTGACTGCCTTATCAAAGATCAAATGTCCATAGATGAGAGGGTCTATATCTGAGCACTCTATTCGATTCCATTGGTCGATATATCTATCTTTATGCCAATACCATGCTGTTTTGACCACTGTGGCTTCATAATATGCCTTAAAGTCAGGCAGCGCGAGACCTCCAGCTTCGTTTTTTTTTCCTCAAGATGCTTTTAGCAATTCGGGGCACCCTGCCCTTCCAGATAAATTTGCTTATTGGTTTTTCTATTTCTGAAAAATAAGTTGTTGGGATTTTGATTGGTATTGCATTGAATCTGTAAATCAATTTAGGTAGGATTGACATCTTAACTATATTTAGTCTTCCAATCCATGAACACGGTATGCCCTTCCATCTATTTAGGTCTTCTGTGATTTCTTTTAGCAGTTTTTTGTAGTTTTCTTTATATAGGTTTTTTGTCTCTTTAGTTAAATTTATTCCTAGGTATTTTATTCTTTTAGTTGCAATTGTAAATGGGATTCGTTTCTTGATTTCCCCCTCAGCTTGTTCATTACTAGTGTATAGAAATGCTACAGATTTTTGAATGTTGATCTTGTAACCTGCTACTTTGCTGTACTCATTTATTAGCTCTAGTAGTTTTGTTGTGGATTTTTCCGGGTTTTCGACGTATAGTATCATATCGTCTGCAAACAGTGATAGTTTTACTTCTTCCTTTCCAATTTTGATGCCTTGTATTTCTTTTTCTTGTCTAATTGCTCTGGCTAGAACCTCCAACACAATGTTGAATAATAGTGGTGATAGTGGACATCCTTGTCTTGTTCCTGATCTTAGGGGGAAAGTTTTCAATTTTTCCCCATTGAGGATGATATTAGCTGTGGGTTTTTCATATATTCCCTCTATCATTTTAAGGAAGTTCCCTTGTATTCCTATCTTTTGAAGTGTTTTCAACAGGAAAGGATGTTGAATCTTGTCAAATGCCTTCTCTGCATCAATTGAGATGATCATGTGATTTTTCTGCTTTGATTTGTTGATATGGTGTATTACATTAATTGATTTTCTTATGTTGAACCATCCTTGCATACCTGGGATGAATCCTACTTGGTCATGATGTATAATTCTCTTAATGTGTTGTTGGATACGATTTGCTAGAATTTTATTGAGGATTTTTGCATCTGTATTCATTAGAGAGATTGGTCTGTAGTTTTCTTTTTTTGTAATAACTTTGCCTGGTTTTGGTATGGGGGTGATGTTGGCTTCATAGAATGAATTAGGCAGTTTTCCCTCCACTTCGATTTTTTTGAAGAGTTTGAGGAGAATTGGTACTAATTCTTTCTGGAACGTTTGGTAGAATTCACATGTGAAGCCATCTGGTCCTGGACTTTTCTTTTTAGGAAGCTTTTGAATGACTAATTCAATTTCTTTACTTGTGATTGGTTTGTTGAGGTCATCTATGTCTTCTTGAGTCAAAGTTGGTTGTTCATGTCTTTCCAGGAAGCCATCCATTTCATCTAAATTGTTGTATTTATTAGCGTAAAGTTGTTCATAGTATCCTGTTATTACCTCCTTTATTTCTGTGAGGTCAGTAGTTATGTCTCCTCTTCCATTTCTGATCTTATTTATTTGCATCCTCTCTCTTCTTCTTTTTGTCAATCTTGCTAAGGGCCCATCAATCTTATTGATTTTCTCATAGAACCAACTTCTGGCCTTATTGATTTTCTCTACTGTTTTCATATTTTCAATTTCATTTATTTCTGTTCTGATCTTTGTTATTTCTTTCCTTTTGCTTGCTTTGGGATTAGTTTGCTGTTCTTTCTCCAGTTCTTCCAAGTGAACAGTTAATTCCTGCATTTTTGCCTTTTCTTCTTTTCTGATATAGGCATTTAGGGCAACAAATTTCCCTCTTAGCACTGCCTTTGCTGCATCCCATAAGTTTTGATATGTCGTGTTTTCATTTTCATTTGCCTCGAGGTATTTACTAATTTCTCTTGCAATTTCTTCTTTGACCCACTCGTTGTTTAAGAGTGTGTTGTTGAGCCTCCAGGTATTTGTGAATTTTCTGGCATTCCGCCTCTTATTGATTTCCAACTTCATTCCTTTATGATCCGAGAAAGTGTTGTGTATGATTTCAATCTTTTTAAATTTGTTAAGACTTGCTTTGTGACCCAGCATATGGTCTATCTTTGAGAATGATCCATGAGCACTTGAGAAAAAGGCGTATCCTGCTGTTGTGGGATGTAATGTCCTATAAATGTCTGTTAAGTCTAGCTCCTTTATAGTAATATTCAGATTCTCTATTTCTTTATTGATCCTCTGTCTAGATGTTCTGTCCATTGATGAGAGTGGGGAATTGAAGTCTCCAACTATTATGGTATTTGTGTCTATTTCCCTTTTCATTGTTTGCAGTGTATTCCTCACGTATTTTGGGGCATTCTGGTTCGGTGCATAAATATTTATGATTGTTATGTCTTCTTGCTTAATTGTTCCTTTTATTAGTATATAGTGTCCTTCTTTGTCTCTTTTAACTGTTTTACATTTGAAGTCTAACTTGTTGGATATTAGTATAGCCACTCCTGCTATTTTCTGGTTGTTATTTGCATGAAATATCTTTTCCCAACCTTTCACTTTCAACCTATGTTTATCTTTGGGTCTAAGATGTGTTTCCTGTAGACAGCATATAGAAGGATCCTGTTTTTTAATCCATTCTGCCAATCTATGTCTTTTGATTGGGGAATTCAGTCCATTAACATTTAGTGTTATTACTGTTTGGATAATATTTTCCTCTGCCATTTTGCCTTTTGTATTATATATATCATATCTGACTTTCCTTCTTTCTACACTCTTCTCCATACCTCTCTCTTCTGTCTTTTTGTATCTGACTCTAGTGCTCCCTTTAGTATTTCTTGCAGAGCTGGTCTCTTGGTCACAAATTCTCTCAGTGACTTTTTGTCTGAGAATGTTTTAATTTCTCCCTCATTTTTGAAGGACAATTTTGCTGGATATAGGAGTCTTGGTTGGCAGTTTTTCTCTTTTAGTAATTTAAATATATCATCCCACTGTCTTCTAGCTTCCATGGTTTCTGCTGAGAAATCTACACATAGTCTTATTGGGTTTCCCTTGTATGTGATGGATTGTTTTTCTCTTGTTGCTTTCAAGATCCTCTCTTTCTCTTTGACCTCTGACATTCTAACTAGGAAGTGTCTTGGAGAACACCTATTTGGGTCTAATCTCTTTGGGGTGCATTGCACTTCTTGGATCTGTAATTTTAGGTCTTTCATAAGAGTTGGGAAATTTTCAGTGAAAATTTCTTCCATTAGTTTTTCTCCTCCTTTTCCCTTCTCTTCTCCTTCTGGGACACCCACAACACGTATATTTGTGCGGTTCATATTGTCCTTGAGTTCCCTGATACCCTGTTCAAATTTTTCCATTCTTTTCCCGATAGTTTCTGTTTGTTTTTGGAATTCAGATGTTCCATCCTCCAAATCACTAATTCTATCTTCCTTCTCTTTGAATCTATCATTGTAGGTATCCATTGTTTTTTCTATCTTTTCTACTTTGTCCTTCACTTCCATAAGTTCTGTGATTTGTTTTTTCAGTTTATCTATTTCTTCTTTATGTTCAGCCCATGTCTTCTTCATGTCCTCCCTCAATTTATCGATTTCGTTTTTGAAGAGGTTTTCCATTTCTGTCCGTATATTTAGCATTAGTTGTCTCAGCTCCTGTATCTCATTTGAACTATTGGTTTGTTCCATTGACTGGGCCATATTTTCAATTATTTGAGCGTGATCCGTTATCTTCTGTTGGCGTCTGCGCATTTAGACAGATTTCCCTGGGTATTGGATCCAAAAGTTTGGAAGATTTTCCTGTGAAATCTCTGGGTTCTGTTTTTCTTATCCTGCTCAGTAGGTGGCGCTCGTGGCACACGTTTGTCTGCGGGTCCCACCAGTAAAAGGTGCTGTGGGACCTTAAACTTTGGAAAACTCTCGCCGTCCGGGGGGTTCGCTAGCCGAAGCGGCTTGAGCCGGCCCAGGGTCCGAACGCAGGTAGGGTTGCTGGTCGCCGCAGCCCGGGAAAGAGCCCGTCCGAATTTCCTAGTCGGCCCTGGGCGACAAGCGTGGCGAGAGGGCGCCAGCGGCAGCGGCCCGCCCGGGAGAGTGCACGTTCCCCGGGAGTCACGGGTTTGGAAGGGGCCTCCCCCACCCGTCACCGTTCTCCGTGGCCTGGGGATTTCCGATCCAATTCTCTCAGTTGGTCCGGGGGGCTGCGCGTGGTGTGGGCGCCAGCCGCCTTGGTTTCAGGGGACCGCCTCTCCAATTCTCCCAGCCGGCCCGGGAAGGGGGAAGGGAGTAACTCCGGCCGCTTCCCGCCCCGCCCGGTGAGGCCCGCGTGCCTCGGCGATCTCATCCGAGCTGCTTCTCTCAGCCAGCCAGCCGTTCCAGGATGGGGTACGCTGTCTTTTTTATCTCTGTTGTGGCTTTGGGCGCTTTCTGTATCGTTTCTAGTCCCCTAGTAGCTGCCCTGGAGAAGAAACTAAGATCCGCGCGTCTTACTAAGCCGCCATCTTCCAGGAAGTCCCCCTGAAGTCTCGTACTATTAATGTTGAAACATCTATCACTTCCTTCAGTTTTGCCAATGTCTCTCATATACTCTGGTGTTCCTTGATTGGGAGCATAAACATTTATGATTGTCATATCTTCTTGGTAAATTGACCCTTTAATTAGTATATAGTGTCCTTCTTTGTCTCTTATGATGACTACATTTGAAGTCTATTTTGTCCAATATTAGTATAGCAACTCCTGCTTTCTTTTGGTTACAATTTATGTGGAAAATTTTTTTCCATCCTTTTAGTTTCAATTTGTTTGTATCTTTGTGTCTAAAATGAGTCTCTTGTAAGCAGCATATGACTGGATTATGTTTCTTAATCCATTCTGCCAATCTGTATCTTTTAATTGGTAAGTTTAGTCTGTTAACATTCACAGTTATTACTGAAAAGGCGTTTCTTGATTCCACTATCTTAGATTTTTTATTTTGTTTGTCAGATCTATATATTCTTTTCCTTCTTTCTCTTTGTATCCTTTAAATTACCCTTAGTGGTACTCTCCAATTCTGTGCCCTCCTCTAGACCTCCCTCTCCTGTCTCTTTTGTTCAGCCAGCAGAACTCCTTTTAGTATTTCTTGTAGGGCCAGTCTCTAGTTGACAAATTCTTTCAGGACTTCTTTGGCTGTGAAAACTTTAATCTCTCCCTCAATTTTGAAGGAGAATTTGTCTGGGTACAGAATTCTTGGCTGGAAATTTTTCTCTTTCAGGATCTTGAATATATTATACCATTGTCTTCTTGCCTCTAGGGTGCTAGTTGAGTAGTCTGAACTCAATCTAATTTGTTTTCCCTTGTATGTAGTAGATTGTTTTTCTCTTGCTGCTTTCAGGATTTTCTGCTTCTCTTCAACATTTGACAAATTGATTAGTGTGTGCCTTGAGGAAGGCCTATTTGGATTTATTCTGTTTGGATTTGTTGCACTTTGACTTGTATATTTATGTCCTTTATGAGGGTTGGGAAGTTTTCCCCCATTATATCCTCAACTACTCTTCCTAGCCCTTTACTCCTCTCTTCTCCTTCCAGGACACCAGTGATTCTTTCATTTGCTGGTGTTATTTTGACTATCATTTCCCTGAGTTTCAATTCAATTTTTTCCATCTTTTTTGCCATTTGCTGTTTTGAGTCTTCAAAGTCAATTATCCTGTCCTCTATATCAGTTATTCTTTCTTCTCTCTCTTCGAATCTGGTGTTGTGGGTCTCTAGTATGTTTTTTATTTGGTCAACTAAATCTTTAATCTCTGTGATATGTGCTGTTTTTCTATTTATTCTTTCAAATTTCTCTTTATGCTGTTCTACTGTCTTCTTGACAGTAGAGTTGATCTCCCTTATGTCATTTGCTATACCACTTACTTTATAAAGTAGAGTTGAACGAACATCTTTGATTATTTGTTCCAATTTCTGTGTCTCCTCTGGTGTTTTAATTTGGTCATTAGGCAGGGCAATATCTATCTGCATTGTCATATGCTTAGTGATCTTCTGCCATCTTCATGACATGTAAATATCTTGATTGATTTATTTTGGGAATTGATTTCTTCCAGTAGTCTAAGGCCTTGTGTTTGCAGGATGGTTGTACAATGCATGGAGTGGGCACTCAGTGTAGTGATTTGTTTCAGGGCAGGTATAGGCGCAGTTTGGGGATGTTACACTGATGCTTGTGAACATGGGTGCCTAGTGGCCAGGGAATATGTAGCTGTGGAGGTGCATCATTCTGGGGCTTGTAACCCCTGGTGTGCACTGATCTAATGCACGGGGCCTTTTGTGCACATGCATAGAACTGTGGCAGCAGGTCAGCATTATACCTTTGTGGATTCGGGGCAGATGTCAGCCACTGTGTAGGTCAGCACTTTCTCAGAGATGGGATGTGTTGCTGAGGGCCATGTGCATGCACAGTTCTAGAACTGCTGTAAAGTGTGGTTCCCAGAGTTGAATGATATGTTGGGGGCCAGTGCTCATGCGCGGGCCTGGGAGTGCCTTGAACGGATGTGCAGAGCTCAGAGGGATGGAGTGAAGCTGTGTGACACTATGGGTGGGGTTGGGGGTTGGGGGAGCAGGGGTAACCTCGGTATGGAGGTTAGTGCCCACAATCTTTATGCACTGGCTATAGCCTGCAGGGAACAGGAGGGGGAGGTAGTATGCAGGAGGATGCAGGAGAGATGGGTTGGGCTGCACTTGGAATGGGGGTGTGGGGCAGGTACATGCACTGGGGGCTGGTGGGGTGGGGGTGCCTGGAACGTGGGGAATGGGAGTGGATCACAGGGTTCAGGTGCGTGGGGTGTGGGGTGGTTCGCTGGTCACGGGGCTGCACTGGTGAGGGTAGTGTGCCCAAGGAATGTGGCCTGGCTTACTTTATAGTCCTGGGTTCCTGTCCATGCACTCCCGCGGGCTCCAGGACTTCACGCCTCAGCACCAGGTTCCAGCTTTCTGCCTCTGTTTTTGGCCTCTGCAACCAGGGCTGTTGCATGTGGTGCAGTGAAGGCTCTCCCAGGTCAGCTGTGCTCCCAAATTGCCACCTCAGTCACCCTCCTGTCCCTTCTCTAATTTTTTGTGGAGCAGGGCTAAGCTCGAGTTACTATATTTGGCTATCTTCCCCGGAAGTCCCTATTATTTATTTTTATCTACATTTTAGTCATCTGTCATTATCCTAGATAAAAGGAACACCAGACACAAGGTTTTCTCAATCACACATTCACATTGTAAAAGCCAACTCATTATACAATCATCTTCAAGAATCAAGGCTACTGGAACACAGTTTAACAGTTTCAGGTACTGCTTTCCAGCCACTCTAATAATACACCATAAACTAAAAAGGGATATCTACATAATGCATAAGAATAACCTCCAGGATAATCTCTTGACTCTGTTTGAAATTTCTCAGCCACTGACACTTAATGTTGTCTCATTTTTCTTACCCCCGCCTTGGTCAAGAAGGTTTTCTTAGTCCCTTGTCACCAGGTACCGCCTCATCCCAGGATTTCTCTCCCATGTTGACAGGGAAATTGACACCCCTAGGAGCCATGTCCTTTGTGTGAGTGGGGTGGGGGGGGGCTAGGACAGAGAGTTCACTTGCTATGTAGGCTTAGAGAGTGAGGCCACATGTGAGCAACATGGTTCTCTAGGTCCACCTCTAGGTTCTCTAGAGGTGAATCTTCAGCCTAATCTTTTTTTTTTTAAATTTTAACATTGTTTTATTCAAGTAACGTAGCTGTTTGAGAAACAGGATTTTTAAAACAGTCGAACAGGACTTCCGGAGAAGATGGCGGCTTAGTAAGACGCGCGGGTCTTAGTTCCTCCTCCAGAAAAGCAACTAAAGAAACAGAAACAATACGAAACAGCTCCCGGAGTCACGACAGAGACCAAAAAGACAGCGTACCCCATTCTGGAACAGCTGAACGGGCAGGGAGAATCTGCTGCGGTGAGATACCCGAGGGACGCGCGTTTTCCCGGCCGGGGCGGCTGGCACTGGGGTCCCCTCCACGCACGTGGCTCCCGGGTCTGACTGGGAACGTTGGATAGCGGGGCCCTCCCGTCACGCTTGGCATTTCGGGCCAGCTGGGCAATTAGGACCGGCACTCTCCCAAGCCGCAGCGGCCAGCGACCCCCGCCTCCACGCGCGGTTTCCCGGGCCGACTGCGGTGCAGACAGACGAGCGTCACGAGCGCCACCTACTGGGCAGGAAAAGAAAAACAGAGCCCAGAGATTTCACAGAAAAACCTTTCAACCAGCCAGGTCCCACACCTAGGGAAATCTGATCAAATGCCCAGACACCAGCAGAAAATAATGGATGACGCTCGGAAAATTGAAGATATGGCCCAGTCAAAGGAACAAACCAATAGTTCAAATGAGATACAGGAGCTGAGACAACTAATGCTGAATATACGAACAGAAATGGAAAAACTCTTCAAAAACCAAATCAATAAATTGAGGGAGGACATGAAGAAGACATGGGCTGAACAAAAAGAAGAAATAGAAAATCTGAAAAAACAAATCACAGAACTTATGGGAGTGAAGGACAAAGAAGAAAAAATGGAAAAAACAATGGATACCTACAATGATAGATTCAAAGAGACAGAAGATAGAATTAGTGATTTGGAGGATGGAACATCTGAATTCCAAAAAGAAACAGAAACTATAGGGAAAAGAATGGAAAAACTTGAGCAGGGGATCAGGGAACTGAATGACAATATGAAGCGCACAAATATACGTGTTGTGGGTGTCCCAGAAGGAGAAGAGAAAGGAAAAGGAGGAGAAAAACTAATGGAAGAAATTATCACTGAAAATTTCCCAACTCTTATGAAAGACCTAAATCTACAGATCCAAGAAGTGCAGCGCACCCCAAAGAGAATAGACCCAAATAGGCGTTCTCCAAGACACTTACTAGTTAGAATGTCAGAGGTCAAAGAGAAAGAGAGGATCTTGAAAGCAGCAAGAGAAAAACAATCTGTCACATACAAGGGAAACCCAATAAGACTATGTGTAGATTTCTCAGCAGAAACCATGGAAGCTAGAAGACAGTGGGATGATATATTTAAATTACTAAAAGAGAAAAACTGCCAACCAAGACTCCTATATCCAGCAAAATTGTCCTTCAAAAATGAAGGAGAAATTAAAACATTTATAGACAAAAAGTCACTGAGAGAATTTGTGACCAAGAGACCAGCTCTGCAAGAAATACTAAAGGGAGCACTAGAGTCAGATACGAAAAGACAGAAGAGAGAGGTATGGAGTAAAGTGTAGAAAGAAGGAAAATCAGATATGATATATATAATACAAAAGCCAAAATGGTAGAGGAAAATATTATCCAAACAGTAATAATACTAAAAGTTAATGGACTGAATTTCCCAATCAAAAGACATAGAATGGCAGAATGGATTATGACCCAGCAATACCACTGCTAGGTATCTACTCAAAGGACTTAAGGGCAAAGACACAGACGGACATTTGCACACCAGTGTTTATAGCAGCATTATCTACAATTGCAAAGAGATGGAAACAGCCAAAATGTTCATCAACAGACGAGTGGCTAAACAAACTGTGGCGTATACCTACGATGGAATATTATGCAGCTCTAAGACAGACTAAACTTATGAAGCATGTAATAACATGGATGGACCTAGAGAACATTATGCTGAGTGAGTCTAGCCCAAAACTAAAGGACAAATACTGTAAGGTCCCACTGATGTGAACCGACATTCGAGAATCAGCTTGGAATATATCATTGGTAACAGAGACCAGCAGGAGTTAGAAACAGGGTAAGATAATGGGTAATTGGAGCTGAAGGGATACAGACTGTGCAACAGGACTAGATACAAAAACTCAAAAATGGACAGCACAATAATACCTAAGTGTAATGTAACTAGGTTGGAACACTGAATGAAGCTGCACCTGAAATATGGTTTTTTGTTTGTTTGTTTGTGTGTTTGTATCTTTTGTTTTTGTTTTTTTTCTTTTTCCTTTATATATATATATATATAATTAGTATTGTTATTTTAATTTTCTTCTCTATATTAACATTCTATATCTTTTTCTGCTGTTTTGCTAGTTCTTTTCCTAAATCAATGCAAATGTACTAAGAAATGATGATCATACATCTATGTGATGATACTAAGAATTACTGAGTGCATTTGTAGAATGGAATGATTTCTAAATGTTGTGTTAATTTCTTTTCTTTTTTTTGATTAATAAAATAAAAAAAATAATAAAAAAAAGAAAAAAAAAAAAACAGTCGAACAGAGCAAACTGAAGGATTATTCTATTAAGGTAACATCTGTGAATAAAACTCAGGTTATGCGAATTTGAATTTCATTTAAGTTTGGCACCAGACTGAACACTGGTCAAAGCCAGTATTTTCTTAGTGTTTAGAAGTACTGAACATTTTTACCTTCAGATTAAAAGAAAAGCTCTGTAACAGAATCTGGGTATTTTGAGTGCAACTTAGTTTAGGCCACCAGTATCTCCTACAGAATTTCATTTTATGAAAGCAAACTAGCAATGCAGCAAAGAATTTGAAACCTAGGTAAGATATGAATTTGCAAAGCTTATCTTTGGTGTGACAATGCACATTCCTTTCAGGTTCAGCCCCATTCTAGTCTAACCAGATTTTCTCTAAAGGCAGCTGGGAACCAATTCTTATTTCTCAATAAGACTGCTAGGTTTCAATTCCTTAAAAATATCAAGCAAGGTTTTACCCTATCAAATGTTTGTATAATTTCAATGTGAAGATTTTTTTTACATACATTTGTTATTACGGTCTCATTGAAATCTGTGAGATGCGTCACAAAGGATTGAAGAGAGGTGAATGCTAGAAATTTGTGCTTCAGATAACAAAAATAGTCCTATGGATTCTTGATTTCCATAATGTACTTTTTATGGAAAGGAATAAATGCAGTAAGTTTTCACCTTGTAAAGATATTATACTAAGATATAGTCAGAACCCATACCAAATGAGTTTAGCTAATTGGGCAAGGACCTTATCAGCTTGTACTTGTCTAGATAAAGCCCTGAATGGGCTGGGTCAGAACCTGTCACGTGCACCCAGTGACCATCATCACAGATTTCTTGTGTAGTTGACTATATTCACCATGAAACAAAATATACCCCCAAGTCTTACACCAAAATACAGGCTTTGACTTGGAAGTAGGCTTTTAGCTTTGTTTTTTTAAATACGACATTTGGGGGAGGGGGGAAATCAAGTTAGAGACAGTAATACTTATTTTGGCAAGGTAGCAACCAAAATGCAAAAGGCATCAAAGAACCATAATACGGGAAAAAAAAAACTGAACAAAAGATGCATGCCTTACACATTTTGAAATTATAACCTAAATCATAAAGGTAAAAATTGAAAAATTATGCTGTTTTTGCTAGGGATTACATTAAGTGCACCTTTTCCTGCCTCCCCCAACAAAATCACAGAGCTTACTATTTAATCACATCCAAAAGTTTGAGCGTTTTCTCTCAGTACAAAGCAATAGCTACATACACATAAGATGCTTATTTGTTAAGATAATAATATCCCTGGCTTTTTTAGTGTGTAACACACATTACTTTCAAGACTACAATTTGGGGCAAGTGTACACAAACTGAAAACAAAATATTCAAGTTTCAAAAGCTTAAAATTATTAATGGACACTCAGGTCATTTTTGCTTCTCAGTACAATAAAGGTGTTGCACTTCCACTTAATTTATCAGTCCACCTTGGCATGGAAAGAATGTACATTACCGTATGCCAATTTGAGGGATTAGAGAGAAAAGTTAAAACTAACTATATTTCTGAATGTCAGAATAAGGTAATTAAGTACAAATAAGTTTAGGCTTACATTCTGCTGAAGACTGTTTCACAGTTTAGCGTCTAAACAATACCATATCTATTAGGCTCCCAAATCCTAGCAGGTTAAATGATGGTATAACAGATTTAAAAAGGAGCCAATCATTTTACTTAAGTCATTCAGAGCCAAAAATTTGAAGAATGACCAAAAACAAATCTTTATTTGTTATAACTATATAAATGTGATCCATGTGTCCACCACTAGTTTTTTCAAAAAGAAACATGCTATGAATAAGCAAACTACATTTGCCCACTGATGTGTATGGACTCCCTAGATGTCTCGTTGGTCTTAATTACAGACCATTCAAAGTAAAACATTTTTAGTATAAAGTGTAGCATGATGTTAAGCCATTTTAGCTTTTGCACATACATGTTGCACTTCTGGTTCAGCCTAATCTTAAATAGAGTTAGCCTACCCTTTGCAGGAGTAAGTTTCATAGGGTTAACACCTAGGATCGAGGCCTTGGCCAATTTATTTGGTTGTCCCCACTGCTTGCAAGAATACCAGAAATTATGCAAATGGGAAAGTTGAATATTTTCCCCTTTCTCCCCATTCCCCCATGGGAACTTACCTGAACTAAATTGTATACCATCTGAATTACTATGGTTTTATAACCAATATAACTATAGGTTATATAATTATAATTATATAATTATAACCAATTATAATAATTATAACCAATTATCTTGTATTATTTTTGCACATATTGGATATTATTATTATTAATATTGGATATTAGTGCACATATACACATTTTAGTATCATGTCAAGTTCTACAAAATAAACTTCTTGGGATTTTGACTGGAATTACTTTGAAGCTGTAGATCCTTTAAGGAAGAATTCACATGCTAATGATATTGAGTCTGCATTTGTGAGCATGGTATCTCTCCATTTTATTTGAATTTTCTTCAATGTATTTCAATACAATTTATGCTTCTCTATTTAAAGCATACACACTTCTTTGGTTATTTATTTAGTGGCTCCTAAGCACTTTCAATTTCTGATGCTTTCGATTTTTGATAATTTTAATTTTTATACCTTTTACTGGTATCATTTTTAAAACTTTACTTTCCAACTACTGGAGAATAGAAATACAATTGACTTTTAACTGTTTTGGAAACAGTCTTATTTTTTTTCTATCTCCCTTTATTATTATTATAAATTTTTAATTTCTCTCTCCTCTTTTAATTTCCCTAGTTTCATCTCCAATACAATGTTGAAAGGATGTTGTGATAGTGGATATTCTTGTATTGGTTCCAATTATTAAAGGAATGTTTCCAACATTTCATCATTAAGTATTATGTTTGCTATAGGTTTTATCAAGTTCAAAAAATCCTGTTCTATTGATAGGTTGCTAAATTTTTAGAAATTATGAATAAATATTGAATGTTTGATCAAGTGCTTTTCCTGTATCTATTGAAATGATCACGATTTTCCGCTTTTAGTCAGTAACATGGTGAATTACATCAACTGATTTCCTAATGTTAAACTAATGTCACATTTATAGAACAAATCCAGTGTGGCAAATCGTCTTCAGACAGTTATTAAAGTGATCTTTATAGAAGTGTAAATCAGATCATGTCACTCTGTTCAAAAGCTTTCAACACCCTGTCATTGCACTCAGAATAAAATCCAAACTCTTTCCATGGCTTCTGTCATCTGGCCTTATCTTTCTCCAACATCATTTCCTACTGTTTTCCTTCCTGTTCTCATTTCTCCAACACACAGCAACAATCCTTTATTATTTAACAATAATCCTTTATTATTTAAAGGATGATGCTTATCCTTTAAATCTTCACGTGACCGACTTTGACTTCACATGACTGCTGGTTCTGCTCATTCAACTTAGTCAATTGTTACTTCTTAGAAATATCTTCCCTAAGGACCCTCTATCTAATTGCTCTCATCATCCCTCCTCCTAGGTCCGTTTATCACCTTTACTTCACAGCACTTATCGCTCTTTTATCTTAGCCATGTATTTATTATTCACTTATTATTTGTGTCCTTCATTATCATATAAGCACCAACAGCTAGGAGATCTTCCTCATTTTGTTCTCTGTTGTATCACCAGCACCTAGATCAGTGTCTGGTACACAGTAGAATTTCATCAATATCTGTTAAATGAACAAATACCCGGATGCGGTAATTCCTTCTTGGAAGCCAGTCAGTAAGCCTTTTTCTATTAATACCTTTCCAGCTGAAATTTCAAGCATGGATATGCTTTTATTTATTGCCTGCTGTCCTTGTCTTCCAAGCCCATATTTTATTAGGCAGAGGGAGTGTGAGATAGCCTTGCTTGAAAAGAAAAGTTAACTCGACAGTAAAGGCCAGAGACAAGTTTATAACAAACTGCAAATATCTCCTTCAACTTCAAGTACACTCTCCTTTCAAATGCAACTTGTGAGCTAAACTGAGGTTAAAAAACATTACCACTGGAATGATCCATAGGGAAGTTGTCAGTCATGCCCACCATTCTTTAATAGCCTGGAAGATTTCCATGCAAAATGGTGCAATTTGATAGATTTTTTAAAAAGCTGGCATTGAAACCTCAAGAAATCCATACTATTTTATATATAAGCTCTTAAAATTTTATATTTGGATATGATCTCAGGTATTATCTAATCCTTATGCAGATAAGGAAGATGATGCCCAGGGCAATTAAGTGATCTGTCCAAAGCCATTTAAGAAATGAGTGTTATAATCAGGACAACTGCCTAGGTTTCCTGACTCCTAATTCAGTTCTTCCTGCTGGCACTTTAATGCAATGTACTATAGTAGCTATACTAATTGATGTAGTTGGTCCCTCACAGCAAGACCCCCCCTCTCCATGCCCCTGCCTCTCTGACCAGAGATGATAAATCAAGGGGTGGATATTTGACCTTCAGGCTTTTAAATTTTGTACTCAGTCTTCTCCAATGGTGGAAGCCATGAGCTATAAGGCTTGGGAACTATTGGCATCCCAGATTCCCTCTTTGTGAGAAGCTAGTCTATAGTAAAACAACATTTTCCCTGGGAGAGAAGCAGATCCTAGAGAAAGAGATTCTGGGCAGCATCTAAATCCTTGGCTCCAGGAGCCCAACTTCACCTCTTGCTTCCCATGGATGGACTACTAAGGACTCTCCAGAATCCTTTTATTTCTCCTACCCAAATCAATTTGAGTTGTGTTTCTAATATACCACCAGAAAGTACACATATTGAACACCTAATAAGGTTTATAGTAATATTCTAAGTTTCTAAGGAGAGGCAAGTTAATACTAGAACTTCTTCAGTGAGTCAGGTACTAGATACAGATTATTTATCATCCTAACAATCCTATGGTTTTCCTCTATACATTTTTCAGATTAGTGAACTCAGACTCATAAACAATCTATTGTAGGTCAGAAGACTAGTAAGCACCTGAGTTAGAATTTGAATTCGTATTATCAGGTTTGAAAGCCTGTATCTCTTCAAATGAGTTAGATTGCCCTAAAGTTCAGTGTGATCTATGTTTTGCTACCAAAGTATGGGATGGGGACGAACAGTGTTGGTGTCAGCTGGGAGCTTGTTAGAAATGCAGAATCTCAGTCCCAGTTCAGTCAACTGAAACAGAATCTGTATTTTAACAAGATTTCCATGTGATTCATGTGCATACGAAAGGCTTAGAAGCCCTGGCCTAGTGAAAACCAAGTCCTTGTGGTCAGGAAAACTTAAGCTGAGTGACTTTCACAATAACCGTACATTGTGTAATCATTTCCCTCATCTATAAATTGGATAAAATAATATCTATCTCACTGACATTATTGTGAGAGTTACATGAAATAGGAAACAAAAGCCCCTAGTACAGCACCTGACATAGTAGGCTTTTATTACAAGTAAATGTCCTTCCTTTCCAGCATTAAATAAATGTGTTGTCCTTCCTATTATCAGAGGGCACTGATGGGCATATACACAAAATGCGGCAGATAAGACTACATGGGTGCATCATGAATTTATATTTTCCCCGAACAATATAATAATCAAAAGGGTGAAGAGTCAGGAGGAAATGCAATTTAACTTCCTTTGTCATAATCAGGGTAGGAAATTGAATTTACATTAGTGCTGTTAATGGCAAAGAAACCCAATTGAAGCTAACTGGTCTGAACAAGTAAGACATATTATCAAAATGAAAATTAACTCCAGTATTTTTTAGAATTGGCAGAGAAGCTGGGCAGGTTGAAAGGAGAGTTAAAGGATACTAGGTTAGTATTATAAAGCCATAGTGGTCAAAACAGCATGGTACTGCAAAAAGATAGAAGCAATGACCAATAGAATTGAATTGAGTGCAGAAATAGACCACCAAATCTGTGTTCAACTGATTTTTGACAAGACCCCCAAATCCTGTGAACTGGGATAAAATAGTCTTTTCACTAATTGGACATGGAAGAACTGGATATCAATAGCCAAGAGAATGAAAGAGGACCCCTATCTTACACCCTACACAAAAATTAACTCAAAGTGGATCAAACACCTAAATATAGGAACTAGCACCATAAAGCCTCTAGAAGAAAATGTAGGGAAACATCTTCAAGACTTAGTAATAGGAGGTAGCTTCCTAAACTTTACACCCAAAGCACAAGCAACAAAAGAAAAAATAGATAAATGGGAACTCCTCAAAATGAAATGCTTCTACACCTCAAAAGACTTTGTCAAAAAGGTGAAGAGGCAGCCAACTCAATGGGAGGAAATATTTGGAAACCACATATCAGACAACGGTTTGATTTCCTGTATATACAAAGAAATCATACAACTTAACATCAAAAGAACAAACAACCCAATATAAAATGAGTTAAAGGGATGAATACGCATTTATCTGCAGAGCAAATGCAGATGGCTCAAAAGCACATGAAGAGAAACTTATTTTCACTGGCTATAAGGGTAATGCAGATCAAGACTATAATGAGATATCACCTTACACATATAAGAATGGCTGCTATTAAAAATCAGGAAACTATAAATGTTGGAGAGGATGTGGAGAAACTGGGACACTTATGCACTGCTGGTGGGAATGTACAGTGGTGCAGCCACTATGGAAGACTGTTTGGTGGTTCCTTAGGAAACTAAATATTGAGCTTCCATATGACTCAGCACTACTTAGTATATACCCAGGAGAGATGAAAGCAACAACACAAACAGACATTTTCACACCGATGTTCATAGCAGAATTATTCACAGTCACCACAAGATGGAAACAAACCAAATGCCCATCAATGGACGAGTGGATCAACGAAATGTGGTATATACATACAATGGAATATTATGCAGCAGTAAGACAAAATGACATCCTGAAGCACATGACAAGATAGATGAGCCTTGAGGACATAATGCTGAGTGAAAGTAGCCAGACACAAAAGGACAGATACTGTATGATTCCACTTTTATGACCAGCATAAAGATATAATCAGAGACTTATAATATAGAATACAGGGGACTAAGAGATACATAGAAACTAGAGACGGGTGAACCATTAGCTAATGAGATTGAACTCCAATGTAAGGGAATAGACAGAGGCAAAGGTGATTTTCTAGGGGGTCTAGGAGTAATATTACCATATTGAAGATGAACAAGATTGAAAAGGTTTGTATAGACCTACGTGTCCCACTGATTCACACTAGAAATATGAATGAGTTCTCATAAGAATTACTTCGAAGATAGGATTCTTGTACAAAGAGTGTTTATGTCTAGGGTACAAGGGGAAAACTTCTATTGCATGTTATTTCTATGTTCAAAAGGAAACCATCAGCACTACCACAGCAACAGCAGAGGTAAATAATGGGGGGAGGAACAAGAGTTAAGAGGAGGTTTAGATCTCCTATTTGGTGAGGGTGTGCTTATTGGTTTTCTGTCTCTCAGGAACAATGAAATTATCTAAAATTGAGAATGTTGATGGAATGTGGACTTTTGGCCCTCTACATGATGCCTGATGAATGCAGGTGGCTGAAGGATGCACTGACGGAGAAGTAGAATGGCGAAGATGGTGTATACTTATAAACGAAGGTTGTGCTGCTACAAAAAGGAACATTGTCGTGAGGCATGCAATGATGTGAACGAACATGTGGGACATTTGGTGAGACAAAATAAGCCAGAAACAATAGAACAAGAATAGTATGGTCACCTTTAGAAAATTCTAATAAGAAAACAAGGGCCTAGATTGTAAGCTTTTAGAACAGACACATTAAGTCCAGAGTGGTGATTATTATTTCTGGATTTTGAGAGGCTGTTTTTATATTTATATAAAACATGATATTTAGAGATAAGAATGAAGCCAAACAGGTTGGGGTTAAAGTAATTCAGAACATAGATGGAAGGAAGACAGTGTCTACATTTTAGAACCACACATATTCTTTGAGACTAATGGAGGAAAAGTTTATTTGATCTGGAACTGAAATTTTCTGTAGTGCATAATCTAATTAAACCTATATGTATAGCTCATTTGAACAACTGAAACACAGAGAGCACTGAATGAGAAAGAGGTCCTTTAATCCTGTATAGATTATTATAATGTCTGGATCATCCTAGAGTATATTAAGCAGATAATCAAAAAGTATTGGCAAAGGTCCCTGAGGGAGGGGAGAAAGACTACGGAACTATTCAACCTTACCATCAGAGAATCCCCTGATACTGTCAAACTTTAGGGACACCCAAATCAATAGGCCATGCCCTCAATCTTGAGGCTTACTCTTTGAAGCTTATGTAGGCAGCAGAGAAGCTTAGACTACCTATAGGCCAGCCTAAAAGTTACTTCTGGAGGACCTCTGATGTTGCTCAGATGTGGCCTCAGTCTCTCTAAGCCCAGCTCTGCAAGTGAAATCATTGCCCTCCTACCTAGGTGGGACATGACATACAGGGATGAAAGTCTCCCTGGTGATGTGGGAGATGACTCCCAGGGATGAAGCCAGACCTGGCACTGTGGGATCAACAATTCCATCCTGGCCAAATGGGGGGAAAGAAGTGTGTTCTAGTTTGCTAGCTGCTGGAATGCAATATACCAGAAACGGAATGGCTTTTAAAAAGGGGAATTTAATGAGTTGCTAGTTTACAGTTCTAAGGCTGAGAAAATGTCCCAATTACAACAAGTCTATAGAAATGTCCAATCAAAGGCATCCAGGGAAAGGTACCTTGGTTCAAGAAGGCCGATGAAGTTCAGGGTTTCACTCTCAAGTGAGATGGCACATGGCGAACACAGTCAGGGCTTCTCTCTCAGCTGGAAGGGCACATGGTGAACACGGCATCATCTGCTAGCTTTCTCTCCTGGCTTCCTATTTCATGAAGCTCCCCGGGAGGCGTCTTTCTTCTTCATCTCCAAAGGTCACTGGTTGGTGGACTCTCTGTTTCTTGGTGCTGCAGCATTCTCTGCTCTCTCTGAATCTCTCTGAATCTCCAAAATGTTTCCTCTTTTATAGGACTTCAGAAACTAATCAAGACCCACTCAAATGGGTGGAGACATGTCATCCCCTAATCCAGTTTAACAACCATTCTTAACTAAATCACATCAACCAGGGAGATGATCTCATTACAGTTTCAAATATACAGTACTGAATAGGGATTATTCTACCTTTAAGAAATGAGATTTATATTAAAACATGGCTTTTCTTAGGGGGCATACCTCTTTCAAACCAGCACAAAGTGTAATTAATAAAGTATCAGTGGCAGAGGGAGTTCAAATAGAGTCTAGAGGCTGCTCTGGAGGTTGTCATTACGCAAGCTTCAGGTAGACCTTGCTACCTATCATAAACTGCCAACCCCTAACCAGGACCATTCCAGCCAATCCTAAAGAACACATAGGGCAATTTATAAGATTCCACAAGGGTTCTAGGTACTAGAGTAACTTGCCAGAAACCTGCAATGTCTAGATAGGTCCCTGGTCCAGATAAGTCCTGAAACCTAGCCCAGCTTCTCCAGAACATCAAATAGTTCCATCTCCCTACCCCATATTAGTGACAGACCCTCCCAATATGAAAAATTTAGAATCGCAATAGCTAGCCCAAACAACCCCAGTGAGAGGTGTGGAAAGATCAAACGTGATGGTGGAATTATACATAGAAGATAGGACTTAAATGAATATGAATGCTGAATCACTAAATTGATATCTCTTTTAGTCTCCAGTATTTTAGAGCAGGTAGAAGTAGACACCTAAAATTGTGGAACTGTAACCCATGTCAAAGTCTGAAATATGTTTTACAACTAACTGTGGTGCTGTGATTGGAAATTTATAGCTTTTTTATATATGTTATTGTTTACAAAAAAAGAAGGAAAAAAAGTCGATTGTGATGATAAAAAAGTATTTTAACCCGCTCATCTCCTACATTCTGGAGCAGGTAGAAGGAAAAATATGAGAGGATCATGTGGTAGCCCATGACAAACGTTGGGATCTATCCTGTAATCACTTTTTGAAGAGTGCTTTGAAAACTATTGCTTTTTTATTTCTTTGCTTTGCATATATATTATACTATACAATTAAAAAAAAGTCAAAAAAATATACTGGGTTAGGAAGGTAATATGGGGAGTTTTTAGGAAAGTAGCCAATTATTTCTACTGCCTGGTTGTCTTAAGACCTAAATTGGATAATCCGACAACTCACAGGATATACAGAAAAGAAATACAATTGCTACCATATTCATGGTTTTCATTTTCTCTACTGATAGATCTGTCCTCAAGAAAAAATATACCCTTCTAGCAAGAGTACAAGCAAATAAAGTTATTAGTTTTAATATTCATTATTATTTATTTTATTTCAATTATTATTTATAATTATTATTTATTACAAAACATTAGTTACTTTTCTGTGCAAACGCAATAATTACTTTAAAAGTAGCTTTCATTCACTAAAGCAGAAAATACATTTTACTTATTTTAATAATAGGACTATTACATCAACTATTGTACCTATGATGAAGAAAATCACGAAATATTACTCAGGGTCATAAAAGACTGAAATCATTGTAGAGTGGCTGAATATTATAAAATTTTTACTTCTCCCAAATTAATTTTTAGGTTTGTATTAGCTTGCTAATGCTGCCAGAAAGCCATATACCAGAAATGGAATGGCTTTTAAAAAAGAAATTTAGTAAGTAACAAGTTTACAGTTCTAGTGCCAAGAAAATGTCCAAACTAAGACAACAAAAAGAGGTTACCTTCTTTCGAGAAAGGTTGATGCCATCCAGAACACCTCTGTCAGCTGCGAAGGTATGTGGCTGGTACCTGCTGGTCCCTTGCTCCTGGGCTCCATTGCTTTCAGCCTCTGTTCCCCATGGGGGTTCCTCATTTGGCACCTGTGGGCCTTCAAGTGGCTCCTCTGAGACACAACTCTGGGTTCTAGCTAACTTAGCATCTCATGAGAAGGCACATGATGATGTCTGCTGGGCCCTGCCTCTCCAACCGTCTGGGCCCAAAGTTTTCCATCCTAAATAATAGGTCTGGCCACACAAGAAAGCATCAGGATTAAAACACAGCTTTTGTGGCATACATAATAGTTTCAAACTGACACAAGGTTTAATGAAATTTGAACTAAAATTCCAATGGAAATTTAACAATGTGATTCCATGTTAATCAGAAAGTCCAAACATGGGAAAAACGGTAATGGATGTATATTTTAAATTATTTTTATTCTTATCAAAGTAATATCTGCAGAGTTTAAATAGTCAAGAAAATGTTAAAGGACATATATTAGTTATTTATTGCTGCATAGCAAATTATCCAAACCTTAGTAGCTTAAAGCAAAAAGCATTTATTGTCTCCTGTGGTCTCTAAGGTTAGGACTCTGGGAGTGTTGTGTCTGGGAGGTTCTGCTCAGGGTCTTTTGTCAGATTGTGGTCAAGGTGTCAGCCAGGGCTGTGGTCATCCGAAGGCTTGACTGGGGCTGAAGGAGCCATGTGGTTCTTGGCAGATGGCCTCAGTTCCTTGCCATGTGGCCCCCCTTTATAAGGCAACTTGAGTGAGGCAAGGATCTTGAAAAGAGCAAGATGTTAGTGACTATGAGTAGCTCTTTTGGTGGGTTCACAGTCTTATCCTTTAGGGAAGTACTTTGTGAAACAGTGATAAAGTTCTGTTCTGGGTAGTTTTGTTCTCTCCTTGTCACTAGCTTTGTTTAGCCTAACAGCAAGAAAGTATGCCTGGTCTCATAGCATTTAACCCAAAAGCAAGAAAGTATTTTTGGTCCCATATCGTTTTTCATGGGGGCTGGGGAATTATATTGGTTTAGTTCTTAGGTCTATGAAGGACGTATAGGGCATATGCTATATAGAGGTACCTCTCAGGGGTGGTAACTGGGACTAGGGTTAAGGTTGGTTTCATGGAAGAGGTACCATGTAGAGACTCAGGCTGAATAAAAATGTTGTGAATGATAAAACATCTTAAGTAAACAATGTACTGGGAGAGCTCTTTTTTTTTTTTTTTTAACATAAAGTGACAATGGGTTGACAATCTCAGGAGTGCTTACATAATTGATGAGATTACTCACCAAAAGAAAAATAAAGAACTATATCAGACAATTCTCAAAAAATAGCTGCAAAAGTTAAGTAAAGAAATGGAAAAGTTAATCTACCATTTTATGGCCTATCAAATTGCAAAGAAGAAGAAAGTTGTATTATGCAGTACCGCTGTGTGAGCAGTGAGACGATCACGGGGAGTTAGTGCTGGTGGGATTTGGCAAAATGTATTAAAAGTTTTACAAGTGTTTGTTCTCTTTGCTCTAGTAATTTTATATTCTAATAATTTATTCTAAGAAATTAAGCAGAAATTCAGATCAAGATAAATGAACAAAGATGATAAGCAGGAGAGTATTATCTATCGTGGTGAAAAATTTGAAAGAAACTCAAAGTCCAAGAATAAGTAAACATTTAAATACTCTCTTAGTGGCTTAAAACAACACAAATTTATTCTCTTAACTGCTGGAGGGGAGAAGTCTGAAATCAAGGCAACATCTCTAGTGGACTGTTATTCAACCCATCACAGTCTTAACCCTTTCTTGTTGCTCACTTTTAAGTGAAATTAGTTTTCCTGAAATTTCTGGAAGGATAAGTGGTTTAGGATACCTTTCAAACTTCAGACCCTAGAACTCTCTCTTCTCTTGTCCTAAGGTAGTGTTCAATAAAGACAATATGCTACATTTTGTGATATCCTAGTTCCTCCCCCCTTATCTTCTCTTTTCTTTCTATTATCACTAACCTGTACCATTTGGATTCTATTTCCATCATTTTCTCATCAGTTTGGAAAGAGAGTTTGGGTTAATTACTTTTGCTAATTTATAGGTTCCAAACAACTCCACTCCCTTTGGAATTTACCATATATCTAATTGCATGCATACACAATTAGACTGTGCAAAACTTCTCTCATTTCCAGTCACTGCTTTCAAATTGGCCTCTAAACTTTCCAGTAAGCCTCTGCTAGCTATGTGGGTATTCTCAGGTCTGTCAGTTACCCTGTTGTTTTCCTCTGCTTTCTCCTGAAAAGTTGTTGATGTCATACAGGTCTTGTAGCTGCTGGGGACTTGTCCCCATTCTCACTTATACTTGTGGGTTTGGGGAGTACTTTGTTTTAAGAATTGTCTATGGACTTTTAGTTTTGCTATGGACTTGGTTCATCCTTTTAAATCAGGAGAATTCAGAGAGATTAAAAAATTATGATGCCACTGTTGCCATCTTCCCAGTATTCCTGCATATGAGTAAAAAAAATTAGTAAATTAAATTTAAAAAGTTTAACTGTTATTAAAGTAACAGAGATCATTTTACTTGATTTGAGATTTTTTGCTGTGTTGCATTAACTTGATTGTAAGGGGATGAGGGAAGAATTCTGTTGAAAAGCAGAAGTTAGTAGTGAGAGAAAAAGGTTCTGTAGGCTTTCTCTGATGATTGCAAAAATAAAAGAGAAAAAAAAAGAAAGGAGTAGATCTAGAATATGTAACATGTCATAGCCTGGGTATGAGAGTATAGGATATGGAATCTCAAAGAATAATGCAAATTTCCATGCAAGATGGACCGTGTCCTGATGAACTGTATTATTAGTACAAGGAGATATACTGGTTTCTTTCTGATTTTGAGTATAGCATGGATATTTTGGGCTTAGATTTCAAACTGTAATACTGAAAATGTCTTAGAATCATCTTCTTAGTAAACAAACTAATATAAATGGAGATTTTCTTAGTATGGGTTCTAATATAATGAAAAATAATTATCTTCATTTTAATCTGAGACCTCTCTCCCGAGACATTCAGAGAGTTTCTCACATAATATTACCCTCAAGAGACAACATTACTAAGCACAATTGTCAGGCATTGTTATCCCTATTTTAGAGGGGAGGAAACAGAAATATCTCATTAATTTATTCAGTGAGCCATGACAAATACAAATATACTGGTTATGTTATTTCAGGTAATAACACTAAAGAGTATAAAACATTTTTTTTTTTAATAATTGAAATTAGTCTCAATGCTGAGACCCTGCTTTTCTTAATGATAGGAAAATTACACTTCTGTTTTCCACAAATCTCTCCCAAAGTAATTTATGGTTAAAACATAATCGCTTCAGAATGAATGATTGCCTCTCTACTGTTCTTCTAGGGGTAGCCTCTAAGTTTTTCCTGTTGGGAGGGGGTGGAAGGTCTGGTGGTAAGGGGGGTATCTTATTCCCAGATGCAAACACCCCTTGACTGTGGCCTCAGAGGTTGATGCCCACTTTTCCATTGCTTTTTGATCACTGATTCATCCACTCAACTCCATGCTTCCTCCTCCTCACCTCTAGGCCATTCAACACTGTACAGCCCTCTCCCGGGCCCTTTGAACAGTATGCAATGCCATAAAAACCAAATAAAGAGTAGGTTTGGAGCTATTGCTGTGGCTTTCCATGCCCAAACACTTCACACTGACAGGCTGCTCTCTACTGGTTTATTGAGGGGAACTCTAGGACCTTGGCTGTTTTTCTTATTTGCCCAGGGAATACAACTCCCCTCTGTCTTCAGATCTTCAAATACCTGTGAAGGTTCAATTATTTCTATTTGCACTGCTTCTTTCAAGCTAATCCTGGGGACTGCAGCAGGTGGGTGGGGAGGCACAGGCCCTTATTGGCGATATATTCCAATACTTCTGGTGTGAGAAAATTGGTACCTGCCTTTATTTTATTGTTTACAGTGAATCACTCTTCCCACCATTCCTTTAAGAAGATTATCATCTGCCCACTGCCACGTGGTTTGCCTATGGAAATAGTAGACTCCCTTCTTACTGACTTTGGGTTTGGCCATGGGAAAGGCTTTGGCCATTGGGATGTGAGTGCTATACCAGAGAAGAAATTCTAAGCAGCCATGCAAGTTTCCATCACTTCTGTGGCTTTTCCCATCTACCATGAGAATATCTAAGTCTCACATAGGGGATTCTTCTTCAGCATGGGTCATGGAATGAGAATGCCCATGAAGCATGTAAAACAAGCAAGAAATGAATCTTTGTGGCTGAAAGCCATTGAAATTTTGGGGTTAATTATTTCTACAACAAGATTAATACAATATTTGTGGCCTTATCTATCTATCTATCTATTTATTATCTATCTATTTACCTTTCAGCTTCTTAGGAGCTGAAACTATGAAGTCCAGCCATTGCAAATCAAAAGCCCTGATTTATGAGATTATTGCCACAGTCATGAGCTCCAAATGTCTATTCAGTATCTTAGAATTACCTTCTTCTTTCTCCCTGAGACAGGAAGGGAAATGCCCTAGCTGCCTGGGAAAAGTATAAATTCAGGGCTAGAATACAAGGAAATAAGTGTGTTTTTGTGGAGGAATGGTGGGTGAGGAAGTTCAGTTAATGTTTCAGCTTTTTATCCTGAAAAATAGAAAACTGTAAGAAACAATGAAATCAAAAATTTCAAAACTCCAAGACATGTATCCTTCCTGCATTTAAGGAGTTTATAGGGCAGATTAGGTATCTCTTTAAATTATAATGCAAGAGCCCTAGGATTAAGTGTGTTCTCAAAGGTGTGCAAAGAAAGTGCCACAGGAGCTCATGGAAGAGGCCTGCATGGACAGAGAAAGAGCATTTTAAGTTCAAGATGCAGATTGAGCTAAAGCAACCGAGGCAGAAGAGTGTTGTAGATGGGGTCCAGTGAGCAAATGTGACTCTCCTTGGTTCGGTGTTTAGGAGACTGGTGGGAGGTCAAGTTGGAAAGGTAGACCAGGGCCACGGGTTATGGTTCTAGCTAAAGACTGTGACTTGGTTAAGCCTCTACAGAAAAATAAAAGAGGTAGAGAGAGAATTTCAGCAGCATGCTTATTTTTAAAAAAATCTGTAGTCATTTAAGATTTTGATGTATAAAATCTGTACATAAACAGTTGGAAAAACAACTCAGAAAAATTCTGTGTTTTCTACATAGGTGTGATGGATTGCTCTCCCCAAAATGGCCTGGCTGCACTAGCTGTGTATGTATGTTTTGCTAAACAATTATTGTATTTATGAAGTCAATGCTGGAAAACAGCCATTAAGGCTTACTGTTGTGGGATGGAATGGTTTGCATTTCAGCCCAAGAAACAGCCTCAATTTCCTGCAGTAGTTTGCCCACAATTAGGGCACATCTTTCTATACTTAGTTCTCCTTGGCATTTTAATTAATGCTTAAAAAATAACCAGCAGATCTTCTTACCGGCGAATTCACAGACTAATGGAAGTGCCGAGCTGGAATTTCCTCAGTTCACTTCTCAGTGTCATCCCTAAAGATATTCAGATTGACCATGGGAGGATGTGACATTCTAATTTGAGCCAAGTCACTGCCTAGTCCATCCTGTCGTGCAGATGAGGCGCTGGGTGTCAGGAGAAACTCTTATCTCTAGCCCACTATAGTGTAGCGGACAGGGTAGGGGTGCATGTGTGTGTGTTGTGTGATGGCAAAACCACACTCTTCTTTCTCCATCCGGGGTTGGGTGGAGGTAGGTTTAGTTTAAAGGTTCTGTTGCAGCAGTTTCAAGGATCCTGGACACTTTGACAGCTCTATTCAGCCGCCTTAGTCGGCCATCAGCAAGCTGAGGAAGGAGGTGGAATGAAAAAGGTCTGGACCTCATAGACAGGACATGTAAGTTGCAAAAGCTCTGTGGGTCTTCTGGTATGGATCAACTTTCTAGGGCCTTGATGAACAGCCATTCGGAGTTGACGGCTGAGATTGGCTGGGGTGCATCCTCGTTTGACCCGGGCCTTTGTCCTCCTTACTCCCGGAGCCCCAGCGGGGCCCAGCCCCAGCGCCTCCAGCCCCAGCACTTGCTGGACCACCCGCCGCCGCTAAGCGGCCTGCTCCTCTCAGCGCATGCGCACTGGCGACGCCGATCCGGCGCGCCGAGTCTCCTCCTCCGCCGCCTCCCGGTTCCGCAGTCACTTCCTGCAGCTGTTTCCCCGGCGTCCGGGACCGCTGACTTCTGACAGTCAGCCTTCAGCAGCCGAAGGTCCGCCGGGGCTGGCTGGGAAAGTTGCGCCGAGGCGGGCTCGGAGCTCGGGGGCCCCGGCGTCCCCGCGTTCCGGTAGGTGCGGGGCGGGCGCGTGGGGCGCGGGGCGGCGGGGGCAGCCGTGGCAGCGGTGGTAGCGGTGGCGTGCGTGCATGCATGCCCAGAGGCCGGCCCCGCGCCGCCTTCTGCCCGCCCCCCACCTGCCCTCCGGGGCCGGCTGGCGCTGCCTTTCTGCCTGTGATTGTTACCAGCATTTCACGTGCGCCGCTCCGAGCCCTCGGGCGTGCACCTGCCTCGGCCCCCGCGCGGCCTCCTGCCGGGGAGGCAGGGGAGGGCGTCCTGTCGGGATTGCGGGGTGTGTGTGTGTGTGCGCGCGCGCGCGCACGCACACCTCAGGAATGTAAGGTTTACGTGGGCGAGGCTCAAGTCTATGCAGCCCCTATTCCAGCGTGTCAACAGTTCCTTAGGAACCATCATAGCTGAGCCTGGAAAACATCCCCTCATTCACCAAACACCCCCTCTCCCTCTTTTTTTCTTATAGATTCTTGGCGTGCTTTTCGATTCTTCCTTGTAGGACATACCTTGCCTCAGCTGAGTGTTTTTCTGGTTTTTCCCCTTCTCATCTCTTCTGGCCCTGTTCAGATGACCTCTGAGTAATGCTCACAGGCTTTCCCTCACTTCCAGAATACCCAGTTACAGACTCCTCTTCTTTGGTGATATGCCAGTAACCTGTTCCTTGATTCTGTTCTCTCTCCTCTGTAGGTTCTTCAAATAAGAAAGTGACAGTATGTGAATGCAGTATGTGAAGAGTAGGCCCTAGCCCAGTCATGGAACTAAGTGTGCTATGATAATTCATTTCCTTTCAACGGAGAACCTGATGATGCTCAGGTTTTTCTTTAGTGTCCCTCCAACTCTTGCCAAAGCAGGACATTAACCAGTATAAACCCTTCATTTAGGCCACTTAAAGCATCCAATTCAACGACTTTTAAGGTCTGATAATATTTATTTACATTAACTTTCAAGTTTCTGTCTTTTAATGCAGCAGTTGAACCCACATACTTTTCTATAATTCACTATTCATGAATTCTTCAAATCTTAGTTTTATTTATTTAGGATCCGTATTTTATGCTAATTTTGTTTGTAAGCAGAGTAATACCAGATAATCATTGCCATATCATTTTTGGGGGGAGTTGGCATTATAATTTTGCTTTTTATATCTGCCAGAAGAAATCATTTTTTAATATCTAGCTATTCTTTAAAAATTATAATGATAAAATGAGATAATAGGTATTTTTTAATTCATAGGATTTTATCACCTCTGGAAGGAGGCCTTTTGTACCTCTCTGCTTTGAGAAGGGCTTTTATTTTGATGGAAACCTGTATTTAACACTGGGGGAGATACAAGCTAGAATTTCCTCAAGTGGTAGTGAGCTTTCATGAAACAAGTCCAGACATGTCTAGGCAATTGATAGCATTTGGTTTTCTCTTTATGTTGCTGATTTCTTTTATCCAGATGTTTTGCTACTCTCCTCCACCTTTTCTTTTCTGAACTAGCGGCATGTTTGTGGCAGTTTGGCATTACTATGACCCTGTACAGATGGTATGTGTAGTCTTTTATGACATATTATAATTAAGTAGTTACACTTTTTAAAAAAGTGCTCTCTCCTTTATTTCCCTTTATTAAGATGTCCATTTCAGTCTTTTCGAATGTGTTTGCTTGCTTTAATAAGAAATAGTAAGATGGTAGACAACTTGACTTTTTAAATGTCCTAAATTAATTTTGCTTTTCTTTATATTCCCAGAGATAGGGGCAGCATACTTCTGCTTAAGAATCAACTAATGTTATTTTTAATGTAAATATTATGATCATTTTAAAGTATTAAATACCATGGCTAGTAATTTATGGCTTTATAAATAATGTAGCCCTTAACTACATTATTTTCCCATTGCACAGATTTCCTCTGCTGCCTGCCAACCCTGAATTTCATCTAAAAAGTTTATAACTTGATTGCAACTTTTAGGCTCTGTGTGTTTAAGAAATGTCGCAAAAGAGACAACTTTTTAAGATTTACTTGGTTCATTTTAATGACTCTATTATTGCTGTAAAGTGCACATATTTCCATTGTAGATGGAAAATTTCAGTTCGGTATTTCAGCAGCTTAAAAAAACGATATTCTACTGATGAAGAAAAGAGGTTTTATTATTGAGAGAGTGGAGGAAATAGTGAATTTTAAAATAAAGATTTCGATTTGGGTTGCTTAGAATCTTTGAAACTTTTAGTGTGACCTCTGATTTTTTTTGAGACACTCAGGGTTAGAAAATGCCATCTGGATGGGAGGCAGGCGGGTAAAGACTGAGAGCTAGTTGAACATATTGTGTCTTTTTTCTGAGGGGAAATAAAATAGAGACTACCCATTATTTGATAAGAAGGGGGAAAGAAATAACCTAAAGCCTGAGGAACTGCAGTTGTACTGGGCTGCTGGTAGTGGGATCCAGTACTGCACTGAACATTGACTTGAGACCTTATTTTGTGCAGGCAATATATCTCTAGGGAAAGAGAAAACATTTTGATTTTACAGGGGCTCATGAATATAGTCTAAGCCTGTATGAAGCCTACAGGGAGCATGCAGGCAGACTGTGTGGGGACTGTTGTGACCTGGAAAAGGCAGTCCTGGCCTCAGGGACAGCTCTTCTCAGCTCTAGCTAATTGTCACCATGGGCCGGGTGTTATGAGACCATCCCTTTATCAAGATGAGCCAGGAATCACTTGGTTTCTTTTTAATGTTGACATCTAATTCAATTTAAAAAATGAAAGCAAAACGAAACACAGGGCATGGCTGTGACTGTGCCTCGAGACCGCCTGCTTGTGAGCTCTTTGCTGTACAGAATCATTGGGTCAACTACTTAAATATCACTGGTTGATTTGAAGGGATACTTCTTAATTTCTGTCTGCATTGTAACTTTGGGTTAGTTATTCCTAGAGTTCTTTGATATTTTAGCTAGCTTTAGAAGTGCTTTAAGGATTCCGGGTGTAACACTCTTTATTTCACTCTTTTTTTGACATACTTTGGATAGAAGGACAAGTTTGGATGGAAAGGAAACATTTGCTAAGGGACTTAGCTGATGCTTTTGTCTGTGCAAAAGTATGACAAGAGTTGAAGTGGAAGCATGCCTGAGGTAAGGGGTCTGGTTTAGGTGCCCTTTGGTGTCCATGTGACTTTTAGGTTTAATTAGCCATGGATGCATTACTATTAATGTTCGTGGGCCAGGGGGATAGCAGTTGGAACTGTGCCAAGCAAAATAAAGCCACATCTATACAGCCATTCTCATTAGAAGGGTATTTTGTGTCAATGTAGGTTGACACGCAGGTGAGGTCTGTGAGATGAGGCGAAAGGGAAGAAGTTCCAGAGATGTGTTTGGAGAAGTACAGGAAAGGGTCAGCTGGTGTGGTAATTTACTTGTAGTGCTGTGTCTGACGTTACATTTTTAAGTGTTTTTTTTTTTTTTCTGTTGATTCAGATCTGAAGACCAGACTTCTCACTCTCCACTGCATTATGCCCAAAGGTTTCCTATCCAATGATCCTCTTGCAACACGCCAGGATTCTACCACCTAAGCGGCCCTCGTCCTCTCCTCCCATGTCAGTGGCCACCAGGTCTACAGGAGCCTTGCAGCTTCCGCCACAGAAGTCTTTTGGGCCAGAGGCTTCCTTGCCTCTGGCAGGGGAAGAAGAGTTACCTAAGGGAGGGGAGCAGAACTCTGCCTTGGAGGAGCTATGTAAACCCCTGTACTGCAAGCTCTGCAATGTCACCTTGAACTCAGCACAGCAAGCCCAGGCTCATTATCAGGTAAGGGAGGACAAGAAAAGCAGGCGTTTAGAGGGGAACACAGTTTTGGGTGCTTCGCATTTAGGAATTCTTTCTCTAGAGAGTATGCCTGCTATAATCAAGATGGCTTGGTGAATACCTAAGTATTCGTTTGTTTGATTAAAAGCATAATGTTTCTACTTTATATGAAAACACTGTTTTTTTCATAGAATAAAGTCACAAAGAAGAACCTCCTGCACTTAGCTGTGTGGCATTTGATAGCTTATGATTCTTTGTAGGCAAATAAGAGTCATAGGAAGTGTTCAAACCTGTGGTCCTAAGGAGAACATTTATTTGAAACATGTACAAAGCTCAATTCAGTGTCAGAATTGTTTAGAAGAATTAGCTTTACAGATGTCTCTTCCAGCTAATACAGTGTATTGGTTTGCAGTGCTCTCTGTGTATCAATCTTATGTTTTTCCCTTTTTGACCTCTAACTCTTCTGTGTATCATCACTGCTAAGGAAAACATAGGCCTTTTTCTTTAGTGAGACAAAAAGAACATTGGAGTATTGACCCCTATCCCTCATTTATAATAAGTGAACTCTGAATTATTTTAGCCCATCAGTGTGAACTGGTACTTATTTTTAAGCTATAAAGCTATCACCTCCATGTACAATGGCCAATGGAAAGGGCAACTTCAAAGAATATTATTAACTAAAATTAAAAATAAAAATTGGCCAAAAAAAGAGAAAGCATGGTATTTATTTTTAATTTTTGTTTTAAATTGTTACCTGTATAAATTACATAATTTCTTTCCCCTTTTTTTGGAGAAAAGGGACCTAAGAAATAAGTGAGGTCAAACCCCTCTGAGTGAAGGGTTGTCTTGTGGGCATCAGTGCTCGGACTAGTTATGCTTTTCATGAATATCTCCAGCACGGAAGCAGTGTGCTAGAAAGCTCGCTGTTACAAAGTTATCTTTTCTCTTCTGCCACTATAATTTTCTCTGACATAAATAGTTTTTATTTTCTCTGGGGGTAAGTTTTTTTTTTTATTCTAATCTCAAGGACTGATAATTGTGCTACCTTGTGATTGTACATTAGAAGTATTCTGATGGTGAAATGTTTTCTCTGGGATTTAGGGGGAGACATAAAATATTGCTTCTCTAACGTTCCCTTTGGTTTGGTTTTGACCTCAAGTGCAAAAAAATTTGAGTTAATTATATCCCTCGCATCTTGGCACATATTATCACTGGTTAATCAAGGCTTCCTTCTGGTTGTATTTTGCAGTTCTCCCTTTTTACCTTCCCTACTCTCTTCATACCATGTGCCTCCTCCCCTCCCCGCCAGTGTGATAACAGAGTCTTCCTTTCCCTGTCTTACCCATTCAAGCAGAACCTGTTAGCATGGTCCTTCTCAAACCCAAGTGTCTGTGTTAGCTTCCTTCTTCATTTTATTCTTATGCAGCATTCAGTTTTATAGCCCAGGATTTAGTCCTCGTGCACCACCTTGGAGAGTCAAGCCTGGGTTCTAAAATTTTGAGTTTTAGTTGTTTAAAGCCCTTGAAATAATCATAACCTTGGGAGCAAACCTGCTTTTGGGCCGTATGCATATATCCTTTAAAGAAGAGTTGTCTACTTTTATAAGGGAAAACTTGGGTAATGTGTGATTGTAATGTGTATGTGCATGGATTGTTCATAGACCTTGTGCCCTTTTTTCTCCCATCTTTGTGACTCTGTAGACAGTGATGGATGCTTCTGGTTATGCATAGAGATAATTGAATTTGATGCAAAGTCACTGACTGATAAGGTGAACTAGAAAAGAAAAAGAATGAGTATTTAGTTGTTTTTCTTATATTGTACATATTTTTGTGTTTGCTCTTAACTTAGTTAAGATTATTAATTATACTTAATTCTGGTTTCCTCAGTGACAGAATAAGTTAATTATGAAATATGAGAAGTGAGAAGTAAAAGTTTGGTAACTTCCTCAATAATCAGATTTTTAAAGTAGAGAAGTTAGAGAAGGGAAGCCTATTCCATTCCCATTAGTAGAAATTCTAACTAAGTGACCAATTTAAGCAACCTCCAAACAGGGCAAAGAGAGGGGAAAGAAGACTCAAATGGGTATTAAGACAATTAAAAATTTGGGTGTAACAAGACATGTTTCTAAGAGTTTGGAAGCAAAGATATGAATGAAACCAATGAGGTGACTCTTAAGGGAAACATTTCTTGCAGAGAACCATAAGACAGAGCAAGCTAATGTAGAAAAACACAGAGCAATTTCATTGGGGCCCTGGAAGAAAGCTCATTTGGGCAGTGAAATCTGAATTTCAACAAGATAGAAGTGGTGAGATGAGCGATGAGGATCAAGAGGGGTTCAGAATAATAAATAGTCAGAGCATGACTAACAACCTGGAGGTAGGTGAACCCAGAAAGAAGGGAAGCTTAAACACCTCAGCCTGAAAGCTGGGTCAGAGGCTATCCAGAGACTTCCAAATGAGCAAGGCAGCTGAAAGGCCTCTAGAGGCTATACTAGGCTCAGGCCAGCCAGTAAAGGCCTCCTGCGAGGAAAGGCAAATGGCAGTGCAGCGGCCTATGAAAACCTAGTGGTTTAGGATTAAATGAAATGAGGGATGTTACTTTCATTTTTTTCAACTCTGAAAACCTGCTTTGTAATTTTTAATACAGAATGATACGAAGACTGTAAATTCATTATTTAAGTATGTGTGAAATAAAAGCGGTCCAGTTGCTGGTAGTCTGTTTATGAGTTATAAACACATTTGTGTGACGTGATAAATTACTTGTGATAACACCACCCAAAACTTGTTAGTCAATTGATGCCATTGTTGAAATTAGAAAGTTTCTCATTGCCGAGGATATTATAAATAGTTGTCATCTTAGTTTGAGCAGGGTTGCACTGGCGTC
This sequence comes from Tamandua tetradactyla, assembly GCF_023851605.1. NCBI lineage: Eukaryota > Metazoa > Chordata > Mammalia > Pilosa > Myrmecophagidae > Tamandua > Tamandua tetradactyla. Next base: position 76,849,720 of record NC_135331.1, on the reverse strand, counting down.
TGTATTATGTTCCAGTAATTCGCGACACCTGAATGGAAACTGCTAAGTAAATTCCTTTACACTCACTACCGTCATTCCTTGACCTTCTCTTTGTTCCCGAACTGGAACTCTTAGAAATGATCCATGTATGTCTTTAGATGGCACAGATTTAGTGTTTTTTCCAGGATTTTTAAAACTGTTCAGTCTGCCTCAAAATACTATTAGCTGTTTTATTTTTCATAAAGTTATCTCTTTTCACAGTCTCAAAATTATGGCTTTGGTTCTACCTTCATTTAAAATAAAATCTTGGAAGAAAAAAAACATGTCTTCATTTTATTAGAATCTGTTTGCAGGCTGAACTTACTTAGAGCAAGCCTGACATGGAATAACATAACTTTCATCAGTATAAATGCCTAGAGGAAGAATCACATTTTTAAAAAAAAATTCACATCGCATATAATCCGTCTGAAGTATACAATCAATGTCTTTTTACTATATTCACAGAGTTGTCCATTCATCATGACAAGAAATTCTAGAGTATTTTTGCCCTGAAGAGGGTTCACTGTGTTATACAATCCCATGTCTCATCCTCTGGCTTTCCTTCCAGTGACATCCGTGATCCTAACCTTTCCCTGTCCCCCACAGGCAGCATTCACTATAACATGTTCCCATCAACTCCCTGCATTTCCAAACATTTACAATCAGCCTTATTACATATTCTGCACAAATTAAGTATAAGCTCCTTATTCTCTGCCCATGCCCATTTTCAATCTTCTGGTGACCTGTGTTCTAGATATTAATACCATGAGTTTGCTCACTAATATCCTCATATCAGTGAGGATATAAAACATTTAACCTTTTGTGTCTGGCTTATTTCACTCCATGAAGCCATATGCATCATGACTTCATTTCTTCTTACAGTTCCATACTATTCCATCTTATGTATATACCACATTTTATTTATCCATTCATTGCTTGATGGACACCTGTGTTGTTTCCATCTTTTGGCAATTGTGAATAATGCCGCTATTCACATTGGTGTGCAAATGTCTCTTCACATCTCTGCTTTCAATTCTTCTGAGTATACACCGAGGAGCAGGATTGCCGGATCATAAGGCAATACTTAGCTTCCTGAGGAACCGCCAAACTGCATTCCAGAGTGGCTGTATATGCACTATAAGTGTTTCTATTTCTCCATGTCCTAGTGCTTGGAGATTTTGGTTTGTTAATAGTGGCCATTCTAGTAGGTATGAAGTGATATCGTGTAGTTTTGTTTTTGTTTTGCACTTCACTAATAACTACTGATATTGATCACATTTTCATATGCTTTTTAGCCATTTGTGTATCTTGTTTGGAAACATGTCTATTCATGTCTTGTACTCATTTTTAAATTGAGTTGTTTGTCTTTTTATTGTTCAGTTAAAGGATCTCTTTATATATCCTGGAAAGTAAACCCTAATTGGATATGTGGTTTCTAAATATTTTCTCCCAGTGAGTAGGCTGCCTTTTCACCCTCTTAACAAACTCTTCTGAAGCACAAAATATTCACTTTTGAGGAGGTTGAGCTTATCTTTTTTTTTCTTTCATTGCTTGTGCTTTGGGTGTAAGATCTAAGAAATTACCTCCTACCAGAAGATCTTGAAGATGCTTTCCTATATTTTCTTCTAAGAGTTTTATGGTTTTGGCTTTTATGTTTAGGTCTTTGATCCATTTTCAGTTAATTTTTGTATAAAGTGTAAGATTAGGTCCTCTTTCATTCTTTTGGATGTGAATATCTAGTTCTTCCATTTGTTGAAGAGACTGTTCTGTCCCAGGTGGGTGGTCGGCCCTGGCAGCCTTGTCAAAACTCAAGTGACCATAGATATGAGGGTCTGCTTCTGAACCCTTAATTTGATTGCATTGGTCAATATGTCTATATGCCTCTATCATGCTGTTTTTAGCACTGTAGCTTTGCAGTGTACTTTACAGTCAGGAAGTGAGATTCCTCCAATTTTTAGCTCCATTATTCTTTTTAGGATGTTTCTGGCTGTTTCGGGCCTTTTACGTTTCCAAATAAAATTGGTAATTGACTTTTCCAAATCTGCAAAGTAGGCTGTTGGAATTTTGATTATGATTGCATTGAATCTGCAGATCGATTTGGGTAGAACTGACATCTTAACAATATTTAGTCTTCCAATCCATGAACACACATTGTCTGTCCACTTATTTAGGTCTTCTTGGATTTCTTTTAGTCAAATGCTTTGTAGTTTTCTGAATACAGGCCCTTTACAACCTTGGTTAAATTGATTCCTGGGTATTTGATTCTTTTAGTTGCTGCTGTAAATTGCATTTTTCCCCCTGATTTCCTCCTCAGATTTATCATTACTTATGTATAGAAACACTGTTGATTTTTGCATGTTAATCTTGTATCCTACCACTTCACTGAACTCATTTATTAGGTCTAGTAGCTTTGGTGGAAATTTTTTGTACTTTCTAGGTATAGTATCAGAGCTGCAAAAAATGAAAGTTTTACTTCTTCCTTTCCAATTTGATGTCTTTTATTCCTTTTTCTTGCCTAATTGTTCTAGCTAGAACCTTTAGTGCAATGTTGGATAATAGTGGTGACATTGGGCATTCTTGTCTTGTTTCCAGCCTCAGTGGGAAAGCTTTCAATCTTTCACCATTGAGGATGCTGTGGGTTTTTCATATATACCTTTTATCATGTTGAGAAAGTTCCTTATTTTCCTATCTTTTGAAGTTTTATTTTTTTTTTCCAAGAAAGGTTGACTGGATTTGGTCAAATGCCTTTTCTGCCTTGATCCAGATGATCCTGTGGTTCTTTTCCTTCAGTGTGTTAATGTGGTACATTTCATTAATTGATTTTCTTGTGTTGAACCAGCTTTGCATATCTGGGATGAAACCCACTTGATCATGGTGTATAATTCTTTTAATGTGTAGTTGGATTCAATTTACGGGTATTTAGTTGAGGAATTTTACATCTCTATTCATTAGAAAGATTGGTCTTCCAGGTAATTTTCCTTTCTCATCGTATCTTTATCTGGTTTTGGAATTAGGGTAGTGTTGACTTCATAGAACGAACTAGGTAGTGTTCCTTCCTCTTCAGTTCTCTGGAAGTGTTAGTGCAGGATTGATATGATTCTTCGTGAAAAGATTGGTAGAACTTACTGTGCAGCCATCTAGTCGTGGGCTTTTCTTTTGGGGCAGGTTTTTGATGACTTTGTCAAGCTACTTGTGATTGAGATCTTCTGTTTCTTCTGAAGTCAGTGTGGCTTGTTTGTGTGTTTCTAGAAATTGGCCTATTTCATCTAATTGTCTAGTTTGCGAAATACAGTTGCTTATAGTATCCTCTTACGATCTTTTTATTTCTGTGGTGTCAGTAGTAATGTCCTTCCACCCCCATTTCTGATTTTATTTATTTGCATTTTCTCTTTTTTTTTCCTTTGTCAGTCTAGCTAAGGCCTTTTCAATTTTGTTGATCTCTCAAAGAAACAACTTTTGGTTTTGTTAATTATCTCTGTTGTTTTTTGGTTCTCCATTTTATTTATTTTTGCTGTAGTTGTTTCTTTCTTTCTGCTAGTTTGGAGATGAGCTTGCTGATATTTTTCTAGTTGCTTCAGGTGTGTGGTTAGGCTTTGATTTTAATTCTTTCTTCCTTTTTAATGTGGTCATTTAGGGCTATAAATTTTCCTCTCAACACTGCCTTCACTGCATCCCATATGTTTTATGTTGTGTTACCTTTTCATTTGTTTCAAGATGTTTACTAATTTCTCTTGCAGTTTATTCTTTGGTTAAGAGTGTGTTGTTTAACTTTCATAAATTTGTGCGTTTTCAGTCCTTTGCCTGTTGTTGACTTCCAGCTTCATTCCATTATGATCAGAAAAAGTGTTTTCTATAATTTAAGTCTTTTAAAAGTTATTGAGACCTGTTTTGTTACCCAACATGTGGTCTATCCTGGAGAATGATTCTTGGACACTTGAGAAGAACGTATATCCTGCTGTCTCAGGGTACATTGTTTTGTATAGGTCTAGTTCATTTAACAGATTATTCAAGTTTCTCTGTTTCCTTGTTCGTCATATGTCTAGATGTTTTATCTCTTGATGAGTGTATAGAAGTCTCCAGATATTACTGTAGATATGTCTGTTTCTCCTTTCATATTTGCAAGTATTTGCATCATGTATTTTAAGGCATCCTGGTGCATACATATTTATGACTGCTCTTTCTTCTTGGGGGATTGCCTTTCTATTAATATATAGTATCTTTCTTTGTCTCTTATAACAACTTTGCATTTAAAGTCTATTTTGTCTGACATTAGTGTAGCTAATTTGGCTTTTTTTTTTTTAATGCTTTTTGCATGGAATATCTTTTTTCTAGCCTTTTACTTTCAACCTTTTGTGTCCTTGGGTATGAGGTGAGTCTCCTATAGATAGCATATAGATGGCTCATTTTTTATTCATTCTGTCAGTCTGTGTCTTTTGATTTGGAAGTTTAATCCATTAACATTCAACAATATTACTCTAAAGGCAGTATTTACTTCAACCACTAAATCCTTTGCTTTTTATATGTCATATCTTATTTTTTGTCTCTCTTTTACTCTTTTAGTTACTTTTACTGATAATCTTCATTTCTACACTCTCCTTGAAGCCTCCCTCTTTTGTCCTTGCTTTCAGCCCACAGTACTCCCTTTTGTATTTCTTGTAGGGAAGATCTCGTGTTAACAAACTTGCTAAGCTTCTGATTATCCTGATTATCTTAAACTTCCTTCATTTTTTTTTATTGGCATGGACAGGTTCTGGGAATCAAACCCGGTCTCTGGCATGGAAGGTGAGAATTCTGCCACCGTGCTACCATTGCACTGCCTTCTCCTTCATTTTTGAAAGACAGTTTTGCTGGATAGAGAATTCTTGGATGGCAGTTTTCTCTTTTAGTGTTTTGAATATATCATATCACAGCCTTCTTGCCTCCATGATTTCTGATGAGAAATTGGTACTTAGTTTTATTGGTCATATCTTATATGTAATGAATTGCTTTTTTCTTGCTGCTTTCAGAAGTCTCTCCTTATCTTTGGCATTTGACGTTCTGATTACTATGTCCTTGGAGTAGGCCTGCTTGGATTTATCTGGTTTGGCATCCATTGCTCTTCTTGGACCTGTGTATTTTGATGTCTTTCCTAAGAGTTGGGAAGTTCTTGGCTATTATTTCCTCAAATGTTACTTTTTCCCCTTTTCCCTTTTCTTCTTGTTCTGGGACAGACATGACATGATGTTTATATGCTTCATGTTGTCAGTAAATTCCTAGAGACTCTGCTCAATTCTGTCCATTCTTATCTCTATCTTTTTTTTTTTTGTCTGTTCATATTTGGATGCTCTGTCTTCTTGCTTGCTGATCCTTTCTTCTACCTGCTCAAATCTGCTGTTGTGTGCTTCTTTAATTTCATCCATTGTACTTTTCAATTCCATAATATCTGTTATTTTTCTTTGCATGCTTTCACATTCTTCTTTATGCTCACCCAATCTTATTTTTAAAACATTTTTTTCTTGTGAAATATAACATATATGCAAAAAAGAGAAAGAAAAAGCAGTGATCTTCAAAGTACACTTCAACAAGTAGTTACAGAACAGATTTCAGAGTTTTTATGGGTTACCATCCCACTATTCAGATTTTTCCTTCTAGCTGCTCCAAAACACTGGAGGCTAGAAGAAATATCAATATAGTGATTCAGCAGTCATACTTATTTGTTAAACCCTGTTTTCTTTGTTTTAACTCCTCCTCCTCCTTTGATTCATTTCCCAATCTATAGGGATCCTTAGGCAATGCCCATTCTGACATTTTCATGTTGAAAAGGAGTGTCAATACTAAAGGATAGAGGGATGTAATTAGTTGATGACTTTGGAGAGGCTGATCCCTCTGGGTTTCAGGATTTATCTGTCCTAGGAGCCCTCTGGAAATTGTAGGTTCCAGGAAAGCAGACTTAGTGCATGAAACTCTAAAGTCTCAGTTCAAGCCTTAGGTGTTCTTAAGTTAACAGGAGTGATGTCGATTGGGGTTTAGCAAACCATTGCAATTAGCACTGTCTAACTGAAGCTTACATAAGAGCAGCCTCCAGAGTAGCCTCTTGATTCTATTTGTACTCTCTTAGCTGCTGATGTCTTAATTTATTACACTTCTTTTCTGCCTTTTGGTCAGGAAGGTGTGGTTGATTCCATGGTTCCAGGGCTGGTTTTATCCCTGGGAGCCATACCCCACATTGTCAGGGAAAGTTTCCCCTGAATGTCATGTCCATGTAGGAAGGAGGATAATGATTTTCCTTGCAGAGTTGGGCTTAGAGAAAGAGAGAGAGGCCACATATGAGCAGCAAAAGAGGTTTCCTGGAAGCTACTCTGAGGTATGATTATAGGTAGTCTTAGCTTCTTCATCAGAAATAAGTTTGATAAGGGAAAGCCATAAAATCAAGGGCTTGGCCTATTTTCTTGTGAGTCCCCAATGGTTGAGAGGGTACCTGGGGTTTTTCAGATGAGAAAGTTTAATAGTTTCATTTTTTTTCCCTTCAGACCCTCAAGGGATTCTGCCAATACTTTTTCATAATCAGCCCACCAGAGTCGAAGTTATATCCTGGTTTTCCATTAAGCTATACAGAATTACAAGACCTTGTTCCCGTTCTGGACTCCAGGAGTTTTTGTTTAAATGGCTATACAGACAGGTTGATTTAGATTGTGTGTACGAAAAATTTAGGTTCTAGACATAATAAACTTCTCTGCCTTTGGTCTCATACCAAAGTAGGTGAGGGTCTAGAGTGCATACATTATCATCTTTTATTCTGTATTCTGATTTACCTTAGTCGCAGCCAGATTGGCTTTGCTTTTATCTCTAATTGAGGCTTGATCTCTTTTTGAGTTACTTTAAGTGTTATTGTATGTAGCTATGCTAACTTTCAGTGCTGCAACACTACATTTCTGGGTCTTAAAATGTCACAAAGTTACTCAGAGTTCCAGGGAGATATGAGCTGAAACACATATAGCTCAGTGTCTGAGAGTCTAGAAATACACTTATAACTTCAGACTAGGTGTGGCTTCTATAAGGGCTTACAACCTAGGCTCCAATTTTCTTATAAGTATTTTCTGAGAGAGACCTTAGCATATCAGTTCTTTTCTTTCTGGCTTATTTTGCACAACACATTGTCACCAAGGTCTTTCAGTTTGTTGTGTGTCTCGGTGTCCTTCCTTTTTGTAGCCACACCCTATTCCATCATATAAATAAATCTCAGCTTGCCCTTCTGCTTCTCAGTCGTTGTACCCTTTGGCTCCCTCCATCTATTGGGCATCATGGATAATGTCCAAAATAAACCACGTCTTACAGTATCCTCACTTAGTTAAACAATCAGCAGCATTCTCAATTTTAGACAGTTTTCATTGATCCAGAGAGACAAAGAACCAGTAAACATAGCTTCACCAAATATCTAATCAAAACGATCCTTTATCACTTGTGTCTCTCCCCCTCCCCCAATTAGTTCCCTCTGGTAGTGCTCTGGCACTGTTGATGTCTTCTTGTTAGCTATTGGCCAAACCATGCATTTTTAGATTTCCCCCGTAGCCCTCTACTATTGACTCTTTATCTAGTATCAAACCTTTGAAATTGTTCACGTGAGAACTTATTTATAATTGTAGATTTAATCAGTGGGATACATGGCACTATACATCCCCTTCAGTCATATTCACCTCAGATGAATATGCTTCTGACCCCACTAATTAGCTACCATCACTTGTGTACGCTCCCTTGCATTTAGTTTAGCCTCATTGGGTGGCCTTCCAGTGTCTTTTTAATATCCTTTATTTCTTTAGCCATCTCATTGAATTTGTTTAGGAGACATGTGTGAACATTTTTGATTAGTTGTACTCGATTCCCTATCTCCTCCTTTTTGATTTGCTCCTTTGACTGGGCCATAACTTCCTATTTCTTAGTGTGGCTTATAATTTGTTGCTAATGTTGCTGACAATGGATTATTTTAGTGAGTTTACTCTGAAAGTCGGTTTCTCTCTCTTGTCAAAGCTTTTGTTGTTGATTGAGTTTGTTTTATTACTCTTCTTTGACCCTTGGTTCATCAGTATTACCCAGACAGAGCTGGGCCAGGGACCCCCGAAGGGGGCATACATCAGCTCCACAGGGCCCTGGGAGAGGGTCAGGGAAAGATGCCTAAAGCCCTTTAACTCATTCCCCAAGAGTATGCGTTCCTGGCCTGCCCAGCCCATGGCCTTCATCGCCCCCCAGCCTTAGGTATCTTCCCGGAGGTGTGCTTTCCTTGCCTGCCAGCAGACAGCACTATTTGGAACCTGTTCCTCCAGCACTGGGAATGTAGGCGCTTACCTCCCTGCTGACTCCAGAGAAGGTGTAGCCACGCTGGGTGAGGAAGCTTGAGACCACCAGTTGTCCTAGCTGTCCATATTCACTGGCCCAGACCTGGCACAGCTAAAGCATGTCCTGTACTGTTCTTGGGGGAGTGGGCCTCTACTGCTCTTTGAATCTGAGCTGCCCTCCTGCCAGAGACTGGAGAACTGGATGCTTTCTGCCCTGAGAGTCGGGGCTGGGGCCAGGAGCCGGGCTGAGGGCGAGACCCCCTTTCTCCCATGGCAGCTTCTCCCTCTCTTCATTCTGCACATTTCTGCATGTTTCCCGATCCTCAGACCCCCAGATCCACTGTTTCTACTTGACCCCTGGTTCTTTTTCTGGGAGAGAATGGCCTTCATTGCCCCCCAGCTCTTCCCAATCAGCCATCTTGGATCCTTCCAGGAATCACTTTTTTTTTCTTTATATTTTTATTGACAAATTTTCATATGCATACATTGCCTGCATGGTGTACAATCAGTGGTTCATAATATCATCACATAGTTGTATATTCGTCACCATGATCATTTTTTTCTTACCATGATCATTTTTTAGAACATTTGTATCACTCCAGAAAAAGAAATAAAAAGAGAAAATGCATGCATTCCCATACCCCTTATCCCTCCCTCTCATTGATAATAAAAATATTTCCATCTCTCCAATTTACTTTACCCCCTTATCCCCCCTATTATTTATTTATTATCCATATTTTTTTACTCATCTATCCATACTCTGGATAACAGAAGCATCAGACACAAGGTTTTCATGATGACACAGTCACATTGTAAAAGTTGTACCTTTATACAATCATTTTTAAGAATCAAGGCTACTGGAACACAGCTCTACAGTCTCAGGTACTTACCTCAGCTACTCCAATACCTCATAAAGTAAAAAGGGATATCTGTATAATACATACGAATAACTTCCAGAATAACCCCTTGACTCTGTTTGAAATCTTTCAGCCACTGAAACTTTATTTTGTCTCATTTCTCTCTTCCCTCTTGTGCCAGTTTGAAAGGATATATGTACCCTAGAAAAGCCATGTTTTAATCTTAGTCAATCTTATGGGAGCAACTGTTGCTTCTAATCCCTGTTTAGTACTATTGTTTGGAAACTTGATTAGGTCATCTCCGTGGAGATGTGACTCAGTCAGTTGTGAGTATTAAATTTGATTAGATGGAGACTTGGTCCCACCCATTCTATGTGGGTCTTAATTAGTTTACTGAAATCCTATAAAAGTGGAGACATTTTGGATTGAGTTCCTTTTTTGAGAACAAGAAGAGAGCTGCAGAACCATGACAGAACCATGGAGTCCACCAGCCAGTGACCTTTGGAGATGAAGCAGGGAGCTTCATGAAACAAGAGGCCTGGAGAGAAAGCTAACAGATGTCAACATGTTCACCATGGGCCTTTCCAGTGAAGAGAGAAACCCTGAACTTAATCGGCCTTCTTGAACCAAGGTATCTTTCCCTGGATGCCTTTCATCACTCATTTTTATAGACTTGCTTTTGAACATTTCCATGGCCTTAGAACTGTAAACTAGCAACTTATTAAATTCCCCCTTTTAAAAACCATTCCAGTTCTAGTATATCGCATTCTGGCAGCTTGCAAACTAGAACACCCTTTTAGTTAAAAAGGCTTTCTCAATCCCTTGATACCAGGTTCCGGCTCATCCTGGGATTTTTGTCCCACTTTGCCAGGGAGATTTATACCCCTGGGAGTCATGTCCCATGTAATGGGGGATTGGGGAGCAGGGGCCACTTTTTGAATGGAAGGTTTACTTTTTCTAACAGAAATAGAAAAGGCAAAAAGCATGGACAAATTTTGCTAAGGCATCCACAGTTTAAAATAAAGTTGGGCAATTTATTTGTTAGTTTGCATCTCTGTTTGAAAAAGAACTAGGTCCTCAAAGTATATTTAAAATTTTTGTCTTAAACATAAATTTTTATTTTTAATATTTAGTAGCCAAATAAAATCCTATGTATTAACTAGATAAATTAGAGAAACAGGATTATGATGCATAATGTAATAGTTTTAATTCATAATTTGGAGAATGAGATTGGTTGTTATCCAAACATTTAAAGTACTGATTGTGACATATTAACATTGATCATTAATGTTTGCATGGCATCAGCAACTTTAATTTTGGCTATCTTATATTTTTGAAGTTTTCCCATTTCAATATATCAAAAATATAGAACACTGAAAAAAAAAAACCTTGATTGTTTATCAAATAAACTTGCTGTGGGGCTGAGAATGGTTAAAAAAACATTCAAATTTAGCATCAATTTCATGTTCTTCACACATTGGGTGGAAACCATATATGCTTTAGATTCAGACAGACTTGGGCTGGAATCCTGGCTTGGTTAGTTGTGATTTGGGGCAAATACTTAACCTCTTTCTGCTTAACATCTGTAAGAGTTGGGGGGCAATTGTACCTCCTTTGTAGAATTGTGAGAATTGTGTATGTTCTCTTAAGGCTGGTTGATTGAAAATAAGTTTCTATTATTTAGAAGTATTTGGGTCTCAAATGGGCAAAAGTTCATTTCATCATACAGTTTTAGAAGGACATGAAATGAGGTCATTTCAGTTTGCTAAAGCTGCCGGAATACAATATACCACAAAAGGGTTGGCTTCAATGGATATTTATTAGTTTATAAATTTACAGTTCTAAGGCCATGAAAATATCCAAATTAAGGCATCAACAAACTGATAAGTGAACTCTGAAGAAAGTTCAGAGTTCTGGAGTCTGGAGCACCTTTGTCAGCTGGGAAGGCATGTGGCTGGTGTCTGCTGGTCCTTGCTCCTGGTTCTTTGCTTTTAGCTTCTGATTCCAGTGGCTTTCTCTCTGTGTTCTGTCCCCTCTTAGCTTCTCTGGGGCAAACTCTGAATTTCATCTCTTAGCTTAGTATCTCCTGGGACATTTTCTGTCTCTAAGTATCTGAGCTTTCTACAAAATGTCTCCCTTTTAAAGGACTCCAGTAAGTGAGTTAAGACCCACCTTGAATGGGTGGATCATATCTCCATGGATACAACCTAATCCTAAAGGTCCCACCCAACGGTAGATCAGCCCCCACAAGATTGGATTAAAACAAAATGGCTTCTCTGTGGTACATGATGGTTTCAAACTAGCGTGGAGGCACACATCTGTGATAGTTAGGTATAGGTGTCAACTTGGTCAGGTGATGGTGCCCAGTTGTCTGGTCAGGCAAGCACTGGCCTGACCATTGTTGTAAGAATATTTCATGGCTGGTTAATAAACCAGAAGGCTGGTGTATTAAATTATCAGTCAGTTGATTCCATCTGTGGCTGATTACATCTGTGATTAACTAAGGGTTTGTCTTCTGCAGCAAGAGAATCCAGTCACCTGGATTTAATCCAATCAGTTGGGCTATAGTTAATAGTAATATTGTGATATTCTTCATCAGTTATAACAAAGGTACTATACCAATGCTGAGTGTCAATAATATGGAACTATAAAGTGGTATGTTAATTTTCTTTTTAGAGCAGTGAGAACATTCTCAAATTAATTGTGGTGATGAATGCCCAACTGTGATTACACTGAGAGCCATTGGTTGTGCACTTTGGATGGATTGGGTGGTGTGTGTGGATTGGGTGGTATGTGAATAAAACTTTTTTTTGTACACGATGCCTTTAGAGCACAGGGTTTATAATGAAAGACAGTAATCACTTGCTCTCCCTTCCCCACCCACTGCACACCTCTTCATTCTTTTTCTCCATTCTTCTTTCTAGTCCAACTTAGGTTGACCATTTTTTCTTTGACAGTCTTTGATGATATTTTTGTCTATTTTATAATCGAATGAAGTATTCCATGCCCTATTTGCAAATTGATTCCAGTTGTTGAAACTTGATATTCATTATTACTATTAGGGGAATATTGTTCACTAGAGTGTTTTTCCTTCTCTGTGATTCCAGTCTTAGGGACACGTGCTCCTCAAGAGAAATGTTCAAGCTAATAATTCTTCCTTGGGTACCACCACATACTCAACATCAAATCCTTTTTAGTTTGCTTCATATGTGGATTATAATATTGAAGTTTTATCTCTTGAGTTTCTGACCCATTTTTTTTTTTTTTATCAAGTAGGGGAAGAATCTTAGACTTTCTTTTTTTTTCTTTAAACATCTACTAGTTTCTTAATCTTTTTATTGCTTATAATCCATTTTGTCCATCTTCATGAGATCTATTAATTTCCTGTTCTAAAATGAACTGGTTGTTTCATATTTGGGTCATGACTTCATTGTATAGCTTTTTTATATCCTGGGGTTTCTAATTGTTTTTCTTCTTCAGTCCTCTTTTTGTTGCCTAATGTATCTTTCTCATATTTTCATTTTCTCCCAATCCTTCTCTCACCCTTTGTGTAAAATCCCTGTTCTATCCTAGCCCCCTCTGGGTCTTGCTCCACCTAGTTGCCTTCTGGGTTGGCGGCATAGCTGTCAGCTTTGGACCTCCCTTCTTCACTTTCTGGATTCGAGCTACTGTTTTTAAAATGTTTTGTTGGAGGACATCTTTACCTGAAGGAATAAATAGAAATGTAGATTATAACATATCTCTATTTAAAGAAATGAGAGAATAATGAGACATACATTTTCCTGAGCCATTGTCTAAACCTGTCTAAACATGTCTGCGTTGTGCTTTGACATTTGATCAATAGTTTAGTTCCAGGTCGAAAATTATTTTCCTCAGAATATTAAAGGCTATACTCCATTGTTTTGTTACCATCCACTGGTTTGCTGAAGAGAAATCTGATTCTGATTGTTATTCTTTTGGGGCTTCCTCCCCACTCCCCACCCTTGAAGCTTTTAGGCTCGCCTTTTAATTCTTGGTGCCTGAAATTTCACAGTGATAGATGTGTCTGAATCTGGGTCTTTTTTCATTTGTCCTGGTCAGCATTTGTAGATCCTTTCTAGTTTGCTACACCTATGCTCTTGAGCTCTGGGGACTTCTTTTTGATATTATTTCTTTGATAATATTCTCCTTACATTTTCTCTCTCTTCCTAGAAAACCTCTTAGCCCTATTCCAGACCTGCTGGATTGATTCTTTATATTGCTTATCACTTCTCTCTTTTATTATTCCTTTATTTCTTTATTTTAGTATTGGGGAGGCCTTCTAATCTTACACTGATTTTTTTAATTTTCACAGTCATATTTTTAATTTCTAAAGATCTCTTGATTTGTGATTGTTTCCTTTTTCATAGCATTTGTTTTATTGGGGATTAGTTAACATGAAATCATGGACTTTAGAGTCAGACAGCTTATGGTCAAATTACAGTCTTATAGCTTACTAGCTGTGTAATGTTGGAAACATTTCCTAAATTCTATGTGCCTGATGATGATGATATGATGATAATGGTACCTGTGAGTTAGTACATTTGAGGCACTTAAAACTGTGCTTGGCAACTGAGATGGTCCTCAGAATTGTTGAGTGGTCTTAGGGGTGGTGGAGCATGTGGTGGCATAGACTTTGTCCCTACCTCTGCCACTTACTTTAACTAAGTATTCTTTCTTTGTTGTTTTTTTTTTTTTTTTGGCATGGGCAGGCTCCAAAAATCGAACCTGGGTCTCCTGCATGGTATTTATTTCTTTTTAAAAACCTTTTTAGTTTGAATTATTTTGGACTTACAAAATGGTTCCAAAAATAATGTAAAGAGTTTTTGTATGCCCTTTGTATTAGGGTTCTCCAGAGAAACAGAACATATAGGAGAGATCTGTAAATATGAGATTTATAAAGGTGTGTCATACAACTATGGAAATGGAAGAGTCCAAAAGCCGTAGGGCAGGCTGTGAAGCTGACAGCTCCCTTGAAGGGTTTGGATGAATTCCACAGGAGAGGCTTGCTGGCTGAAGAAGCAATGAAGAGTCTGTCTTCTTCCTTAAAAATCCTCAGCTGATTGAATTATCTCCTTGGTGGGAGATGTGCCTTTGTTGATTGTATCTGTGGCTGATTACACCTGCAATCAACTGACTGAGGACTTAATACAACAGCCTTCTGGTTCATCAACCAGCCATGAAATATCCTTGCAGCAATGGCCAGGCCAGTGCTTGCCTGACCAGATAACAGGGCATCATCATTTGGCCAAGTTGACACCAGAACCCAGCCATCTCAAGCTTCATCCAGATTCTTTCAGTGTTAAAATTTTATATTCCTAGAGCACAGTGATCAAAATCAGGATATTAACAGTGATACAATAATGCTGTATAACCTACAAACTACTTACATTTCACTAATTGTCCACAAATGTCCTTTTTCTAGGATCCAATCCTGGATGAAATGTTGCATGTAGTTGCCATGTCTCCTTTAATCTCAACAGGGCCTTACTTTTTCTTTTTCTCTTATGATCATGCAATTTTTGTAGAGTTGTTTTATGGAATGCACTAAATTTAGACTTGTTTGATTGTTTCTCTTAATTAAATTTGAGTCATGCATTTGTTGGCAAGAATACCTAAAGTGATGTTGGTTCTTCTCAGTGCTTCATGTCAGGAAGCACATAATGTTGTTCACTGGTGCTGTTAACTTTGATAATTTGGTTGAGGTTGGCCTGCCAGCATTCTCCTCTTTAAAGTTAACTGTTTTTCCTTTTCATTTAATGAGAATCAGATAGGAAGATATATGTCATGGTTAGGGACACGTGTCAACTTGGCCAAGTTGTGGTACCTGTTTATCTGATTGGGCAAGCGCTGGCCTGTCTGTTGCAATGAGGACATTTCATAGGATTAGGTCATGATCATGTCAGCTGCATCCACAGCTGATTCCATTTGTAATCAGCCAAAGGGGAGTGTCTTCTGCAATTAGTGATGCTAAATCTAATCATGGGAAGCCTTTTAAGGAGGACTCAGAGGAGACAGGTCCCATTCCTGCTTGGCTGGTGAGCCTCTCCTGTGAAGTTCATCCAGGCCATCCATCGGAATCATTGGCTTCGCAGCCTGCCCTGTGGATTTTGGACTCTGGTTTCCTGCGGTTGCGTGAGACACTTTTATAAATTTTATATTTGTAAGTGTTCCCTGTTGATTCTGTTTCTCTAGAGAACCCTAACTAATACATTTTGGTACCAGGAGTGGTTCTTAAGAAACAGAATCTTAAAAATGGGTTTTTATGAGTGGTTTTCTACTCTGACTGGACTCAGAGACACTAAGGACTCTGATTCCCGTAATCAGAATGACACTCCCAATCCATGGAGTGAGTTGGCAAAGGAGATAGTAAAAATATCATCATTCGATTCTCCTAATGCTTCGCTTGTACGAAGCCAGACTCTGGGGGATAATGTTTTTGACACCTTTACAGAGTTTTGTAGAAACAAGAGTTATAGAGATGTTGGTTGGTTGTTGTTAGATACACTGTCTACATTAAGGGGTGAAAGGGATGGACTTAAGGCTTCAAACGAGAAGCTTAAGCGCCGTCTGAAAGATGTAGAAGTTTCTATGAGCATCCTGAAGGAAAATCTTATTTCCTGTAGCCGTAGACTTGAGATCTCTGAAAATCACACTCAGAATCTTATTGTTAGAGTAGCAACTTTACAACGTAAACTGAAATCTCAGTCTTGCATGGTGTCTACCATTAAAGTGAGGGCATTGATCGGAAAGGAGTGGAACCCTGAAAAATGGGATGGTGACATATGGATTGATAATGATGTTGGGGGCGAGGTTAAAACCCTAGGCCATGCTGAGTCTTCTCTAGATAACCCTGTAATAGTCTGCCCTGAGGACATAGCCACCCCACCTCCAGCCTGCCTTGAGGAATTGGCCACCCAGCCTCCCCCTGAAGGGATTAGCCTTAGAGTGATTATTCCTGTTTCACCAGATGAAACTGCAAATGAAGGCCCTGAAGCAAATGCTTGGAAGATATTTCTAATTCTTTTCATGACCCACCCCCACCACCCCTCATTTCTTCTAGACCTATAACTAGACTAAAGTCCCAACAGGCCCCTAAAGGTGAGGTACAAAGTATCACACATGAGGAGGTACGTTATACTCCAAAAGAACTGTGTGAGTTTTCCAATTTATATAGACGGAAATCAGGGGAATATGTGTGGCAATGGATTTAAGAGTGTGGGATAATGGTGGGAGGAATATAAGGCTGGATCAGGCTGAATTTATTGATATGGGCCCACTAAGCAGAGATTCTGCGTTCAATGTTATAGCTCAAGCGGTTAGAAAAGGTGTTAACAGCTTGTTTGGGTGGTTGGTTGAAACATGGATCAAAAGGTGGCCAACATTACCTGAGGTTGAAATGCCAGAACTGGTATAATGTAGATGAGGGGATCCAGAGGCTTAGAGAGATTGGAATGTTAGAGTGGATTTATCATGCAAAGCCTGCTCTTACACCCCAGGAATGTCCAGAGGATGCACCTTTTACAAGAACAGTGAGAAATAAATTTGTGAGACTCGCACCATCATCCCTTAAGAGCTCTGTGGTATCCTACAGATATTACTGTAGGAACTGCTGTCACTGAGCTGGAATCCTTAAACACAATGGGGATGACAGGATCCCGAGTTGGCAGAAGCCAGGTGGCAGCACTTAATTACCAAAGACAGGGTAGACGCGGCTATTACAATAGACAGCAAACTCAAAGGAGGCATCAGAATTATATGACATGCAGAGATTTGTGGCATTGGCTAGTGAATCATGGGGTACTTAGAAATACAATAGAAGGGCAGTCTACTAAATTCTTGTTGGAGCTGTATAAACAAAAGAGTTCAAGGTCAAGGAAACAGAAGTCTAACCTGAATTACAGAAACACAGAGTCACGGCCCCTTAATCAATTTCCAGACTTGAAACAGTTTACAGACCCTGAACCCCTTGAATGAAGGGGAGGTCAGGTCCCTATGGGGGAGAAACCTGTTTACACTGCCACAAATTTATACTGTTAATCTTCCTCTGAGTCTTCCCCAAGGAGACTGACGGCCTTTTACCAGGGTAACTGCACTGGGGAAAGGAAATGATCAGATATTTCGGGGATTATTAGACACTGGTTCAGAAGTGACATTAATTCCAGGGGACCCAAAACGTCACTCTGGACCACCAGTCAGAGTGGGGGCTTATGGAGGCCAGGTGATCAATGGAGTTTTAGCTCAGGTCCGTCTCACAGTGGGTCTAGTGGGCCCCCGGACCCATCCTGTAGTTATTTCCCCAGTTCCGGAATGTATAATTGGCATAGACATACTGAGCAACTGGCAGAATTCCCACGTTGGTTCTCTAACTCGTGCAGTAAGGGCTATTATGGTGGGAAAGGCCAAGTGGAAGCCACTAGAACTGCCCCTACCAAGCAAAATAGTAAATCAGAAGCAATACGGTATTCCAGGAGGGATTGCAGAGATTACTGCCACTCTTAAGGACTTGAAAGATGCAGGGGTGGTGATTCCCCCCACATCCCCGTTCAACTATCCTATTTGGCCTGTGCAGAAAACAGATGGGTCTTGGAGAATGACAGTGGATTATCGTAAACTCAACCAGGTGGTAACTCCAATTGCAGCTGCTGTTCCAGATGTAGTATCATTGCTTAAGCAAATCAGTACATCCCCTGGTACCTGGTATGCAGCTATTGACCTGGCAAATGCTTTTTTTTCAATAGCTATTAGTAAGGACCACCAGAAACAGTTTGCTTTCAGCTGGTAAAGTCAGCATTGTACTTTCACTGTCCTACCTCAGGGGTATATCAACTCTCCAGCCCTATTTCATAATCTTGTTCGCAGAGACCTTGATCATTTCTGCCTCCCACAAGACATCACACTGGTCCATTATATTGATGATATCATGTTGATTGGACCTAGTGAGCAAGAAGTAGCAACTACTCTAGATTTACTGGTAAGGCATTTGCGTGTCAGAGGATGGGAGATAAATCCAACAAAAATACAGGGGCCTTCCACCTCAGTAAAATTTCTAGGTGTCCAGTGGTGTGGGGCATGTCGAGATATCCCTTCTAAGGTGAAGGATAAGTTGCTACATCTGGCCCCTCCCACAACCAAGAAAGAGGCTCAATGCCTAGTTGGTCTTTTTGGATTTTGGCGACAACGTATTCCTCATTTGGGTGTGCTACTCCGGCCCATTTATCGAGTGACCAGAAAAGCTGCTAATTTTGAGTGGGGACCTGAACAAGAGAAGGCTCTGCGACAGGTCCAGGCTGCTGTGCAAGCTGCCCTGCCACTTGGGCCGTATGATCCAGCAGATCCAATGGTGCTGGAAGTGTCAGTGGCACATAGAGATGCTGTCTGGAGCCTTTGGCAGGCCCCTATAGGAGAATCACAACGCAGACCCTTAGGATTTTGGAGCAAAGCCTTACCATCTGCTGCAGATAACTACTCTCCTTTTGAGAAACAGCTTTTGGCCTGCTACTGGGCCTTAGAAGAGACTGAATGCTTAACCATGGGCCACCAAGTTAACCATGAGACCTGAGTTGCCTATCATGAGTTGGGTGTTGTCTGACCCACCAAGCCATAAAGTTGGGCGTGCACAGCAGCACTCTATTGTAAAATGGAAATGGTATATACGAGATAGAGCCAGAGCAGGTCCTGAAGGCACAAGTAAGTTACATGAAGAAGTGGCACAAATGCCCATGGTTTCCACTCCTGCTGCCACATTACCTTCTCTTTCCCAGACCAGAGCTATGGCCTCTTGGGGAGTTCCTTACAGTGAATTGACTGAGGAAGAGAAAACTCGGGCCTGGTTTACAGATGGCTCAGCACGATATGCAGGTACCACCCAAAAGTGGACAACTGCAGCATTACAACCCCTTTCTGGGGTGTTCTTGAAGGACAGTGGTGAGGGGAAATCCTCCCAGTGGGCAGAACTTCGAGCAGTGCACCTGGTTGTTCATTTTGCTTGGAAGGAAAACTGGCCAGAGGTGCGTTTGTATACTAACTCATGGGCTGTTGCTAACGGTTTGGCTGGATGGTCAGGGACTTGGAAAGACCATAATTGGAAAATTGGTGACAAAGAGGTCTGGGGAAGAAGTATGTGGATAGACCTTTCTGAGTGGGCTAAAACATGAACATATTTGTGTCCCATGTGAATGCACATCAGAGGGTGACTTCAGCAGAGGAAGATTTTAATAATCAAGTGGATAAGATGACCCGTTCTGTGGATACAAGTCAGCCTCTTTCCCCAGCAACTCCTGTTATTGCCCAATGGGCTCATGAACAAAGTGGTCATGGTGGTAGGGATGGAGGTTATGCATGGGCTCAGCAACATGGACTTCCACTCACCAAGGCTGACCTGGCTACAGCCACTGCTGAGTGCCCAATCTGCCAGCAGCAGAGACCCACACTCAGCCCCTGATATGGCACCATTCCCCGAGGTGACCAGCCAGCTACATGGTGGCAGGTTGATTACATTGGACCACTCCCTTCATGGAGGGGACAGCGATTTGTTCTAACTGGAATAGACACATACTCTGGATATGGGTTTGCTTTCCCTGCACGCAATGCTTCTGCCCAAACTACCATCCGTGGGCTTACAGAATGCCTTATCCATCGTCATGGTATTCCGCATAGCATTGCTTCGGATCAAGGAACACACTTCATAGCAAATGAAGTGTGGGAATGGGCACATGCTCATGGAATTCTCTGGTCTTACCATGTTCCCCATCATCCAGAAGCAGCTGGATTGATAGAACAGTGGAATGGCCATTTGAAAACTCAATTACGGTGTCAACTAGGTGGCAAAAACTTGAAAGCTGGGGTAATGTTCTCTAGGAAGCTGTGTATGCTCTGAATCAGCGTCTGCTGTATGGTGCTGTTTCTCCCATAGCCAGGATCCATGGGTCCAGGAACCAAGGGCTGGAAATGGGCATAGTACCACTCACTATTACCCCTAGTGATACACTAGGAAAATTTTTGCTTCCTGTCCCTGCTACCCTGAGTTTTGCTGGTCTACAGGTTTTAGTTCCAAAACGGGGTGTACTTCCTCCAGGAGAAACAACAGTGATACCACTGAACTGGAAGTTAAGATTGCCACCTGGTCACTTTGGGCTACTTATGCCTCTGGATCAACAAGCCAAGATGGGGATTACATTATTGTCTGGGGTAATTGACCCTGACTATCAGAAGGAAGTAGGACTGCAACTACATAATGGAGGTAAAGAAGAGTTTTCTTGGAATATAGGAGATCCCCTAGGGCGTTTATTAGTACTACCATGCCTTGTGATTAAAATCAATGGAAAACTGCAACAACACAATCCAGGCAAGACTACTAATGACTCTGAAACTTCAGGAATAAAGGTTTGGGTCACCCCACCAGGCAAAGAACCACGGCCAGCTGAAGTGCTTGCTGAGGGTAAAGGGAACATGGAATGGGTAGTGGAAGAAGGAAGTGATAAATATGAACTTCGACCACGTGATCAGTTACAGAAATGAGGACTGTAATTCTGTTTTGTCCATGTTATACTATTTAAGTTGTAAGATATCAAGTTTAAGAATGAATGTTGCCCAAGGATTTGCACCCTATTCTGGAGAGATGTAATGTATTTCCAGTTATATGCAGGACAGTTGAGTAGTGTCAGGTAAAAGAAAAAATGTGTGCTCATTTGTTTTTATTTGGCAATTAAGTATGGTTTAAGGTGATATATATATATATATAGGTGCCAAGTTGACAAGGGGTGGACTGTCATGGTTAGAGACATGTGTCAACTTGACTAAGTTGTGGTACCTGTTTATCTGATTGGGCAAGTGCTGGCCTGTCTGTTGCAATGAGGACATTTCATAGAATTAGGTCATGATCACGTCGGCTGCATCCATAGCTGATTCCATTTGTAATCAGCCAAAGGGGAGTGTCTTCTGCAATTAGTGTTGCTAAATGCAATCATGGAAAGCCTTTTAAGGAGGACTCAGAGGAGACAGGTCCCATTCCTGCTTGGTTGGTGAGCCTCTCCTGTGGAGTTCATCCAGGCCATCCATCGGAATCATCGGCTTCGCAGCCTGCCCTGTGGATTTTGGACTCTGCATTCCTGCGGTCACGTGAGACACTTTTATAAATTTTATATTTGCAAGTGTTCCCTATTGATTCTGTTTCTCTAGAGAACCCTAACTAATACAATATATTTTAAGATTGAATATTTTGTTTCTCATCATGCTTTTGCTTGGTGATTTTAGCATCCATTGATGACTCTTGCCTGCTGTGGTTATTCCTGCTGTATTTGCCAAATTGTGATTTTTCTGTTTTAATCATTCTTTCTACATTTATTAGTTGGAATTTTACTTTAAGAAAGAGCTTTTCCCCTTGCTCGTGTTTATTTATTTTTCAATTACTTGTTATAACACTGTAGTTTTAAGATTTTTTATTTTATTCTGGGAATGTTCTCTATTGCTACATTATTTATGTATTTATTTATCATTATTTATTTTGATGTTTAATTTGTCTTGGATTTGGCCAGTGGGAGTCCCTTTAGGCTTTTGCTTAATTTCTTTTGACATGCCACCATCATATTTGCATATTTCCTTACTTTCTGGCAATATGAGGTATTCCAAGCTCTACATGTACTTTTCCTGTGGAGCCGTTTCTTCAAAGATCCTATTTTCTTTCATTTGGAGAATTCCATTTATTTATTTATTATTATCATTTTTTTACATGGGCAGGTACCGGGAACCGAACCCAGGTCTCCAGCATAGCAGGCAAGAACTGCCAGTGAGCCACCGTGGCCTGCCCGGGAATTGTATTTAGAAACTGAAATCTGGCTGCTAGGTGCGATGTTATTGCTTCCAGACTCTCTCACTTGACAGAGCCAGTAATGTTATATGTATACACAAATCTGTGTCTATACAGCTGTACATACATTCACAACTGCGTTCATAGCGGTACCTCTAACACTCGTATACCATCACATTGTTCATTCTAGCTTCCCTCCCACCTTTCCTTGAATTTAACTTCTTACTTTGATACTGAGAAACCTGGAATTCTATTATCCAAAAAAATAAGTGGGTATATACATACACACATACAGTGTTAGAATACACATGAAGTAGTTTGGTAATTGATAGTCCATACCCCTGTGGAAATCAAACGTGCTAACTGAAGGTTATTGGTGTACTTTTTGTCTTTAACCTTACAATGTATGGTCAAAATATTGTTTCCAAAATTACTTAGGATACTTTCTTTTTCCCCTCCCCTCTCTGTGTGTTTATATTCATTTTTTTTCATACAGTTAGGGTTATTTGTTTCTGTTTGTATTTCACTTGGATTCTCCTCCATCCTTATTGTTTTGTTTTTCTAAGTCTGTGTAATGTTTAGTATAATTGTAGAAGTCAGTTTGAGAAGTGTAATTCACCATCCTTTGTAGTGCATTCTCATTCCACTATCTTTTATATATTTTTAGGTGACTTTTTTCCCCTGTCTAATTTAATGTTTTTTTTTCCGGTTTTAATGGTATCCTGGCTGTTGCCTATTATTGTAGAATCAATGAGCTTATTCTGCTTTCAGTGAGCTTATTCTACTTTCCTTTTTCCTTTTCTTCCCATATTTTAGTCGCATTATTTCTACTGTTTAGTAATGTGTAACATTAGAGCGTTAACTTTTCACCCTCATATCCATCTTTGATATAGTCTTAGATATATAATTACATTTATGAACATATTCAACCATCAGCACTTTGGTTTATTTTGGAATATTTATGAAAATATTCAACCATCAGCCTTCCTCAGGAAGGGCATATAATTACTGAATTCCTGTGCTCTTGTATGTGTAAAACTAATTTTTATGGTCTTGATACTTGATATAGGGACACTTGGCTGAGTATAAAAATCCTTGATTCACTGGTTCCCAGTTTTATTGAGTTTTCTTTAAAAAAGCTGCTCCATTGTTGACTAGATCATTTTGTATACTGTGGATGCCTTTCTAATTCTTTCGTCTTCGTAAGTTGTTTGCCTGAAAGACTTGAGGACTTCTTTATCTTTGAAGTCTCATACTTTTTCTAAGATACGTTGTCTCAGATCTGATGTTCTTGGCTAATTTTCCCACAATCCTGGTGTACCTTTTCAATAAATAGACTCAGGGTTAACTTTTAAATATTAGTTCTGTTCTATTCTTTTGTTTTCCTTTTCAGGGGCTCCCATTTTATAAAAGTTATTCCTTTATAGCCTGTGTTCCATTTCCACCATTTTCTCTCTGCTCTTTTTTTTTTTTTTAACCCTTTTTTGATATCATCTTAATTCTCTTGTCTGTTTTTCTGATTTTCTACAAGGTCCCTTATTAAATTTTCATCTGAGTCTATTCTCCTTTGGGCATTTGTAATTTGCTCTTCATTTTTGAGGCGAATCTCTCTTTTCTTCCCCCCCCACCCCCCGCATTTTATTACCCTTCTTTGCATTCTTTAACTATTCTTGGTCTATTTCTCTTCTTAATATTTTGAATTTTTGATTCAAAGTGATTTTTCATGTTCCTAAATGCTGGCTTGAATATATTGAATACAATTTGAAGTATTATTTTATAATTTTTTCTGTTCCATGTTTTTTTCTTTTTTGGGGGGGCGATTTTCATTTGCTGACATGTGTTCTTTTTGGTAGCAGCTTTGTTATAGACTGGTTTTCTTCTGTTCATTTTGTAGATTTTGAGTAGTTTATAAGATTATTAATTCAATGATAACCTCTTCTATCATTGTAGCAAAGTCCAGTATCTTTAATAGATTTTATTTTTGGTAGTAGGGAGAGTTTGTCCTCTTACTTTCATTTTGCTCTGCTGTTTTACAGGATGCTCACTTCCCCATTTTTTTCCTTCTTTACCTCCCATTGCCAAAGGGTACCTCTCCCTGTCTTTTGCCTTTTTCTTCAACAGAGGCTGTGTTAGACTACCACTGTAAATCATGTGCAGTTACGCTCCTTTCCTGTGGTCAGTGTTCTGATGCCCTAGGACACTTTTAATATTTACAAACTTTGGGTGGACTTTCTTTTTCTGGTGATTATTTCAGGGCAATTTTAGGCCTGCTTGTCGCTCCCCTCTTCTCTCTTTCCTGCAGTTTTCCGTTGCTGACTGTGAAGCTTAGTTATTTTGAAATTTGGGCGTTTTGTGATTCTGTTTATGTGGAGGGCATAGTCTTTGTATAGTTTGTTTTTCTCATTGTTCTAAAATAAGAATAGGAACAATAAAAACAAGGTAGAGAATCTGTGGGGAAATGCCATTCTAGGCAACTCTACCCAGTTCTCAGGAAGTTCCTGGGCAAGTTTTTGTCTCTGTGAGCTTAGCTTCCTCAGTTTGTAAAGTGGAAGTAATGATGATGCTTGCCTGATAGACATTTTATGAGGATTAAATGAGATAATATTTACAGAGTGCTTAGAACATTGTAAAGTTAATTGCCATTGTGGATGCAGTATCTTCTTGAATAGTACTAGGAATGTTATTTTGGAAATAAAATATCTAATCCTATCTAAGGCTAACCCTCCAGGTCTACTGTTTACCTTATCTTCTTCCCTTTCACTGACTGTGCTTCTGTAGCCACATCCTTTATCTGAATAGTCTGTTCTTCTGCTTTTACTGACTCCTTCCTGTGCCTCTTGCACGCAAGCCTAAATAAAGTCATC
Organism: Tamandua tetradactyla; assembly: GCF_023851605.1. Classification (NCBI taxonomy): domain Eukaryota; kingdom Metazoa; phylum Chordata; class Mammalia; order Pilosa; family Myrmecophagidae; genus Tamandua; species Tamandua tetradactyla. The sequence goes on along the minus strand of NC_135331.1, from coordinate 76,824,846 downwards.
TTTAACAAAGTCTTCCAATGATGCTATATCCTTCTGTAACTTTATACCTTCTCTCTCTCCTCTCTTACAGCAGAACTCTTCTAAACAGCTTCCTCTATTGGGATTCTGCATTTTCTCATCTCCCATTCTCCCCTTAAGCCACTCCACATGCCTCTTTTCCCCCTTATACACTGAAATGACTCTTACCAAAGCCATTCTTGACCTCTGTCGTTCCAAATCCAAGCATCACTTTTCTGTTCTCATTCTACTCAACCCCACAATAGCATTTAACCTGGAGTTGAACCACTCCTTTTATTTTTTTGTTATTATTGTTTTAAATTATTGCAAAATCCTTCAGACATAAAAAGTACAAGAACAATTTAATGAACATGTGTATTTTCCATCTAGCTTGAAATGTAACCGTTATTAATTCAGTGGAAGCCCCCCTTTTATCTCTTCTTAATTGTAACCCCCTCTTGTGCTCCCAGATACAGCTACCATATTTAAATGATCATTCTTAGATGTCTTCTTTTGTGACTTGCTCTTTTCATTCAACATTTTATTTTGCAAATCATGTATCACCACCCATGGCTCTAGTATGCATATTTTCACTACCTTATTGTGTTACGTTGTATGAATACACTGCAATTTATCTATTATCCTGTAAGTGGGCATTTGTTTCCACTTTTTTGCTGTTACAAACAATACTTCTTGGAATTTTATTATACATATTTTCTTATGTGTTTCTGTTTGGTAATATCTATAAGTAGAATTCCTGGGCCATATCTTCAACTAGACTCTTTTCTATTCAAGTTTTTGTTCTAGGCTTCCACAATGCCACATTTTCCTGGTTTCTATCTTCACAGGCCAGAATTTTCAGTCTCATTTTCTGGATTCTTACTGTGTGTCATGCTGTATTGTAATGCCTTTTGTCCTTGACTCATTTTTCTATCTCCACTCTGTCTGAGTTATCTAATCTAGTTTTCTTGCTTTAAATACAATATACATGCTGATAACTCCTCAGATTCTATCTCTGTGTGACCTCACTCTTGAGTTCCTGTTAGTCTCTTTTAGGAAATCTATGAGGAACTTGGACTCAATATGGCAAAGTAGGTGCCTTGACTCCCAGAACTTCTTTTCCCCATGGGTCCCAGCTGCAGACCTCTCGTGCATCTCCTTCCAGCTCACCCGTCTTTCCTCAGAGAAGCCCTGTCTGACTGCCCGGCCTCTCTGCTCAGGTGCCATCTGTTATATCATCCTCTCTTCTTTTCTGCAGAACAGTTATAACTCACTCACACCATCTTTTTTCATCTACTGGAAAAGTTACTGGAGGGCAGGGACTTTGCTTTTATTCACCATTTTATCTCCATTTTTTAGAAGGGAGGCTAGCACACAGTGGGTCAGTAAAATTTAACCCTGTTATCTTCCTTCAGATCTATGCATTCAGATTTCCTCCTGTTTTTTTTGAAGTTTCCCAGATACTCATAATATTGACCTCTTGGGTGCTACTCTGCGTGTCACACTGTCTCTTGGACTTCATCTGGAGGTTCTGCATCAATCTTGGTCTCTGCATGTTCACTCTTACTGTCTTCTCCTCCAGAGCCTCCTGCTTCTGTTTTTCTTACTTTGGTAAATGCTCTCTCCATCTCCCCTGTGGGTTACCTCTCCCCCACCCCAGTACCCCAAATTTGTCATTATTTGTCTTTGCCTTCTTCATGACTCTTATGTGTTTCCCCTTCACTCCAGCCGTTACCTTGGTCCAGGCCCTCATTTTGCTTCAAAGACTATTTCAAAGCCTCCTAAGTAAATAGTTTCTGAGTTTCTAGTTTTGGTCTACTCCAGTTCACCCCCATCTGATTCTAAGATGATCTTTATCAAATGTAGCCTTATCATGTCGCTGCTTTGCTTCAAGTCCAGCAGATCATGGACAAAACAATTAAGAATAAGACCCCCATGTATCTCCCGTCCAGCCTCTTCTCCATGGGCTCCTTAACCAGCATCCTGGACCTTTGCTTATGCTATTTCCTCTGCTCACAGTTTTCTCCCCATTACTCCTGTCAGCCTGGTAAACTTTTGCTCATTTTAAAAGATGACTCAGATGTCCCCTTTTCAGAAGGGACATTCGGGCAGATGTAAGGAATTCCTCCTTTGTGTTCATTTAGTAATTTATTTCCTCCATTTTAATGCTTGATTCATTTATCTAATAAATATTTATTAATTGCTTGCTATATGCTAGAAACTGTTCTGAGTGTTGGCAAGGTCCTTAGTTTCAGAGAGTCCACATTTCAGAGGGGAGCAGTGAGCAAAAAAGTAAACAAACAATATTATTTTGGGTAGTGATGAGTGGTACTGGGGTAAATGAAAACCAGACAATGTGTAAAGTGATGGAGAGAGAGAAAGAGAGTGTGTGTGTGTGTGTAGGGCAGAGCCAAAGTGAAACTTTAGATTTATGAGATGCTGTTTGAGTTGAGACCAAGAAATATTAAAGGCAGCCAAAAGGAAGAGCTTGAAGATTGAATGAGCTTGGCATGTTTAAGGAACAGAAAGATCAGTGAGACCAAAGCACAGTGAGCCATGGGGAAGGATGTTTTATGAAATAAGATAAGAGGTAGAAAGGGTTAGATCATGTATAGCTGTGTAGTTGTCAGTTTTATTTTAAGTGTAGTGGGAAGCCATTGGGAGATTTTAAGTGAGGGAGTGACATGATCTGGTTAATTTTTAGAATTATTTTTCTGACTGATATGAGGAGAATTATGGAAGACAAGAGTGAGAGCAGGGAGACCAGTTAAGAGTTGTTGCCTATTGCAAGTGAGAAATGATGGAATGATTGTAGCTTGGTTTCCTTTGGTATTTATAGTATCAATGGTGAAAAGTGGAAGCAACTGAGATATATTTTGGAGGTAGGCTGACAATTTGCTGATGGATTGGATGTGTGTATACGGGGAAGGACGAAATCAAGAAGGACACCTTGACTTTTCTTGAGTAGCTGGGTAGATGGTGGTGCCATTTACTGACCTGCAGATGGCTGGTGGTTGTAGTGATGAGTGAGTTTTATGGGAGAGAAATCAAAGGTTATGCTTTAGATAAGTTGGAAGTGCCTTTTAGACTTCAAAGTGAGAGTGTCAAGAAGTCAGTTGGATATATGGTCTGAAGGTCAGGGGTACAGTGATATAATTTTGGGAGTCACCAACTTATAAGTTATATGTAAAGCCAGGAGACTGGGTGAAATAGCCTAGAGGTTGAGTGTAGTGAAGCAACATGAGGGTTGAGTGTAGACACTTGGGCACTTGAGCACTAGAAGGTCAGGTGGAGGAAGTGAGCTAGAGGTAAATAGGAGTGTCAGCCACATCATGCTGATGTCAACCTAATCATGTTGCCTGGCGTTTGAGTTGGATGAAGGCACTGATGGGACCACTGGATTTGACTCTGGCAGTCACTGTGACCTTGAGTTTAGGACATATAAGTGGGCAGAAGGTGAAACTTTACCCATTACTTTAATTAACTTTTATGTTAAGCTGTGTGCTAGACCTTAGTTTGCTTTAGGGCTCAACATATAACCCTCTATGGTGAATAAATGTTTGCCTACAGGTTTGAATTTTACAATGCAGTTTAAAGAAATAATGTGCTATATATATATATATATTTTTTTTTTTTTTTGCATGGGCTGGCACCGGGAATCTAACCTGGGTCTCCAGCATGGCAGAATTCTACCACTGAGCCACCGTTACACTGCCCATTATGCTATTTTATCTTCATTTAGAATGCTTTTCAGTCAGTGACCCTTTCTACCAGTTTGTGTCAATTCAAGGATTACAGTTGTGGTAATAATAAACAAATGTGATGAGAAATAAGTACATTTTTATAGAGGTTCACAGTGCAGCTTGAGCCATCATGCTGAGTGAAACAGGCTTTGGGTTTGGAAGACCTGGTCACCCCTGGGCTACAGTGCTTGGTCTTCCAGAAGGTGTCTTGGGGCTGGTTCCCCATACCTCCTGGATGGCAGGACCTTGGCTGTCACATGTGGATAATGTTAAATTCTTCTTGCAGGGATTTTGAGAGCAGCGAATGGGCTAATATACATGAAAAGTCCTTTGTAAGTAAAAAGATAGCCTGTAAGTGCTGTTTTTGTAAAATTAATTGGACTGTCTATTTCATTACTGATTTATAAAGTAGATTAGATCAGTGTCAGAAATTCATATTTAGGGAGTTGCATATGAATGGCAGTAAGTTGGGGGAGGACATAGATCATTGGATAATATGATGCTTTTACCGAAACATATAGGAAATTAATTTCTTTTGGCTTTGTTCTCTTAGCTTTCCCAGATAAATTTAATCATTCTTTTAGAGCCAAAGGGGAGACTAGTTTTACTTTGAGATCTAGAGTAAGCAATTTCTCTTTCAAAGTTCATTTTCTTTTCTTTCTTTTTAAATAATAATCAGATCTAGCTAGTATTCTGTTTAAGCCCCAGTGTTGTGAATATCTGAAAGAATAAAATACAGTTGGTATTGCTTTTTTTAAAAAATGATCTTTTTCTTTTTTTTTTTACTGAATACATTGATTAAATGATTTGACAAGCTCTCCTTATGGTGATTGTTCTTTACTTCTAGGGTAAAAATCATGGTAAGAAACTCCGAAATTACTACGCAGCCAACAGCTGCCCTCCTCCTGCCAGAATGAGCAGCGCAGTGGAGTCCGTGACAGCTCCAGCCCTTCCGACCCCTCCACAGGTGAGACATGGGCAGCTGGTTTGATGAACCCACGAAATCACTTCTGAGTTTCTGGTGAAGCAGGGAGGAAGACGCTATATGCACAAATGGATGTGACTGCCCAGTAGGGTACAGTGGACAGACACTCCTAAAATGGCCTACTTGGTACTTTGTAGTATTGGCTTTCATGCATACCAACGTCTGTGAGCCTTGAGATTTCTCATTGGCTTCGGTTGTGACTCATGAAATGATGAAATACATGTTGTTAACAAGTCTTCCCTATGCGTGTCTCATAACGGTGGCCTACATGGACCTGAATGTCCTAAGGCCTGGGTGAAAGAGATTTTTAAAAATTTATTTCCTTATTCAAGTAACCCCGTTTACTTTATAACTTGATGTCGTTGACAAGATTAGATTCTAACTTGATGTCATTGACAAGATTAGATTCTCGAGGTTGCCCTTTTCTTTCCTTTACGCAGCAAGGCTGTGAAACCTGTCTTGGAACTTTAGTCCAGTGAAATACACTTGAGAGTTGAGTTCCTTTAGCTCTTTGGAAAGTTGAGCAGGTGGACTTTAGGCAAGATATTCCTATACTTTTGTATCTCTGAAATATATATTCTCCTTAATCTCTTAATTTGTCCCTAGAACCAAGTGATGATTAAACAAAAGTAATAGCTAGCTCTAATTGAACAATTACTATCCCAGGCACTCAGCTAAATGCTTTTTGTGCATTATTTTATTCAGAGCTGGTATAGGTTGAAGTAGTGGATGTGCTTTCATTGAGTGCAAAATTTAAGAAGGTGACAAAAAATCTCAATACAGGATACATAGTGTTTTAATGCAATATTTAGAAACATTAATGCAAAAAAAATCTATGGTGAACGAAAATAACAAAATTTTAAACAAAGGGTAGGTGTATTGATTTTCCTTTTCATCTTGGGCTTTAATATGGTTTGCCATGTTACAGGCGTGCTGTTTCAGAATTCTGGTATTTGTTCACCATAGATGTTTTTCTTCGCATTGTTTTTAATTTTTAAGAACATCATACTAAAATATTATTTATCTTGATTGCTGAGTTTTTTTGTTGCTCCCTTATGTATTTTTTTGCCCTGGGCAAGTACCTCACGTGTTTCTAGTCCAGACTCTGATTTCATTCAATTTTGAAACATCTTAGAGGTCTGGTTCCTGGAGCAGCAGCAGCATCCCCCAGGAGCTTGGTACAGACTCAGGTATTAAGTAATTAGGTAATGTGTCCATGTCATTACGCATTTTGTGACGTGATGAACCTTGTCCTCCTCCTAATCATCATGGTATAATTTCAGTTTTTGGAGCATCCGTTTTCATGTGGCCTGCAGTGCCATCTGTTCCACCATCCTCATGGATTTGTGTGGAACACAAGATACCTTAAAAACAGAACCAGAGAACAGAAGAACACTCAGAGAGATCTCCAAGTTGAAAGTTTTCACATTACTGGTTGTGAAGGCTGTGCTGGACTTTGGGCTACCCTGTGATGGGTTGTTGTCAACTGGCGCCAACCCCTGGGCAGGCAATCCAAGCCCTCTGGCAGGTGTTGTCCTTTGTGGTTTTTGAAACAGCTATCCTGTCTCCAGAAAATCTCCCATTCCAGGTGAAACAGCACTATTTGCTTCCATGGTTCCTTTATACGATACAGTTACCTGACTTTTAAAAATCACATGTATTATCTCCCTTAACCAAAATCTAGTTTGTCTTTCACATATTAACCCAACAGTACTGACTGAGAGTCTTCTCTCTGCCAGATACTGTGCCAGTCTTTCCTGATGCTGTGTCATGTTATCCCCTGTTTTAAATGCAGTTGCTGAATGTGCCATTTCTCCCCATGATTCTGTTATTTCTCTGCAGCTAGTTTGTGGAGTCCCTGAGGACAGGGGTACTCTTTTTTTACATCTCTGTGTCTCCCTTCTGAGCTAGGCAGCATGCCTTCTAAACAGTAGGCGTTTAGTGGAAGTTCGTTGACGTATTCTGGGGAGACTTTACTCTTCCTGGTAATGGCATTTCAGGCATTATGTACACTGCCCCAATCATCCACTCTGGGCTTTAAAGCTTACTTTCTTATGTGTTGCATGAAGAGGGCAGTAGGCATTCGCCATCTGTGGGTACATGATTATGATGCAAAGCCACAGTCAAGCAGCTCCACACCTTTCTTTCTCTCTTTTTCTGTGGAATGAGCTATTTTCATTCCTTTTGATGCGAAGTGCTTGTCCTTCCCTCTTCTTTGTTATTTGGGGGTGGTGATGGGAGCACAGGCTCCCCATCTTCTCACCTTGTTTCTGCTTTGCCTTTGGTGTCAGGGGGGTGCATTGAAGCCTGGAGGCCGGGTGATCCTGGCCACCGAGAATGATTACTGCAAGCTGTGCGACGCGTCCTTCAGCTCCCCCGCGGTGGCCCAGGCCCACTACCACGGCAAGAACCACGCCAAGCGGCTACGGCTGGCCGAGGCACAGAGTAGCTCGTTCTCGTAGGTATTGCTGTTTTTTCTGAAGCCTAAGTGCTGTGTCTTTAAGTCAAAAAAAAAAAAAAGAGTTGAAAAGAAGAAAAAAATAGTTGAGATGGATCCTTGTTTGGAGCTCCCACTCTTGTTTATTTCTCTTTTTCAGGGAATCCTCCGAGGTGGGTCCACGGAGGGCCCGGAAGGAAGGGAATGAATATAAGATGATGCCCAGTAGGAGAAACGTGTACACGATGCAGAATAATTCAGGTATCCTGTGTATTGCCATATATCAGGCCACATTCGGCAAATGTTCTCCTTCGTTTTTATTTTCCCTTAACAGTGGTGGGTTACCCTGAGAATTTGGTGTTGGTCATTGTTTTGGTGAATTGACCTACTGGTGTTGCAGACTTTATTTCCTATTTCATATGTTATTTACTTTGGTTTTGAATCCTAGTCTATATTTCAGGGTCTCTTGTCATAGTCCCTTTTTATCTCTTCTGGTATTGGCCAGCTGAGAAATATAAAGTGCCTTATAAAAGTTGCAACATGCTAAATTCTTGGTTTTTTGTGTGTGAATAAAGAAGAAGATTAACTGTCATTTTTCATGAAGGTGAAAAATCAGAAATACCTGGGACTTTTTATAAAATGTATGTGCTTGAATGGTGCCTATATTTCAAATAGTGAATATGGTTGAAATCAGACATTATGTGTATCTTGAAAATGTTTCCTCAGTGACTCTGATATATGCTCTCAGTTGATAACTGCTATTTTACAGAAATAGTTTTGCATTTTCTTTGTCTGCAGTAGACAGTAATTCCTCATCCTACATACCTTGTGCCCTCTCCTCCACCCCAGTACATATCTACCAGAAAATGTCATTCATGTGTAAAGTAAAAGAAACATAAAAACAGAAAAAGTTAGTTGGGAAGGTAAGAGAAGCATAAGGAAAAAAAGGGATGTATAGAAAGTACAATGTAATATGATTAATAAAAAGTAAACATAGATCAGTAATTAATAAGTAAATTTACTGTAGTACCAGTTAAAAGACAAAGATTGTCAGATTGGACAAAAGAAATTCAGCTAAAATGAAGAAAGCTAGGACACCTATATTAATGTCATTTAAAATAAGTTTTAGGACCAAAGGCATTATTAGGGATAGAGAGGGTAAGATGTAATAATTAAAATTTGCATGCACCAAATAAAAAAGCCTCAAAGTGTATAAAGAAAATATTGACAGAATTTTGGGTGTATGTTGGCAATCTGCCATCATAGTGGGGGATTTCAAGATATCGCTCAATTATAGATAGGCCAAATAAACATACAAAAAAAAAGGTATCTTTTATACAACACAATTAACAAAATTGATTTGCTGAACATATATAGAATCCTATAACCAATAAGTAGAGTATTGGCATTTATTTCAGGAATATGTGGAGCCTATTCATACTAAACATAAAGCAAGGCACAACACATGTCAAAAATTGAAGCGTATATAAAGTATGTTCCCTGACCTGACTACAATTAAATGAGATAATATAAAAAATATTTTTAAAAAGATCCAAAATTTCTGTTTGGAAATTTTAAAATACTCTAATTAAACTCATGGGCCAAAGAAGAAATGATATTGATAGTGTAGAATTTTTAACACTGAACAGTAATGAAAATACCATATCAAAACTTGTGGGATGCACTAAAGCAGTATTTTGAGAAAAACCTTAAATTCTTACTGTAATAGGAGAAAAGAAAAGCAGAAAATTAATGAGTTAGGGTATAACTTCAGGGGTCACTTATGTAAAAAGAAAATAAAATGATCAGTGATTCCACCAACATTTTTGTACATGTCATTCCAGTTGAATCATGTTTTGTGATATGCTTATTTCACTTATAGCATATTATAATCATATTTTCATGTAGTTAGAGACTTTTTATGTGTTATTTTTAGTGACTGTATAATTTTCCATTCCATTCATTACCATAGGTTTTTAAGCCCTTCTTGGTTCTCCAGCCCTCTCCCCCATTAATTTTTGCTATTTATACATTGTTAAAATAAATGAACTTGCTGGTAAATCACTGCAAAACTTACTGATATTTTCTTAGGAAAAACTCTTAGAAGTTGAACTTTTGAATTAAAGAATAAGCATTATTATAAGGCTTTAATGTAATGCTTGGAACCTAAAAAAAAGTATCTTAAAAATTGTATTCACCTTTTAAGAGACATAACTATTAAGAGTAAAATAACCTTTCTGATAATAGTTGAAGGATTCATTTTTTTCTTCTTGGATTGAATCTGCATAAAATTGTAAATTAAAAAATCCATTGACTTCCCATTCATTTGAAATCAAAATCTGTTCATTTTACAGTCCGAGTTTAGAAATTACAGATTGCCGCGATAATTGGTCAGACCTTCATTCACTTAGTCTGTATTTTGGAGCAAATACGTTACTTTTTTCTTTTGCTTTAGCAGGTCCTTACTTCAACCCCCGCTCCCGGCAGAGAATACCGCGGGATCTGGCCATGTGCGTGACCCCCAGTGGTCAGTTTTACTGCTCGATGTGTAATGTTGGGGCTGGTGAAGAGATGGAATTCCGGCAACACTTAGAGAGCAAGCAGCATAAAAGCAAGGTGTCCGAACAGCGGTACAGAAGCGAGATGGAGACCCTGGGCTATGTATAGTGATGGCCATATCCAGAAAGAGCAACTTGTCCTGCCTGTTGTTTGCCTTCTGTCCACATGCCCTGCTGTGTGCTCCTTTTTGATCAGAGTACATTCCTGTGCCGAATGCTAACCCGAGTGACCTGCAGTGGTACCACGAGATGTCAAAACTGGGGGAGGAAAAGAGTGCTCCTTGGGTCATAATGCTACTTCAGGTCAGTTGTGTCAGCATGTGACCTACCTACTCCAGCAGAGAGAACTTATGTTGGCCAAGTTCTGGTCAACTAGCAGTCTGACCATGTAGAGCTCTGACTGTCTAAGAAAATTCATCTTCTTCTGTTCAGTTTTTAGTTGTATGTATTATTAGAGGATTTTGTTGAGTTCCTGGTTCAGATCATAGTAAAGACAGGTAAGCAGAGATTTCGGTTTCCCGAGGGCTCGTTAGAACCACCATTTTTGAACGCTGTCAATAGAATGTGCTATTATAAACTGCGAAAGGGTCTTCCCCGGGACATTTTTCCCCCTTTCTCATGACCCCCGTTATCAATATGCAAGTTTTTATAAATTCAGATACTTCCAATGTGTTTGTGTACCTCCAAACAGTCAAACTTCATGTTCAGTTGAGATTTCTCATATTTAAATGCTAGCTTCTTCCCTCCGTTTTTACCCCCAATTGAACCAGCTTGTCTAACAAGCTCATTTTCATGCCCCAGCTGTGCTGTGGTTTTCCAAGCCCAGCTTTTGAATATCCTATGACTGTAAGAAGGATATAATTTTAAAAAAATTTTGTTTTCACTTGGTTTTATGAAACCTAAAGATAAGTTTGATTTTTCAATTTAGAGTTACTTCCCTGTTGGTGGTAACATGCACTTATATTATGGTCTCAGTCATAAGTTCACATCTCTTGGTATTTTGTCAGATGCTTTATCTGATATTTACACTTTTTTTTTAAACATTCTTCTCTGTCTTGCTAGTTTGTTGGCTGTCCTGAAAAATACCACTATTACTGTTTCATAGATAGAGAGGAATTTTTTTTAAAGTTCATCAAATTTCAGTGTCATCATTTCCAGGAGAAAAGTACATGAACTTTGGGTTTAGTTCCAGTTTTATTCTTTATAATTGGGCTTCCTTGAATATACTAAAAAGGTGATCTCTGATAATTTGGTCTCTGATAATCACAACAGTAGTATTATTTTTGCTTTTGCTTTAAAACAAGGAATGTGCATGTATAGATAAACAGTGGAGTACTCTGTGGACGTTCATTAACTGTATTTTATCTGTTTACCTGTATTTCATTTTACGTGGACAAGACTGCTGCTCATCCATACTTCTTTCAAAAGGTCATATTCATCAGGAAGTTTATCTTGAGCATCTTTGCATAATGGTTGAATCACATTTGATTGCTTATATTACTCATTAAAAATAAAACTCCTGTTTTACCGTGAGAATTCTATAGCTACATTGATGGGGAGAAGGAAAACTATAATCATCATTCCATTTCTGTAATACTTTTGAACAATTTTTTGAACCATCTCAACCCATATTTGAAAATCAGTTTTACGATTAACCTCTGCTGCAGTATCAAGTACTCTCTTCTGTTGAAGTGGTCATTTACTGGAACCTAGATTATTTGCAGAAAGGTTTTTTTTCTCACAGAAACAGAATGAAATAAACGTTCTGTTGAGATTCTATCTAGATCTGTGACTCTTAGTATAATAGCCTCCCCCCGACCCAATAATCTTTAAAGTACAGTTGATTAGTTTAGGATGAGCTAGGGCTTACTGTAAACCAGTAGTTTACTCAGTTTGCTGCTAATTATGATTTTTTAAGTAGATTTTAATATTACAGTGCTGGCCACTCAGTTCTATGATTATTTAAAAACCTCATTTCCGTTTATATGTAGTTTTATGTGTTACCATAAAGAGGATTTCATGGAATCCTTATTTCAGATAATAGAAAAGATTGTGGATATGAATTAACATTTTGCCAAAGTGGCATTTCTTTCACTTTCAGTTTTTCCTTTGCAAGTAAAATTAAAGGAAGAGTTTTTTTCTACTCGTCCCACTTAATCATTTCATTTTATTCATGGAAAAATCAGTGGACTTAAGGGCTTGATTTTTTTTCCCAGGCCTTGTGGATTCAGGTTTCCAGTCTCCCAGTGCCCTTAACAGATGTTATGAATGCATAGTGCATTTTCTTTTAAAGAAAGAGTTAGATTTATAGTGTTGTTTCGTACCTACTCTATTTTCTGCGCACTAATAAAGAGCTATGTGTTTATTTTATATGACAGTTTAGATACCATATTGCCTACAATAACTCAGTTTGCTCCTTAATTTCCAAACCCTAGGAAGTTGATAAATAACTTCATAATCATTTAGAGTTTGCACACACATCTGAAAAAATCGCAGAGCTCTGTAATAATGGATCATGTTTTGGGCTTATTACTTTGCAATATTCTCCTGTATTCCATAGGTTAAACAGAGATTGACAAAAGTCATTAGGCAGGAAATGCTGAAATAAATACATCTCTGCATGGTACAATTTCTCATAGTCATGCATTCCTTCTATACAGTGTTTTTTCTATCAAAGCAGGCTGTAGTTACCACTACTGTCAGTGATACGTGATCTCTGTTGGTTTCATTTTGTGAAGTCCAGTCCTGCTTTGCATTGTGCTTTAGGGTTTGCACCCTGTACTCCTGGGAATCATGTTATCATCTTTTTATATGCTGTGTATGAGGATGGACAGGGGCCTAAACAACTGAAAACCTTTAGTCAAAAAATGATGTAGATCTTAGAAATCATCTGTAAGAAGAACTCATAGCATCCATGTCTCTGTTCTCTGTGAATATCGTGTGTAAGCTCTCATTCAAAAGATGCTGGAAGATAACAATTAGAAATTCTTCTAAGGTATTGAGGGCAACAAGTTGTAAAAGGAAAATTCCATGTTGCAATTAAAAGATTAGATTGCGTATGCCTTTGAAGTGATTTTTAAAAAAAGTTGCAAAACTGAGTGTGCCATGTGATCCTTTTGACTCCACACTGAACAGAAAATACTTGATAGGTCTTGTCTTTTTGTATATCCTGTACTACAACTTGTAAATATGTGCATGTTGTTTATTATGTCTGTCTGCTTGTCTCGTATTGCACTGAATTCTGCAAGGTGAATACTTTTTTATATCATTCATTGTGAAAATGTTCCTCCCCAACTCTTCCTCACCATCCCCTCTTGTTAATTTGTGAGTAAACTTAGAAAACCATTTTGGATTTTTGAAATATTGAGATTGAAAGAAGACCCATGGCTGAGAGTATCCTAAGTCTCTTTGACTTTAACAGCTAAAGGGAAGCATGAAATCTTTTTGCAAAGCTGTTTTTACAAACGAGTACTGTATGCTTGCTTATAGCTACCCATAAACAGTTTGAACACAAAAATATGGAGAAATTAAATGTATAACCTGGTTAAATCTTCCGCTGTAGATAAATTCTAAGAAATACGGGTGGGGTTTATGATTCCTTCACTTCTGCATTGGGTGGAACTATAAGTGATGGCAGTTCAAGGGCTGTCCAGTGACTTATGTAGAATGAGCCTTTGCCTGTGTCAGGGGAGACGTGTAACTCTTTGGAGTTAGGTTTTTGTACAAAGAGGCCCAGTCATGGTGGATTTGGAACCTCATCTGTTTTGTTGTAGCAGAGTTGGAACTTAGACCAAGTGTACTTTCTGAGAAACTTGATGAGGCACGTATTAAGGATGATAGAACTGCTTTGGAAGCCAACTGGGAAATGTTCTATCAGGATAGGATTAAAATTTGATGTAGGGTTTGGAACAAATATTTTTTAAAAATATCACTTTACCAACTACTTTTTTTTAACCAGCCACGTCGTCATTGAGGAGTTTGTGTGTGTGTGTGTAAGAGAGAGAGAGAGACCCCTACTGTTGTGAGCTATTACTATCCATCTAGCCGAATGGACAAATAGCTGTATATGTCTTCTGATAAGACATTTCTGCTGACAGCTATTTGACTTTTTCTGCCCAATGTTAATTTGTAAACTCCCTTTCTGGATAGCTACCAAAAACAGACTGACGTGTTGTCCTATGCGATTCTGTCTCCGTTAAGCCCAGAATATGAGTGCCTTTAGCAAATGTTAGCATTTCACAGAGCGGAGAGATGAGAGAACTTGCTGTGAATCACAATTCATGTATCAGGAGCTTGGAACAGCAAAGACCTCTGAATTCTGTATTCTCACATCTTTTTTTAAATTTTTAATACAATCTCAATTGGAGATAAAGTAAGATTATAGTTATTGATCAGGAACCACACACCCTGAAAATGAATCCAGTTGTCCTAGGATGGTACCAGTCAGATTATTTTTCATTTTGATCTGTGTTACGTTTCTATTTCGTGAATGGTGGTGTGGTAGATTGGGGATAATTTGGCATTGATGTTCGGAAAAACACTGTTCCAGTGATTTTTTTTTCAAACTGGCTATTCTGTAGAGAGGGGAGGATTGGCTGCTTGCCAGTGAAGTTTGGGAAGGGACTTGAACAATAATTGTTAATTGTGTCAGTTCAATCTCTACATTAAAGAAGCATCTTTAGAATCTTTGAAGTCTTTTAAGGGATAAATTTCTCTGCTTCTATTAATTTAAAATTCTTAATTGTCTGAGTATTTTTGAATCTTTAAAACACAGTGTTAAATTAATTTTATTGTGGAAAATAATTTCCTCAACATTTTTTAATGAAAAATTTTGAACATGTATCAGAGTTGAAAAGTTACAATATACCTACTCTATAGTTGCTACCATTAACATTCCTTATACTTATATAACCACATACCTATTCATTTATTTGTTCCTCTATTCATCCATCAATGTTTTTTTTGATACATTTCACTGAAAATTGAAGACAAAGTAACTGCCACTTAACTGTTTCACCATGGATATCACCAACTAAAGTTTACTATTTGCTTAAATGTTAATAACTTTTTTGAAACTAGGGTATGAGTTGATAACCTGAGCCAATCAACTATGCATTTTTTTTCCTTCTGTGGACTTAAATCTTTCAGTTTCTGTTTTTGTGTGTGCTTTGAATGAGAAAAAAACAACTGCTTTTCATACCAGAGTTATCTTGTGTTGATCATTTTAAATGCTTACTTGCCATACATTTTGAAGTTCCATAAAATATTTTTCTTTGTTCCTCTTATGGTATATTTTTGCTGATCTATTCAGTTTCATTAAAAAACTGTAAATTACTGATTGGGGTTGATTAAATCAGCTTATACCTCATTTCCATCTATTGCTGCTTTCCCCCCTGTTACCACCTCTCCTTTTGAACATTTCACTACTTTTAGCTGTTCTCCCTGAAGGTAGAGGGGAGTAGGGAAAAGGTTCAAATCCTTATGTGATTAGCTTTTTAAAACAACTCTAAGAGAACAAATTAAGTAGTTTAGAAAGTTAAACAATTAATTCATATAAAGCCTTCGAATTCCTTGAATTGTATTTACCATGCTTCCTCTTAGTCATAATTATCAGGATTAAAAATGATTGTACTGCACACTGAGTTGTTGAAATGATGAGCCTTAGTAACAGCCACCTTTAGCTTTACTCTAGCTTTAGTAACCATCTTTAGCTTTACTGTAATTAAGAAGCTTTGACATATTTTTATGCCCATTTCTTGTGGACAAAATCTTAAGAATTAAGTGACTTGCTCCAGATAATGAAGATCAGTGGGTAAGTCAGTATCGAAACTCAGTTGCCCCTGATTAATATTCTTGTGCTTGTTTGGTAAGGTTTGTGCTTCCAAAATTAATGACCCCATTAAAGAAAAATATGTATTTTTTACTAATTAGACTTTTATTTTTACACTTACACAAATTCTTTAAACTTACAAGATTTGTCTCATGCTCATAAATCGCAGTTCCGTGGCTAAAAATCCCACTGCACTGTTGAATACTAACTAACAATGCAGATTCTCCAGGTTTCTTTTTGCATTTAAATGACTTTTAGGATTCACTCATACCTTTTCTAAGTGCTTAAGTGACCCCCTCACTAGTGAAAATAGATGTTCTATATCACTGATTAGATGTGTATTCTCTAAATGATATATATATTTTTAAGAAAAAGTAACAATCCCATGTACCATAATGAATGATATCCTTAGGGCAAGCACACAGAAGGCAATTTATTTCTGCTCTGCTAATCTGGAATTTACAGGAACACCACTTTACAGAGTGACTGCTCATTGTTTTGCCTTCTTTTGGCACTTGGGTAAGTTTTTGTCGTTTTTTAAATCATTGTGTCATTTTGTAAGAATTCATGTTGATTCTGCATTAGCTGATGTTCACCTTGTGGTATCCTCAACTGATCATGATGATATAGTTTGGGTATGATGTGTCTGCTTTGAAATGCCTTACTAGAGTATGTCAGACTCTGCTCTAAATTATTCCATGTGTCTGCTAGTACAATAAATTGCCTCTCTTGGATATATGCTCTAGATCCAGAAGCAAAACTGATGTTGCTTTCCCTTTAAGGTTGCATTTTAGTGCAGTTATTGTCTTTAATTAGGGAATAAAACAATGGAAAGCCAAGGGAGATCTTAGAACTCTTCTTTAAAGGCATGGCAAACTTTAAAAACTGCTTTTGCTATTTCACTAGAAGCACTGCTCTGATGAGTGATATCGCTTTAAAAATGCCAGCCCAAACTGTACAAAATTGAGAGCTATTTCCTAAAATTTTTTCTGGATATTTGCATAGAGGTTAAGATCTGTGTTTGCATTTGGATCCAAGTGCCGGTTACCAGTTTGGAAATCTGTGTGTTCTGGGGCTACAGAAATGACAAAAGTGTCATGGGATTAAAACCAATCAACTGTGAATTGTGAAATTGAAATTGCCCTTTTGGTTTTGTTTTCTTCAGCGTACTGAATATAGAAATATGAAAGTTGTTAAAAATTTACGCTGCTTCTGTTGGCGGCTAATTTTGGCTGTGTATCCTCACTTATGTACCAATTTCTGAGAAAGGCTTGATGTTATTATAGCAGGCATTTTGTGTTCACTTTAATAAAAATGTTTCTGAGTCTTGTCTGCATATTGTTTCATTGAGTTAGAGATCAAGGGAAGAAGGTAAATTCTCAGCACCAAGATATTATTTTCACAGTTGAAGATTATGGGCTCACCGTTCACTGGTCTGCACAGAATCTGCGTCCGACTTTGTGAATTCATGCAGAATATATGTCAGCAATTTGGCTCACTTTAAAATGGACCTGCTGCCTGTGTCACACCCCCTTCCCCCATCAATAGCTGCAGTAAGTTCTCAATTTTTTTGATATGCTTTTAAATTTATCTTACCTTCAAATTCTGAGAAAAGTTGGGCTTGGCAGGACCATAACTGCTGCTTCTGGATATAAACACATGATTGAAAGGTTTGCAGTTGCACCCATTAATCTTTTGGATGTTTCACATATAAAATACTCGGCCAAATATCAATTTATATATGTAATATATTACTAGGGTATGTTATTTAAGCACTGGTTGAATTTGAATGCTCATTTTAAAAAGTAGATTATAGGCCTGGGCGATGCTATTATGGTTTGTTTAATCTGGATGCAAGACACATACACTCACTGTCGTGGGAAAAATTCTTGTGTCTGCACAAAAAAAAGTTTCTGAACAAAGAGAATAGATCACATTGAATTTGGGTGTTGTAAAATACTTGAGGCATCAGCACATTTTATTAAACCATCTCCAAGAGATTTTTAGCTTAAAAGAAAGCCATGTTAATGGACATCCCCCAAAACGGGAGATGTTCAACTTTTCTTTTTTCAGGCAGGCATTTGTGAGACTTAGTCATTTGTGGAAAATCTATTCACGAACTAACCCTGGGTGTTTTACTTTAAAAATGCCTGCATGTGAAGGGTTAGAATGAGCTTTCCTAATCTATTATCAATTGGTATGAGATTGTAAAGGGACCTCAGAAATAGATCTTCTTGTGATGACTTTTTTTTTTTCCCACATGGGCAGGCACCGGGAATTGAACCCAGGTCTCCGGTATGGCAGGCGAGAACTCTGCCTGTTGAGCCACTGTGGCCTACCTTCATGTTGACTTTTAAGATTTTTATCATGTGTATGTGACTTAACCTACAAAATTTTATTACTATTTATGCAATATTCACAAACTGTTGAAATTGGGGGACTTTACAAAAAGATGAAGAAAGTTAACAATTGTGAAATTGTTATTTAAAAGGAATGTTATTATGAGTCATAATTTAAAATATCACCAAAAAATATACTTCTTTGTGTGTGCCTGAGGGAGAGAGAGAGAGAGAGAGAGAGAGAGGAAGAGATAAGAGTAAATGAAGAGGGAGAAGAGAGATTTGGGGAGGGAGTATATGGACATATGTTTGAGATAATTAAATACTGGTAATGAAGTATGTCCAAAGGAGCAGATACTGATTTGCTACTGGAAGAAATACACTCCACCATAGAGTTACACCAAGCATCTATAACTTCTGG
Source organism: Tamandua tetradactyla (assembly GCF_023851605.1). Classification (NCBI taxonomy): domain Eukaryota; kingdom Metazoa; phylum Chordata; class Mammalia; order Pilosa; family Myrmecophagidae; genus Tamandua; species Tamandua tetradactyla. The sequence goes on along the minus strand of NC_135331.1, from coordinate 76,806,536 downwards.
TTGGCATTTTGGATAGTCTTTACATATGTAATTAGAGATTCAGATGTGTTCTTGGCTGGCAGTGGTCCCTGCAGACAAGAGCAGGGTGTGTTTCCTGTTAGCTCCATGAGCTCTGCTGATACCAGAAGCTGTTCTCCATCCCTGTTTTCTGCATACAGCTTACTGGCTATGGACTTTGCCTGATCAGAGGCATCTCGTGCCACCCAGTGGACTCTCCAAATCTGACAGCAGTCTGAATGGTTGGCACGCTATATTTGAAGCAGGATCTTTGGCCAAAAATGACCATGCAGAGGATAGTTTTTATCTATAAATAAACAACGGTAGACATCATCATATCTTTAAGAGATATTGTGGAGTATATTCTTTTACAGCTTGAGTTACTAAAGCATGACAGACTGGGCAAAGCAGTGGATTGAATATGTATAAATGTATGTATATAAGTGTATTTGTGTGTGTGCAAATATGTATATTTTTTGTATTGCTTTAACTGCATGTTCCTTTTTAAAACTCCATGTCCAAACATTTTCAGATATGAACAACAAGCATGAAAACTAAGTGAAAATAATAGTCATTGAAAGCTCCAAATAGGAAGTGAAAGACTAGATGATCTTTCATCAAAGAAGATGGCTGTAAATTAAAAACAAAATTATATACCAGGGCAAATGTTAGCAAACACGAGGAAATCATGCTGTTAATTCAAAAACTAAACTGTAAAATACTAGGGTTTCCCAAACGTACTTTATTTGGGGGGAGGACATAATATTTTCTGTTTCAATACGCTAAGAAGGAGGTATTTTAAAAGTCTTTCATTAAGAATTTTAAGCATTTATAACAAGTGCCTACAGGAGCACAGGTCCAGGCCTGTCACCTCTGGGTCCTTGGGCGTGCCATTTGCCCTCTTTGAAGTTCATTTCCTTGGAAGTGGGATAGTAGATGTGAATTCAGTTATTTCTAGTCATCCCTTTCCCTCAGTAGCATAGATGATTTTTTTAAAAGGTCTTGTAAAAAGTCCCATCGATTTTGTGAATGGGTAGGTCCTGAGCTCTGTGCTTGCTGCCCCCTCCCATGGTGATGACGGATACCAGTGTCTTGGGCATTTCTCTGGAGATTTTGGGGTGTCCTGTGCATGCTCTCACCCCTGCTTTTTATGGAGCCCCGTGGGCCCGGGCAGCTACTAGCTTGTGTGCCTTGGTCTCAGCTTTTTGAATGTTTGGTGTTCCCATTTATGATTTCCAAAACTTCTTTTATTGTCCTCTATTGATGGAATTCCACAGCCTTGTGATTTTTAAAATAAAAATTTTTTTAAAGCTATACAATATTTTATCGTAAGCAGAAGACAAAGTCCTTCATAAGCACACATGTACTGAGCGCCTAGCTCACACTGCCTATCCAGTCCAAATATTTTGTCATGTTTTATTCTGATGTTTTTAAAAGAAATAAAAACGTGACAGATTCAACTGAAGCCTGCTTGCGACCCTCCCCAATTCCAGGCCTCTCTTCCTCCACAGATAAACCCACAATTTTGAACTTTGGTAATTATAATTTTCACATATATTGTTATATTAGTACTGTGTTCTCCTGCAAATAATAAATACTATTACTATTTATGATTAAAACATTAATGTAAATGCTATCATTCTGTGTAAGTACTTCTGTATTGTTCTTTTTTATTCAATTTTTTTATATATGTTGATACATATACCCCTAATCCATTTATTTTAAATGCATATAGTGTTCTGTTGTTTGACTATAATACATTAACTCATCCTTCTGTTGATGGACAGTTAGGTGGTTTTCAATAGTCCCTTAATACAAATGACAGTAGGGAAAATATTAATATACAAGTGGTGTATATAGTTTATATATATATCTCCGTAAACATATGTATAAGAGATTCTAGAAACTGGATCCTAGCTGCATAAACTTGGAGCTTATTAGAAATGAATTTTCCCAGGCCACACTCCAGCCCTACTGAATTAGATTCTACCTTTTGATCCCTAGGTGATTCATAGGCATATTAAAGTTTGAGAAGTGCTGCTATAGAGTTCTCAAACTTGGCAGCACTTTGGGAAGATTAAAAAAACTACTGATCCCTAGGTCCCTCCCCTCAGATTCTGATTTCGTAGCTTTTTGGTGTGCCTGGGCTAAAAGCTCCTTAGCAATTCCATTATGTAGCCAAGATTTAAATGGCTTCTTGGGCCAAAAGATCTGTTGCGGCATGTGTAAGTCGCCTGACTTACTGATTTCTCTCTCCAGCAAGGATAGATTTCCCAAAAGGGGCTAGAGCAGGCAGGTAAGTACTGTGATGGAATTTCCGGTAAATTATCAAAACTCTTGAGAGATGCTTTGTCCTCTTTTAAGTACAGTTTACTTAACAAACACTTGTAAAGCACTCTCAGGTGGTATTTTAACTCACTTAGCATTTGCTGGAGAATTTCCTTCCACGTAAAAAAACTTTGAAATTTTGAATGATACAGTACACGTCAGAAAGTCAGGAAAATAAGCTAGTAATAAGGAAGGCACTGAAGAGGGGTGCTTCGTTTGCTGTGTTGTAGGTAAGGCAATGCAACACTCTACTTTTCACATCCAGTACTGGACTCTAGGGAGAGAATGCCACCCACCCTCTCACATATGGCCTGGGCTGTCAGCACTGGAAACTCCTGCTTCCCAAAGGAGGAGAACTCAGGACTTTGTCCATTTAGTGATTTGGGCTTTTCTGCCCACACCACAAAGTCATTGTGGTCAAAACTGGGAAGATTCCTGATTTTCTGATGGGCCCAAAGGCAAATTATTCACCTATCCAGTCACTCTGCATCTTTGGGAATAAGTTGCAGAAAAGAGCACTTAAATCCAACAACTGGATTATATCCACAGAAGTATATTTATGCAACCAGAGAGCAGTTTCAGAGGAAGGAATTTTTTTTTATTATTTAAATTCATGTTTAGTCATACAAGTAAATGTGCATTTCATGTTCAAATATTCAGACACTTGAAAAGGGAAAAAGCCATTAAGCTCCTCATTTCCTCATTCTCACATTTTGGTTTCCAGAGGGAACCAATATTTATTAGCATATTATGTATCATTCCAAACCTTTGTCTAGGTATCTCTAAGTATATAGCCTTTACATTTTCCGTGGGAAGACTGCATGAGCCTGTTCTAGTCTGCTAAAGCTGCCAGAATGCAACACACCAGAGATGGATCGGCCTTTAATACAGAGGTTTATTTAGTTACAATAGTTCTTCAGGGGAAAGGCAGCTTGTTCTCACCTGAATTTCTCTGTTACATGGGAAGGCACAGGTGACGTCTGTTGGCCTTTTCACCTGGCTTCTGGGTTCTAACAGCTTTCCCCAGGGTGATACCTTTCTGCATCTCCAAACGTCTGGGCTGAGCTACAATTGCTGAGATGAGGTATGCTGAGCTGCTTGGGCTGTGTGGTGTTAAGCTCTCTTCTGACCTCTCTTAAGTCTCCAGCTAATTAAATTAAACCTCATTGCAGAAGGCACTCCCCTTAGCTGACTGCAGATGTAGCCAGCTATAGATGAAATTCACATGCTGATGATTCAGGTTCACAGCAACAGGACAATGGGGTATCATCACCTAGCCAAGTTGACAATTGAACCTAACTGTCACAAAGCCCTTTATTTATTTTTTTATTGGAACAGTTGTAGGTTTACAGAAAAATCATGCAGCTACTACAGCATTCCCGTATATCCCTGTCCTCAAACACACTTTTCAGCATTATTAACATTTATTTATTTTTTCTTTTGTTGTTATTGCTTTTGGTGTAAAATCTAAGAAACCATTTCTTAACACAAGGTCCTGACATACTTCGCCATGTTTCTTACAGGAGTTTTATAGTTTTGGTTTTTACATTTAAGTTTTAGATCTATTTTGAGTTAATTTTTGTATATGGTGCAAGGTAGAGGTCCACCTTCATTCTTTTGCATATGGCTATCCGATTTTCTCAGCACCGTTTGTTGATGAGACTATTGTTTCCCTATGGGGTGGACTTGGCATCTTTATCAAAAGTCAATTGGCAATAGGACTTATTTCTGAACTTTTAATTCAATTCTATTGGTCTATATTTTTGTTCTTAGGCCAATACTATAATGTTTGATCATGGTACCACTGTAATAAGTTTTAAAATTGGGAAGTGTGAGTCTTCCAACTTTGTTCTTCTTTTTCAAGATATTTTGGATATAGAATCCCCTTACCTTTCCTATGAAATTTGATAATTGGCTTTTCCACTTCTGCAAGGAAGGCTGCTGCAATTTTGATGGGTATTGCATTGAATCTGTAAATTGCTTTAGGTATATTTAACATTGTGACTTTATTTATAGTCTTCCAGTCCATGAACATGGAATGTACTTCCATTTATTTATTCTTTAATTTGCTTCAATTATTTTTTTAAATACGATTGTATTGAGATATATTCACACACCATAAAATCCATCCAAAGTATACAATCAATGACTCACGGTAGCATCACATGATTATGCATTCATCACCAGGACCAATTTTAGAATATTTTCATTACTCCAGAAAAAGAAAAAAGAAAACCCAAAACATCCCATATCCCATACCCCCGTTCTTTTCTTTTTATTGAGATATGTATTCACATCCCATATAATCATCCAAAATGAGAGAGGTTCATGGTATCATGTAACTGTGCCTTCCTCACAATCTATTTTTGCATATTTTCGTTATTCCAAAAAAATATTTAAGAATAAAACTAAAAAAAGTGAAAAAAAAGTAAAAAAGAACACCCATGCCCTCCATCCCCCTACTGTTTTTTTTAATTTTTTTTGTCTTTTTATTCTTACTCATTTGTCCATACACTAGGTAAAGGAAGTGTCAGTCACAAGGTTTTCACACTCACACATTCATACCTTAAAAGGTTTTCACACTCACACATTCACACCTTAAAAACTCTATAGTTATTCAATCATCTTCAGGAATCAAGGCCATTGTGTTATAGTTCAACTGTTTTAGCTACTCCAATGCATCAAAAACTGAAAAGGGATATCTATATACTGCATAAGAATAATCTCCAGAATAACCTCTCAACTCATTTGTGATCTCTCAGCCACTAAAACTTTATTTTGTTTCATTTTTCTTCCCTCTTTTGATTAGAAGACTTTTTCAATCCCACAATTCCAGGGCCAGGTTCACACCTGGGAGTCATGTCTCATGTAGGAGGTAGGACAGCGGGTTCACGTGTGGAGTTGAATTAGAGAGGCTACATCTGAGCAACAAAAGAGGTTCTCTGGGTGACTTCAGGCATAATTTTAAGTAGGCTTAGCCTATCATTTGCAGGAATAAGTTTCATAAGGGCAAGTCTCAAGATCAAGGGCCTGGCCTTCAAATTGGCAATCCTCAATGCTTGCAAGAATATCAGGGTTCCCCAGGTGGGAAAGCTTACTATTTCCTTCTTTTTCTCCAGTGCCTCAAGGGGCTTCACAAATACTTTTTAATTATCTGCCCAGATTACTCTGTGATGTACTGGGGCATCAAACCAACCTGTACAAACCAACATCTCAGTCCCTATTCAAAGATCCATGTAATTATGGTGTTTGAATAAGCTAACCATACAAGTTAAATTAGATAGGGTGCTACAGAAAATATAAATTTTTGTACCAAATAAACATCCTTCCTTTGGTCTTGCACAGGAATTGAAGTTTTACAATACAACCCATATCATCCTTTACCCTTTAGGTTGACTTACTTTAGTCCTACCTGGATTAGCTTCATTCATATCTCTAACTGAAGTCTGATCACTCAGTGTTTTTAACAGTTGGTGTATGTGGTAACACTGACTTTCATAGTGGCAGAACTCTAGCTCTGAGTCTTAGATGCCACACAAATACCTGAAGTTCCAGGAAACAACCAGGTTATACACAGAGATCTTAACATCTCAGAATTTAGAAATAATCATTACAACTCAAGAATAGATATGGCTGCTGTAGAGCTTACAATCTAGGAAACGTTTCAATAGGCTTTCACCTGATAACCTATGCTCTTGAATTCGATTCTCAGATTTTGCACATTATAGTTAGTCCATATTAGTGAGGCATCATAATACTTGTCATTTTGTTTCTGTCTTATTCCGCTCAGCATACTGTCCTCAAGGTTCACTCACCTCATTGCATGCCTCACAACTTCATTTCTTCTTCCAACTGCTCAATAGTTCGTTTTATGTATACACCACAGTTCCCCCTTCCATTCCTTAGGCCACTTCCATCCTTTGCAAATTGTGAACACTGCCACCATAAATACTAGTGTGCAAATGTCCATTTGAGTCCCCACTCTCAGTTCCTCCAGGTATACACTTAACTACAGCATTACAGGATCATGCAGCAACCCCACCCCTAGCCTCCTGTGGAGCCACCACACTGCCCTCCAGAGGAGCTTCACCTCTCAGCTTCCCTACCAACAGTGATAGGTACATCTCTCATTCATATTTTTAACTTTTATATTGTATAATGTAACATATATACAAAGCAAAGAAAGAAAAAAGCAATAGTTTTCAAAGCACTCTTCAACAAGAGTTACAGGACAGATCCCAGTGTTTGTCATGGTCTACAATATCATCTCAGATTTTTCCTGCTCCAGAACATAGGAGGCTAGAAGGAATAAATATATTTTTTTATCATCACAATTGACTTTTTTTCCTTTTTTATGAAAAATGACATATATATATAAAAGAAATTAATTTCAAAGCATAGCACAGCAATTAGTTGTAGTACAGATTTCAGGGTTTGGCATGGGTTACAATTCCACAATTTTAGGTTTATCCTTCTAGCTGCTCTAAGACACTGGTGCTAAAAGAAATATCAACTTAATGATTTAGCAATCATATTTCTTTGTTAAACCCAACCTTCTCTGTATAACTCCATCATCACCTTTGATCTTTCTCCCACTCTTTAGGGGTATTTAGACTATGCCCATTCTGACTTTTACATGTTGGAAGGGGCTGTTGATAATATGGGATAGGGGGATAGAACTAATTGATATTCTGGAAAGGCTGGCCCCTCTGCATTTCAGGACTTATCTGGTCCAGGGACCCATCTGGAGGTTGTAGAATTCTGGAAAGTTACCCTAGTGCATGGGACCTTTGTAGAATCTTATATAATGCCCTAGGTGTTCTTTAGGATTGGCTGGGATGGTTTTGGTTGAAGTTTGGCAAGTTATGATAGGTAGTGATGTCTAACTGAAGCTTGCATAAGTGACCTCCAGAGTAGCCTCTTGACTCTATTTGAACTCTCTCTGCCACTGATATTTACACTTCTTTTCCCCCTTTTGGTTAGGATGGAATTGTTGATCCCATGGTGCCAGGGCTGGACTCATCCCTGGGAGTTATCTCCCACGCCCCCAGGGAGACTTTCGCCCCTGGATGTCATGTCCCACGTAGGGGGGAGGGCAATGATTTCAGTTCCAGAGTTCGGCTTAGAGATAGTGAGGCCACATCTCTTGTTCATTTTAAAACTGTTTTATTCATACAAGGTACAATCTGACATAAGTTAAAAAATCAGTGTTTCCTAGTATAATCACACAGCCATGCCTTCACCACCACAATTTGTATGAGGACATTTCCATTTCTTCTATAAAGAATCCCATACCCCTCTTCCATATTCTCCACTTGTTGACATTTAGCTTTGGCATTCTGCTTTTGCTAGATTCAGTAGAAGCATTACAATTACATATTACTGCTAACTATAGACCCTAGTTTATATTAAGTATACTTTTTCCTCGAATACCATTCCATTTTCAACACTTTGCAATATTGACATTCATTTGTTCTCCTTTATGCAAAAACATTGTTATACTTGTACATTTTAATCACCATCATTGTCCACTCTAGGTATTGCAGAGTTATACCATTCCAGTCCTTATCATCTATCTTTCTTCTGGTTTCATACATGCCCACAGCACTCCTCCCTCAACCATACTCACACTCAGCTTCATTCAGTGTACTTACTTATGTTATTGTGCTACCATGAGTGAGTATTGTGCTATCCACTTCTGGATCTTTACACACAGTCCTGTTGCATATTTTGTACTCCTTCAGCATCAAGTGCCCAACTTCTACCCTCTTTCTGTCTCCTGATAACCTGTGTTTTAAACTTTAACTCTCACTGTTTATTCATTAATGTTAATTCATATTAGTTAGACCATACAGTATTTGTCCTTTTGTTCCTGGCTAATTTCATTCAGCATAATATCCTCAAGATTCATCCATGTTGTTATATGCTTCATAACCTTACTCTGTCTTACAGCTGTGTAATATTCCTCTCTCTATATATATATATATGTACATATACATATATATACAACAGCTTATTTAGCCACACATCCCTTGATGGACATTTGGGCTGTTTCCATCTCTTGGCAACTGCAAATAATGCTACTATAAACATTTCTGTGCAAATGTCCATTTGTGTCTTTGCCTTTAGGTCCTCTGAATATATACCTAGTAATGAAATTGCTGGATCGAATAGAAATTCTATACTTAGCTTCCTGAGAAACTGCTGAACTGCCTTCCAGAGCAGTTGTACCATTCTACCTTCCCACGAACTGGATAAGTGTGACTCTTTCTCCACATCCTCTCCAGCACTTGTTTTCTGTTTGTTTTTCTTTAGTAGTGGTTATTCTAGCAGGTATGAGATAATATTTCATTATGGTATTGATTTGCATTTTCCTAATAGCCAATGAAGTCCAGCATCTTTTCATATATTTTGAGCCATTTGTATTTCCTCTTCTGAGAAGTGTCTTTCCATGTCTTTTGCCCATTTTAAAATTGGTGTATTTGTTTTTTGTTGTTGTTGAGTTGTAGAATCTCTTTCTATGTTCTGGATATTAAACTCTTATCTAATATGTCATTTCCAAATATTGTCTCCTATTGCATAGGCTGCCTTTTAACTTTCCTAGCAAAGTCCTTTGATGCGCAAAAGTGTTAATTTTGAGATTCCATTTATCCATTTCTTTGTTCATTCCTCACACTTTGGGTGTAAGGTCCAGGAAACCCACCTCCTATCACAAGATCTATAAGATACTTCCCTACATTTTCTTCTAAAAATTTTATGGTACTAGCTGTAACATTTAGGTCTTTGATCTATTTTGAGTTAATTTTGTATAAGTTGTGAAATGTGGGTTGTTTTTCATTGTTTTGCATATGAATATCCAGTTCTCCAAACACCATTTATTGAAGAGTCTGCTCTGTCTCAGTTGAGTTGGCTTGATGCCTTAACAAAGATCAATTGTCTGTAGATGAGAGGATCTATTTCTGAACACTAAATTTGATTCCATTGGTCAGTATATCTATCTTGATTCCAGTACCATGCTGGTTTGACCACTGTAGTTTTGTAATATGCTTTAATTCAGGTAGTGTGAGACCTCCCATTTCATTCCTCTTTCTCAAGCTACCGTTAGCTATTCTGGGCACCCTGCCCTTCCAAATAAACTTGTCTGTTGGTTTTTCTATTTCTTCAAAGTAAGTTACTGGGATTTTAATTGATATTGCATTGAGTCTATAAATCAATTTAGGTTGAATTAACATTTTCACTATATTTAGTCTTCCAATTCATGAACATGGTATGTTCTTCCATTTATTTAGGTCTTGTTTGATTTCTTTAAACATTTTTTTAAAATTTTTTTATTAATCAAAAAAAAGAAAAGAAATTAACACAACATTTAGAAATCATTCCATTCTACAAATGCACTCAGTAATTCTTAGTATCATCACATAGATGTATGATCATCATTTCTTAGTACATTTGCATCGATTTAGGAAAAGAACTAGCAAAACAGCAGAAAAAGATATAGAATGTTAATATAGAGAAGAGAATTAAAATAATAATACTAATAATATATATATATATATAAAGGAAAAAGAAAAAAACAAAAACAAAAGATACAAACACACAAACAAACAAACAAAAAACCATATTTCAGGTGCAGCTTCATTCAGTGTTCCAACCTAGTTACATTACACTTAGGTATTATTGTGCTGTCCATTTTTGAGTTTTTGTATCTAGTCCTGTTGCACAGTCTGTATCCCTTCAGCTCCAATTACCCATTATCTTACCCTGTTTCTAACTCCTGCTGGTCTCTGTTACCAATGATATATTCCAAGCTGATTCTCGAATGTCAGTTCACATCAGTGGGACCTTACAGTATTTGTCCTTTAGTTTTGGGCTAGACTCACTCAGCATAATGTTCTCTAGGTCCATCCATGTTATTACATGCTTCATAAGTTTAGTCTGTCTTAAAGCTGCATAATATTCCATCGTAGGTATACACCACAGTTTGTTTAGCCACTCGTCTGTTGATGAACATTTTGGCTGTTTCCATCTCTTTGCAATTGTAGATAATGCTGCTATAAACACTGGTGTGCAAATGTCCATCTGTGTCTTTGCCCTTAAGTCCCTTGAGTAGATACCTAGCAGTGGTATGGCTGGGTCGTAATCCATTCTGCCATTCTATGTCTTTTGATTGGGAAATTCAGTCCATTAACTTTTAGTATTATTACTGTTTGGATAATATTTTCCTCTACCATTTTGGCTTTTGTATTATATATATCATATCTGATTTTCCTTCTTTCTACACTTTACTCCATACCTCTCTCTTCTGTCTTTTCGTATCTGACTCTAGTGCTCCCTTTAGTATTTCTTGCAGAGCTGGTCTCTTGGTCACAAATTCTCTCAGTGACTTTTTGTCTATAAATGTTTTAATTTCTCCTTCATTTCTGAAGGACAATTTTGCTGGATATAGGAGTCTTGGTTGGCAGTTTTTCTCTTTTAGTAATTTAAATATATCATCCCACTGTCTTCTAGCTTCCATGGTTTCTGCTGAGAAATCTACACATAGTCTTATTGGGTTTCCCTTGTATGTGACAGATTGTTTTTCTCTTGTTGCTTTCAAGATCCTCTCTTTCTCTTTGACCTCTGACATTCTAACTAGTAAGTGTCTTGGAGAACGCCTATTTGGGTCTATTCTCTTTGGGGTGCACTGCACTTCTTGGATCTGCAAATTTAGGTCTTTCATAAGAGTTGGGAAATTTTCAGTGATAATTTCTTCCATTAGTTTTTCTCCTCCTTTTCCCTTCTCTTCTCCTTCTGGGACACCCACAACACGTATATTTGTGCGCTTCATATTGTCATTCAGTTCCCTGATCCCCTGCTCAAGTTTTTCCATTCTTTTCCCTATAGTTTCTGTTTCTTTTTGGAATTCAGATGTTCCATCCTCCAGTTCACTAATTGTAGCTTCTGTCTCTTTAGATCTACCATTGTAGGTATCCATTGTTTTTTCCATTTTTTCTTCTTTGTCCTTCACTCCCATACGTTCTGTGATTTGTTTTTTCAGATTTTCTATTTCTTCTTTTTGTTCAGCCCATGTCTTCTTCATGTCCTCCCTCAATTTATTGATTTGGTTTTTGAAGAGTTTTTCCATTTCTGTTCGTATATTCAGCATTAGTTGTCTCAGCTCCTGTATCTCATTTGAACTATTGGTTTGTTCCTTTGACTGGGCCATATCTTCAATTTTCTGAGCGTCATCCATTATTTTCTGCTGGTGTCTGGGCATTTGATCAGATTTCCCTGGGTGTGGGACCCAGCTGGTTGAAAGCTTTTTCTGTGAAATCTCTGGGTTCTGTTTTTCTTTTCCTGCCCAGTAGGTGGCGCTCGTGGCGCTCGTCTGTCTGCGGGGCAGTCGGCCCGGGGAAACCGCGTGTGGAGGCGGGGGTTGCTGGCCGCCGCGGCTTGGGAGAGTGCTGGTCCTAATTGCCCAGCTGGCCTGAAACGCCAAGCGTGACGGGAGGGCCCCGCTATCCAACGTTCCCAGTCAGACCAGGGAGCCACGTGCGTGGAGGGGACCCCAGTTGCCAGCCGCCCCGGCCGGGAAAACGCGCGCCCCTCGGGTATCTCACCGCAGCAGATTCTCCCTGCCCGTTCAGCTGTTCCAGAATGGGGTACGCTGTCTTTTTGGTCTCTGTCGTGACTCCGGGAGCTGTTTCGTATTGTTTCTGTTTCTTTAGTTGCTTTTCTGGAGGAGGAACTAAGACCCGCGCGTCTTACTAAGCCGCCATCTTCTCCGGAAGTCCTAAACATTTTTTTTTTGTTATGAAATGTAGCATATATACTAAAGCAATAAATATCCACGTACATTTTAACAAATAGGATTACAATAGATTTCAAAGTTTGGTAAGGGTTACAGTTCTACAATTTCAGGTTTTTCCTTCTAGCTACTCCAAGACACTGAAGACTAAAAGAAGTTTCAATATAATGATTCAGCAGTTGTACTCATATGTTAAATCCTATCTTCTCTATTACGACTCCTTCTCCTTTGATCCTTCTCCCAATCTTTAGGGATATTTGGGCTATAACCACTCTAAATTTTTCATGTTGAAAAAAGGTGTCAACGATATAAGATAGGGGGATGGAACTAGTTGACGTTTTTGGAGAGGCTGGCTCCTCTGGGTTACAGGACTTATCTGGCTGTATTCTCTAGGGTTCTCTAGAGAAACAGAATCAGCAAGAAATATCTGTAGATATAAAATTTATAAGTGTCTCACGTAACTGTGGGAACATAGAGTCCAAAAATCTGTAGGGCAGGCTGTGAAGCTGATGACTCCGATGGAGGGTCTGGACAAACCCCACAGGAGAGGCTCAACAGCCAAAGCAGTAAGAGAGCCTGCCTCTTCTGAATCCTCCTTAAAATGCTTCCAGTGATTAGATTAAGCATCACTCGTTGCAGAAGACACTCCCCTTGGCTGATTATAAATGGAATCAGCTGTGGATGCAACCAACTGATCATTCATTAATTCTAGGAAATGTCCTCATAGCAACAGACAGGCCAGTACTTGCCCAACCAGACAAATGGGCACCACTACCTGGCCAAGTTAACACATGAACCTGACCATGACAGTCCACCTCCTGTTAACTTGGCAGCTATACCCATCACCTTAAACCATTCTAAATTTCTAAATAGAAAACAATAAAAGACATATTTTTTTCTTCATCTAATAATGCTCAACTGTCCTGCATACAACTGAAAACACATTAACTCTCCCCAGAATAGGGTGCAAGAACTTGCTTGGGTAATATTCATTCTTAAACTTGATGTCTTACAACTTAAATACTATTACATGAACAAAACAACATTACAGTCCTTGTTTCTGTAACTGATCACATGGTCATAGTTCAAATTTATCACTACCTTCTTCCATTACCCATTCCATGTTCCCATTTACCTCAACCAGCAATTCAGCTGCTGTGGTTCTTTGCCTGGTGGGGTGACCCAAACCTTCATTCCTGAAGTTTCAAAGCCACTGGTATTCTTACCTGGATTGGGTTGTTGCAGTTTTCCATTGATTTTAATCACAGGGCATGGTAATGTCACAGGGTCTTCCCCAAAAGGGACCTGGCCTCCCCCACATTCAAGAGGGCTCTAGATCTATAAACTGTCTCAAGTCTGGAAATTGATTAAGGGGCCATGACTCTCCATTTTTGTAATTCAAGTTAGACTTCAGTTCACTTGACCTAGAACTCTTTTGTTTATACAACTCAAATAAGAATTCAGTAGACTGCCCATCTATTTTACTTCTAGGTACCCCATGATTTATTAGTCAATGCCACAAGTCTCTGCGAGTCAGATTATTTTGACTCCTCCTTTGAGTTTGTTGTCTATTATAATAGCCACGTCCACCCTGTCTTTGGTGATTAAGTGCTGCCACCTGGCTTCTGCCAATTGGGATCCAGGCATTCCCAATGTGTTTAAGGATTCCACCTCAGTGACAGCAGTTCCCACAGTAATATCTGACCTACAGAGAAGTGCAACTACAGAGATTTTCAGGGATGATGGCATTAGTCTCACAAATTTATTTCTCACAGTTTCTGATAAAAGGTGCATCCTCTGGACATTCTTGGGGTATAAGAGCAGACTTTGTATGATAAATCCACTCTAACATTCCAAGCTCTCTAAGCCTCTGGATCCCCCTCATCTACATTATACCTGGGAAGTTCTGGCATTTCAACACCAGGTAATGTCAGCCACCTTTTGATCCATATTTCAGCCAACCATCCAAGCAAACTGTTAATACCTTTTCTAACCCCTTGAGCTATAAATAACACTGAAGTGAGAATCTCTGTTTAGTGGGTCCATATCAATAAATTCAGCCAGACCCAGATTTATATTCCTCCCACCATTATCCCACACCCTTAAATCCATAGCTACACATATTCTCCTGATTTCTGTCTTCGTAAATTGGAAAACTCACACAGTTATTTTGGAGTATAATGTACCTACTCATGGGTGATACTTTGTATCTCACCTTTAGGGGCCCATTGGGACTTGAGTCTAGTTATAGGTCTGGAAGAAATGAGGGGTGGTGGGGATGGGTCATGAAAAGAATTAGAAGTGTCTTCCGAGCCATTTGCTTTAGGGCATTCATTTGCAGTTTCATCTGGTGAAACAAAATTAATCACTCTAGGGCTAATCCCTTCAGGTGGAGGTTGGGTGGCCAATTCCTCAGGGCAGGCTGGAGGTGGGGTGACTATGTCCTCAGGGCAGATTATTACAAGGTTACCTAGAGAAGGCTCAGTGTAACCTAGGGTTTCAACCACTCCACTCACATCATTATCAATCAATATGTTGCCATCCCATCTTTCAGGGTCTCACTCCTTTCCAATCAATTTAAAGCCCTCACTTTAATGGCAGACATCATGTAAGTTAGAGATTTCAGTTTACACTGTAAAGTTGCTACTCTAACAATAAGATTCTGAGTCTGATTTTCAGAGATCCCAAGTCTGAAGCTACAAGAAATAAGATTTTCCTTCAGGACACTCATAGAAATGTTTACATCTGTCAGATGGCATGTAAGCTTCTCATTTGAAGCCTTAAGCCCATCCCCTTTGCTCATTAATGTATACAGGGTATCTAACAACAAGCAGCCAACATCTCTGTACCTCCTATTTCCACAAAACTTTGTAAAGGTGTCAAAAATATTATTCCCCAGAGCCTGACTTTGTACAAGTGAAGCATTAGAAGAATTGAATGGTGATATTTTGACTATTTCTTTTGTCAACTCACCCCATGGATTGGAAGTATCATTCTGATTATGGGAATCAGAGTTCTTAGTGCCTTTAAGTCCAGTCAGAGTAGAAAACCAATTGTAAAAGATTCTGTTTCTTAAGAACCACCCCACTCTTGGTACCAAGCTGTATTAGCTAGGTTTCTCTAGAGAAACAGAATCAGCAGGAAATACATAAAATTTATAAAAGTGTCTCAAGTAACCAAGGGAATATAGAGTCCAAAATCCATAGGGCAGGCTGTGAAGCTGATGACTCTGATAAAGGGTCTGGATAAACTCCACAGGAGGGGCTCACCGACCAAAGCAGGAAGAGAGCCTTTCTCTTCTGAATCCTCCTTAAAAGGTTTCCAGTGATTAGATTAAGCATCATTCATTGCAGAAGACAATCTCCTTGGCTGATTGCAAATGGAATCCACTGTGCATGCAACCAACATGATCGTGATTTAACTCTATGAAATGTCCTCATAGCAACAGACAGACCAGTACTTGCTGAACCAGACAAATAGGTACCACCACATGGCCAAGTTGACACAGGAACCTGACCATGACACTGGCATAGCAATTATCTGGAAGTTACAGATTTCTGGAAAGTAAGCTTAGTACATGAAATCTTTGTACAATCTCAGAGCCCTGGGTGTTCTTTAGGGTTACAGGAAAGATGTTGGTTGGGGCTTGGCAAACCATGGTATATAGCAATATCTAGCTGAAGCTAGTGTATAAGTAGCCTCCAGAATAGCCTCTTGACTTTATTTGAACTCTCTTAGCCACTGATATCTTATTTCATTACATTTCTTTCCCCCTTTTTGGTCAGGAAGGCATTGCCAATCCCATGGTGCCAGGGCCAGGCTCATCCCTGGGAGTCATGTCCCACAATGTCAGGAAAACTTTTACCCCTTGATGTCATGTGCCACGTAGGGTGGAGGGTAATGATTTTCCTTGCAGAGTTGGGCTTACAGAAAGAGAAGACACATCTAAGCACAAAATAGGTTTTCTGGAAGTAATTTTTATGCACAAATACAGATAGGCTTAGCTTCTCCACTACAGAAATAAGTTCCATAAGAACAAGTCTCAAGATCAAGGGCTTGAACCAATTAACTTGGAAGTCCCTGATGTTTGAGAGAGTATCAAGAGATTTCCCAGGTGGGAAAGTTTAATAGTTCCGTATTTTTTCTCCATTCCCTCAAGGAACTTTGCCAATACTTTTTATTTAGCTGCCCAACATACTCTGGGATTATCTGGGTATTATATTAAACTATACAGAATTACAAGCCCTCATTCCCATTCTGGGCCCAATTCCCATTCTTGTGTTTGGGTTGTTTAAAAGAGCTATCTAGGCAGGTTAAGTTAGATTATGTGCTACAGAAAATGTAGGTTTTGGACAAAATAAACCTCACTTCCTTTGGTCTCATACAGTAGGTGAAGCTCTAAAATACAGTCAATATCATCCTTTGCCTTGTATTCTGATTTACCTTAGACCCAACCAGATTAGCTTGTTTCTTATCTCTAATTGAAGACTTATTTCTTTTTTTTTTGGTTTCTTTAACAGTTGTTATATGTAGCAATGCAGATTTTCAGAGCCACAGAACCCCAACTCTGAGTATTAGGTGTTATACAGGTACCCAAAGTTCCAGGTCAATACCAAGTTATACACATCTAGCACAGCATCTGAGAATTTAGAAATAACACAATTCTGGATTAAATATGACTGCTATATGAGCCTGAAATCTAGGCCCCACCTATGGTAAGGGGTCCTAGATTTTAAGCTCTTACAGTAGTGGCATATATTCAGGAGTTGTGACTGTTATTTCTAAATTCTGAGACACTGAGCTGTTGGTATATACCCTGGTCATTCCCATAAACTTCAGGTATTTATCTGACACCTGAAACTCAGAGCTAGAGCTCTGAATCTATGAAATTCAGCAGTACCTCATACAGGAACAGTTACTCAAAAGACTTAAGGGCAAAGACACAAACGGACATTTGCACACCAGTGTTTATAGCAGCATTATTTACAATTGCAAAGAGATGGAAACAGCCAAAATGTCCATCAACAGACGAGTGGCTAAACGAACTGTGGTATATACATACGATGGAATATTATGCAGCTTTAAGACAGAATAAACTTATGAAGCATGTAATAACATGGATGGACCTAGAGAACATTATGCTGAGTGAGTCTAGCAAAAAACAAAAGGACAAATACTGTATGGTCCCACTGATGTGAACCGACATTCGAGAATAAACTTGGAATATGTCATTGGTAACAGAGTCCAGCAGGAGTTAGAAACAGAGTAAGATAATGGGTAATTGGAGCTGAAGGGATACAGACTGTGCAACAGGACTAGATACAAAAACTCAAAAATGGACAGCACAATAATATCTAATTGTAATGTAATTATGTTAAAACACTGAATGAAGCTGCATCTGAGCTATAGTTTTTTGTTTGTTTGTTTGTCTTTTTATTATTATTATTATTATTTTTATTTTTTTCTGTATATTAACATTCTATATCTTTTTCTGCTGTTTTGCTAGTTCTTTTCCTAAATCGATGCAAATGTACTAAGAAATGATGATCATGCATCTATGTGATGATGTTAAGAATTACTGATTGCATATGTAGAATGGAATGATTTCTAAATGTTGTGTTAATTTCTTTTTTCTTTAATTAATAAAAAAAATGTTGAAAAAAGGATCAGACTTTGACTAGAGATATGAATGAAGCTGATCTGGAAAGTACTGGGTAAATGTAAAGGATTAGATGGCCCATATTTTAAAACTTCAACTTCTGTGTGAGTTGAAAGGGAGAGATATTTAATGGTGAAAAATTTATATTTTGGATAGCACATTGCCTAATTTAATGTACATGGTCAGTTTAGTTGAACAATAATATAATAGACAATACAACAATACATAGAATCTTGAATAGGGCATAAGATCTTTTTTTTTCCAGTTTTATTCACACATACAATCTAACCTAAGAAAATAAACATGCCTTCACCACCATAATCTATATAGAGCCATTTCCTTTTCTTCCACAAAGAATCCATATCCCTCCTTCATGCCTCCTCATTGTTTTTTTTTTCAGAAAAAATTTAAATATTTTTATTGACAAAACATAATGTATAGACATTCTTAATATACAAGCATTCCATTCTTGGCATATAATCAGTGACTCACAATATCATTACATAGTTGTACATCCATCACCATGGTCATTTCTTAGAACATTTGCATCACTCCAGAAAAAGAAATAAAAAGAAAAAAGAAAAATCTCATACATACCATACTCCTTACCTCTCCCTCTCATTGACTGCTGGTATTTCCATCTACCCAATATATTTTAACCTTTGTTCCCTCTATTATTTATTTACTTTTAATCAATATGTTTTACTCATCTGTCCATATCATAGATAAAAGGAGCATCAGACACAAGGTTTTCACAATCACATAGTCACTTTGTGAAAGCTATATCATTATACAATCATCTTCAAGAAACATAGCTACTGGAACACAGCTCTGCAGTTTTGGGCACTTCACTCTAGCCTCTCTAATACACCTTAAACTTAAAAGGGGATATCTATATAGTGCATAAGGATAATCTCCAGGATAACCTCTTGACTCTGTTTGAAACTCTCAGCCACTGATACTTTATTTTGTCTTATTTCTTTCTTCCTCCTTTTGGGCAAGAAGGTTTTCTCAATCCCTTGATGCTGAGTCCCAGCTCATTCTAGGATTTCTGTCCCATGTTACCAGGGAAGTTTACACCCCTGGGAGTCATGTCCCACATAGAGAGGGGGAGGGTGGTGAGTTTGCTTGCCATGTTGGCTGAGAGAGAGATGAGAGAGAGTCCCTTAGAGAGAGGGAGGCCACATCTGAGCAACAAAAGAGATTCCCTGGGGCGTGACTCTAAGGCATAATTTTAAGTAGGCTTAGCCTATCCTTTGCAGGAGTAAGTTTCACAGAGGCAAACCTCAAGATTGCCTACTGATTTGTTTGCCCCCACTGCTTGTGAGAATATCAGGAATTCTCCAAATGGGGAAATTGAATGTTTCCTCCTTTCTCCCCAGTTCCCCAAATTACTTTGCTCACTGCCCAAATTACTCTGGCATGTATCAGGGCATCACACTAACCTGGACAAACCAACAAGATCTTATGCCCTTGAGATTTTGTAGGTTTGTCCAGTGTGATGCCCAATAAATCCCAGAGTGATTTGAACAGTGAATAAAGAAGTATATGCAAAGTCCCGTTGGGAGAATGGCAAGAAAGGGGGAAAATTCAACTTCCCTATTTGGAGAATTCCTGATATCCTCACAAGCAGTGAACAAGCAATTCAATAAGCCAAGCCCTCAATCTTGGGGTTCATTCATATGAAACTTATCCCCTCAAAGAATAGGCTAAACCTTTTAAAATTAGACATAAGGGTCACCCTCAGAGAACCTCTTTTGTTGCTCAAATGTTCAACAAAATTGGGCATCACACTGGAGAAATCTACAAAATCTCAAGGGCATAAGGCCTTGTTAGTTTGTCCATGTTAGTGTGATGCCCTGATATATCTCAGAGTAATTTGGGCAGTGAGCAAAGTAATTTGGGGAACTGGGGAGAAAGGAGGAAGTATTCAATTTCCCCATTTGGAGAATTCCTGATATTGTCACAAGAGTAGGGACAAACAAATAAATAGGCTGGGCCCTCAATCTTGAGGTTCACCTCTGTGAAGCTTATTCCTGCAAAGGATAGGCTAAGCCTACTTAAAATTATGCCTAAAAGTCATGCCCCAGGGAATCTCTTTTGTTGCTCAGATGGGGCCTCTCTCTCTAAGAGAGAACTCACCACCCTCTCCCCGACGTGGGGCATGACTCCCAGCGGTTTGCATGTCCCTGGCAATGTGTCACAGAATTCTCAGGATGAGCTGGAACCCAGCTTCAGGGATTGAGAAAGCTTTCTTAACCAAAAGGGGGAAGAGAGAATGAGACAAAATAAAGTGTCAGTGGCTGAGAGATTTCAAACAGAGTCAAGAGGCTATACTGGAGGTTATTCTTATGCATAATATAGATATCCATTTTTATTTTATGGTGTATTGGAGTGGCTGGAGGGATGTACTTGAACATAGCTGTTGAGCTATGTTCTGGTAGGCTTGATTCTTGAAGATGGTTATATACCAATATAACTTTTACAGTGTGACTGTGTGATAGTGAAAACTTTGAGTCTGATGCTCCTTTTATCCAAGATATGGACAGATGAATAAAAAAATATGAATAAAAATTAAATAATAGGAAGAATAAAGGGTAAAACAAATTGGGTAGATAGAAATACTAGTGGTCAATGAGAGTGAGGGTAAGGGGTATGGGATGTATGAGTTTTTTCTTTTTATTGCTTTTTCTAGAGTGATGCAAATGTTCTAAAAATGATCGTGGTGATGAATACAAAACTATATGATGGTATTGTGAGCTATTGATTGTACACCATGTATGCACTGTATGTGTGTAAAAATTTGTCAATAAAATATTTTTAAAAATCTAGTCCCCCATTTATATAAGCATTTTAATAAATCAACTATACAATATTTGTTTTTTTTTCTTGCTTATTTTCCATGACATAATGTCCCTAAACTTCATTCACTTTGTTGTATGCCTAATGACTTAATTCTTTCTGTAGCCAAACAATATTCCATCACATGTATATACTATAGTTCACCTTCCTGCTTCTCAGTCAGTGTACTCTTCAGCAATTTCATGTAATTTTTCTGTGCTTAGGTATTTTGTGGCCTGGGCTAAATTTACTTCTAAATATTTGATTCTTTTTTTTTGCTATTGTAAATAGGATTTTTGTCTTGATTTCCTCCTCAGAGTGCTCCTTACTGATGTATAGAAACACTGCTGATTTAAGGGTGTTGATCTTGTACCCTGCCCCTTTGCTGTACTCATTTATTAGCTCTAGTAGCTTCACTGCAGGTTATTCAGGATTTTTGACAGATAGTATCATGTCATCTGCAAACAGTGAAAGTTTTACTACTTCCTTTCCAATTTGGATGCCTTTTCTTTCCTTCTTTCTTTCTTTCTTTCTTTCTTTCTTTCTTTCTTTCTTTCTTTCTTTCTTTCTTTCTTTCTTTCTTTCTTTCTTTCTTTCTTTCTTTCTTTCTTTCTTCCTTCCTTCCTTCCTTCCTTCCTTCCTTCCTTCCTTCCTTCCTTCCTTCCTTCCTTCCTTCCTTCCTTCCTTCCTTCCTTCCTTCCTTCCTTCCTTCCTTCCTTCTTTCCTATCCTTCTTTCTCTCTTTTAATTGTTTTGCATTTTTAGATATTAGTATATTAGTATAGCTAATATCAGATATTAGTATAGCTATCTCCTACTCTTTTCTGATTGTTGCTTGTGTGAAATATCTTTCCCCAACCTTTCACTTTCAATCTGTTTTTGTCATAGGGTCTAAAGTGTGTCTCTTGTAGACAACATATAGATGGGTCCTATTTTTTCATCCACTTTACCAGTCTATATCTTTTGATTGGGGGAGTTTAGTCCATTAACATTTAATGTTATTACTCTAGAGGCAGTACTTTCTTCTACCATTTTGTTTTTTGGATTTTATATGTCATATCTTATTTTTTTTTCCCTTTTTTACCCTTAATGATAGTCTTCATTTCTATAATCTTCTACAGAATTCTGTCTCCTGTCTTTTCCTATCTGCTTGTAGTTCTCTTTTTAGTATTTTTTGTAGAGCTTGTCTCTTACTTGCAAACTCTCTCAGTGACTGTATGAAAATATTTTAAACTCTCCTTTATTTATTTTTTTGTATGCTGCATGGTGGAGTCATATTTCATTATTTTTCCATGTGAGTATCCCATTATTGCAGCACCCTTTGTTGAATTTTTGTTTGTTTGTTATTGGTTTGTTTATTTGTTTTTGGGGAGTGCATGGACCTGGTATTGAACCTGAGTCACCCACATGGCAGGTGACAATTCCATCACTGAACTACACTTGCACACTGTCTCCCTCATTTTTTAAAGGACAGTTTTGCTGGCTATAGAATTCTTGGTTGGTAATTCAGTATCTTAAATATATCATAGCATTGCCTTCTCACCTCCATGGTTTCTACTGAAAAATCCACACATAATATTATTGGCTTCCTTTTCATGTGCTGAATTATTTTCTCTTGCTGCTTTCATAATTTTCTCTTTGTCTTTGATGTTTGACAATCTGATTAGTAAGTGTTGTGGAACAGGTCTATGCAGATCTATTCTGTTTGAGGTATGCTGTGCCTCTTGGATATTTTTTATTTTATGTGTTTCATAAGAGATGGAAAATTTTCAGTTATAATTTCCTCTATTATTCTTTCTGGCCCCTTTCCCTTCTTTTCTCCTTTTGGGACATCCATAACACATATAGTCAGCACTTCATGTTGTCATTTCATTCCCTGAGACCCTGCTCATACTTTTCCATTCTTTTCCCTATGTGTTCTTTTGTGTGTAGGATTTCAGATGTCCTGTCCTCTACTTCACTAATTCTTTTTTCTGCCTCTTCAACTTTGCTGTTGTAAGTCTCCATTATTTTTATCTCTTCTACTGTGTCTTTCATTCCCTTATGTTCTGCCATTTGTTTTTTTCAGCTTTTGAATTCGTTTTTACTGTTACCCAGCATCTTCTTTATATCCTTCATCTCTTTTTTCATATCTTCACTCAACTTGTTGATTAGATTTTTTTGACTTGATTTAGCAAGTTTGATTGAATATTAATTAGTTGTTTCAACTCCTGTATCCCATTTGAAGTGTGGTTTTTTCCTTTGGGCCATAACTTCTTTTTCCTAGTATGTCTCATAATTTTTTTTTTTTTTTTTAAAAACAAGAGTTTATTGTCTCATGGTTTTGGAAGCTAGAAGTTGAAAATCAAAGTCTTGACAGGCCATCTCTCTCACAGAGTCTGTGGCATTCTGGTTCTGGCTTGCTGGTTCCTTGGCTTACGTTTCTGTCTCCATCTCATGGTGATCTGCCTCATTCTCTGGTTTCTCCTTCTACCTTCCACTCCATGCCCTGTTTGCTTTATGTATAAGAACTTCAGCATTACTGCCCTCATTCATGTGGCTACAATTTAATTAATAATAACATGTTCAAAGGTCCTATACAAATGGGTTCACACCCACAGAACCAGGGGTTAGGACTTGAACATGCCTTTTGTGGGAGACATGATTCAATTACCAACACATGCCCAGAATCAGTAAATCTCCAGTTATAATTGAGAAGTTAGGATTTAACAAATGATTATGATTAGAGAATCATTACATAGATATTTCTTTTCTACCTTCTAGTTTATTAGACAAGTCAGAAGGAAATACTTGAAATTCCTGAACTGCTGCCTTGATCTTTGCTAATGATTATATAATCATATAGGTTTATCTCATGATTGTAAAAAACCTTGTGAGTGATCCCCACTTGTACTCCCTTATCTTGTTTTTCAGCTTTTAGGGTCTTATGGTCACTAACGACATAGCCCCTAACGTTCATTAATGAACTATACTGTTCTACATATAAATCAGTAATTCACAATATCATCACATAGTTGCATATTCATCATCATGATAATTTCTTGGAACATTTGCATCTATTCAGAAAAAGAAATAAAATGAAAACAGAAGAAGAAATTTATATATACCATACCCCTTACCCCTCCTTTTCACTGATCACTAGCATTTCAAACTAAATTTATTTTAACATTTGTTCCACCTATTATTTATTTTTATTCCATATGTTCTACTCATCTGTTGACAAGGTACATAAAAGGAGCATCAGACACGAGGCCTTCACAATCACAAAGTCACATTGTGAAAGCTATATCATTATTCAATCATCATCAAGAAACATGGCTACTGGAACTCAGCTCTACATTTTCAGGCAGTTCCCTCCAGCCTCTCCATTGCATCTCGAATAGCAAGGTGATATCTACTTAATGCATAAGAATAACCTCCAGGATAACCTCTTGACTCTGTTTGGAATCTCTCAGCCATTCACACGTTGTCTCATTTCACTCTTCCCCCTTTTGGTCGAGAAGGTTTTCTCAATTCCTTGATGCTGAGTCTCAGCTCATTCTAAAATTTCTGTCCCACATTGCCAGGAAGGTCCACACCCCTGGGAGTCATGTCCCACATAGATAGGGGAAGAGCAGTGAGTTTGCTTGTGTTGTCTGGAGAGAGAGGCCACATCTGAGCAACAAAAGAGACTCTCTTGGGGGTGACTCTTAGGCCCAATTTTAAGTAGGCTTGACCTATCCTTTGTGGGGTCAAGTTTCATATGAACAAACCCCAAGACTGGGGGCTAAGCCCACAGCTTTGGTTGTCCACACTGCTTGTGAGAATATCAAAAATTCAACTTGGGAAAGTTGAATTTTCACCTGTTCTCACCATTCCCCAATGGGGACTTTGCAAATTCTTTTCCACTCACTGATCAAATTTTTTGTTGCTGTCTCAGTGTCCCATTTCCTTATTGGTTTAGTCTGGAGGTCATTTTCACTCCTTTACCTAGGATTTTCTTGTTGGCTGACTTTTTTCTCTATCTGTTTTTTGGTGGGCAGCTCAACTTATTCTAGATCTCTAGCATAGCTTCTATTTAACTGTTCAGAATTTTTCAGCTCTTGTTTTACCTGTTCTTACCCTGCATATACGAAATCTTTTTTTGAGGAGTGTCTCCCCTGATATGACAACTCTGGTCAGATTTTCCCAGACCTGGCAGGCCCAGGTGTCAGGAGGAAAGTGTAATCAGTATCAAATTTCTCTAAAGATGAGGCCTAGAAGGTTGTCTGACTTTTCTTTGGAGCCCTTAGACACTGCTTTTCCTATCCTGCCCAGTGTGTGGCATTTGTTAGCCCACAGCTCCCTACTGGCATAAAGTGGTGTGAAGACTTTAATACTGTGTCTGTCAGTGATGTGGTTGAGGCAGATGCTGAGGTGGAAGGCAAGCTTAATCTGTTTCTGAAGAAGGGCTGCCACTTGAGCTGGGCTGCGCCCCATTTCATGTGGAAGAAATGCCCTTTAGGGAATTATCTCATTCACCTGACTTGTTCCTTTGACTCTCAGACCCTTACCTGGGTCAGAGCTGATGGTTAAAAATGCCTGAGGCTTCCTCTGCTGAGCTACTTAGAACACTTTAAAAAAAAAAAGGAAAAAGAAGGGAAGAAAAAATATTCCTTTTCAGAGTCAGTCCCCAACCCCCAAGTTTCCCAATCAAGAGCTGGAGTTGTTACTCGGGTCTATAAAAGGGCACAGTCCGTTTTCAGTATTCTGAGCTTGGCCAACATCAAAAGTCTCTTTTATTTCCCTCTGTCAGCCCCGTCTCCTCTTTGCCCAGAGAGATCTCAGGCAGACAGTTCTTTCCTGCTTTCTCTGTGAATGGAACTCATATTCTGTAGGTCTAATTTGTTAATTAAAACCACAATTGGAGCTTGGCTGGGCTACCTTCCCTTGCTCCTGGTACAGTCTGCTTCTTTTTACCCCACCAGGAAGTATCTCTAGCAGCTTGCTGTGCCAGTGGGGTAGGGATGGGGGTGCCAGTCTCTGAAGTTCGGGGGCTTTACTTACAGTTTCATGCTGTGATACCGTCCCCTTCACTCATTCCAGACTGGTGTATGGTGTGTACCTGGTTGTGGATGTACCCAAAAGGATGTTCCAGACAGTTCCTGGCTATTTGCCAGCTGCTCTAGAGGACTAATTACATCCTCTCTACATCACCATTTTGCTGTGACTCTCTTCCAACCCCTCCAACTATTCCTTTTTTAAAACTGTTTTATTCACACTTCATACAATTCATTCTAAGTGTACAATCAACAGCTCTTGAAAGAGTTACAGAGTTATGCAATTACCACTACTTGATAGTGGTGGTGAAAATGAGAACATTCTCATTTCTTCCAAAAAATTCCATACCCATTATATCCCTCTGTTATTGATATTTAGCTTTGTTATAATACTTTTGTTACAATTAATGAAAGAATATTACTGTTAACTATAGACATCAATTTGCATTAATTTTTCCCAGGTACTACTCTGTTATTAACACTTTGTTATAGTGCTGTATGTCTGTTCCAGTTCATATAAAAACTTTCTTATATTTGTGCAATTAACCATCATCATGGTCCACTCTAGGTTTTGCTAAGTTATGTAATCATGGTTCTTATCCTCTAACTTTCCTTCAGGTGAAATGCACAACCCTAGCCTTCCTCTTTCAACCATTCTCACACTCAGCTTTGGTAATTGCAGCACACTATTATGCTACCATCACACAGTATTGTGCTTTCCATTTCCAAACATTTTCAATCAACCTTATTAAACATTCTGTTTTCCTTTACCATTAATTGCCAAATCTCTGCCTTCTTTCTATTTCTTTCTTTCTTTTTTTTTTTTACACATGGGCAGGCACCAGGAATCGAACCTGGGTCCTCTGGCATGGCAGGCAAGCATTCTTGCCTGCTGAGGCACTGTGGCCCGCCCTCTTTGTATTTCTTGATAAACTATGCTCTTGAATTTAACTCTCAGAGTTTGCCCATTACAGTTAGTTTATATTAGTGAGACCACACAACATTTGTCCTTTTGTTTCTGGTTTTTCATTCAACTTAATTTCCTCAAAGTCCATTCACATCATTGTAAGCATCACAACTTCATTCCTTCCTGCAGTGACACAATATTGCATTATATATACACACTGCAGTTCACCCTTCCACTCATTAGTCAATGGACACTTGGGCCATCTCCATCCATTGTAGTTTTCTGTTTTCAGGTAATGGCTATTCTAGTAGATGTGAGATGGTGTGTTATTATAGTTTTGATTTGCATTTCCCTAATAGTCAGTGAAGCTGAGCATATTTTCATATGCTTTTGAGCCATTTGTATTTCCTGTTTGGAAAAGTGTCTACCCATGTTTTTTGACTATTTTAAAAAAAAATTTTATTTTAGTAAATCCCCTTTATTTCAGGATACATATGCTTTTATTTCTTTAACAAAGGATAAAGGCAATATCTTGGGGTTAGCATGAATTACCCTCTCCCTCTTTTTCAGCTTTTTAAAAAATTTTTAACTTTTTTATTGTATAGTATAATATAATACTTGTAGAACATATTTCAGAATTTGACATGGGTTGCAATTCCACAATTTTAGGTTTTTACTTCTAGCTGCTCTAAAATACTGGAGACTAAAAGACATCAATTTAATGATTCACCATTCATACTCACTTGTTAAATCCTATCTTCTTGGTATAACTCCACTATCACCTTTGATCTTTCCATCCCTCTCTTTAGGGGTGTTTGGGCCGTGGCAATTCTAAATTTTTCACATTGGAAAGTTCTGTCCCTAATATGGGGTAGGGAGATGGAACTATCTGATATTCTCGAGAGGTTCGGCTAGGTTTCAAGTCTTATCTGGACCAGTGACCCACTTGGAGACTGTAAATTTCTGGAAAATTACTCTAGTGCATGAAACCCTTGTGGAATCTTATATATTGCCCTAGGTGTTCTTTCAGATTGGCTGGAATGGTCCTGGTTGGGGGTTGGCAGGTTATGATAGATAGCAAGGTTTAACTGAAGCTCCAGAGTAGATTCTCGACTCTTTGAACTCTGTCTGCCACTGATACTTTATTAGGTACACTTCTTTTCCCCATTTTGGTCAGGGTGGAATTGTTGATCCCATGGTACCAGGTCTGGATTTCATCCCTGGGAATCATCGTCCATGTCACCAGCAAGACTTTCACTCCTGGATGTCATGTCCCACATAGCCGGGAGCGCACTGATTTCACTGATGGGGTTGAGCTTAGAGAGACTGAGGCCACATCTGAGCAACAAAAGAAGTCCTCCAGAAGTAACTCTTGGGCATGCCTATAGGTAGTCTTTGCTTCTCCATTGCCTATGTAAGTTTCACAAGTGTAAGCCTCATGATTGGGGTCATGGCCTATTGATTTGGGTGTTCCTAAAGTTTGACACAGTCTCAGGGGATTCCTGATGGTAAGGTTTAATAGTTTCATATTCTTTCTCCTCTCTCTCAGGGGACTTTGCCAATTTTTTTTGATCATTTGCTTAATATACTCTAGGCTGTTCCAGGCATTACAATAATCTATATAGGATTAAAGGACTTCTTTCTTATTCTGTGCTCCCTGAATTTCAATTGTTCAAATGAACTACACAGATAGGTTGAATTAAATAATGCATTTCAGAAAATTTAAATTTCTGGCCAAATAAACCTTTCTTTCATTGGTCTCAAGAAGTATGCATGGTTCTAAAATATAGACACTGTCTTCCTTATTCCTATGTTCTGAGTAATTTTAACCCCAACCTGTTCAGCTTCGTTCTTATCTCTAAACATCAGGTTATGTATCTAAAACAGCCTTTTTCAAAATCCAGAAATAATAATCACCACTATGAACTTAATGTGTCTGCTCTAAAAGCTTACAGTCTAGACCCCTGTTATAAGTATTTTCTAAAGGTGACTGAACCATTGTCCTTCTTTTGTTTCTGGCCTATTTTTTCTCACTGTCCCACATGTTCATTCACATCATTGCACGCCTCACGACTTTGTTTCTTTTGGTAGCAGCACAACCTTCATTCATAAATATACACCATTGTTCTCCAGTCTACTCCTCTGTCAGTGCATCCTTCAGCCACCTGCATTCATCAGGCATTATATATAGGGTCCAAAGTCCACAGTCCATCAACATTCTCAATTTTAGGTAATTTCATTGTTTCCAAGAGAAAGAAAACCAAGAAACACACCCTCGCCAAATAGGAAATCTAAACCTCCTCTTAACTCTTGTCCCTCACCCCATTATTTACCTTTGCTATTGCTGTGGTAGCACTGATGGTTTCCTTTTGAACATAGCTCATAGCATGCAATAACCACTGTCCCCCATACCCTGGACTTAAACAGTCTTTATACAAGAATCTTATCTTTGAAGTAATTCTTGCAAGAACAAATTCATATTTCTATTGTTAATCAATGGGACATGTAGATCTATACAACCCCTTCCGATCTTGTTCATCTTCAATATGGTAATATTACTTATAGACCATTTTATAATTGGTCCTTGTTTGTTCTTTTGTTGTTGCATTGTATGATTTCTTTGTCTATACAGGAAATTAAATCTTTGTCTGATGTGTGATTTCCAAATATTTTCTCCCATTGAGTTGGCTGCCTCATCACCTTTTTGACAAAGTCTTTTGAGGTGTAGAAACATTTGATTTTGAGGAGTTCCCATTTATATATTTTTTCTTTTGTTGCTTGTGCTTTGGGTGTAAAGTTTAGGAAGCTACCTCCTATTACTAGGTCTTGAAGATGTTTCCCTACATTTTCTTCTAGAGGATTTGTGGTGCTAGTTCTTATATTCAGGTGTTTTATCGACTTTGAGTTAATTTTTGTGTAGGGTGTAAGATAAGGGTCCTCTTTTGTTCTTTTGGCTTTTGATATCCAGTTCTTCCGTGCCCAATTATTGAAAAGAGTACTTTGTCCCCATTCAGAGGATTTGAGGGCCTTGTCAAAAATCAGTTGACCATATTTGATGGTCTATTTCTGCACTCTATGTTTTCTTCCATTGGTCAATGCTTCTATCTTTTTGTCAGTACCATGCTGTTTGACCTCTGTGGCTTTATAATAGGTTTTAAAGTCAGGGAGTGGTAATCCTACTTCATTCTTCTTTTTTAGGATGCTTTTAGCTATTCGGAGTCTCTTTCCCTTTCAGATGAATTTGATAATTAACTTTTCCAAATCTTCAAGGTAGGTTGTTGGAGTTTTGATTAGTACTCTGTTGAATCTGTAGATTGATTTGGGGAGAATTGATATCTTAACTATATTTAGCCTTCCTATCCAGGAGCAGGGAATGTCTTTCCACCTATTTATGTCTCCTTTGATTTCTTTTAGCAATGCTATATAGTTTTCTATGTACAGGTCCTTTACATCCCTAGTTAGGTTTACTCTTAAGTACTTGATTCTTTTACTTGCTATTTTGAATGGAATTTTTTCCTTAACTGACTCTTCTAGTAGGTCATTGCTTGTGTTTAGAAATGTTACTGATTTTTGCACATTAATTTTATATCCCAGCACCTGGCTGAATTTTTTTGTTAGCTCAAGTAATTTTGCTGTAGATTTTTCAGGATTTTCCTAGTATCATGTCATCTGCAAATAATGAGATTTTTACTTCTTCCTTTCCAACTTGGATGTCTTTTATTTCTTTGTTCTGCCTGATTGCTCTAGCTAGAACTTTTACCACAATGTTGAATAATAGTGATGACAATGGGCATCCTTGTCTTGTTCTTGATCTTAGGGGGAAAGCTTTTGGTCTCTCTCCATTGAGTATAATGCTGGCTATCAGTTTTTCATATATTCCCTTTATCATACTGAGGTAGTTACCTTTGATTCCTATCTTTTGGAGTGTTTTTATCAGAAAAGGATGCTGAATTTTGTCTAATGCTTTTTCAGCATCAATCGAGATGGTCGTGTGATTTTTCCCTTTCGATTTGTTTATGTGCTGTTTTACATTAATTGATTTTCTTATGTTGACCCATCCTTGCATTCCTGGTATAAATCCCATTTGGTCATGGTGTATAATTCTTTAAATGTGTTACTGGATTTGATTTGCTAATACTTTATTGAGAATTTTTCCATCTATGTTCATTAGGGAGATTGCCTATAGTTTTCCTTTCTTATAGCATCTTAACCCAATTTTGTTTTTAAAATGATATTAGCTTCATAAAATGAGTTAGGTAGAGTTCTTTTTTCCTCAATTTTCTGGAAAAGTTTGAGCAAGATTGGTGTTAGTTGTTTTTGGAATGTTTGATAAAACTTCCCCGTGAAGCTATCTGGCCCTGTGCTTTTCTTTGTAGGACAATTTTTGATGACTGATTGAATCTTTTTGCTTCTGATTGGTCTGTTAAGATCTTCTATTTCTTCCCGAGTCAGTGTAGCTTGTTCGTGTGTCTCCAGGAATTTGTCCGTTTAATGTAAGTTGTCTAGTTTGTTGGCATATAGCTGTTCATAGTATCCTCATAATTTCTTTTATTTCTTCAGGGTCTGTGGTAGCACACCCCTTCTCATTTCTGATTTTGTTTATTTGCATCCTCTTCTTTTTTTTCTTTGTCAGTCTTGCTAATGACCCATCAATTTTATTGATTTTCTCAAAGAACCAACTTTTGGTTTTATTGATTCTTTCTATTGTTCTTTTGTTCTCTCATTCATTTATCTTTGCTTTAATCTTTCTTATTTCTCTTCTCCTATTTGCTTTGGGGTTAGCTTGTGTTCTTTCTCTAGTTCCTCCAGGTGTGGTGTTAAGTTCTTGATGTTTGCTCTTTCTTATTTTTTAATACAGACATTTAGAGCAACAAATTCCCTTCTCAGCACAGCCATTTCTGCATCCCATAAGTTCTTATAAGTTGTATTCTCATTTTCATTCATCTCTAGATAGCTACTGATGTTTCTAGCAATTTCTCTTTGACCCACTGTTGTTTAAGAGAGTGCTATTTAATCTCCATATATTTGTGAATGTTCTCATTCTTTGGTGGTTATTGAGATCCAGCTTCATCCCATTGTGATCAGAGGAGGTGCTTTGAATAATTTCAGTGTTTTTAAATTTATAAAGACCTGTTTTGTGCCCCAGAATATGATCTATCCTGAAGAATGTTCCATGAGCACTAGAGAAGAATGTATGTCCTCGTGCTTTGTGGTGCAATGACCTGTATATGTCTGCTAGGTCTAATTCATTTATCAAGTTATTTAACTTCTCTATTTCTTTGTTGATCTTGTCTGGTTGCTCTATCTATAGAGAAAAGTGGTGTATTGAAGTCTCCTATTATTTTTGTTGAAACATCTATTGTTCCCTTCAATTTTGCCAATGTCTGTGTTATGTACTTTGGAGCTCCTTGATTGGGAGCATAAACATTTATGATTGTTCTATCTTCTTGGTAAATTGACCCTTTAATTAGTATATAGTCTCCTTCTTTATCTCTTATGATGTCTTTACATTTAAAGTCTATTTTGTCTAATATTAGTATAGCTACTCCTGCTTTCTTTTGATTACAACTTGCATGGAAAATCTTTTTCATCCTTTCACTTCCAATCTATTTCTATCCTTGTGTCTAAGATCAGTCTCTTGTAAGCAACATATAGCTGGATTATGTTTCTTAATCCATTCTGGCAATCTGTATCTTTTAATTGGTAAGTTTAGTCCATTAACATTCAAAGTTATTATTGAAAGATATTTCTTGAATCCACCATCTTATCTTTTTAGTTTTATTTGTCAGATCTATATATTCTTTTCCCTATTTCTGTTTATATTCTTTAAATTACCCTTGGTGGCACTCTTCAATTCTGTGCCCTCCTCCAGACTTTCTTCTCCTGTCTTTTTTTTTCAGCCTGCAGAACTTCTTTTAGTATTCCTTGTAGGGCCGGTCTCTTTTTGACAAATTCTTTCAGGACTTCTTTATAGGTGGAAACTTTAATGTCTCTTTCAGTTTTGAAAGACAATTTGGCTGGGTACAGAATTTTTGGCTG
The DNA here is from genome assembly GCF_023851605.1 of Tamandua tetradactyla. Lineage (NCBI taxonomy): Eukaryota > Metazoa > Chordata > Mammalia > Pilosa > Myrmecophagidae > Tamandua > Tamandua tetradactyla. Next base: position 76,773,961 of record NC_135331.1, on the reverse strand, counting down.
GAAGTTTTTCTCTTTCAGGATTTCAAATATATAATACCACTGCCTTCTTGCCTCCAGGGTGCTAGTTGAGTAGTCTGAAATGGGTCTTCTTTGGTTTCCCTTGTATGTAGTAGATTGTTTTTCTCTTGCCACTTTCATGATTTTTTCCTTGTTTTTAACACTTGACAGACTGATTAGTGTGTGTCTTGGGGAAGGCTTATTTAGATTTATTCTGTTTGGAGTTTGTTGGTCTTCTTTAACTTGTATTTTTATGTCCTTTATGAGGTTTGGGAGATTTCCCCCATTATATTTTCAACTACTCTTTCTGGCTCTTTACTCCTCTCTTCTCCTTCTTGGACAACAATGATAATTATATTTGTGCACTTTATTTTGTCTATCATTTCCCTGAGATCCAATTCAAAATTTTCCATCTTTTTTTGCCATTTGCTGTCTTTGAAGTCAGTTGTCCCATCCTCTATATCACTTATTGTTTCTACTGTCTCTTCAAATTTGATGTTATGTGCCTCTGGTATGTTTTTCATTTGGTCAACAGCATCTTTAATCTTTGTGATATCCTCTATTTTTCTATTTATTCTTTAAAATTCCTCTTTATGCTCTTCTATTGTCTTCTTGATCTCCTTTACGTCATTTGCTACCCAACTTATTTTATTTAGTAAAGTTGCATGAATGTCTTTGATTAGTAGTTCCAACACCTGTGTCTTCTCTGGTGTTTTAATCTGGTCAGTGGGCAGGGCTATATCTATCTTATTGTGATATGCTTAGTGACTTTCTGCTGTCTTTGTGGCATATAAATATCTTGAATGATTTACTTTGGGGGTTGAGTTCTTTCAGTAGTTTAAGGCCTTGTGTTTGCAGAATGGTTGTACAGCATAGACCAGGGTATGGGGCGGGGCACTCAGTGTCGTGATTTGTTTCAGGGCAGGTATGGGCACAGGTTGGGGATGTTAAGCTGATGCTTGTGAATGTTGGTGCCCAGAGGCCAGGAAGAATGTAGCTGAGTGGGTGCACCAGTCTGGGGGAATAATTCTGGTGTACACTGGTCTAAGGCATGGGACCATTTGTGGACATGCATAGAGCTGTGGTAGCAGGTTGGTGTTATGCCTTCATGGACTGGGGACAGATGTGACCTGGCTGCACATGTCAGCACTTTCTCAGAGCTGGGAAGTGTGGCTGAGGGCCATGCGCATGCAGCATTTTAGGACTGCTCTAAACTGAGGTTCCCAGGGCTGAATGATGTGATTGGGGGCTTATGTGCATATGTGGGACTAGGAGTGCAGAGCTCAGGGGGGTGGAGGGTAGGGTGAGGTTGTGTGACACTATGGGCAGGCTGGCAGGGGTAGCCAAGGTATGGAGGTTAGTGCCCACAGCCTTTATGCACTTGCAACAGCCTGCAGGGAACAGAGAGGGGGAGTAGTGCTTGGGAGAGGTGCAAGAGAGGTGGGTTGGGCTGAACTTGGGGTAGAGTATCCACTGGAGACTGTTGGGGTGGGGGCGCCTGGAGCATGGGGAATGGAAGTGAGTGATGGGGTTTGGGTGTGCTGGTGAGGGGAGTATACCTAAGGAATGTGGCCTGGCTTACTTCCTAGTCCCTAGCTCCCATTCATGCATTCTCATGGGCTGTGCACCTCTGTGTCAGTCTCCAGTTTTCTGCCTCTCAGTTCCTCAGCCTCTGCAACTAAGGCTGTCCTATGGGGTGCAGAGGGCTCTCCCAGGTCAGCTGCACTCCCAAATCACCACCCCAGTCACCCTTCTGTCCCTTCTCTAACTTTTCTGTGGAGCAGGGCTAATCTTGGGCTACTCTATTTAATCATCTCCTGGAAGTTCCTTGATGATTTTTTAATTGGGTTGTCTGTCTGTTCGTAATTGAATTGTAGGACCCCTTTATATATTCTGAGTATTAAACCAATATTGGATATGTGATGTGTTGGTTTGGAAACAGTTATGTACTCCAGAAAAGCCATGTTCTTTATCTTAATCCAATTTTGTATAGGCAGACCTATTGTTGGGTGGGATCTTTTTGATTCACTTGTTTCTATAGAGATGTGACCCACTCAATTGTGGGTAGAATCTTTTGAATAAGTGGTTTCCATGAAAATATTTCTCTGCCCAGTCAAGGTAGGTCTTAATCTTCTTACTGGAGTCCTTTCAGAGGGAACCATTTTGGAAAAAGCTCACAGCCAACACAGACAGAGATTCTTGGAAAGAAAATGTCCCAGGGAAGCTGATGAAACCAGAAGCCAGAGGACCTACAGATGCCAACCATGTGACTTCCTAGCTGACAGAAGTGTTCCAGATGCCATTGGCCTTTCTTGAGCCAAGGTATCTTTCCCTGGATGTCTGGACATTTTTATGGCCTTAGAACTATAAACTTAATTAAATAAATCCATTTTATAAAAACCAACCCATTTCTGGTATATTGTGTTCCAGCAGCATTAGCAAACTAAAACATGTGGGTTACAAATATCTTATCCCATTGAATAGGCTGCCTTTTTGCTTTCTTGCCTTTTGTGGGAGCATAATTTAATATCCCAAACCTTCCATCACTTATTTTCTTAAATTTAGTTTGCTTGGCTCAATCATTTAACTTTCTGGCTCTACAAGCACTTTAGATTGTAAATGCATCTTACAGAGTCACGTTTAGGAACTACTCTCAGGTATTCTAGACTATGTCTGCCTTGAACAGTTTCTCAAATACTCCCTGCAATTTCAAAGCTCTTTGTTAGTGCCATTTCTTTGATTGAAACCCAAACTCAAGGCTCCCTACTACCCTGTCCCCCAAGTAAATTCCTACTCACCCTTCAAGGCTTGCTTCATTTTTAGGTTACTTTGACAATCCTTCCATAACTCCTCCACACTCAGGTATCTTTGAAGGCTGAGAGAAAGAACCAATTGCATATAGAGGGAGGAGAAGACACTCATTGAGACAGCAGATGAGAGAAAATGGCACTAGGGGCTCAAGTTAAACAGATTACCTGGAAAAGGACAAGGATATCATGTAGGTATACACCTACTATGTACCAGGCTCTATTCTGAGTGTTTTCAAAATATTTAGCAAATGTTAGCCTTTCTTCCTACGAGGACCCTTTGAGGTTGGCACTAATATCCCATTTTACAGTTTAGAAAATTGAGGTACAGAAAGAAAAGTTAAGCAACTTTTCCAATATCTCAGAGCTGGAAGGGAGCCAGGTCACCAGGTTTTCTGAGTCCATGCTCTTGACTACTATGCCTTATCCCTTCTAAAGGAGAGCAAATGTATAAAATTTATACATAGGTGACATAAAACTCAGATAACTTATGTCCTTTGGTCCAATTTTTCTGAAAAAAAAAACAAAAAAAAAACAAAACAAAACAGGAGACAAGTCCAGCCAATGAGACTGTGAATTAAGGAATTTGAATTTGATGAGGCAGTAGAGAAAGGAGTAGGAAGAGTACATTGGTCTTGGTCTTATTTTATTTTATTTTTTTTAACTTCTAAAACATCAGTACTGCTACGTATCCCTCTCAGCACATTGCAAAGTATCTGGCAACCAAACTTTCACTTTTGCCAAATGGCATCCTTTGTCTTCTATTGATTTTCCTTGCGGTCCTTCCAGAAACCACAGTCCTTGAGACTCTGACGTTTTGGATAGGACTGCTGTGGGGTGGACCTCAGACTGTCCAGAAGCCTTAGCCTGGGGGACCATGCTTCCAAAAAAGGACCTTTGCTTCTTCTAGCATCACTGTAAACATCTGGGAAGGGGATGGGCATGTTTTACAGTCAGGCACAACTGGGTAGCTTCCAGAATAGATAGCATTAGATTCCCATGAGAATAGAAAAGAAGGCTTCTCTTTCTATGAGAGCAGTTTATCCACAGGAGCACATATACCTGGCAGATGGGGAAACCTGGAAAGTTTTACTTCTTTTTGTGTTAGTGCCTGCTTTATGTAACCATTTTCAAAGTTTTTATATATTTTTCTATTAAAGAAAATTTACATTCTTGATGTCTGTGGGGATATTTTTATTATTTAATCACCATCCAATAGAAACAGATTCACAGCTTATTCACCACAAGAGAGGCAGGAAAATAGTTCTGTAGAGAGATGGAAGGACAGTGTGCTTAATTCAGGGGATATAGTAATTAAAATTATTGTTGTGGCTGTTTAACAAACTTAACCAGGAGTCTAGACTGAAGGAAACAAACAACTAACAAAAGTGTGGCTGCATGTGTGTCTAAAGTAATGGAAAAGAAAATGTAGAAGAGGGGAAGTGCAATTTCTAATTTCCCAATTTTGTCATAGGATCACACACATGGTTGGAAAAATATTTTAGAGGTTGTATTAGTAGGGTTCTGCAGAGAAACAGAATCAACAGGGAACACTCGCAAATATAAAATTTATAAAAGTGTCTCATGTGACCACGGGAATGCAGAGTCCAAAATCCTCAGGGCAGGCTGTGAAGCTGATGATTTCGATGGAGGGTCTGGACGAACTCTACAGGAGAGGCTTGCCTCCTTAAAAGGCTTCCAGTGATTAAATTAAGCACCACTCATCGCAGAAGACACTCTCCTTGGCTGATTACAAATGGAATCAGCTGCGGTGCAGCTGACATGATCATGATTTAATTCTAAGAAATGTCCTCATTGCAACAGACAGGCCACCTCTCGCTCAACCAGACAAATAGGTACCACCACTTGGCCAAGTTGACACGTGAACCTGACCATGACAGTCCACTCCTTGTCAACTTGGCAGCTATATATATCACAAACCATACCTAATTTCTAAATAAAAAACATTACAATGCACATTTTTTTCTCTTTCACCTAATGATACTCAACTGTCCTGCATACAACTGGAAATACAGTAACTCTCTCCAAAATAAGGTGTAAGTCCTTAGATAATATTCATTCTTAAACTTGATATCTTACAACTTAAATAGTATAACAAGAACAAAATAGCTGCATGGTCCTTGTTTCTGTAACTGATCATATGGTCGTAGTTCCTATCTATCACTACCTTCTTCCATTACCCATTCCATGTTCCCTTTTCCCTCAGCAAGCACTTCATCTGGCTGTGGTTCCTTGCCTGGTGGGATAAGTCAAACCTTCATTCCTGAAGTTTCAGAGCCATTGGTAGTTCCGCCTGGATTGGGTTATTGCAGGTTTCCATTGATTTTAATAACAGGATATGGTACTACTGAAAGATGCCTAAGGGGTCTCCTATATTCCAAGAAAACTCTTCTTTACCTCCATCATATAGTTGTAGTCCTATCTCTCCCTGATAGTCAGGGTCAATCACCCCACACAATAATGCAGTCCCTTTCTTGGCTTGTTGATCCAGGGGTATGAGTAGCCCAGAGTCAACAGGTGTCTTAGATTCCAGTTCAATGGAATCATTGTTGTTTCTCATGGTGGAAGCACTCCCCCTCCTGGAACTAAAACCTGTAGACCATCAGAGTTCAGGGTCACAGGGACAGGAAGCAAAAATTTTCTTAGTGGGTCACTAGGGGTAATAGTGGTGCCACTCCCACCTCCACCCTTGGTTCCTGGACCCATGGATCCTGGCTATGGGAGAAATAGCACCATACAGTGGATGTTGATTCAGAGCATATACAGCTTCCTGGAGAATATTATCCCAGCCTTTCAAGGTATTGCCACCAAAGTTGGCCCCATAACTGAGTTTTCAAAAGGCCATTCCACCGTTCTATCAATTCAGCTGCTTCTGGATGATGGGGAACATGGTAAGACCAGAGAATTCCATTAGCATGCATCCATTCCCATACTTCATTTGCTGTGAAGTATGTTCCTTGATCTGAAGCAATGCTATGTGGAATACCATGATAATGGATAAGACATTCTGTAAGCCCACTGATGACAGTTTTGGCAGAAGCATTGCATGCAGGGAAAGCAAATGCATATCCAGAGTCTATTCCAGTTAGAGCAAATCACTGCCCCCTCCATGAAGGGAATGGTCCAATGTAATCAACCTGACACGATGTAGCTGTCTGGTCACCTTGGGAAATGGTGCCATATCGGGGGCTGAGTGTAGGTCTCTGCTGCTGGCAGATTGAACACTCAGCAGTGGCTGTAACTAAGTCAACCTGGGTGAGTGGAAGTCCATGTTGTGGAGCCCATGCATAACCTCTACCTGTATCACCATGACCACTTTGTTCATGAGCCCATTGGGCAATGACAGGAGTTGCTGGGGAAACAGGCTGACTGGTATCCACAAAATGGGTCATTGTATCCACTTCATTATCAAAACCTTCCTCTGATGAAGTCACCCTCTGGAGTGCATTCAAATGGGACACAAATATCTTCATGTTTTTAGCCCACTCAGAAAGGTCTATCTACATACTTCTCCCCCAGACCTCTTTGTCACCAATTTTCCAATGATGATCTTTCCAAGTCCCTGGCCATCCAGCCAAACCTTTAGCAACAGCCCATGAGTCAGTACATAAATGCACCTCTGGCCAGTTTTCTCCTGAGCAAAATGAACAACCAGGTGCACTGCTTGAAGTTCTGCCCAGTGGGAGGATATCCCCTCACCACTGTCCTCCAAGGACACCCCAGAAAGGGGTTGTAGGGCTGCAGCTGTCCACCTTTGGGTGGTACCTGCACATTGCGCTGAAGCATCTGTAAACCAGGCCCGAGTTTTCTCTTCCTCAGAAAATTTATTGTAAGGAACTCCCCAAGAGGCTATAGCTCTTGTCTGGGAAAGAGAAGTTAATGTGGCAGGAGTGGACGCCATGGGCATTTGGGCCACTTCTTCATGTAACTTACTTGTGCCTTCAGGACCTGCTCTGATCCTATCTTGTATATACCACTTCCATGCTGTGCATGTCCAAGTTTATATCTTGGTGGGTCAGACAACACCCAGCTCATGATAGGCAACTCAGGTCTTATGGTAACTTGGTGGCCCATGGTTAAGTGTTCAGTCTCTACTAAGGTCCAGTAGCAGCCCAAAATCTGGTTCTCAAAAGGAGAGTAGCTATTTGCAGCAGATGGTAAGGCTCTTCCTCCAAAATCCTAAGGGTCTGCATTGTGATTCTTTTATAGGGGCCTGTCAAAGTCTCCAGACAGCATCTCTATTTGCCACTGACACTTCCAGCACCATTGGATCTGCTGGATCATTTGGTCCAAGTGGTAGAGCAGCTTGTGTAGCAGCCTCTACCTGCCACAGAGCCTTCAGGTCCCCACTCAAAATTATCAGCTTTTCTGGTCACTCAATAAATGGGCCAGAGTAGCACACCCAAATGAGGAATATGTTGTCGCCAAAATCCAAAGAGACCAACTAGGTTTTGTGCCTCTTTTTTGGTTGTAGAAGGGGCCATATCCAGCAGCTTATCCTTCATCTTAGAAGGAATATCTTGACATGCCCCACACCACTGGAAACCTAGAAATTTCACTGAGGTGGAAGACCCCTGTATTTTTGTTGGATTTATCTCCCATCCTCTGACATGCAAATGCCTTACCAAAAAGTCTAGAGTAGTTTCTACTTCTTGCTCACTGGGTCCAATCATCATGATATCATCAATATAATGGACCAGTGTGATGTCTTGTGGGAGAGAGAAATGATCAAGGTCCCTATGGACAAGAATGTGACATAGGGCTGGAGAGTGGATATACCCTTGAGGGAGGACAATGAAAGCATATTGATGACCTTGCCAGCTGAAAGCAAACTGTTTCTGGTGGCCCTTACTAATACCTATTGAGAAAAAAGCATCTGCAAGATCAATAGCTGTATACCAGGGACCAGGGGATGTATTGATTTGCTCAAGCAATGATACCACATCTGGAAAAGCAGCTGAAATTGGAGTTATCACCTGATTGAACTTTCAATAATCCACTGTCATCCTCCAAGACCCATCTGATTTCTGCACAGGACAAATAGGAGAGTTGAAGAGGGATGTGGTGGGAATCACCACCCCTGCATCCTTCAAGTCCTTAAGAGTGGCAGTAATCTCTGCAACCCCTCCAGGAATCCAGTATTGCCTCTGATTTACTATTTTGCTAAGTAGTGGCAGTTCTAATGGCTTCCACTTGGCCTTTCCCACCATAATAGCCCTCACTGATGAGTTAGAGAGCCAGTGTAGGAATTCTGCCAGTTGCTCAGTATGTTTATACCAATTATACATTCTGGAGCTGGGGAAATAACTACAGGATGGGTGCAGGGGCCCACCAGACCCACTGTGAGATGGATCCATTGATCACCTGGCCTCCATATGCCCCCACTCTGACTGTTAAACCAGAGTGACCTTTTGGGTCCCCTGGAATTAATGTCACTTCTGAAGCAGTGTCTACTAATTCCCAAAATATCTGATCATTTCCTTTTCCCCAATACACAGTTACCCTGGTAAAAGGCAGTCGGTCTCCTTGGGGAAGACTTGGAGGAAGATTAACAGTACACCTTTGTGGCAGTGTAACAAGGTTCTCCTCCAAAGGGACCTGGCCTCCCCTTCATTCAAGGGGCTCTGGGTCTGTAAACTGTCTCCAGTCTGGAAATTGATTAAGGTGCCCTGACTCTGTGTTTTTGTAATTCAAGTTAGACTTCTGTTCACCTGACCTAGAACTTTTTCATTTATACAGCTCAAACAAGAATTTAGTAGACTGCCCATCTATTGTATTTCTACATACCCCATGATTTACTAGCCAATGTCACAAATCTCTGCAAGTCATATAATTTTGACTCCTGCTTTGAGTTTGCTGTCTGTTAGAATAGCCACGTCTACCCTGTCTTTGGCAATTAAGTGCTGCCACCTGGCTTCTGCCAACTTGGGATCCCATCATCCCCATTGTGTTTAAGGATTTCAGCTTAGTGACAGCAGTTCCTACAGTAATATCTGACCTACAGAGAAGTTCAACTATAAAGCTCTTCAGGGATGATGGTGTTAGTCTCACAAATTTATTTTTCACTATTCTGGTAAAAGATGCATTGTCCAGGTGAAGTGAAATCGGGAGAGGAAGAATCTTAGAGATTTATCAGTAGAAGCCTTGGGGTGAATTGTCATTGGTTAAGAGGGAAAAAATGACTACCCTTGAAAGTTTAGAAACCAAAGCTATGCTTACTGCAACCCCAATCCGAGGAGCTGGAGATGGAATGGAAACTGAGGAGCCATCTAAATCTGTTGAAGTCACCTTGGGAGCCCAATCTGTAAAACATCACAACCTTCAGAGTCCACGGAAGAAAGTGGTTCCATCAGAGAGCCCAGGAGTTCTTCAGCTAGGGAAGATTCTCACTGAAAAAGCAGTGGAAGTTGAAGCTATTAGAATATTAGTTCCCAAAGCTGCTATAACCCATGATATTCCCAACAAAAATGCAAAGGTTAAGTCTCTGGGACACCAAAAAGGAGAAATTCTTGGTCAGTTGGAGTTGTAGAATCTAAGAAAGAACTGTCAGAGGTAAAGAATATTTTGGAAAAGCTCAAGAATTCTGAAAGGAGATTGCTACAAGACAAAGAAGGTCTTTCAAACCAGCTGCGAGTACAGACAGAGGTAAACCGTGAGTTAAAAAAGTTGCTGGTGGCTTCTGTTGGGGATGATCTTCAGTACCACTTTGCACGTCTAGACCGAGAAAAAATACAGCTTATTTTAGAAAATGAAGCCCTAGGGCGAAACACAGCTCAGCTTTCCGAACAATTAGAACGTATGTCAATACAATGTGATGTATGGCGAAGTAAATTCCTTGCAAGCAGGGTTATGGCAGATGAATTAACCAACTTCAGAGCAGTTTTACAACGTCAGAACCGTGATGCACAGATTGCTATACAAGATCTCCTGAGTGAATGAGAACATTTTCGTCAGGAAATGATAGCTACCAAGAAATTATTGGAGGAAATCTTGGTCTCCTTGCAGTGGGGAAGAGAGCAGACTTACTACCCTAGTGCACAAGCTCACAGCACAGCAGAGCTAGGATTAACAAATCACAAACTGGCAAAAACAGTGAATTCTCATCTTCTGGGAAATGTTGGCACTAATAGTCAAAAAAAGATTCCATCCACAGTCGAATTCTGCAATACCCCAGCTGAAAAAATGGCTGAAACGATTCTACGCATTTTGGACCCAGTTACCTGTACAGAAAGCTCAACTGATAATCCATTTTCTGAGTCTTCACCAACCACCTTCCTTGCTACAAAGAAAAATATTGGACGATTTCATCCCTATACTAGATATGAAAATATAACTTTCAATTGCTGCAATCACTGCCAGGGAGAACTTATTGTCCTTTAACATTCAGTGTGTTAGAGGTACTCACTTATAACCTAAGAGTCATTATTATTTGGGAATTGGGGTTCTTATAAGTGCTGGAAAGTAATACCACTTTCTATTTAAATAACACATATGCCCAAAGATGTTTCATGTACTGGACTACAGATCACCCTTTCTTAAAAAATATCTCAAAGTAAGAAGAGTACAAAATTTTGTAAATGTATTTAGACTAGAGAATACATAGGCAATACACTATGCTTTTCCTAAAGGACTCTAAAACCTAAAGATTCTGTACCTCAGACTAAATTAGTATTTATCTTACTGGATATTTTATATGAACAGATTTAATCTTGGTGCTCTAAGAAGGGATCAGCAAACTATGGTCTTGGATCAAATCTGGCCACACCCATTCATTTAATATTATCTATGACTGCATGTGTGCTACAATAGCAGAGTTGACCAGTTGTAACAACTTGTATGGCTGCAAAGCCTAAAATATTTACTATCAGGCCCTTTACAGAAAACTCCAAAGTAATAATTTACTTTACTCCTACTAATAATAATTTACTTGACTCCTACTCTAAAGTAATAATTTTGGGGATGGGGGTGTTACCTCTCCCTTTTTTATGATTTTACTGGGGCTACAAAAGGGGCTTAGGGGTATCCTAGGGGAAAAGAGACTAATCTTTTAAAAATAAATTCTATTAGGAAAAAAATACATATTTTATGAACAAATTAGCAAGTGCTTCAGCAAAACATGTTCTCATGTTAATTTTGTTCAGGGAATTCCAACTCTAAATGGATGCAACCTGACATAAGTTGATGAAGCAGATTCTAACTATTCAGCTAATTTTGCCAAATGTAAAACACAATAGAAATACCCAACTTGATTTTTAAAATATATGGTGAAGAGGTAGGATCTTTCTAGAAAATGTACAATTTCAAAGAAAAAAATGCAATCCATAAATTTATATTACATAATATGTAATATTGTTTATTTAGGATAAACCATCATAAAATAGCAATGTATATGCTTTTAAAAACATCCCCCAAATAATTTTACCAAATCACTAATTTATTGCAGAAATACATATCAGTAGACAAATCTTCAAAAGACAAGCCCAGACAAATGTTTTATTGTCAATTTAATTGTTTTTTTTTGCTGAATCATCTGCAATATATTTATAGGTAATAAGTGGCAATAAATTTCTCCAGCTTTATGATGAATATCCACTCGCCCCCCAAAAAATAATGTACTTTAGTTTCAGTATTCATCTAATTTATATTATTTACAATTGCTCCTTCAGCCCTTTCCTTTAGTTAGGCTTAGTTTCCCAATGATTATATTTGCTTATGTTATATGTCTTTTGCAAATAGGGCTATTAAAACAATACATTATAGTAAAAATGACACAAGCACACTCATGGAAAAAAGATAGTCATTTTTTGGTATTATAAAATCAAGTTTTTACCTATGGCATCTGTTTTGCTTTGTACCTTTAAATTTGATAAGCAATTTATACATATTTTAATTTAAATGAGATCATGGATATAAAATGCTTAGCATAGTCTTGGCACACAAATTTTCAATAAATGTTGGCTACTATTATTACTATACTGAATATAATATCTTGAGAATGATCTTTGAAAATACAAAATCAAGTATAAAGCTGAAAAAAAAAAAAAAAAGATGCATCGTCCAGACATTCCTGGGGTGTAAGAGCAGGCTTTGCATGATAAGTCCTCTCTCACATTCCAATCTCTCTAAGCCTCTTGATCCCCTCATCTACATTATCCCAGGGCAATTCTGGCATTTCAACCTCAGGTAATGTTGGCCACCTTTTGATGCATGTTTCAACCAACCATTCAAACAAACTGTTAATACCTTTTCTAACCCCTCGAGCTACAACATTGAATGCAGAATCTCTGCTTAGTGGTCCCATATCAATAAATTCAGCCTGATCCAGTCTTATATTCTTCCCACCTTTTTCCCACACCCTTAAAATCCATTACCACACATATTCCCCTGATTTCTGTCTATATAAATTGGAAAACTTGCATAGTTCTTTTGGAGTACAATGTACCTCCTCGTGTGTGATACTTTGCACCTCACCTTTAGGGACTTGTTGGAACTTTAGTCTAGTTATGGTTCTAGAAGAAATGAGGGGTGATGGGGTGGGTCATGAAAAGAATTAGAAATATCTTCCAAGCCATTTGCTTCAGGGCCTTCATTTGCAGCTTCATCTGATGAAAGATGATTAATCATTATAGGGCTAATCCCTTCAGGAGGAGGTTGGGTGGCCAACTTCTCAAGGCAGGCTGGAGGTGGGGCTGCTATGTCCTCAGGGCAAACTATTACAGGGTTATCTAGAGAAGACTCAGCATTATCAAGGTTTCAATCTCACCCCTGACATCATTGTCAATCCATATGTCACCATCCCATTTTTCAGGGTCCCATTTCTTTCCAATCAGTGCCCTCACTTTAATGGCAGACACCATGCAACACTGAGATTTCAGTGTATATTGTAAAGCTGCTACTCGAACAATAAGATTCTGAGTCTGATTTTCAGAGATCTCAAGTCTACGGCTACAGGAAATAAGATTTTCCTTTAAGATATTCATAGAAACGTCTACATCTGTCAAACAGTGCTTAAGCTTCTCGTTTGAAGGCTTAAGCCTATCCCTTTCACTCCTTAATGTAGCCAGTGTATCTAACAACAACCAGCCAATGTCTCCACACCTCTTATTTCCACAAAACTCTGTAAAGGTGTCAAAAAACACTATCCCCCAGAGCCTGGCTTCGTACAAGCGAAGCATTAGGGGAATCAAATGGTGATATTTTGACTATCTCTTTTGCCAATCCACTCCATGGGTTGGGAGTGTCATTCTGATTATGGGAAATAGAGTCTTTAGTGTCTTTGAGTCCAGTCAGATTAGAAAACCACTCATAAAAATTCATTTTTAAGATTCTGTTTCTTAAGAACCACTTCTGGTACCAAGATGTATTAGTTAGGGTTCTCCAGAGAAAAAGAATCAACAGGGAACACTTGCAAATATAAAATTTATAGAAGTGTCTCAGGGTAGGCTGTGAAGCTGATGATTCTGATAGAGGGTCTGGATGAACTCCACGGAGAGTCTTGCAGGCTGAATTAGGAAGAGAGCCTGTATGTTCTGAATCCTCCTTAAAAGGCTTCCAGTGATTAGATTGAGCATCACTCATTGCAGAAGATACTCCTCTTGGCTGATTACAAATAGAATCAGCTGTGGATGCAGCCGATGTAATCATGATCTAATTCTATGAAATGTCCTCATTGCAACGGACAGGTCAGCACATGCCCAACCAGACAAACAGGTAACACCACTTGGCCAAGTTAACACATGAAGCTGACCATGACAGAGGTATCAACCCTCCATTCACCAAGTTCCAGCACCCTTTTACTGAAAGGCTATGCACTTCCAAGGTAGTCTTGTTGAATTTCTGAATGCTAATTTAAAAGAGAAAGAATCTGTCTCCACATAACTCTACTGATCCTAGACTTTTGAAGGAGTGAAAATATGTTTTTGTGGTGGGTCTTCAAAAGTGAAGACAGTTACCAATCCTTCTCTAAGCTTGATCTTCTCCAAACTAGCTATTTACAGTTTCTTTGGTTCCTCAGATTACATAGCTCTCAGATCTCTCAAAATTCTGGACTGGATTGCTGCATCGAACTTCAATGTGCATAAAAAATACCCTGGAATGTCTATTAACATGCCAGCCCCCACCTCACCCCCAATGATCAGATTTAGTCAGAATATCTGGGATATGAACTGATTCACAATGCTTAAGTCCCCCTTCATAAAGCAGGTGACCTAAGACCTACACATGGAGAGAATGCTTTAGCATAGTCATACCACATTAAGTAGTGGTCTCAAAAACTGGACATGATACCAGACTCCCTCTTACTAATTCAAGATCCAATGAGATAATCACTGTGCTGGTTTGAAAGGATGTATGTCCCCTAGAAATCAGCACTGTGTGCTTGAAACTGCAATCAGATCATCTCCCTGGATGATGTGATTTAATCAAGAGTAGTTGTTAAACTGGATTAGGTGATGACATGTCTCCACCCATTTAGGTGGGTCTTGATTGGTTTGCTGGAGTCCCATAAAAGAGCAAACATTTTGGAGAATGAGCAATTCAGAGAGAGCAGAGCAGAATGATATAGCCACAAGAGGCAGAGTCCACCAGCCAGTGACCTTTGGAGGTAAAGAAGGAAAATGCCTCCTGGGAAGCCTCATGAAACAGGAAGCCAGGAGAAGAAGCTAGTAGATGATGCCATCTTCCCCACGTGCTCTTCCAGGTGAGAGAGGAACTTTGACCATGTTCACTGTGTGCCTTTTCAGATGAGAGAGATACTCTGACTGTGTTTGCCATGTGCCCTTCCATTTGAGAGAGAAATCCAGAACTTCATCAGCCTTCTTGAGCCAAGATATCTTTCCCTGGATGCCTTTGATTGGACATTTCTATAGACTTATTTTAACTGGGACATTTTCTCGGCCTTAGAACTGTAAAGTAGCAACTCATTAAATTCCCCTTTTTAAAAGCCATTCCATTTCTGGTATATTGCATTCTGGCAGCTAATAAACTAGAACACTTTCTCTTATTTGGACAACATTTGTCTATTTCCAAAACCTCATCTCTTTTGACAGCCTCTTAAGAGTTTTGGCAGACAGCTCAAGATTTCTTTCAATCTTAACATTCCATAAGGCAATAGATATTTAAGTGGGAGATACATTTCATTATCAAAGTATAATGTTATTGATTATTGTCTCTCCTTTGGGAAAAATAAGTTACTTTTCTTCATGGGTTAGATGTTTTCTAGGCAGGAGCATAAACTAAATGACTACTTGTGTTCACATAGAAGCATTTGAACTATAGTATTTTATTTCACTACTAAATTCCATAAAAGCTCAGAGGTAAATGAAATTTGAAATTGTATCTCAAAATATCAAGTGCAGTTGATGCTTCTATGTGTAAAATAAGCTTAAATCCAATGTTCTTCATCTTTTTCACAAGAGTATGCTTTCTTGTATACTCTCAATAATGAAATCATGCATATATTCCTGATTTCTTTCTAAGCAAAACAGTACCTGGGAAGACTGTTTAGTAAGCTGAAACTATATGACTCAAAAGCAATTTTTGGAGTTTTATCCCTGATCTTGCCCAACAGGGAAAATTCTGACACTCTAGGAGTATTCTTATACACTGGTTTTGTTAGTTTAAATTTTTTATACTATTATTTTAGTCTTTTGAATATTATTTATTATTTGAAAACTTTATCATTGTGTATGCCTACTACTAGTTTTTGATCAGAAACCACCTGGATATTATTTTTCATAACACACCAGTGTCATACTTTCTATAGAGCATTTTCTGGGAAAAGCAAAGAACAAACTCAGCTTTCATATGGGGTCAAACAGCAGAGACATACTGTCCTACCCAGCAGAACAGTGAAGTGCAAAATAGAAACTCCCAGTTCAGACATGAGTCAGGATCAAGGCTTAAAGCCAGGATAGATGGCCTGAGGTGGGAGCTCTGCCAAGCTCTGCTTATCAGCAATGTCCTGGCCCAATCTCTGCCATGCCTAATGGGATTGAGTCCTTCCCAGGAGCAAGGACAAGTGTCTGTGTCAGAGTCGGATGTGAGACTAGAATGAAACTCCACTTGTTCAGTTTAAGCAGAGAAGAGGAAGAAAACTAGGTTAAGAGCCAGGCTGGTTCAAGCACTACAAGGGAGTAACGTTTATGAAAATAGAATAGAAGACATGGTTCATCAAAGCTTACTTGTTTGTTTTTAACTTTTAAGTTTTAAATGATCGTTGATTCACATGAAGTAACAAAAATAGAAAGAGTTTCTGTGTACCTTTCACCCAGTTCCCTTTAATGGTAGCAATTTATACAACTATAGTACAATATCAAAATCAAGAAATTCTCCAAGGGATGAGCTTGGCCCTGGCACCTTGGGGTCAACAATGCCTTCTGGACCAAAAGAGGGAAAAGAAATGTAACAAAACAAGGTATCAGTGGCTAAGAGAGTTCAAATAAAGTCAAGAGGCTATTTTGGAGGGTACTCAAATGCAAGCTTCAGCTAGATATTGCTAATTTCCATGGTTTGTCAAACTCCAACCAAAATTTTCCTGTTAACCCTAAAGAACACCTAGGGCTTTTTCTGAGGCTCTACAAAAGTTTCATGCACTAAATTTACTTTCATGAAACTTATAACCTCCAGAGGCTTCCTAGGCCAGATAATTCCTGAAACCGGAGGTGTCAGCCTCTTCAAGAATATCAACTAATTCCATCCCCTTATCCTATATTGTTGATACCCATTTTCTACATGAAAAAGGTAGAATGGGCATAGCCTAAATATCACATAAAGTGGGAGAAGTATCAAAGAAGAAGGAGGAGTTATAACAGAGAAGATAGGATTCAGTAAATGAGTATGATGCTGCATCATTATACTGATATTTCTTTTAGGTACCAGTGTTTTGGAGCAGCTAGAAGGAAAAAATTGTAATTGTGAAATGGTAACCCATACCAAATTTTGAAATTTCTTCTGTAATTACCTGTTAAAATGTACTTTGAAAATTACTGTTTTTTCTTTTTTGTATATATATATATATATATATATATATATATATATATATATATATATATGCTATATTTCACAATAAAAACATTAAAATAAAAAAGAAATTGATATTGGTACTGTGCTGGTTTGAAAGGATTTATGTACCCTAGAAAAGCTATGCTTTAATCCTAATCCTATTTTGTAAAGGCAATCATTTCTTATAATGATTCTTCTTCCCTATTCAGTACTGTATGTTAGAAACTGTACATTATCTCCATGGAGATGTCACTCAATCAAGTGTGGGTATTAAACTTGATTAGATGGAGATATGTCCCCACCCATTCCAGGTGGGTCTTAATTAGTTTTACTGGAATCCTATAAAAGAAGTATTTTGGAGAAAGCTTCAGAATGCTGAAGAACCATGAAGGAGAGTTCCTTTTGACAATGATGAGAAAGCCACAGCAGAGCGGAGCAGAGTCATGAGGCCAAGAGAACCATAGAGTCCACCAGCCAGTAAACTTTGGAGATTCCAAGAGAGCAAAGAAGGATGATGGAACATCATAGAACCACAAAGCAGAGAGTCCACCAGCCAGTGACTTCTGGAGATGAAGAAGGAAATGCCTTCTGGGGAGCTTCATGAAGCAGAAGCCTGATGAGAAAGGTAGCAGATGATGCCGTGTTTGCCACGTGCATTTCCAGATGAGAGAAAAACTCTGACTCAGTTCACCATGTGCCTTCCCAGTTGAGAGAAAACCCTGAACTTCATCAGCCTTCTTGAATCAAGGTATCTTTCCCTGGATGCCTTAGATTGGACATTTCTTTAGACTTGTTTTAATTGGGACATGTTATGGTCAGGTTCATGTGTCAACTTGGCCAGGTAGTGGTGCCCATTTGTCTGTTTGGGCAAGTGCTGCCCTGTCTGTTGCTATGATGACATTTCATAGAATAAATCATGATCACATTGGCTGGATCCACAGCTGATTGCATTTGTAATCAGCCAAGGGGAGCGTCTTTTCATGAGTGATGTTTAATCTAATCTGTGGAAGGCTTTTAAGGAGGATTCAGAAGAGAAAGTCTTTCTTCCTGCTTCAACCAGCAAGCCTCTCCTGTGAAGTTCATCCAGACTGTTCATCGGAGTTGTCAGCTTCACAGCATGCCCTATAGATTTTAGATGCTACTTCCTCAAAAGTTATGTGAGACACTTTTTATAAATTTCATAACTACAGATATTTCCTGCTGATTCTGTTTCTCTAGAGAACTCTAGCTAGTACAGCTTGGCAGGAGTGGGGTGATACCCCATAAAAAATGTTTTTTTATATGATTGGTTTTATACTCTGACTGGACTCAAAGGCACTAAGGATTCTGGTTCCCATAATCAGAATGATAGTGCCAATCCATGGGGTGAGTTGGCAAAAGAGATAGTCAAAATATCACCACTTGATTCTTCTAATTCTTCACTTGTAAGAAGCCAGGCTCTGGGGGTAATATTTTTGACACCTTTACAGAGTTTTGTGGAAATAGGAGTTAGAGAGATGTCTGCTGGTTGTTGTTAGATACACTGTATACATTAATGAGTGAAAGGGATGGGCTTCAAGCAAGAAGCTTAAGCACTATCTGACAGATGTAAACATTTCTGAGTGTCCTGAAGAAAAATCTTGTTTCCTGTAGTCATAGACTTGAGATCTCTGAAAATCAAAGTCAGAATCTTATTGTTACAGTAGCAACTTTACAACATAAACTGAAATCTCTATCTGGCATGGTGTCTGCTGTTAAAGTGAGACCATTGATGGGAAAGGAACGGGACCCTGAAAAATGAGATGGCAACATATGGATTGATAATGATGTCGGTGGAAAGGTTGAAATCCTAGCTCATGCTGCGTCTTCTCTAGATAACCCTGTAATAGACTGCCCTGAGGACATAGCTGCCTCACCTTCAGCCTTCCCTGAGGCGTTGGCCACCCAACCTCCACCTGAAGGGATTAGCTCTAGAGTGATTAATTTTGTTTCACCAGATGAAACTACATATGAATGCCCTAAAGCAAATGGCTCGGAAGACACTTCTAATTCTTTTCATAACCCACCCCCACCACTGCTCATTTCTTCCAGACCTATAACTAGACTAAAGTTCCAACAGGCCCTTAAAGGTGAGGTAGAAAGTATCACCCATGAGGAGGTACATTATACTCCAAAAGAACTGTGTGAGTTTTCCAATTTATATAGACAGAAATCAGGGGAATATGTGTGGCAATGGATTTTAAGCATGTGTGATAATGGTGGGAGGAATATAAAGCTGGGTCAGGCTGAATTTATTGATATGGGCCCACTAAGCAGAGATTCTGCATTCAATGTTATGGCTCAAGGGGTTAGAAAAAGCATTAACTGTTTGGATGGTTGGCCATCAAAAGGTGGCCAACATTACCTGAGGTTGAAATGCCAGAACTGCCCTGGTATAATGTAGATGAGGGGATCCAGAGGCTTAGAGAGATTGGGATGTTAGAGTGGATTTATCATGCAAAGCCTGCTCTTACACCCCAGGAATTTTCCGGAGACTGCACCTTTTACCAGAACTGTGAGACTAGTACCATCATCCCTGCAGAGCTACATAGTTGCACTTCTCTGTAGGTCAGATATTACTGTGGGAACAGCTGTCACAGAGCTGGAATCCTTAAACACAATGGGGATGACTGGATCCTGAATTGGCAGAAGCCATGTGGCAGCACTTTATCACCAAAGACAAAGTGAATGTGGCTATCATAATAGACAGCAGACTCAAAGGAGGAATCAAAATAAGCTGACTCCCAGAGAGTTGTGATGTTGGTTAGTACTTCATGGGGTATGTAGAGGTACAATAGATGAGCAGTCTACTAGATTCTTGTTTGAGTTGTATAAACAAAAGATTTCTCGGTCATGTGAACAGAAATCTAACTTGAATTACAAAAACACAGGGTCACAGCCCCTTAATTACTTTCCAGTCTGGAGACAGTTTACAGACCCAGAGTCCCTTGAATGAAGGGGAGGCCATGTCCCTCTGGGAGAGGACCCTGTTACACTGCCATAAATGTATACTGTCAATCTTCCTCAAAGCCTTCCCCAAGGGGACCTTTTACTAGAGGAACTGTGCACTGGGGAAAAGGAAATTATCAGATATTTTGGGGATTATTAGACACTGACTCAGAAGTGACATTAATTCCAGGGAGCCCAAAACATCACTCTTGTCCATCAGTCAGAGTGGGGGCTTATGGAAGTCAGAAGATTAATGGAGTTTTCACTTAGGTCCATCTCACAGTGGGCCCAGTGTGTCCCTGGACCCATTCTGTAGTCATTTCCCAAGTTCTAGAATGCATAATTGTAATTGATACACTGAGAAACTGGCAGAATCCCTACATTGGCTCTCTAACTCATGCAGTGACAGCTATTATGGTGGGAAAGTCCAAGTGGAAGCCACTAGAACAGCCCCTACCTGTCAAAATAGTAAATCAGAAGCAATACTGGATTCCTGGAGGGATTGCAGCAATTACTGCCACTCTTAAGGACTTGAAGGATGCAGGGGCGGTGATTCCCACCTGTGGTAGTTAGATTCAGGTGTCAACTTGGCTAGGTGACGGTGCCTAGTTCTATTGCTGTGGATGTGAACCAATGGCATGTGAACCTCATTGTTGCTGATTACATCTGCAGTCAGCTAGAAGGTGTGCCTGCTGCAAAGAATGATGTTTGATTTAATTGGCTGGTGCTTAAATGAGAGAACTCAATGTAGTACAGCCCAAGCAGCTCAGCATACCTCATCTCAGTACTTGAAGCTCATCCCAGGCCTTTGGAGATGTTGAAAGGAATCACCCCAGGGAAAGTTGTTGGAAACAAGAGGCTTAGAGAGAAGGCCAACAGAGATTGCTCTGTGCCTTCCCATGTAAGAAAGAATTTCAGTTGAAAGTTAGCTGCCTTTCCTCTGAAGAACTATACGTTACCTAAATGAATCCTGTTTTACTGAAAACCAATCCATCTCTGTTGTGTTGCATTCCAGCAACTAGCAAACTAGAATACCACCACATCACCATTCAACTCTCCTATTTGGCCTGTGCAGAAAACAGATGGGATTTGGAGGACGACAGTGGATTATTGTAAGCTCAACTAGGGGATAACTCCAAGTGCAGCTGCTGTTCTGAATGTGATATCATTGCTTGAGCAAATCAATACATCCCCTGGTACCTGGTATGCAGCTATTGATCTTGCAGATGCTTTTTTCTCAATAGGTATTAGTAAGGGCCACCAGAAACAGTTTACTTTCAGCTGGCAAGGTCAGCAATATACTTTCACTGTCCTACCTCAGGGGTATATCAACTCTCCAGCCCTATGTCACATTCTTTTTTTTTTTTTTTTTTTTTTTTTAAAGACAGAGAGAAGGAAGGAAGGATAGAAGGAAGGAAGGAAGGAAGAAAGGGAAACATCTTTAAACATTTTCTTGTTTTATTGTATTCTGTTTCTCCGTTTTTGTTACATGGGCTAGGGCCGGGAATCGAACCGAGGTCCTCCGGCATAGCAGGCAAGCACTTTGCCCGCTGAGCCACCGCGGCCCGCCCCCTATGTCACATTCTTGTCCATAGGGACCTTGATCATTTCTCTCTCCCACAAGACATCACACTGGTCCATTGATTGGATCTAGTGAGCAAGAAGTAGAAACTACTCTAGACTTTTTGGTAAGGGATTTGCTTGTCAAAGGATGGGAAATAAACCCCCCAAAAAATACAGGGGCCTTCCAACTCAGTGAAATTTCTAGGTGCCCAGTGATGTGGGGCATGTCAACATATCCCTTCTAAGGTGAAGAATAAGTTGCTGCATCTGGCCCCTCCTACAAGCAAAAAAAGAAGCACAATGCTTAGTTGGTCTGTTTGGATTTTGGTGACAACATATTCCTATTTTGAGTGTACTACTCTGGCCCATTTATCAAGTGACTAGAAAAGCTAGTAGTTTTGAGTGGGGACCTGAACAGGAGCAGGCTCTGTGACTAGCCGAAGCTGCTGTACAATCTGCTCTGCCACTTGGACCATATAATCCAGCAGATTCAATGGTGTTGGAAGTGTCAGTGGTCAATAGAGATGCTGTCTGGAGCCTTTGGCAGACCCCTATAATTGAATCACAATGTAGACCCTTAGGATTTTGGGCCAAAACCTTATCATCTGCTGCTCCTTTCAAGAAACAGCTTTGGGCCTGCTACTGGGCCTTAGTAGAGACTGAAAGCTTAACCATGGGCCACCAAGTTACCATGAGACCTGAGTTGCTTCTCATGAGTTGGGTGTTGTCTGACCCACCAAACCATAAAGTTGGGCATGCACAGCAGCACTCTATTGTAAAATGGAAATGGCATATATGGCATATGGCCAGAACAGGTCCTGAAGGCACAAGAGAGTTACATGAGGAAGTGGCCCAAATGTCCATGTTCTCCACTCCTGCCACATTACTTTCTCTTTCCCAGACCAGAGCTATGGCCTCTTGGGGAGTTCCTTACAGTGAATTGACTGAGGAAGAGAAAACTCAGGCCTGGTTTACAGATGAATTTGCATGATATACAGGTACCACCCAAAAGTGGAGAGCTGCGACACTACAGCCCCTTTCCGGGATGTTCCTAAAGGACAGTGGTGAGGGGAAATCCTCCCACTGGACAGAACTTTGAGCAGTGTACCTGGTTGTTCATTTTGCTTGGAAGGAGAACTGGCCAGAGGTACCTTTACATACTGACTCATGGGTTGTTGCTAAAGGTTTGGTTGGATGGTCAGGGACTTGGAAAGACTATAATTGGAAAATTGGTGACAAAGGGTTCTGGGGAAGAAGTATGTGGATAGACCTTTCCGAGTAGGCTAAAAACATGAACATATTTGTGTCCCATGTGAATGCACACCAGAGGGTTACTTCAGCAGAGGAAGATTTTAATAATCAATTGGATAAGATGACCCATTCTGTGGATACCAGTGAGCTTCTTCCCTCAGAAAGTCCTGACATTGTCCAGTGGACTCATGAACAAAGTGGTCATTTTGGTAAGGATGGAGGTTATACATGGGCTCAGCAACATGGACTTCCACTCACCAAGGATGGCCTGGCTACAGCCACTGCTGAGTGCCCAATATGCCAGCAGCAGAGACCCACACTCAGACTCCGATATAGCACCATTCCCTCAGGTGACCAGCCGGCTACATGGTGGCAGGTTGATTACATTGGACCACTCCCTTCATGGAAGGGGCAGTGATTTGTTCTAATTGAAACAGATATATACTCTGGATATGGGTTTGCTTTCCCTGTACACAATACTCCTGCCAAAACTACCATCTATGGACCTACAGAATGCCTTATCCATCGTCATGGTAATCTACATAGCATTGCTTCTGATCAAGGAACACACTTCACAGCAAATGAAGTGTGAGAATGGGCACATGCTCATGGAATTCTCTGGTCTTACCATGTTCCCCATCATCCAGAAGCAGCTGGATTGATAGAACAGTGGAATGGCCTTTTGAAAACTCAATTATGGTGTCAACTAGGTGGCAATACCTTCCAGGACTGGGGTAATATTCTCAAGAAGCTATGTATGCTCTAAATCAGTGTCCACTGTATGGTGCTGTTTCTCCCATAGCCAGGATCAACGGGTCCAGGAAGCAAGGAGTGGAAATGTGAGTGCCACCTCTCACTATTACCCCTAGCAATCCACTAGGAAAAGTTTTCCTTCCTGTCACTGTGACCTTGAGCTCTGCTGGTCTATAGGTTTTAGTTCCAGGAGGGGGAGTGCTTACACCAGGAGAAACAACAATGATTCCATTGAACTGGAATCTAAAACTGCCACCTGGTCAGTCTGGGCTACTCATACCTCTGGATCAACAAGCCAAAAGGGGGATTACTTTACTGCTGGGGAGATTGGCCTTGACTCAGGAAGAAAAAGGACTGCAACTACACAATGGAGGTAAAGAAGAGTTTTCCTCAAATACAGGAGATCCCCTAGGGCATCTTTTAGTACTACCGTGCCCTGTGATTAAAATCAATAGAAAACTGCAACAATCCCATCCAGGCAGTACTACCAATGGCTCTGAAACTTCAGGAATGAAGGTTTGGGTCACCCCACCAGGCAAAGAACCACGGCCAGCTGAAGTGCTTGGTGAGGGTAAAGGGAGCATGGAATGGGTAGTGGAAAAAGGTAGTGTTCAATATGGACTATAAGCACATGATCAGTTATAAAAATGAAGACTGTAATGCTGTTTTGTTCATGTTATAGTATTTAAATTGTAAGAGATCAAGTTTAAGAATGAATATTACCCAAGGACTTGCACCTTATTCTGGGGAATTTTACATTTCCAGTTGGATGTAGACAGTTGAGTATTGTCTGTTTGTCTGGTTAGGTAAGTGCTGGCCTGTCTGTTGCTATTAGGACATTTCATAGAATAAATCCTGATCACATCCGCTGCATCCACAGCTGATTTCATTTGTAATCACCCAAGGGGACTGTCTTCTGCAATGAGTGATGTTTAATTTAACCACTGGAAGGCTTTTAAGGAGGATTCAGAAGAGATATCTTCTGCTTTCTGTCTCTTCTGCTTTTTCTGGTAAGCCTCTCCTGTGGAGTTCATCCAGACCCTTCATCGCGTCATCAGCTTCACAGCCTGCCCTATGGATTTTGGACACTACTTCCTCAAAAGTTATGTGAGACACTTGCATAAATTTTATGTCTCCAGATATTTCCTGTTGATTCTGTTTCTCTAGAGAACCCATTTTCTTGACCTTAGAACTGTAAATTGGTACCTTATTCAATTCTCCTTTTGAAAAGCCATTCCATTTCTGGTACATCGCATTCCAGCAGCTAGCAAACTAGAACATTTTTTGGTACTAGAGAAGTGGAGTGCTGCTGTGATTTGCAAATACCAAGCACTTTGAAACATCTTTTTAAATGGATATGGGGAAGATTCTGGTGTAGTTTTGAGGCGTTTGATAGAGAAAGCCTAGAATGCTGTGAGGAGACTGTTAGTAGAAGTGTAGACTCTAAAAATACTTCTAAGGCCTTAGAAAGAAATGAGGCACTTGTTTTTACAGACCGGAAGGAAGGTGAGCCCTGTTTTTAAAATTGCAGATAATCTGGCAAAATTGACTAGTGACTTTGGCTGGAAGGCAGATTTTAAAAGCCATGAACTTGGATATTTAGCAGAAGAGATTTCCAAATTAAATGTGGAAAGTGCAGCCTGGTTTCTCCTTGCAGCTTATAGTGAAATGCGACAGGAAAGAGATAAGCTGAGAACCGAACTCTTTGGTATAAAGAAACCAGAAATTGCTGTTTTGGAAAATTCTGGTCTTCCGGAAAGGGAGACCCCAGAGAGTGGTACCCCATGTGAGGATTTGGCCAGATGTGGAATCAGTCAGCCATTTCAGAAAAAGCTAGGACTGGACCGGGAGTCATCCAGGAAGGATTTGTGGAAACTCCTTATGTCTAATGGGCATGATCTGAGGCTACTGCATAGAAAGCTAACAAGAGTGTTATGGAATCTGTATAAAGAGAACCACTGCCAGTCAGGACTGAGAGGGACAGAGAAGGGACATACTGGAGGAAAAATAACTTCAGAGGCAAAGCCATGGAGGCTGGGGATTTAAGTCAAGAAGCCTCAAGCCAGGAGAATGGACCCACCCCAGCATGTGGAGAGGGTGAGTTTGCCCCAAAAGCAGAGGGTGGGTCTTCCACCTTGTTCCGTAGGCCTTGAAGAGGGTGGAGCACATTCCTTGGGGACTGGGGAGAGCTTGACTGCCACCACATGGAGGGGTTGAATATGTGCCCCTGAGATGGCAGAAAGCCTGGGTGCAGCCCTGATGCTTGGAGAGGGTGGAGCCAAGAAAAAGGTGGTCATCCCAGTGTTCCTCAAGATTGCCTTTGGAGAGTGGCAGGCCTTTGTGTAGGCCCTTGGAAAGGGTGGGACTGCCACTTTCTAAAGCCTTGAAGATAAATGATCCTCGACTGAAATCTAATGAAGTTTACCCTACAGGTTTTCGAAACTGCTTGGGTCTGATAACCCCTGTGTTCCTTTCTTCCTATGGAAATGGGTATATATATCCTATGACTGTTCCTTCTTTGTATGTTGGCATCAAATAACTTGTTTTGAGTTTCACAGGTCCAGAGCCAGAGGAGAATTTTGCATTAGAACAAACCATGACTATAACTAACTTTGATGAGACTTTGCACTGGTTCTAACCTTGTATTATATTTCATTGTTACTGAAATGCTTTAAGATTCTCTGATATTGTTATGGAATGAATGTATTTTGTATATAGGGAAAAATGTCTATTTTAGGGTTCAGAGGGTAGAATGTGCTAGTTTGAAAGGATTTATGTACCCTAGAAAAGCTATGCTTTAATCCTAATCCATTTTGTAAAGGCAGCCATTTCTTCTAATCTCTATTCAGTACTATATGTTGGAAATTTTAATTAGATTATCGCCATGGAGATGTGACTCAATCAAGTGTGGGTATTAAACTTGATTAGCATTCCAGGTGGGTCTTAATTAGTTTTACTGAAATCCTATAAAAGAAGAAGTATTTTGGGGTAAAGATCATTACCAGAGATCAAGGCAGCTGGATCTCAATTACAGTTCATAGATTTCAATTATTTCCTTCTGTTTACTCTAATGTGCCAGAAAATAAAAAGGAATATCTAAATAATAATTCAGTAACCATAATCATCCCTTAAATCCTAACTTCTTGGTTTCATAAGCACCTTCAAAGAGAGTAAGGAGAGGGACTAAACATGTGCCTTTCAAAAAAGAAATAAGACCAGGCATAACATGTATCAGAGTTAGATTTAGATCTTCCCATCAAAATTTTGCACTGGTTTTTCCCTGGGAGGGTGCAGGTGCAACCTACTATATTGCTTTCCTGAAGCCTATATGTGTTTCTGGGATGATAGGGCAGTTATTTGTATAAACCAGTGGAAAATAATCAGAAAAAGGGGAACCTACTCTTAAAGCATAAGGAAGCCATTCACGTTGTGAGCTGTAAGTAGAGGGAGTCACATGGCAAGGAGCTGTGGCCAGCCTGTAGAACTGAGAGAGGCCCCAGGTTGATTCCAGGAAAATGAGGCTTCGGTCCTACTGCTGCTGGAAAATGTATCCCATCAATGACCAGTGAGCTTGGGAAGGCATCCTGAGCACCAGGTGAGAACTACAACACTGATCAGCACCTAGTGAGTTCTGGAGCAGAAAATCCAGCCATATCATGCCCAAACTTCTGACCTGAGGACACTGTAAGATTCTAGGGTCTCAGATGATGCAAAAGAAACTGCTGTGGCTTTGAAAAAAGATGGGGTTCTGCCACCAGTCTCTGAGTTAGAAATCATGCGGATGGCAAAATGGTTATTTGAAATCAGAAGAACTTCCAAGGAAGATGTCAGAGTAGGGAGTTCCAAGACTCATCCTCCAAAATAGGTAGTGGACAGGTAGGAATGGACTGAGACAACTGCTTGTGGGCTGTGGTGGCCAGGGGAACATTGCACACCATCCAGGGGAGAGTAGGAAGAGGCTGATGAACAGCACCACCAGGGCTGCTGGTGCCCTCCTCTCAGTTTTGAGGTAGGATACCTAGAAGTCCAGTGTCCGACTGAGTGCTGGAGACAGAGAGGGATGTGGAAGTCCTTTTTCCCAAGAAACAAGAATGGGTGGTGGGGGTAGGGTGAATGGCAGATCACTCACCATGACTTTTGATTGGTAAATATGGATCCCTAGGTCCTGGCTCTGAGCTGCTGTTTCTGCCATCCCCAGACAAGATGACCATGGTCATTATTTCAACCTCATCCCTGACAGGGGTGGAAGAGGTGGAAGTTTATGGACTCAGGGACTGCAGGGAAGTTTGCTGAAGGGCATCATCTGCTGGGCAGGCCAGAAAAGTGCAGCTTCAGGGAGTTGTCAAAAGAGAGTCTTTTCTGACTCCTCAGGGCTTGTTTGAGCTGCACTGCACAGTTGTTGGGTCCCTGGCCCTGTTTTGGCTGGAAAATATTGACTTGAGAAAGCTCTCTCCAGGGTGACTCTCATGCCAGAATTTGTTCTCCAGGCAAAAGCAGCTACAGACAATGAAAGTAATGAAGAAAAAAAAAAACCTATAGAGGCAAAACAAAAACAAACAGAACACATAAAGTTTCCCAGAAAAGGAACAGAGGAAAGGAACCTTTCTCCTCGGGGGTGAAACAATTGCACAAATAGTGCAATCTTAAAAACTGTACTGTGGGGGGGGGGCCAAGATGGCGGCTTAGTAAGGTACATGCGTCTTAGTTCCTCCTCCAGAGCAACTACTAGGTGAACAGAAACAGTGCAGAACAGCTCCCGGGGCCACGGCAGGGAATGGACACACAGCGTACCCCAGTCTGGACTAGCTAGTCTGACTGCGAGACTCGGCTGCGGTGAGATCCCCGAGCGGCACGTGATTTCCCAAGCAGCGGCAGCTGTGGCGGCCGGAGCTCCTCCCTCCCTCCTTCCCGGGCCGGCTGAGAGTCTCGGAGAGGCAAGTTTCCCAAGCCGCGGTGGCCGGAGCCCCTCTTTTGTGGGCGGCTTCCTGGACCGGCTATGAGTCTCGGATCAGAGGGCTACCCAAGCCGCGGTGGCCCTCCCCCGCGGGTGGCTTCCTGGTCCGGTGGCGAATTCCCCAGGCCGCGGCGGCTGGTGACCGACGCCCCTCCCCCACGGGCGGCTTCCTGGTCCGGTGGCGAATTCCCCGGGCCCGCTGCGGCCGGCGACTGACACCCCTCTAGGGAGAGGAAGGAATTTCCAACAGTGGCAGGGACTGGGTCCAACCAAACACCAATAGGGGAATTAATAAAGGAGCCACAGGGTCCCCTCAAGCCGCGGCGGCTGACACCCCCACCACGCGCGGCCCCCGAACCAACTGAGAGAATTGGCTGGGAAATCCCCAGGCCACAGAGATCAGTGAATGGGGGGATCCCTTCCAAACACGTGAGACAAACGTGTGCCACGAGCACCACCTACAGGGCAGGATAAGAAAAACAGAACCCAGAGATTTCACAGAAAAATCTTACAACCTTGTTGGGTCCAACATCCAGGGAAATCTGAATAAATGCCCAGATGCCAGCAGCAGAAGATAACGGTCCATGCTCAGAAGATTGAGAATATGGCCCAGTCAAAGGAACAAACCAATAGTTCAAATGAGATACAAGAGCTGAGACAACTAATGCTGAATATACAAACAGAAATGGAAAACCTCTTCAAAAATGAAATCGATAAATTGAGGGAGGACATGAAGAAGACATGGGCTGAACAAAAAGAAGAAATAGAAAAACTGAAAAAACAAATCACAGAACTTATGGAAGTGAAGGATAAAGTAGAAAACATGGAAAAAACAATGGATACCTACAATGATAGATTTAAAGAGACAGAAGATAGAATTAGTGATTTGGAGGATGGAACATCTGAATTCCAAAAAGAAACAGAAACTATCGGGAAAAGAATGGAAAAATTTGAACAGGGTATCGGGGAACTCAAGGACAATATGAACCGCATAAATATACGTGTTGTGGGTGTCCCGGAAGGAGAAGAGAAGGGAAAAGGAGGAGAAAAACTAATGGAAGAAATTATCACTGAAAATTTCCCAACTCTTAGGAAAGACCTAAAATTACAGATCCAAGAAGTGCAGCGCACCCCAAAGAGATTAGACCCAAATAAGCATTCTCCAAGACACTTACTAGTTAGAATGTCAGAGGTCAAAGAGAAAGAGAGGATCTTGAAAGCAGCAAGAGAAAAACAATCCATCACATACAAGGGAAATCCAATAAGACTATGTGTAGATTTCTCAGCAGAAACCATGGAAGCTAGAGGACAGTGGGATGATATACTTAAATTACTAAAAGAGAAAAACTGCCAACCAAGACTCCTATATCCAGCAAAATTGTCCTTCAAAAATGAGGGAGAAATTAAAACATTCTCAGACAAAAAGTCACTGAGAGAATTTGTGACCAAGAGACCAGCTCTGCAAGAAATACTAAAGGGAGCACTAGAGTCAGATACAAAAAGACAGAAGAGAGAGGTATGGAGAAGAGTGTAGAAAGAAGGAAAATCAGATATGATATATATATAATACAAAAGGCAAAATGTTAGAGGAAAATATTATCCAAACAGTAATAACACTAAATGTCAATGGACTGAATTCCCCAATCAAAAGACATAGATTGGCAGAATGGATTAAAAAACAGGATCCTTCTATATGCTGTCTACAGGAAACACATCTTAGACCCAAAGATAAACATAGGTTGAAAGTGAAAGGTTGGGAAAAGATATTTCATGCAAATAACAACCAGAAAAGAACAGGAGTGGCTACACTAATATCCAACAAATTAGACTTCAAATGTAAAGCAGTTAAAAGAGACAAAGAAGGACACTATATACTAATAAAAGGAACAATTGAACAAGAAGACATAACAATCATAAATATTTACACACCGAACCAGAATGCCCCCAAATACGTGAGGAATACACTGCAAACACTGAAAAGGGAAATAGACTCATATACCATAATAGTTGGAGACTTCAATTCACCACTCTCATCAATGGACAGAACATCTAGACAGAGGATCAATAAAGAAATAGAGAATCTGAATATTACTATAATTGAGCTAGACTTAACAGACATTTATAGGACATTACATCCCACAACAGCAGGATACACCTTTTTCTCAAGTGCTGATGGATCATTCTCAAAGATAGACCATATGCTGGGTCACAAAGCAAGTCTTAACAAATTTAAAAAGATTGAAATCATACACAACACTTTCTCGGATCATAAAGGAATGAAGTTGGAAATCAATAATAGGCGGAGTGCCAGAAAATTCACAAATACGTGAAGCTCAACAACACACTCTTAAACAACGAGTGGGTCAAAGAAGAAATTGCTAGAGAAATTAGTAAATACCTCGAGGTGAATGAAAATGAAAACACAACATATCAAAACTTATGGGACGCAGCAAAGACAGTGCTAAGAGGGAAATTTATTGCCCTAAATGCCTATATCAGAAAAGAAGAAAAGGCAAAAATGCAGGAATTAACTGTCCACTTGGAAGAACTGGAGAAAGAACAGCAAACTAATCCCAAAGCAAGGAAAAGGAAAGAAATAACAAAGATTAGAGCAGAAATAAATGAAATTGAAAACATGAAAACAATAGAGAAAATCAATAAGGCCAGAAGTTGGTTCTATGAGAAAATCAATAAGATTGATGGGCCCTTAGCAAGATTGACAAAAAGAAGAGAGAGGATGCAAATAAATAAGATCAGAAATGGAAGAGGAGACATAACTACTGACCTCACAGAAATAAAGGAGGTAATAACAGGATACGATGAACAACTTTACGCTAATAAATACAACAATTTAGATGAAATGGACGGGTTCCTGGAAAGACATGAACAATCAACTTTGACTCAAGAAGACATAGATGACCTCAACAAACCAATCACAAGTAAAGAAATTGAAGCAGTCATTCAAAAGCTTCCTAAAAAGAAAAGTCCAGGACCAGACGGCTTCACATGTGAATTCTATCAAACATTCCAGAAAGAATTAGTACCAACTCTCCTCAAACTCTTCAAAAATCAAAGCGGAGGGAAAACTACCTAATTCATTCTATGAAGCCAACATCACCCTCATACCAAAACCAGGCAAAGATATTACAAAAAAAGAAAACTATAGGCCAATCTGTCTAATGAATATAGATGCAAAAATCCTCAATAAAATTGTAGCGAATCGTATCCAACAACACATTAAAAGAATTATACATCATGACCAAGTAGGATTCATCCCAGGTATGCAAGGATGGTTCAGCATAAGAAAATCAATTAATGTAATACACCATATCAACAAATCAAAGCAGAAAAATCACATGATCATCTCAATTGATGCAGAGAAGGCATTTGACAAGATTCAACATCCTTTCCTGTTGAAAACACTTCAAAAGATAGGAATACAAGGGAACTTCCTTAAAATGATAGAGGGAATATATGAAAAACCCACAGCTAATATCATCCTTAATGGGGAAAAATTGAAAACTTTCCCCCTAAGATCAGGAACAAGACAAGGATGTCCACTATCACCACTATTATTCAACATTGTGTTGGAGGTTCTAGCCAGAGCAATTAGACAAGAAAAAGAAATACAAGGCATCAAAATTGGAAAGGAAGAAATAAAACTATCACTGTTTGCAGACGATATGATACTATACATCGAAAACCCAGAAAAATCCACAACAAAACTACTAGAGCTAATAAATGAGTACAGCAAAGTAGCAGGTTACAAGATCAACATTCAAAAATCTGTAGCATTTCTATACACTAGCAATGAACAAGCGGAGGGGGAAATCAAGAAACGAATCCCATTTACAATTGCAACTAAAAGAATAAAATACCTAGGAATAAATTTAACTAAAGAGACAAAAAACCTATACAAAGAAAACTACAAAAAACTGCTAAAAGAAATCACAGAAGACCTAAATAGGTGGAAGGGCATACCATGTTCATGAATTGGAAGACTAAATATAGTTAAGATGTCAATCCTACCTAAATTGATTTACAGATTCAATGCAATACCAATCAAAATCCCAACAACTTATTTTTCAGAAACAGAAAAACCAATAAGCAAATTTATCTGGAAGGGCAGGGTGCCCCGAATTGCTAAAAACATCTTGAGGAAATAAAACGAAGCTGGAGGTCTTACACTGCCTGACTTTAAGGCATATTATGAAGCCACAGTGGTCAAAACAGCATGGTATTGGCATAAAGATAGATATATCGACCAATGGAATCGAATAGAGTGCTCAGATATAGACCCTCTCATCTATGGACATTTGATCTTTGATAAGGCAGTCAAGCCAACTCAGCTGGGACAGAACAGTCTCTTCAATAAATGGTGCCTAGAGAACTGGATATCCATATGCAAAAGAATGAAAGAAGACCCATATCTCACACCCTACACAAAAGTTAACTCAAAATGGATGAAAGATCTAAACATTAGGTCTAAGACCATAGAACAGTTAGAGGAAAATGTAGGGAGATATCTTATGGATCTTACAACTGGAGGCGGTTTTATGGACCTTAAACCTAAAGCAAGAGCACTGAAGAAGGAAATAAATAAATGGGAACTCCTCAAAATTAAACACTTTTGTGCATCAAAGAACTTCATCAAGAAAGTAGAAAGACAGCCTACACAATGGGAAACAATATTTGGAAATGACATATCAGATAAAGGTGTAGTATCCAGAATTTATAAAGAGATTGTTCAACTCAACAACAAAAAGACAGCCAACCCAATTACAAAATGGGGAAAGACTTGAATAGACACCTCTCAGAGGAGGAAATACAAATGGCCAAAAGGCACATGAAGAGATGCTCAATGTCCCTGGCCATTAGAGAAATGCAAATCAAAACCACAATGAGATATCATCTCACACCCACCAGAATGGCCATTATCAACAAAACAGAAAATGACAAGTGCTGGAGAGGAAAATGACAAGTGCCGGTGAAAGAGGCACACTTATCCACTGTTGGTGGGAATGTCAAATGATACAACCACTGTGGAAAGCAGTTTGGCGGTTCCTCAAAAAGCTGAATATAGAATTGCCGTACAACCCAGCAATACCATTGCTGGGAATCTACTCAAAGGAATTAAGGGCAAAAACTCAAACGGACATTTGCACACCAATGTTCATAGCAGCGTTATTCACAATTGCAAAGAGATGGAAACAGCCAAAATGTCCATCAACAGACGAGTGGTTAAACAAACTGTGGTATATACATACGATGGAATATTATGCAGCTTTAAGACAGAATAAACTTATGAAGCATGTAATAACATGGATGGACCTAGAGAACATTATGCTGAGTGAGTCTAGCCAAAAACTAAAAGACAAATACTGTATGGTCCCAATGATGTGAATCGACATTCGAGAATAAACTTGGAATATGTCATTGGTAACAGAGTTCAGCAGGAGTTAGAAACAGGGTAAGGTAATGGGTGCGGGGATAGCTTCAGCCGGTTGCGCAGCCGGGCTGTTTTGGCTCCAGACTTCGGGTGGTTCGGGGGGCGAGCTCGCTGGGATATAACCTGTGGTAAGCCGGGCCTGCTCGCCTAGTGTGGCGAGGGGTCTAAAGGACTTGAGCCAGAGGCCAATTAATCAGTACAAAGCGTCTTTATTGTTACATGGGACAAGCTTAGGTACCGAAGCGGCTCAAGTGCGCTAAAGACCCCGAGGCTACAGGGAGCTTAGGTTAAATACAGTTGCACAAGGGGGGGGGAGTAGGGGAGAGGGTAGGGGGTTCGAAGAGCCAATTACACAAGCTAAAAGGTAGTTGCTAGGCAAGGGCGGCAGAAGATAGCTAGAGGCAAGGACAGAATAACAAGAAGGCTTGTAGTTTTGAGATAAGCTACTGAGATGGGAGGTTACTGATGAGGGGGGGAAGGGAGAACAGTGAGTTAGGCTACAGACATGAGAGACAGGGAGAGAAGGTAGAAATGATTGAAAATTTTTAAGTATGACTAGGCTCCAATCCCTGAGAAATATGCCACAATTCCTCTCCCTTTTCTTTTAAAGGCTCACCTGCGTGACAGGTGGTGGGCATTAACCTTTGCTGGGAGGGGTAGGGATGAGATCCCCCTTACCTGTGGGGCTCAGAATTTCAGGGGAAGGGTATGTGCTGAGCCGACCCTTATGCAGATCTCATGTGCCCCAGAAGAGCCAGAGGAGGCCTGTTTGAGTGGCCTGTCTTCTGCAGTGCTTCGCCTTGCACCCAGCGGTACCCATCTGGTAGCCAGCCGGCCCCAGATGCACGTGCTCTGGTAACGTGCAGCCCCCGTAGGGGAATATACAGGACAGAGGAGTGACGGAGGCACACAGCTTGCTGGGCTAGTGTTACAGCAGTATGGGGCAGGCTCCTCAAGGTGATCAGTCTTGAGGGCAAGACCCAGGCCCCAGGGTGATCAGTCCTGGGGGTGAGCGACACTAGCCAGCTAAACTTGTGTTTGCCGACGATTGTTTGTATCGGCAAAGGGATTTTGGAGCTTAAGAGCTACTAAGGTAAGAAGCTGCGTTTGTAGGCTTACTCGGAGAGACGATGACAGAGACATATGAGTAGGACACATACGAAGATAAAGGTTATAAGCATTATACTGTAAAAATGAGGTTTGAAGGTTTGAAGAAGGAGGTAGTTTTATTCAGTAACTCAGCGAGGAGAGAGGATGTGACAGAAAGAACGATAGTGCGCTTTAGTTTTAAAATATGAGTTTAAAGGGTATGAGTATAGCTTCAGTAAGAATAGTTGAGAGAAGTAAAGACCCAGTTGCGTAGGGAGAGATGGGAGACAAGGGGGTTGACAGGTGTGATACAGAGGCGGGAGAAGGGGTAACGTCCATCAAAAGTAGAGGCGGCTGCCTCATACAGTGCTTTGGCATATAAAGCTAGTAAGTCTATTTATTGCCGCAGGGTAGATATGGCCTGGGGAGTAAGGGTGTTGAGTCCGGTCTGCACGGCACTTCAGCGGTGGTAGATGTTTGGGTGAGGGCGACGGCTGCGGTGACGGCTGCTGCTACAGAGGCGATGATGGCTGCAGAGAGGCGGCGGTGATTCTGAAGTCTCGCTTCGCGTGTGGGCTGAGCTGAGTGATGGAGCTGTCCATAGGCAGTGCAGGAGCGACCTACCTGGTCGCGTTGAGCGGGATCTACAGGAGTCTAGGTTGAAGTACTATGAAAACTACTGAGAAAGAGGTATTAAGGTAGTTAAGTAGGTGACATGTGTTAGGGTGACTATAGTTTGAGCAGGTAAAGAAATAGAATGGAGGACTTAAAAAGACCGTAGAAGTGAGGTTTTCACCACCTAAAACATTAAACGCATAGTAGCCCGGACCGGTAACCCTGTTACCCTCAGTTGGGGGCTGCTGGGTGCTGTTGAAGGTGACCAGGCGCCTTTGGGATTCGGTTGCTCCGAGGAAGGGGCGTAGGTTTAGGCAGCTGAGGTTTCCACAGAGAGAGATGGGTGAAACTGCTGGTACCATTAAGAAAGGGGGGGTTATAGGGAACGAAGAAGTTATATTTGGAGGAGTTGTGAGTTCGAGGGGGAGAATGACACGGGAGCCACGGGATTTCTGTAAAGGAAGTCGAGGGTGTAAAGCTGCCAGGCGAGCAGAGGGGAACTGGGGGCTGCACCGGCGGGTGCGGGTGAGTTCGGTTATATTTGGGTGCAGTTCCTCTAGCTGGCCAAGGTCCTGTGAAAAGGAGGGCTTTTGACTTGTTCTCGCGGAGTATACCGGCGCTTATGGTTCAGGAGTAGATAAGGTGGATGCAATTAGGCTATTGAGGAGAACACGGGAGCCCGTTTTCTGCTTGCCCTGAAAGATTAGCTAATATGAGGTTTAGTAGTTTGTTGTTTGGCTGGGAGACTTCAGGGATGGCTTGCATTGACGAATTCTGTAAAAAGGTAAGGTTAATCGCTAGGGCTTCAGGAAGGGGGTAGAAATTGGGGAATGATGATAGGTTGAGAAACGCACTAGCGGGGAGGACATTGGGATCGCACGGGAGATTTAGTAAGCAATCATTAACAAAAGGTTGTGGAAATGTGGAG
This sequence comes from Tamandua tetradactyla, assembly GCF_023851605.1. Classification (NCBI taxonomy): domain Eukaryota; kingdom Metazoa; phylum Chordata; class Mammalia; order Pilosa; family Myrmecophagidae; genus Tamandua; species Tamandua tetradactyla. The sequence goes on along the minus strand of NC_135331.1, from coordinate 76,737,566 downwards.
GAATTAGGAGTGAGAAACAGTAATCCTGGGGGATATTAAATTGCGGCCCACACTTCGCTTTCAGGAGGTTTTGCAGAAGTGGCTGTGGAGAAAATTAGAAGTGTTATAGGGAGGAGTCGCCAGGTGAAAATTCCGGAGGGGTGTGCTAGAAAAAACATTTTTACTGAAAATAATAAGCAGGTTAGCACCTAGAGGAAGAAAATGAGCAGGTTAAAACGCGATGATGCACAGGAAAATTATGGCAAGTAGGATTCTTTTGAAGAGGCTCCAATCCTTTGGAGCAATTGTTGCTGGGTAGCGTAGGGACCGGTAAGCCCATCCTCTTTGCCTGCTTTGAGCAGTCGCTTTATATCTTCCTCACTGTGGGGAACTCACGGGAATGGGCGTTGCGGGGATGGGGTGAGATTAATGGGGAAGAGTGCTGCCTGTGTCGGCGGCAGCGGTCGGACCGAGGGCTAGAGCTGCCCTGGACCCGAGGGGGGGTTGCCGCCTGTGGGATTGTAACAGGGCGGCCGGGGTGAACGAGATGGCGATAGTTTTGTGCACGGCCCTGTGTAAGGTGGTGGCGGGGGTGCGTAAAACTGCGGCTGAGCTTTCGGGAAGAAGGGGTTGGTGTTGCTAAGGGGAGGATGATAGGCAGCCGGGGGAGGGCCGGAGGGTAAGGAGGAGGGGACAGGACGTCCCGCCTCCACTTCCTCCGGGAGGGCGGGATAAAGGCCTTTTTCCGGTTTGGATGATGGGGAAGAAGGCGGAAGGGTGGAGTTAGTTTATCCGCCCTGAGGCTCTCCGCCATAGTCCTGTAGGGGCGGGTGCCTTTCGAGGCGTTCCTCAAGCTGTTCGAGGAGGGACTTAGCGTCGGAGTCGGGCTCCGACTTAGAGCCGGACTGCGTCTCTGTGGCGGCTGCTGTAGTGACGCTTTTAGTTGGTTTCGGCCGGCCATCAGTGGGGGGCAAGGAGCCTTGAAGGCAAGAGCGAATGGTGATTAGCGTGGGGAGAAGCTCCGGAGGAAAACGCTTGCCTTCATGCTCCATTTCGTCTGTGACCCTGGCAATTAATTGATCATAGGTAGCTGGGGCCCAAAGTGAACTGGTTAGTAGCCAGGGGTTAAACGGCAGCAGGAGATCCCAATAAACTTGCAGCTGCCGGGCTGAAACCTTACACCTATGAGTATCTAGCAGAGCGGCCAGCGCTCTCACTTGGGGGACCTGACTTTTCGATAGGGATTGTCCCATGATAAATTTAGGTGGACTGCTCCGCGTTCTCAAAGAGAGGGATGATAACCGCGAACTCTCTAAGAGAAGGACTAGGATGGCTTTATTTCGCGAGAGAGTCTGGTGCTTACCCTGGTTCGGATAGTCCTAGTGTGTCTCCGAAGGTCTGGAGGGTGCAAATGAGATGGCGGCTGCTCCTCGGTCCCTGTTCGGGCGCCAATTGCGGGGATAGCTTCAGCCGGTTGCGCAGCCGGGCTGTTTCGGCTCCAGACTTCGGGTGGTTCGGGGGGCGAGCTCGCTGGGATATAACCTGTGGTAAGCCGGGCCTGCTCGCCTAGTGTGGCGAGGGGTCTAAAGGACTTGAGCCAGAGGCCAATTAATCAGTACAAAGCGTCTTTATTGTTACATGGGACAAGCTTAGGTACCGAAGCGGCTCAAGTGCGCTAAAGACCCCGAGGCTACAGGGAGCTTAGGTTAAATACAGTTGCACAAGGGGGGGGAGTAGGGGAGAGGGTAGGGGGTTCGAAGAGCCAATTACACAAGCTAAAAGGTAGTTGCTAGGCAAGGGCGGCAGAAGATAGCTAGAGGCAAGGACAGAATAACAAGAAGGTTTGTAGTTTTGAGATAAGCTACTGAGATGGGAGGTTACTGACGAGGGGGGGAAGGGAGAACAGTGAGTTAGGCTACAGACATGAGAGACAGGGAGAGAAGGTAGAAATGATTGAAAATTTTTAAGTATGACTAGGCTCCAATCCCTGAGAAATATGCCACAAATGGGTAATTGGAGCTTATGGGATACAGACTGTGCAACAGGACTAGATACAAAAACTCAAAAATGGATAGCACAATAATACCTAATTGTAAAGTAATCATGTTAAAACACTGAATGAAGCTGCATCTGAGCTATAGGTTTTTGTTTTGTTTTGTTTTGTTTTGTTTTTACTATTATTACTTTTATTTTTTTCTCTATATTAACATTCTATATCTTTTTCGGTTGTGTTGCTAGTTCTTCTAAACCGATGCAAATGTACTAAGAAACGATGATCATGCATCTATGTGATGATGTTAAGAATTACTGATTGCATATGTAGAATGGTATGATTTCTAAATGTTGGGTTAATTTCTTTTTTTCTGTTAATTAATAAAAAAAGAAAAAAAACTGTATTGTATATCTAGGGCAAAAAAAAAAAAAATCCAATGAAGAAGCACTGAAGAAATATGATCAGTTAAACATGGGCAATTATAAAATTCTAGAATAAGTTGAACCAAGTGTCAAAGAAAAGCCTTAATACAAAATCAATCAACAATAAAACCTTAGGCAGGAGGGAAAAATTGGCTTTCAGAGTAAAGAGATCAAGATAATCAGATGCCCAGACATCAGCAAAAAATTACAAGTCATACTAAGAAACAGGATGATATAGCCCAGTCAAGGGAAAAAAGTTAAACCTTCAGATGAGACACAGAATTTGGAACAATTAATCAAAGATGTTCAAGTAAATCTAAAAAAGAATGATATGGCTAAAATGATAAAGGATATTGAGAAGACACTGGGTGAACATAAAAAAGAATTTGAGTGTATGAAAAGAAGCATAACAGTAATTATAGGACTGAAAGACACAGTAGAAAGATTAAAAATACACTAGAGGCATATAACAGCAAATTTGAACAAGCAGAAGAAAGATCAGCAAATTAGAAGACAAGGACAATAAAAATCTTACAGACAGAAGAACAGATAGAGAAAAAGTGGAAAAAATTGAGTAACATCTCAGGGATTTGAATGACAACACAAAGTAAGCAAACATATGCATCTGGATGTCCTTGAAGGAGAAGAGGAGAGAAAAGGAGCAGAAAGAATATTTGAGGAAATAAATGGCCAAAAATTTCCCAATTCTTATGAAGGACATAAATATACATGTCCGAGAACGTCCGTGTGCTCCAAAGAGAATAAATGCTAACAGAGCTATTCCAAGACACATACTAATCAGAATTTGAAATGCTAGTGATAAGGAGAGGATCCTGAAAGTAGCAATTTGTCACATACAAGGAAACTTCCATAAGACTAAGCAACAATTTCTCATCAGAAATCATGGAGGCAGGAAGGCAGTAGTATGATATTTTTAAGGTAGTGGAAGAGAGAAACTGCCAGGCAAGAATGCTTTATTTTGCAAAACTGTCCTTCAAAAATGAGGGAGAATTTAAAATATTCACAGATAAGGAGAAACTGAGAGTTTGCTAACAAGAGACCTGCCCTACAAGAAATACTAAAGGGAGTTCTATAGGATGAAAGGAAAGGACAAGAGAGAGAAGCTTGGATTAGAGTGTAGAAATGAAGATTTTCAGTAAGCATAACTCAAAGAAGAAAAAGAGAGACAAAATAAGATATGACAAATAAAAACCAAAGGATAAAATAGTTGAAGTAAGTGTTCCCTTTATAGTAATAACATTGAATATTAATGGATGGAATTCCCCAAACAAAAATTGGAAGGATGGATAAAAAAGTATGATGCCTCTATATGCTAGATACAAGAGACTTAACCACCTTAGACCTAAGGACAAAATAGATTGAAAGTAAAAGGCTGGGAAAAGGTATTCCATGCAAACAGTAACCAAAAAAGAGCTGGGATCATTATACTAATATTGAATAAAATAGACTTTAAATGCAAAATTGTTATAAGAGACAAGGACACCAAATACTAAGAGGCCATCCACCAAGAAGAAATAGTGATCATAAATATATATGGTACCCCAAAATACATGAGGCAAACACTGGGAAAACTGAAGGGAGAAATAGATGCCTCTACACTAATAGTTGGAGGCTTCAATACACCACTCTTATCAATAGATTGAAAATCTAGACAGAGAATCAATAAAGAAACAGAGAACTTCAACTATATGATAAACTAGATCTAACAGAACATTGCACCCCAAAACAGCAGTGTATACATTCTCCTCAAGTGCACATGAATCATCCAGAATTGACCATATTAGTTCACAAAACAAGTCTCAATATATTAAAGAAGATAAAATTATAAAAAGCTCTTTTTTTTGACCATAATGGAACGAAGCGAGAAATCAATCACAGGAAGAGAACTGGAAAATTCACAAATATGTAGAGGTTAAACAACACACTCAAACAATCAGGGTCAAAGAATAAATTATAAGAGAAATAAGTAACTATCTTGAGACAAATGAAAATGAAAATACAATGTATCAGAACTTTTGGGACTCAGTGAGAACAGTACTGAGAGAGAAATTTATAGCCTTAAATGTCTACATTAAAAAAGAAGAAAAAGCTAAAACCAAAGACCTAATACTCACTTGAAGGAACTAGAAAAAGAACAGAAAACTAATTCCAAGGGAAAAATATAACAAAAGTTAGAGCAGAAGAAAATGAAATTGAGAATAAAAACAACAAAGAGAACCAACAAAACTATAAGTTGGTTCTTTGAGAAGATAAATAAAATTGACAAACTCTTAGCTAGATTGACAAAGAAAAAAAAGACAGAAGATGCAAATAAAATTAGAAATAAGAGGGAAGATATTACTACTGTCACCACAGAAACAAAAAAGATCATAAAAGGATACTATGAACAGTAGCATGCCATTAAATTAGACAATTTAGATGAAATGGGCAAATTTCTAGAAATATACTAACAACCTACACTGACTCTAGGAGAAGTAAAGAGATTGAATCAGTCATCAAAAACTGCCCAACAAAGAAAAGTCTAGGACAAGATGACTTCACAACTGAATTCTACCAATCGTTCCAAGAAGAGTTAATACGAAATCCTGCTCAAATTTTTCCAAAGAATTGATGAGGAGGGAACACTAACGCATTCTATGAAGCCAACATCACCCTAATTCCAAAACCAGATAAAGATAGTACAAGAAAAGAAAATTATGGACCAATTTCTCTAAGAAATATAGAGGCACAAATCCTCAACAAAATACTTGCAAATCGAATCTAACAGCACATTAAAAGGATTGTACACAATAAGTGGGTTTTATCCCAGGTTTGTAAGAGTGGTTCAACATAAGAAAAGCAATTAATTTAACACATCACATTAATAAATCAAAGGAGAAAAACCACTTGATCATTTTGATTGATGCAAAAAAGACATTTAACAAAAACTAGCACTTTTTTTTTTCATAAAAACACTTACAAAACTAGGAATAGAAGGAAACTTCCTCAACATGATAAAGGCCATATATGAAAATTCCACAGCTAACTTCATACATAATGGCGAAATTTAAAACTTTCCCTCTAAAATCAGGAAGAAGACAAGGAAAAAAATAGGAACACTCATTCACTGCTGGTGAGGATGTAAAATGGTGCAGTCACTGTGAAAGACAGTTTGGTGGTTTTTCAGAAAGATAAGCCTGGAATTGCCACATGATCTGGCAACCCTGCTACTATACCCAGAAGAACTGAAAGCAGGGACTTAAACAGACATCACACAATGATGTTTATAATGACATTGTTCGCAACTGCCAAAAGATGGAAGCCACCCATGTGCCCATCCACCAATGAATGGACAAACCAAATGCGGTATATACATAGGATGGAATATTATTCAGTTATAAGAAGGAATGAAATACCATGCATGCGGCAACATGGATGTACCTTGAGGACATTATGTTGAGTGAAGTAAGCCAGACACAAAAGGACACGTTATACAATTTCACTGATATGAACGAATATGAAGCAAACTCATAGAGTTAGAATCTAGAATACAGGTTACCAGGGGCTGGGTTGGGGGTGAAGGATGGGGAGCTGATGCTTAATTTGTGAAGAATTTTATTTAGGTTGATTTTAAATGTCTGGAAGTGGATTGTGGTGATGCTAGCACATTACTGTGAGTGTAATTAACAACATTGAATTCTGTTTGTGAATGTGGTTGAAAGGGGAAGTTTTGGGTCATATATATTACTAGAAGGAAAGTCAGAAGATGAAACATGGGACTGCATAACTCAATGAACCTGTGGTGGATGATGGACTGTGGTTAATAGTAAAAATATAAGAATGTTCTCCTGTGAATTATAATAAATGTACAACACTATTACAAGGTGCTAATAATAGGGTGCTATGTGAGAAAAATACACCTAATGAAAACCCTGGTCTATAGTTAGCACTAGCATTTTAATATTCTTTCGTCTATTGTAACAAAGATAACACACTAGTGCAAAGTGTCAACAATAGAGGGGAATATTGAATTTTTACATAACTTCTCTATATTTTTTTACTTCTTTAATAAAAAATAGTTTTTAAAACACTATATGCTAAGTGAAAGACAGAAACAATGTACTACATATTGTTGATTCTGTTTATATAACATGTAAATATAAATAAATTTATAGAGACAGAATTGGAATAATGATTATTCAGGCAGGGAAGAATAGAGGGATTGAGAAGAGACTGCTAAAGCATATGGGGCTTTTCTTTTTGGTTTAAATGAAAATATCCTAAAATTGATTGTGGTGATAATGCACAACTCAGTGATTATGCCATAAGACATTGATTATACACTTTAGATGAATTGTATGGTGTGTGACTGTATCTCAATAAAACTACTCAATAAAACTAAAAAAGAGGGTTTTTTTAAAGAAAAAAATAAGGAAGAGGAATTATAAGAAAGTCAGACATATCTTTTAGAGAAGAGTATTGCATAGATCATCCTCTTATAATCAGCTCTAGAGTAATCTCATTTCAGGCCATCTATTTATGAGTCCAGCATATGGTTCCTTCTCTAAAAAATTCTACTTTCCACTCTTCCTGTTCCATGCAGATGCTGAGTTTACCTGTTGTGCACCAAGACCCACCAGATATATCCTCCTTGGGAAAGCTTGTCAATCATAGTTTTATTGCTTTGAGTGCCTAAAAAACACATTGAAATAGAAGTAGTTTCAAGTGTATTCATTTTTAATTTTTGTTTTTTTGGGGGTGCATGGTCTGGGAATCAAACCCAGGTCTCCCGCGTGGAAGGCAGGCATTCTAACCACTGAACTACCCTGCACCCTTAACTGTATTGTATTGCTGCTGTACAAAAGTGTTGTGCATTCAAACTACACAAATTTATTCTCTTACAATTCTGGAGGTCAGAAGCCTAAAATCCAAGTCTTGTCAGGGCTGTGTTTCTTCTGCATGCTTTAGGAAAGAATCCATTTCCTTGCCTTTTTTCAGTTTTTAGAGGCCACTTGCACACCTTGGCTTGGGGACCCTTCCTTGCTGTGCTGGTTTGAAAGGATGTATGTCCCCTAGAAAAGCCATGTTTCAATCTAAATCCCATTTCATACAGGCAGAATAATCCCTATTCAATACTATATGTTTGAAACTGTAATCAGATAATCTCCCTGGAGATGTGATTTAATCAAGAGTGGTTGATAAACTGAATTAGGTGAAGGCATGTCTCCACTCATTTGAGTGGGTCTTGATAAGTTTCTGGAGTCTTATAAAAGAGAAAACATTTTGAAGAATGAAGGAGATTCAGAGAGAGCAGAGAAGAATGACACAGCCAGGAGAAGCTAAAAGCCCACAAGCCAGTGACCTTTGGAGATGAAGAAGGAAAACCCCTCCTGGGGAGCTTCATGAAACAGGAAGCCAGGAGAGAAAGCTAGCAGATGACGCTGTGCTCGCCATGTGCCCTTCCAGCTGAGAGAGAAACCATGATTGTGTTCACCAGGTGCCTTCTCGGAGAGAGACTCTGAACTTCATCAGCCTTCTTGAATCAAGGTATCTTTCCCTGGATACCTTTGATTGGACATTTCTATAGACTTGCTTTAATTGGGACATTATCTCAGCCTTAGAACTGTAAACTTGCAACTTATTAAATTCCCCTTTTAAAAAGCCATTCTGTTTCTGGTATCTTGCATTCCAGCAGCTAGCAAACTAGAACACTTGCATTATTCTAATCTCTTTCTTGTGCCATCACATCTCCTAATACTGACTCTGACCTTCCTGCCTCGTTTTGTCCAGACCCTTGTGATTACATTGGGACCAAAAGGATAATCCAGGATAGTCTCCCCACCTCAAGATCCTTAACGTAGATCCTCAAAGTCCTTTCCACCATGTAAGGGAACAGGTTTATGGGTTGCAGGGATAGGGATGAGGAATCTTGGGAGGTGGGGGCATTATCCAGTTGACCCCAGAGGACTTATTTTGATGCCCTGCCTTGACCAGTTTTCATTCAGAAGCAGACCAATAGACAAACCCATGGTTAAAGATAACCCAATTCAGTGCTAATTTGCCCATCACTTTATGCTCAGAACATCTTATAAATGCATGTCATCTGCTGGCCCCTAAGGCCATTTGGGTTTGCTACTTCTTCGGTGTATACATCTATTAGCGTCTGTTGTGCACCATACTGTCCCAAAGCTTAATGGTTTAAAACAGCCAAGATTTAGGATTTCTCACAATTACCTGGGCTGGCTGATACCTCTGTTCTAGGCTACCAGGTTGATCCCACATATTGAAATGAACAATTTCATTTTCCCATGTTTTCTAACTGATATTTTGGGCATAAAAATATTCATTTTACCTGTTTGTTTTGTAGCTTGCCATTACCAAAGTTTATTACTTAAGAAACTTTTTCAGTTGGAGTATGAAATGTTTAAAGACTATTGTAAGTCAATTTATCAGCCAATGAGCATTATGTATTCAATGAAAATGAAAATAAATAAAGAATGCTAAGAATAAAAATAAAAATATTACAGCTCCTTACCCATTACCACACCCCAAGGCTAAATTAGCTAAATGAAGACTAGAAGCAAGAAAATTAATATACACTAAAGCTCAAATGGGGTGTGTAGTTATCTATATTCAGTTTTGTGAAAGTGCTTTGCCATAGTGTCACAGCATCCTTACCCTAAAAGGCAAAGGTAGAAATCCTTTAGTTGTCAAATTATCCTTAGAAGCTTTTCTATCAAAACAAAATTGAGATCTGGTAACTTTTTTTTTCTTTATGCTTTTATTTTCTTCTATAAATAAGACCCCCTGCTAGGTATCTAAGCATTTATTATCTCAATTTATGTGATGATGGCAAAAAGTAAAACAACAATGAAGAATAAGAGGCAATATTCTGAGAACAATCAGAGGGCTCTTTGGGCTTAATGGACTATTGAGATTGAGACCTGAGTGTGCATTAGAATCCCCCAGGCACTTGTCCAAAATGCAGATTCTTTAGCCTCATCCTTGGTGATTTTGATTAGGTAAACCTGGGCTGTAGTCTAAAGTCTTCATTTGAACAATCATCCCAGGTCAACCTGATGTACACTTGGTTGATTCTTTTGCCTTAAGAAGAATGCCTGCCCCAAGGACTTGTCAAATTTATGTATATCCTTTCCTATACCTTGACAATGAGTGTGTTCGTTAAAGTGTCATCCACATTGGAGCATCTTTCCTCTACATTTCGTAGCCATGCACACCTTTCACCACTCTACTTACTTTTGAAAAATAGCTTTAGTCATTTTTGTCTATCCATTCTGTCACTTTCCTGGGATGATTTTGAATTTGCTATTTTGAGTAAATGCCTGAAGTTAGGGACCCAGGATTACTCTTGGACCACTTGATTGACAGCTACGAACTCCATGAGCTTCTTTCCATTCCACATATGTTCACGAGGCTTACCAGCAAGGTCTGGGTCAGGTTAGGATGGTTTACATGCATCTACACACTCTGTGTGTATGTGTATGTGTGTGTGCATGCATGTGAGGGGGTGTAGGGAGGGAAGAAAAGGAATGACTACATGATGATGGAGAACTGATTGATAACAAGTCTTTCTAGGTGTCAGAAGATGAGGCTAAGAAAGTGCTAAAGGAGGGCACTTGTGGTCTCCTGTTACTGTTACTATTTATCAGATGGACAGATCATGGGTGAGGACAGGGTTCATACTTCACCAGCATCTTCAAGAAGGAATTGATACTTCCAAGTGGGAGAAAGTGTGCGTCTTCCTCGGCAAAGGAGTCTTTCAGGTGACAGGAGAAGCTGTGACTTTGTGTTGAAATGCCTAACAGACCCATTTACTCTTGTTTCCCTTGAGATTTCCCTTTTTATAAATGGTAAATAATAACAATGTCTACTTATCACAGAGGAAGGTGATTAATGATGTTAAACTTACCTGAAGTTCTTAGAGAAGATTGCTTTGCAGGAGAAAGACTTAGTATTAAAATTATGAATGATCCTTTTTTAAACGATCCCTTTTTCTTTTACATGATTATAAGTACATTCTGGGATTTGAATCTCTCTTCCCCCATTTAAAAATTAATTACTATATCTAATCTCTGGTATGCAGCTACTGATTTTGGAGTCCTTGTTGAGGCTGGAGGAACTACAAGTTACCTTTTAAGGGTTCCGCATTACCTCTACCTTTACAGCACTTCACAGTTTAGATAGTGTCTTCGCAGAATTTGTGTTCTTGCCTCCACAGCAACCCAGAGAAGAAGAGTGACGATTGGGTGCCTGGGGCTCTGGGGTTTGTTGCTCAATGATTCTGCTGTTTGGAGAGCTCAAGATGTTGTCTGTCGGCTTGTCTGTGCTTTTGCTTCCTTCTCTGCTGGGCACATGCCCTGGGGGAGGCAGAGTCTGCTGTGCAACATTGTCCACCAATAGTGAGATGACGGCACTGAGGGTCCTCTTGTCTGAGCTATGTCTTCCTAAGGTTCCATGTGACATCCTGTAAGGGAATCAGCAAAGCTGAGTGTGAGTGTGGTTGAAGGAGGAAGTCTAAGGCCGTGTATGTCACCTCAAGGAAAGCTAGAGGATAAAACTGGGACTGGATTACTTAGTGAAACCTACAGTGGATGATAATTGTGGTTAATTGTACAAATACAAGAAAGTTCTCACATGAATTAGAACAAATATATGTCACTATTTCAAGGTGTTAATAATAGGGTGGTATATGGGAAAAGTATGGTTGATGCAAACTAAGGTCTATAGTTAATAGCAACCTTGTAATATTCTTTTATTAACTGAGTAATTGTAACAGAGGCACAACACCAAAGCTGAATGTCAATAGTAGGGATTTTTTTTCAGGAGAAATGAGGCTGTCTTCCCATTGACTGGTGATGAATGCATAACTATATGATTACACCAAGAGCTGTTGATTGTGTACAGTTAGAATGGATTGTGTTGTGAGAATAAAACTGTTTAAATAAAAAACAAAACAAAAAAACAAAAAAGATTCAATGTGACTATGTTGAAAACATTCTCAATGACAGGTTTAAAGTTTCTTTCTTTCTTCTTTCATATTCTGTCTCCATTTCCTGTAGCATAAAGAGGGCAAAGATAGTAAAAATGAAAATGAATGAAAATCTCATTGATTTGATCATTTTTAAGTCATGATAAAACACAGTGACACATGGTAGATGGTCAATAAATTGTTGATGAATAAATGAATGAATAACAGCATCCATGACTGTATGGATAAGTGGTGTGAACTTTGGAACTATATGACCTGGGCTTGAATTCCAGATCTTCCGTTTAATAGTAGGGATGCCTTAGGGAAGTTACTTAACTACTCTGCCTCAGTTTTCTTATCTGGAAAATAGGGATAAAATAGACTCTACCTTATAAAGTTGTCATGAGGATTAAATGAGTTAAATAATAAGTGCTAAGAGTAGAGCTTAGTACACAGTAAACCCTCAATAAATGCTAGGAGAGTGCATTTCCGTTTATCATCTTTTATCCTAATAGCAACTTGGTGATGTAACAGAAACAAGTGTTTCCAGATATCATAGCTGAGGAATCTCAAGTTCACAGAACTGGTAAATAGTAGAGAGGTGTCTAAAACTCAGTTCTGGTTTCAAGGTTGGTTTTCTAGATTAAAATTACTTGTTCAGTTTTGAAGATGAGTAAAAGAGTAAAGCAGTTAGCCTTGATTTTCAGTAAAGGTTATGGGTCTTTTGAAGGGTCAAAATCACTTTCTATGCTTGAATGAGATGAAAAGAGGTTTATGAAGTAAGAAAGATGGCATTTGGTGCTGCAGAAATAACAATCCTTTATCAAAATACATCAGTGACTCTGGGAAGAGTGAAAAGACAGTTTAGAATAAACGAGGACAAGAAGAGGAAAAGAATCAATCAATCCATTTAAAATGAAATAATACTTTCTTAATGCTTTAGTGTTAGCGCTGGGCTTTTGCTGAAAATTCCCTTTTGCTCTGAAATGGTCTAATTTTCCCTTTTAATTTGCATTTCCTTCCTGCCCAGATGCAACTGGCAGTGGCCCAGGGTAGTTCCATTAAACCAACTGTGCTCCAGCACCTCAATTTGGATCTTGGCATTGTCCTTTTATGTTTGTTTTTTTGTATAATTTGTCAAACATTGCAAGCTGCACACCAAAATTCTGTCAATAAAGAACAGGAAGTTTGGTTTCCCTTTTGGGTTAATGGTTTTTCAGGAACTGGAATTCAAAGCTGGTGAAAGTATTAACACATTAGCAGTTTGGAATTGTGCTCAAGGCTTCTGGGCAATGAATATAAAAAAAACGAGCAATAAGGAAACTTAGGCACATTATTCATACAGAGGGCAAGTGAGCTCACTCACCCAGGGAAATCAGGCATACAGCCTCCAGACCAAATTTAATTTTGTTTTCTTCTCAGCCAGGAACAGTGTGCTATAATACAGAGAGGGGGTTGAGGACTTTTTAATTGGCAAAGAGGAACTGGATAAGGAGATAATCCAATTGCTGGAGCTCATTAGGACTGCTTTCGGATTTTAAAATCTTTGTATTTACAATTTGAAGTGAAATTCTCCAAATTGTCAGTATTCAAAAAACCCTGCACTAACCTTTTAGAAACAGAAGAGGGCATCTCAACACGACTTATGTTGGATTTATATATATTTTTAAGAATGGAAAGGAAACTGGCTTTTGAATGAAAACTAAAAGTGTTTTCCCTTTGCAAAGGAATGAATGAAAATATTCTGTTAATGTTTTCAAGCTTTAAATATGTGTAAAAATGCAGTATTTCCTTTCTGCTTTTTTAGTTGGAGACAAGCTATGATAAGCTGTATAATATTGTCAAATCCTATTTAATACAGTATGTTTAAATTTTAAGCAAATGACCACATGAATATCATTCCTCACCCCTGACTAGATAGCAAGTTCATTAGGCAAAACTCCTTTCCTTCTTTGCATGTCAAAATCCCAGTTTTCCTCAAAATTCAATCTTTCTAAGGGTCTGTGAATCTCCTAAAATTGTATGCAAAATGTTGTGTCGGTACATTTTTCTAGAGGAAGTTTGTAGTTTTAATCAGATGATCTATACCCTTTCTCAAATTAAAACCCTAGAAAGTTTGCATGTGTTAATTCCACCTTATGCTAATTGATTTCTTATTCCACATTCTGTGTATATTTAAAGGTTCAGTTTGTGATAAGCTGGACAATGCCGGTTATACATAATATTATTTTGAAAATCTCGGGATTTGCCTAATCAATTAACGTATAGTCAGTATGGAATACAACAATGGGCCATTTGAAAGTCTTTGAATTTTTTTTTTTGATTGAGTTGTAGTCAGAGCTGGAAGGGTGCTTTGAGGTCTAATTTAATCACTTCATTTACTGGTCCTGGAAAGGTGAGGTGATTTGCCCAAGCCAACACAATAAGTGAGTGTGAAAGTTCAGGATTATAACCTAGTCTTTATCATTTAGGCCACTGTTCTCTTTTCTCATAGTCTTTCTTTGCCATACATTGGTCCAAAAATACATGGGACCCTTGTACTGTTCTGCTCTTGAATATTTGTTGCTCTTTTTGGTGTTTTTTGACTTTATGGGTATTTTATTCTACAACTGAATGCTTTAGGGAAAGAAAAATATATCTTTGTTTCTTTTCCAACTTTTTTCTGTATTGTTTAACCTGGCAATGTTTAATGTAGCTTCACGAAAGAATAAATTTAGTGAGGGCAGGCGTGTTAGGAAGCGGACAAGCTGTGGGGCAGGATGGAGTGGACGAGGTTAGCTCAGTTTGGCCTCTGGACGTTTTGTAATGCTTGTTGCATGGTAAAAGCCTTATGGTCATTGTTTCATTAATGTCTTCTTTTGTGGCCCTACCCGAAACTTGAATAAGTCCTTTGCAAAACTCGCTGTCTTCCACGGGAATGTCCAGAATATCCAGGTTGGCCATTTTCCAAAAACCATTAAACTTTCAGGGGAAACAATTCCTTATCACATGTGCTTCCCCATTCCTGCAGCTTACCTTCTATTCCTGAGCCCCAGGAATGCTTGTAGCACACATTATTTGGTAATTAAAAAAAATCTTTTAGATTTTGACTTGATTTGTCAAATCAACCAATATAATGTCTTGCATTGCCTTGGGAGTTTCCATAGGATACAAACCATCCTGGCGTGGAGTGTAGAGACTTTTGGAATCAGAGTGGCCAGGGACAGCTTCTTCCTGGGAGTACAGTTTCATGGTCTAGTTAGGGTCGATGGCAAAGATCTCCCTTTTCTGCTGACAGTCTCCCAGGGCAGATAATTAAGACTCAGTGTCTTACTATTTATTTAATGATATTCCTGCCCATATATTTTTCCGTTAGGACATTTATGGAATGCATCTGTTGGAATCTGCTAGCTGCCTATGGCCTCTTTTTTTTTGTAAAATTGTAATTGATGCTCTGTGTGTTCCTTTGTGCTAGGTGAATATTTTCTTTTCATTTCTTTCCTTCCTCACCACCCTACCCCCCCACCCCCACCCCACCTTCCTGTAAATCCCCAAATATCTAAGCAGAGTTTTTGGAAAGGAGAGAGTCAGATGTCAAGAAGGAAGTTGAAGAGGCGAGGGGCATCAATATTTGTAGAACAAGAAGAATTTTTGTTGAAGAAATAATTGTTATTTTAAACAAAGTTTCTTTGTTTTTCATTAGGAATATCTAAGCAAAGTGAATAACCTGGAGAGTTGATATAGATCTTCAGACAATTCAGGACCCAAACCCTATTATCTGCTTTGTAGGGTTAAAAAATAAATTGGGCTGAAATTATCTAGGCAGATTAACTGTTTACATTAAACTTATTAGATAACTTCCTTGCTCTCTAATTTTAATGGTGCAGGTGCAGTTTCATATGTATTTGTGTGTATTCTGGGGATAGACTATTTTTACAAAGCATAGTTGTCATTTCCACTAATACTGGACCATGTAGGAGTGTTTCTAGGGGCAATTGGTTTCCTAGCATAATAATAGCAAGTGTTTACTATTTTCTGGGCACTGAAAATTACTTAATTTAATCTTCAAATGACCCTACAAGGGGACACTATTATTATCCTCATTTTACAGCCAAGGAACTGAATCTCAGAGACATTAGGTAATTTGTCCAAGATCACAAGATCCATGGGTGGCAGAGCTAGCATTTGAATTCAAATAATCTGGCTCTAGAACCTGGGCATTTAACCAGTGTACAGTATAATCAGTTGACCTTTGCACAGTTCTCTATTACCTTCTGGTATAGGCCAATTTAGTAAGCAAGAACCCTATCATCTTAAATTATTATTTCAAGTGATTATTTGGCTCTAATCTAGTGACAAAAAGCAGGGGTCACAAACACAGATGCCTATAGAGGCTAGACACACAGCATTAATGAGTGAAGAGGACTGAAGGAAGGGTAATCAAAGAGCCAATTTAAATAAAGACATTTTTACAGAAACGTATTTCTCTACCATAAGAAGAATAACAATTAAAATGCAATATGGATGAGAGCTGACACTGCACCTCAGCATCAGGGAGACAATAGGGCTGGGTGGGGATTGCAATATATTGGAGATTGATTGTCCTGTCTAAAAAGGACAGCTGTTATTAGGCTTGGTATTGCCAGATAATTTCTCAAGAAAAGGCAGATATCTAGATTTTTATGTGAAAATTCTGGGTTTTTAACTATTAGCTCAATATTTTAAAAGGCATAAGAAGAACTAAATGAAACATTTTTTTCAGCCAGATGTTACCAATTTGCAGCCTCTGAGAAAATATCTTGCAATTGTGTTTGTGGGCATGCACAGGTGAAAGAGTAGATGAGGAAATAGATATAGTTTATAATCTAAAGTCAACAATAAATGCGTGCATGTATCACTTTCTAGCTGTACTATATTACATATAGAAATGTTTTTTTAATGATTTGACTTCCTAGACAGAGAAAGAAAAGCTATAGAAACTTTTCATAGCAACAGGCTTATAGATTTATAACATTTTAAAAAAGTCTTCATAAATATCTTAAGTGAATCAATATGCTCTGTGGACAATAACAATAGGCTGGTATTTTTCTGTGTATAGAATAATCTGCACTTGCTGTAGCAATTTACATCTTTATGGATGGATTGTTTTACCTAGATTTTTGAAATTTTTTATTTTGTAAAATACAGGTTTAGGCAATTCTGCTTTCTCTTTTACAATATAAGATATTGGGAAAGGGTAGACAGCACCCTTCTTCTTGAAGAGAAGGAAACTGAAGTGTTGTCAGTTCCTATTCTATTCTAGTCCTATCCCAACTGTTTAGAGTAAGCACTTCTGGAGGCTTTCCTGCCTTGTTCCTTTCACTATTGAGACCACAGCTGCAATATGGGAGTAGCTCTTTTGCGGCGACTATTCAGGGATCGGGGAGTGGACTTTTCGAGTGGTAGAGTGAGGAGCACAGCAAATCCTCTTCCCTGAAAGGAATGACCAAATAGGACAACACTATAAAAAAACGACCATTTCATGAATTTGGAAATTGATCAAAGGCACACAACAAATTGATAGATGTTTATTTAAGAAGAATTATTGCATTTGGAATATCAAAATCACCTGCGCTGTGTTAACCTGCATTGCCGCCCATTTCCCCTGTCTCCATCTTGGCTAGTTTGGCCAGGGTGGGGCAAAGCAAGCTCCAAGAAACAGGGTCTCACAGCTGGAGGGGCTGACTTGATGTGGTGTGGAAAGCCAGGAAATCCCACACCCTCAGGAACTGCAAGAAACGGTGATCATGTGGTGGCAGAGAAGAGGGAGGGCAACATTGCAGCCAGCTTGGGGGCACTGTGACTCTGGTTGGGGTAGGCAAGAGACTGCCACATTAGTGAGGAATTGAACAGGGAGATGAAGGGAGTGAGGCATGCACAGTGGGCCTTGGTAAGTGCCCGCACATTCTTCGGGGCCCGGTCCTACACGCGTACCCAGAGCTGTGCCGGTGCTCAAAGTTATCCTCAAACCTGCGGCCAAGCGTGAGGCTTGCGTGTGATTGTCGTGGTGTCTGTTCCTTAGGAGATTGCTCAACTCATGCTCATGGGGCTGACATAAGGCAGGTACTTGGTGGACATGGCACCTATGATCACTATTATGTCTGCCTTTAAGGTTTTCTACCTCCTTTTTATCATTTCTAGACACGCATCTATATATCCTTTAGAGAAAAAGCCGAGGTTGAACCGGCCTTTGAGCAAGGCCTTGGGCAGGTGGAGGTTTTGAGGAAGGATACTAAAGGTGAGAGGACAGTAGATCATGAGCCTCAACTGCGCTAGGCAACTGACCCGCCGGGAAGGGATGCTTCACCCCCCATAAAGAGATGCCAAAGACATTTGTAGTTACATCAAAGTTTCTCTTTCCCCTTCATGCAAGGTGTGCAAACCTTAGTGTCCACAGTGGTGCCCACAGGCTTAATGCTTGTTAAACTTCTGTGTTCATATGCATGGCTCAACATGTTTGCGGTTTAGGGTCATATGTGGTGAAAGTATATGGAGCCACAGCTCTCTGAACTGAAGGCCAGGCCAGCTGTCTGATTCTGGGATTATCTCCAGTTATAAATAGCAACTGAGCACAGAAGCAACAAGCAAAATTAAGGGTTTTAAGGCTTGGATAGTTGATGAAAAAAAGGGAAGGAAAGAGTGCCAAGAAATCCAAGTGTTACAAATTAGCCCTCCAAGAGCAAGAACAATAGAGAACCATAGGCAACTGCAATTGATGGCAATAAAGCTCAGCAAAGAGAAAAAGTATGATTTAAAAGAAATTTAATGCACTTTTATTGATATATATTATATATTCACATACCATGTAGTCATCCAAAGTGCACAATCAATGTTTCACAGTATCATCATATAGCTGTGCATTCATCATCACAATCAACTTTTTTTCCTTATGTGAGAAATAACATATGCAAAAAAGCAATACATTTCAAAGCACACTGCAACAATTAATTGTAGAACAGATTTCAGAGTTTGGTATGGGTTATAATTCCACAGGTTTAATTTTTTTGCTACTAACTGCTCTAAGATAATGGAGATTGAAAGAAATATCAATCATACTCATTTGTTAAACCCTTGTTTCTCTTTATAACTCCACCATCACCTTTGATCTCTCTCTTTAGGGGTATTTGGGCTTTGCCCATTCTAACTTTTTCATGTTGGAAAGGGCTATCGATAATATGGGATAGGGGGTTGGAACTAGCTGATGTTCTGCAGAGGCTGGCCCCTCTGCCTTTCAGGACTTATTTGGTCCAGGGACCCATCCAGAGGTTGTAGTTTCTGGAATGTTACCCTAGTGCATGTAAACTGTGAGGGTTAGGTTCTGATGTCGACTTGGCCAAGTGATGATGCCTAATTGTCTGGTCGAAAAAGCACTGGCCTGACTTTTGCTGTGAGGATATTTTGTGGCTTGTTGATAAACCAGAAAGCTGGTATATTAAATCATCAGTCAGTTAATTGCATCTGTGGTTAATTAAATCTGTGATCAACTGAGGCATGCCTCCTAACAGCAAGATAATCCAATCAGTTGAAGGCTTTTAAGGAAGGAGAGAGACTCTTTCACTACTTCCACAGCCAGCGAGCCTCTCCTATGTAGTTCATCCAGATCTTTCATCAGATCTTCCAGCTTCACAGCCTGCTCTGCAGATTTTGGACTCTTCTACTCCAAAGGTTGCATGAGACACCTTTATAAATCTCATATTTATAGATCTATTGATTCTGTTTATCTAGAGAACCCTGACTAACATAGGACTTTGTAGAATCTCATATAGAGCCCTAGGTGTTCTTTAGGTTTGGCAGGAATGGTTTTGGTTGGGGTTTGGCAAACTATGATAGGTAGCAATGTCTAACTGAAGCTTGTGTTAGAATAGCCTCCAGAGTAGCCTCTTGTCTCTATTTGAACTCTCTCAACAACTGATACCTTATTTGTTATCCTTCTTTCCCCCCTTTTGGTCAGGTTGGCATTGTTGATCTCATGGTGCCAGGGCCAGGTTCATCCCTGGGAGTCATATTCCACATTGCCTGGGAGACATCCCTGGATGTCATTTCCCACATAGGGGGGAAGGTAATGATTTCACTTGCAGAGTTGGGCTTAGAGAGAGAGAGAGGCCTCATTGGAACAATAAAAGAGGTTTTCTGGAAGTAACTCTTAGGCATGCCTATAGGTAGTCTAAGCTTCTCTGCTACCTACATAAGCTTCACAAGAGCAAGGCCCAAAATCAGGGGCTTGGCCTATTGACTTGGGTGTCCCTAATGTTTGACACAGTATCAGGAGCTTACTCAGAGGTAAAGCTGAATAGTGCCATATTTTTTCTCCCATCCCTCAAGGGACTTTGCCAGTACTTTTTGATTATCTGCTTGATACACTCTGGGGATGTATCTGAGCATTACATTAAGCTATGTAGGATTAAAGACCATCATTCTTATTCAGGGCTCCCTGTGTCTGAGTTGTTTGAGTGATCTATCCAGACAGGTTGAATTAGATTATATCCTGCAGAAAATTTAGGTTCTGGGCAAAATAAACCTTTCTTTTTTTGGTCTCACAGAGTAGGTGAAGTTATAAAATACAGACACTGTCATCCTTACCCCCGTATTCTGAATTACCTTAATCCTGACCTGATCAGCTTCATTCTTACCTTTAAATATCAGGTTATACATCTTATAGCATGGCCTCTCAAAATCCAGGAATAACAATTACTGCTGTGGACTAAATGTGATTGCTGTAAGAGTTTACAATCTGGACCCGAATTTTCTTATAGGTGCTTTCTAAATTAGACCATACAATATTTGCTCTTTTGTTTCTGGCTTATTTTGTCTCACAGAATCTCAACAGGTTTGTTCACAATGTTGCATGCCTCACAATTTCATTTTTACTGTAGCAGCACAATATTTGATCATATGGATACGCCATCATTCGCCAATCTGCTTCTCAGTCAGTGCATTCTTCAGCCACCTTCATCCATTGGTCATCATGTATAATGTCCATAGTCAACAGTCCATCAACACTCTCAATTTTAGACAGTCACATTGTTCCCAAGAGAAAAATAACCGATAAACACACCCTCACCAAATAGAAAATCCAAACCTTCCCTTAACTCTTGTCCCCCACCCCTCATTATTTACCCCTGGTGTTGCTGTGGTGCTGTTGACGTTTTCCTGTCAAACATAGCCCATAGCATCCAATAACAGTTTTTCCCCTATACCCTGGAATTATACACTCTATGTACAAGATTCATACCTTTGAAGTAGTTCATGCTAGAACTTATTTATATTTGTAATGTTAATCGGTGGGACACATGGGTCTATACAACCCCTTTCAATCTTGTTTAACTTCAATATGGCAATATTACTTATAGACCCACTAGTGAACTGCCTTCACTTATATCTGTTCCCTTGCAGTGGAATTCAATCTCATTAGTAATGGTTCACCCATCTCTAGCTTTTGTGTATGTCTAGGTCCCCTATATTCTGTATTACAAACCTCTGATTTTACCTTTACCATGGTTATAAAAGCAGAATCATACAGTATCTATCTTTTTGTGTCTGGCTTATTTCACTCAGCATTATGTTCTCAAGGCTCATCCATCTTGTCATATGCTTCAGGACATCATTTAGTTTTACTGCTGCATAATGTTCCATCATATATATATATATCACATTTTGTTAACCCACTCATCTGTTGATGGGTAATTGAAATATTTCCATCTTTTAGTGATTGTGAATAGCATTACTATGAACATCGGTGTGCAAATCTCTGTTTGTGTCACTGCTTTCAGCTCTTCTGGGTATATACCAAGTAGTGATATTGCCGGGTCATAGAGTAACTCAATATTTAGTTTTCTAAGGAACCACCAAACTCTCTTCCATAGTGGCTGGCACCATTATACATTCCCACCAGCAGTGCATAAGCATCCCAGCTTCTCCACATCCTCTCCAACACTGATAGTTTCCTGTTTGTTTAACAGCAGCCACAGTTATAGATGAGAGGCGGTATTTCATTTTAGTCTTGATTTGCATTTCCCTTATAGATAACAAAAATCATGATCTCTTTATGTCCTTTTTAGCCATCTGTACTTGCTCTTCTGAAAAATACCTATTCATATTTTTAGCTTATTTTATAGTTGTCTTGTTTATTCTTTTGTTCTTGAGTTGTATGATTTCTTTATGCATACAGTATATCAAACCTTTATCCATATATGGTTTCCAAATATTTTCTCCCATTGAATTGGCTGCCTCTTCACCTTTTTAACAAGTCTTTTGAAGTACAAAAGCATTAATTTTGAGGAGTTCCGATTTATCTAGTTTTTCTTTGGTTGCCTGTGCTTTGGGTAAAATTTAGGAAGCTAACTCCTATTACTATGTCTTCAAGATGTATCTCTACATTTTCTTCTACGAGTTTTATGGTACTGGTTCTTATATTTAAGTGTTTGATCCACTTAAAATTAATTTTTGTATAGGGTGTAAGGAAGAGTCCTTTTTCATTCTTTTGGCTATTGATATCCAATTCACCCATGCCCATTTATTGAAAAGGTTATTTTGTCCCAGTTCAGTGGATTTGGGGACCTTGTTGATGGTTAGTTGACCATAGATATGGTGGTCTGTTTCTGTACTCTTGATTCAATTCCGTTGGTCAATACTCCTATCTTTGTGCCAGTACCATGCTGTTTTGACCACTGTACTTTATAATAAGCTTTGAAATCAAGAAATGTTAAATCCTCCCATTTTGTTCTTCTTTTTCAAGGAAAATTTTTTAGCTATTTGTCTCTTTCTCTTCCAGATGAATTTGGTAACTAGTTTTTCCAAGTCTTCAAAGTAGGTTGTTGGAATTTTGATTGGTACAGGTTTGAATCTGTAGATCAGTTTGGGTAGAATGGATGTCTTCACTACATTTAACCTTCCAATCCATGAGCAGGGAATGTCTTTCCATTTATTTAGATCTTTATTTATTTCTTTTAGCAAAGTTATGTAATTTTCTGTGTATAGGTCCTTTACATCCCTAGTTAAGTTCATTCCTAGATACTTGGTTCTTTTAGTTACTAGAATGGAATTTTTCCTTTAATTAAGTGACTCAGTAGGTCATTGCTTGTATATAGAAATATTACTGGTTTTTGCACATTCATTTTATAACCTGCTACCTTGCTGAATTTATTAGCTCAAGTAACTTTGTTGTAGATTTCTCAGGATTTTCCAAGTATAGTATCATGTCATTCCAGTATCATCTGGAAATAATGAAAGTTTTACTTCTTCCTTTCCAATTTGGATGACTTTTATTTCTTTTTCCTGCATTATTGCTCAAGCTAGAACTTCTAGTGCAATGCTGAATAATAGTGGTGACAGAGGGCATCTTGTCTCATTCCCAATCTTGGGGGAAGACTTTCAGTCTCTCACCATTGAGCATGATGCTGGTTATAGGTTTTTCATATGTGCCCTTTATGATATTAAGGAAGTTGCCTTTGATTCCTACCTTTTGAAGTGTTTTTTATCAGAAAGGGATGTTGAATTTTGTGGAATGCTTTTTCAGCATCAATTGAGATGATCATGTGTTTTTTCCCTTTTGATTTCTTAATGTGCTGTATTACATTAATGGATTTTCTTGTGTTGAGCCACCTTTGCATCCCTAGACTAAACCCCACTTGGTTGTGGTGTATAATTCTTTTAACGTGTCTTTGGATTCTAAGTTTGCAAGTATTTTGTTGAGAATTTTTGCATCTATGTTCATTAGGAAGATTGGCCTGTAGTTTTCCTTTGTTATAGCATCTTTTGGTATTAGAGTGATGTTAGCTTCATAAAATGAGTTAGGTAGTGTTCCTTTTTCCTCAATTTTTTGGAAAAGTTTGAGCAGAGTTGGTGTTACGTCTTTTTTGGAATGTTTAATAAAATTCCCCTGTGAAGCCATCTGGCCCTGGGCTTTTCTTTGTAGGAAGATTTTTGATGACTGATTCAATCTCTTTACTTGTAACTGGTTTGTTGAGATCTTCCATTTCTTCTTGAATCCTTATAGCTTGTTCATGTGTTTCTAGGAATTTGTCCATTTCATCTGTTGTCTAGTTTGTTGGTATATTTATAGTATTCTCTTATGATTTTTTTTATTTCTTCAGGGTCCAAGGTATCAACCAGCCCACCCAATTTCTGATTTTGTTTATTTGCATCTTTCTCTCTTTTTTTTCCTTTGTCAGTCATGCTAGCAGCCCATCAGTTATATTGATTTTCTCAATCAATCAACTTTTGGTTTTATTGATTCTTTCTATTGTTCTTTTGTTCTCCCATTCATTTAACTCTGCTTTAATCTTTGTTATTTATCTTCTTCTATTTGCTTTAGGGTTAGTTTGCTGTTCTTTTTCTAGTTCCTCTAGGTAAGCAGTTAAGTCCTTGATTTTTGCTCTTCCTTTTTTTTCCCCTAATGTAGGCATTTAGAGTAATAAATTTCCCTTGCAGCACTGCCTTTGCCACATCCCATAAGCTCTGATATGTCGTATTCTTATTTTCATTCATCTCCAGATAGTTACCGATTTCTCTCAAAATTTCTTCTTTGACCTACTGGTTGTTGAAAAGTGTGTTATTTTATCTCCATGTATTTGCAAAAGTTCTCAGCCTGTGGTGGTTATTGATTTCTACTTTCATTCTATTGTGATCAGAGAAAATGCTTTGAATAATTTCAGTGTTTTTAAATTTATAAAGACCTGTTTTTTGTCCCAGCATATGTTCTATCCTGGAGAATGTTCCATGAGGACTAGAGAAGAATGTATGAATGTATATCCTGGTGTTTTGGGGTGTAGTGACCTATATTTTTTTAAGTCTAATTCATTTTTAAAAATTATTTAAGTTCTCTATTTCCTTGTTGATCCTCTGTCTGGTTGTTCTGTCTATAGAGGAGATGGTATATTGAAGTCTCCCACTGTTATTGTTGAAATGTCTATTGCTCCTTTCAGTTTTGCCAATTTTGCCTCATGTACTTTGGAGCTCCTTGATTGGGAGCATAAACATTTATGATTGTTATTTCTTCTTGGTGAATTGTCCCTTTTACTAATATATAGCATCCTTCTTTGTCTCCTATGATGGCTTTACATTTAAATCTATTTTGCCCAATATTAGTACAGCTACTCCTGCTTTCTTTTGGGTACAGTTGTGTAGAACATCTTTTCCCATTCTTTCACTTTCAATCTATTTGTAACCACGAGACTAAGATGAGACTCTTATAAGCAGCATATAGCTGGATCATATTTCTTAATCCATTTTGCCAGTCTGTATCTTTTTTTTTTTTTTTTTTTTTGCATGGACAGGTTCTGGGAATTGAACCCAGGTCTTCAGCATGGGAGGTGAGAATTCTGCCACTGAGCCACCATTGCACCACCCCAATTTTGAATAGTCTGTATTTTTTAATTTATAAGTTTAGTCTGTTAAGATTCAAAGTTATTACTGTAAAGGCATTTTTTGAATCCACCATCTTATCCTTTGGATTTTATTTGTCAGATATATATATTATTTTCCCTCTTTCTCTTTTTATCCTTCAAGTTACCCTTACTGATACTCTTCAATTCTATGCCCTCCTCCAGAACTCCCTCTCTTGTCTTTTTTTTTCAGCCAACAGAACTCCCTTTAGTATTTCTTGTAGAGCTGGTCTCTTGTTGAAAAATTCAGTCAGCATTTGATTATCTGTGAAAATGGTAATCTCTCCCTCACTTTTGAAGAGCAATTTGGCTGGGCACAGAATTCTTGACTGGAAGTCTTTATCTTTCAGGGTCTTAAATATATCATAACACTGCCTTCTTACCTCCATAGTACCTGTTGAGTAGTTTGAGCTCAGTCTTATGTGGTTTCCCTTTTATGGAGTAGATAATTTTTCTCTTGCCACTTTCAGGAGTTTCTGCTTCTCTTCAGTTTTTGACAGACTGTCTAGTATGTGTCTTGGAGTAGACCCATTTGGTATTATTCTATTTGGAGTTCATTTGGATTCTTTGATTTGCATCTCTTTGTCTTTTATAAGGGTTAAGAAGTTTTCCCGCATGATATCCTCAACTAATCTTCCTAGCCCTTTACTCTTCTCTTCTTCGGAGACACTGATGATTCTTAAATTTGAGTGCTTCTTTTGTCCATCATTTCCCTGAGATCCAATTCAAATTTTCCATCTTTTCTGCCATTTGCTTTTGTTTGTTCAAAATCAGTTGTCCTGTCTTCTAGTTTACTTATTCTTTCTTGTCCCTCTTCAAATCTGCTGTTATGTGTCTCTAGTATATATTTTTATTTGATCTACAGCATCTTTAATCTCAATGATATCTGCTATTTTTAATTTATTCTTTCAAATTCTTTTTTAATGCTCTTATAGTATCTTCTTTTTTTTCTTTTTTATTTTATTCTATTTTTTTTACATGGGCAGGCACCGGGAATCGAACCCAGGTGCTCTGGCATGGCAGGCAAGCATTCTTGCCTGCTGAGCCACCATGGCCTGCCCATTCTAGTGTCTTCTTCATCTCCTTTATGTCATTAGCCAACTGATTTTATTTTGTAGAGTTATATGAACATCTTTGATTAGTTGTTTTAAAGTCCATGTCTCCTCCATTTGGTTATTGGACTGGTGTATCTGTCTGCATGCTCATATGCTTTGAGACTTTCTGCTACCTTGGAGGCCTGCAATTAACTTGATAGTGCTGCTTTGGATGTAGATTTCCTTTGGTAGTCTAAAGTTTTGTATTTGCAGAATGGATGTGGAGTAGAATGTGGGGCATGCAGTGGGGCACAGTGGTGTGGTGATGGGTTGTGGCACAGGGATAGGTGCAGGTTGGGGGTGCTACACTGGTGCCCAGGAGCATGACATGCAGGGTTGTGGGCATATAGTGCAGAGGGCCATGGGGGCAGGTTGCAGCTAAGGCAGGCCTTGGAGCTCAGGAGCAAGACACAGCATAGGGGACACAGAGGCAGGGCATAGTGGAAGATGGGTGAGGGGCTGTGTGGATGCACGGGGGCTGGTTCATGGGCAGGATGTGGGTGGGGGTGCAAAGCATGGGGGTTGTGGGTATCAGCATGCAGCACTTGGAGCACAGAGGTCAGGGCACAGAAGCTGCAGTGCAGAAAAGGTGGGGGGAGGCAGTCCAGGGAGACCAGGCTGCAGATGAATGTGTGTGCAGGGGCAGGGCACAGATTGTGGGGGTTGAAGGGTGTGGATCAGGGAGCATGGCGCATGTGCACATGTCTTGGGGAAGTAATGCATGTGTGCCCAAGGCAGGGGCTGTGTGGCAAGAATGAGCATGTGAGCACCTGCCTGGTGTGGGAGCAGGGTGTGTGAGCATGGAGGGGTAAGGGTGTGTACATGCGTAGGGCAGGGGTGACTGGGGTTGGGGTGCACATGTGCAGAGCTGTCCGGGCAGGGTGCAGGAGTGTGTGACTGCGTGCATTGGGGGCAGGTGTTGTCTGGATGCCTGGGTGTCTGCAGGGGTAGGGAAGGGGAGGTGGGAGGTGGGAGATGAGGGGTTGGGTGTGAGTGCGTGGGTCCTAGGAGGGGCAGGGCGAGAGTATGCTTTGTAGGAGGGGTGAGTGGGGCTGGGACGGGCATGTGCTTGTGTGTACTTGTGCATGGGCGAGGGGTGTTGGGACAGGGGTTCTTGGAGTGCTGGGGGGAGGGTTTGGGTGTGTGCAGCGTGGGAGGGTTGCGGGACATGGGCATAGTGTGTTTAAAGAATGTGGCTTGGCTCACTCCTAGTTCCTGTCTCCCTGTCCCCCATTCCCCTATACTCCATCCCCACTGTCTGTGCACTCCTGAGGGCTACGACCTCCATTCGAAAAGGGGTGTGTTCAGCTGTTAGCACCCGCTGGAGGGGCTTGGGTTCCTGCATCTCAGTTCTCCAGACTTTGTGACCAGGTCTGCCCTATGTGATGCAGAAGACCCTCCCGGCTCACTCACACCCTGGAATTGCTGTCCAAGTCATTTTTCTGTCTTTTCTCTAGCTATTCCTTGGAGCACGGGTGAACTCCACCATCTTCCTGTATGAATTTGTAAAGAGTAAAATAAAAGCTATTCATAGAAATCAAGTGGTTAAATCCCCTGTGTATCCGAACTGTGTTCTCCTCCTTCCAAAAATAAAAGACAGCAGTGGCTGCTTGGTGGTGAGTCCGCCTTCAGGTTTCTAATGTAATTCTTGTTTTGGTTGGCTTCTTAGTGCCTCTTGTTCCTATTTCCCTAATCTGTTTCTCTGTATTTTCTGGTGACCAGGGACTACCCAGAAACCCTTTCACAATTTTTTCTTTCCATCTTAAATCAGCTAGAGTCTTCTTGTCACTTGAAACCAAGGTCTCTGGCTGACATGCTCTTCTCAGTTTTACCCAGCAAGCGGAAGTCCTGGTTGTTTGCTCTAGAGTAGTGAGGCATTTGGACTCTAACCATAGCCAAGGAGCCTGACGGTGGGTTAGAAGGAATCTTGGAGATGATTTTGTTCCCTGCCTATGTGGAGGACAATCATTTGCTGTAGTGGAAATAGCCCTGGACTAAGTTGAGAGTCTGCATTCAAGTTCTCATTGTCCCTTGCTCACGGTGGGATCTCAGCAAAATCGGTTAATATCCTGGATTACTTTGTGTACCTAACTTCCAAAGTGGGAGAGTTAGACTTGAATTTCCTCAAGATCTGCAGTTCTATGATTTTAAGCAGATCCAGCAATTTTATACTTTAAATCACAGCTCTTAATTCTGAATTCTCAGTCCCAGTAATTACATAATCCCAAATAAGTATAAATAATAATTAAAGCATCATGAGGTATATAGGAAGTAAATCTATACCCGTCTTTTGAAAGTTCAAACTCGTTTAATCTTTGACAAATCAGTAGCAGCACAGACATCCAGCTGTAATAATTTTTATGCTTGAAGGGGCACCATTTCTTGTAGTCACAGCTAAAGACATGACAGTTTTTAACAACTATGTTATTAGTTTTCTGTATTATAGCTTCTCAACTTATAAAATGCTGTTAATGCTGTGTGTTAAGTGTGATGTCTGTCCCCATAGCTTCTTAAGAATTCAAAATCCTATTTCGGATGAAACTCGGAAGATTAAAGCTGGACATAGTTGGCCTGTATGTTTATAGCAAGTCAGTAAGTTATACATTTTCCAGGCTGTAATTTTGAGTTTAGATGTTTGGATAATGAGTACTTTCATCTGCCTCCTTTGCTGCACAACCCAGCAGTGACAGTAGCATAGATATGCACAGCATTTTAATGCTTGAAAGAACCTAGTCCAACTTATATACTTTATAGATGAGAATAAAGAGGCTGAGAGATTAAGAGATTGTCCAAGGTCATGTAATTACCTTTAAGTTCAGTGATGGAGCAGAGACTAGAATCCAGGGCTTACATACCATAAGCAATATAATGGCCAAGATGGTGTTTCTCTTAATCACTGTTGAACCCCAGAGCTTTGCACATAGTGGATGTCAATCATTAAATGTCGACTCTCAATCAATCCCAGTACAGCTGACTGTATGCTATGACATGTGTACAAAGGAATCAGAGGAATATTCATAGTTAATTTTTAACAACACAGTTGGAATATTTCCAGGCTGAGAACCAGTGATTTATTTTAGTTGCTTAGGTTTAGTTTCAGGCTTCAAGTTGCTCAAATTGGTGACTGTTAATACGATATTGAAATATAACTGTCCTATAGACTTTCATTCTGAAAGCTTGAGTTGGTGTAGGATGGTGGTGGCATTATTAGTCTCTTTAAGTGGTTTATTAGAATGGTAATGTTGATGTACAGCAGGTGGTAGGGCACTTAATCTGTGCTCTGATTAAGAGGCCATTATCACGCTATCAATGTATTTGACATATGCACAGCATGGCTCACTGAGGAAGTAATCCTACTTCCTAAGGTAGTAGGATTATTTGCTTAGATTTTGATTTGAAATATTTATAGTATATTAAATAGCTCTGGCACTCATTTTAATGTAGCTAAAGCAGAATAGCAAATCTTCTTTGACAGAGTATAATGGCTTAGTTAAAATGTAGTTTATCAGATAAGACTGCTATGCTCAACAATAATACCCAACTGAGTTAAAATTAAGAGAAGCAGAGATAAAATCCCACTGAAGATGAGTTTAAAAATATGTCTGGATTAATTTTGGAATCTTGGTAATTAAGATGCAGTTGATATCATTTATTAGTCCTCCTCTGCTTCCTTCCATTATTCACTGGAATCACTTCTCAATTTAAGGCTCTTCTTTCATTTTCTGCTTTAGTGTGCTGACATTTCCTTCCTCTCCAGTGAGAAGTGAGAAGCAATCTTTTGCATCTTAAGTACTCTGGCACTGGAGGGTCTATTTGTACATACTCTTCAATACTAACAGATCTTGAGTCACCACAGTTTTTTAAGAGGAGCAGCATTGAATACTCAAGGACAATAGCTCCGAGTTTTCCCTGTGGTATTGCCCTTTCATAGAGTTTAGACTATAGCAGGGACTTTCCAGGATCTGTGTGAGCAGAGTACAGTGAACATTGTTTTTTCATTGAATTGAAGGTAGGAGAGGAGATGAAATAATCTGAGGATAGATAGCAACAGCTGTGAAGGAAGGTAAATGGAGGTGGGATTTCTAATCGCCAACAAAAAAATCACGTTGTATGAGTGCTATTTTTCAGCAAATGTTATCTAACATGGTAGTTACTCAATTGCTCTATTATCTAGTACTTCTGTGAAAATACAGGACAGGAATATTTATAATAAGAAGAATAATAAGAATAAATGTCCTGAGGCATCAGGAGATTAAGCCCTTTAAACAATTTTTTTTTCAAACCCCCAAAAGTGAGTGGAATCCTTTTAAAGTTAAAATAATATCTGAAACCACAAGCTCAAACAGAAAAAGCAGAGTTTTTTTCAGAGTTTGCAGGTTGTATGGAAGCAGTATTGAAGAGGTCAACTGCATCAATTCCCTGGATTCCACGGAAGTGTTTGCAAACACCCTTTTACATTTTTAAAGAAAACTTGCATCTTGTTTTGCATCATTTTAGTGCAACATATTTTTTAAATTAAATTCAAATTTGAAAAGTATGCATCTGCATTTAATGTATGTTGATATTCTCTATTAGCTACAAAAAAAAAACATTTCCTAAACCTTATTAGATAGCAGTATGCTATCTGAGGAGGGCTGATTTTACAGGTAGGTTAAGTGACTTCATTTATGATTACATCTGAGGGGTGTCGAAGGCACCTAGGCAAAAGTATATTCCTTACAAGATTAGAGGTTATACCAAAAAGAGAATTCTGTAAGAATCCTCAACCTAACTGACTTGAAGAATTACCCTAACTGGGTAAGGTGATAATTATCAGGAAATTCAATTCAATTCAACATGAATGTGTTCTATGGCTATGGTATGTAAGGCTCTGTACCCTCTTTTAGGAATGCAGGGGTGAAGGAAATGGATCCTGTACTCAGAAAGTTTATGGTTTGTTAGTGGATCACTGGTAAGTATATCCTTTCTTATATGATGCATCTTTTGTTCATGATAGGAAGAAATATGTGGATAGAGTGATACTTAGAACTGGTAAGCTTTGACTGGGAAGAGAGTACATACTCCTGGGGGAGTTTGGAGATTGAGATCCCAGGATTGATGGATAGATTGGGAAATCTGATGTTAGTCAGTGATATGTGTGCCATAAAGATAAGGTGGAGAAGCAAACTTTGTTTCCCCTCTCAATTTAAATTTTATATTGTGATGATGTAGGAATATGGCTAGGAGAATAGCTGATTGGCTGTCAAAAAGCCCAACAAGGTGGAATTTACCTGATGCTGCCTCACTTCAGGAGAGGTGGTTGTCTGAGTTTTCATGGATACCCATTGCTGTATTTGATGATTTTGCACTCTCTTGTTCTAAGTACATCCTAGACTCTGACTTTCTCTTCCTAATTCCCTTCTCTCTGATTACTGTCTTTCAGAGATTTCACTTTGTATAATTTATTGTCTTTCAAAGACCTCCTGCCACCACTCCTTCTCCTTGCTGCTGCTTCTGCAGAAAGTACTGGAAGTAATTGTGTGTGTGCATGAGAAAGAGAGAGAGGAGGTGGGAAGAGAGACTTCCTTCTTGGAAACCCTGAGGATTTTTTTCATTTGGATGCAAGGCACCACATTTTCACAATCTGATTGTCATTTGATTGCTCATTTAGAACAAATACACAGTGAAAAACCATTTTTCAGTTACTTAATTGCATTTGGTCAATGAAATGTTTACATCCTGTTTGCACTGTTAATATCTTGGCTGTTTTCTTATCTTTTTGGCAGTTGGGTAAATTAAACATGTATAATTTGTTGATATTTAAGAGTAATGCTTTAGTAGCATCCTCACTGTACTTCTTGGCACACTTTTGTTTGGCATATCTTCTCACGGCATGACCATGGGTTTTATGCTTCTCAGATTTTCTTTAAGGGCCTGGATTATTAAATAAAATGTTGTTAGAAGTGGAATTATAGGACTGGATAGAGATGGGGGCAGAGAATGTTAGGAGCATGGGTTTTTCTTGGGTCTACTAGGTAAGTTGCGTAGTCTCGGCAAGTTCCTTTACCTTTCTAAGCTTCGCTTTTTCTCCATTTGCCAAGTAGTGTTCATAACACTATTTACCTTTTAATGCTTTTTTGTTGTAATGACTAAATGAAATAATATAAATAAAAGCACAGTATAAGCTGTAAAGCACTTTACAACTTATTTCCCCCCTTACCACATAGTACAGTGCTAAGGATACAGTAGGAACCCAATTTAATGGCATATGAGATAATCTAATTCAACCTTCTCATTTCGCCAAGAGGAACCTGAAGTCTGTTATCACTGTGTGACCTGCTCGGAATCATCCAGCAGCTTATGACTACAAACTCAATAATCGTTCGGTTCTTCACCAACATTTCCTGCCTCTTCAAGACAGAAAAAATCTAATTCTTTGTGTCTTTTTCATTTCATATATGGAAATTAAAAATAAACAAAAATGAACTACATTTCTATTATGGAAAAATTTAAACATACAAGGAAGTAGAGAAGATAGTTGAGTAAACTGCCATGTGCCCGTCATCTAGTTCCAACAAGCATCAACCTATGGCCACTTCTGCCCCAACACTCCCCCCCCCAGCCCGTGGTATTCTGAATTAGATTATCTCATATTCCATTAAATTGGGTTCCTACTATATTCTTAGCACTGTTCTATATGTAAGGGGGGGGATAATGATAAAATGATATAATTCTAGACATTATGTCATTTCATCTGCAAATATTTCAATATGTACTCCTAAAAGATAACGACTAAAAACTACCATAGCACAATACCATTATCATTCCTAAAAGTTTAATATGCTCCTTAGTATCATTAGCATTATGCTATTAGCATTAAAATTCCCAATTACTTTATCAACTTAACATATAATTTTTTCCTCTTAATATCAGGATCTTGGTAATGTCCTCACCTCTAATCAATTGATGTGTCTTTTAAGTCTTTTAATCTATGGGTTTTCCCTCTGCATTTCTCTTTCTTTTTCACTGTATATTTTTTCTTCTCTAGAGTTTCTCACATCAAACCTGTGCCCATTGAGTTTGATATGTTCCTCTGTCCTTTGTAATTTCTGTCAGTTGGTAGTTAGATGTAGAGGCTTTATGAGATTCAAATTAGATTATTTTGGCACAATTACTTCATGGGTTGTATTGTGTTCATCACCAATAGAAGTCATAGACATATTGGGCCTGGTTTCTTCTCTCTCTCTCTCTCTCTGATGTGAACAACAATTGATCTACCATTCCTTTTCATTTATTGGCTGGAATACTTCTCTAAAGAGAAATATCCCATCTACTGATTGGCCAACAAGCAGCATAGTTGATAAAAGAAAGGCAGAATGAATACTTGGTTCTTGTTCTTTATTTCCCAGTTTTCAAAATAATGAGTTGGCTCCCCATCATCCCCAAGGTGACAATCAGAGCTTTTATTCGCTTTCAGTATCTTCGGGAGTCATGGGATTTAAATGAATTTGATTGATCTTAATCCATTGCAGTTAGTACTTTTACTAATGGTCAAATTTGGCTAGTACAAGCCCCTTCATGTTGGCTTCTGAGAAGTCTTTGATCGTTTCCTTGATATGTGACATGAAAACATTTTCCAGGTTTATCCTGTTTCCTGCTCATTTATCCAAATTTGAGAGGATAATCCAAACATTTCTTAATAACTTTCCTGACTCAGAATGTCACGGTTTAGTTTCAGTGGTTTCTTTGTGGTATTAGTCTTACAAACACTCAGAGCCACCGGGCTTTGAATTTGAGTCTGTACCATACAGCGGCATACCTGTGCTGGGTCTGTTCCACCATCATCAACATTGTGGCAGGTCTCGTCTGAGCCACTTTTGCTATACATTAATCTTGTAATTTCTGCAGTAAATAAATATCTCTTTGCAATTTGATCTTGCTGTAAAGATGTCTTTATTCAATAAGAAGTGATGTATCCTGCACATTCTGTCCCATAAGTGACTCGAATGCAAATGGCATTGCTTCGCATTTAAAACTGCTCGGGTTTCTTTGCCGATGTATTTTTCCCATCATCGCTGTCACCAGTAAACACCACTGTGATCAGTCAAAGTATTGAGCCAATAACAAGGTGTTTTTTAAAAAGGTGGATGGATTTTTTATTAAGTTTAGAAAAGAAATGGTTAGAATTTATTAGTCTGCATTTTGTGTGGAATATCAGAGAATTTAGGGGTCACCTCTTCATTTCATTAATGCAGAAAATGAAGCAAGCCCCAGGGAGGAAAGAGTTTGCCCCAGGTCACACAGATATTAGGTAGGTAGAAGACCCTGGCCAGAACTCGGATCTCTGGATGCAGAGTTCAGTTCTTTCTCCATTACATAAATTCAAGCCATTTCAATTGTTTTCAAGCTCCCATTGGTTCTCAGTTCTTTCTCTTTGCCTCTTTCTTTTTATTTTTGCAGTGACATTTTAGTTACATATAATGCAGTATACCTAGTCAATGGAGTACAGCTCAGAGGCAGTCCGTCTTTATGCCAAAAATAGATCCTTTTGCTATATCCACGCTGATTTTGGGAAGGTGGATTTTAGTTTTATTCCAGCATCTCTGTAATCCCTCTGGGTCCCTAGAGTTCAGTGTGATTTAGAGAAACTTTCTTCTACTTTGTTTCAAGTTTTATTCAGTTAACATTTAATTCGAGGCACTTTAATCAAAGGTAACAATAAAATTATGGCCCAAGGGAACAGAAACTAATTCAGAACTACAAATACTATAAACATTCTTATATATAATAATATTGATTTTGGCACATAGAAATTTTCACTGAGGTCATAGACTTAAATATTCTTGGAAATAATTGGGTTAATTTTTATACATTTTAACATGTAAAAGATGATTATTCTTGCTTTAAAAATAGATGACTCAACCATTTTAGATTCCCTTTAGAAAGAAATGTGTTCCTGTTGAAGATTATTTGAGTGAACATTTTCACTAGTTACATTAGTTCTCTATGAAAGCATTTTGCAGTGATTATACATCTGTCTTTCTGTGGCATTTAATGAAGAAGAGGCTTAGTGAACTACTTGGGATGGAAATTTTTCAGAGTAGAAACAGGGAATGTAATTGTAAAGTCCAGCAAATCTCTGTGAAAACTACCAGCTTTGCTATTTACCAAGGATTTCAAAATTCTTTTCCTCCCTGTTTACCTCTTCTTCACTCATCCCTTTGTCTATGATGATAGCATAGGGATGAATTGCTGAAAATTTTACTAGGTATTGTAACACTAATAAATTTTAGATGAGCTTGGCAGCTGAAATGCTTTCCAGTAATGTTAAAACAAGATGAGGAGAAGGAGGGGAATTTATTTTTGAAGGCTTGCTCCTGCTCCAGCCTGAGCAACTCTGCTCTTATTTGTTCCCTTTATGGGGTCCCATGGATGGTTTTATTTGTAGAAATGTTCCCAATGCTAAGATTTAGGAAACACTGGATAGCAGGGGAGAGACAGTAAATTATAAGCAGAATAAGGGTGACCGACCAGAAGAAGCCAATATACCAGAAACCATGAAAAGCAGCAGCTAAAGGTCTGGCTATAAGGCAGGAGAAAGAAAAACCACAAGTATGGACTGAGAGCTCACATTCCACAGCCGTCAGGGGCTATCCAGAGTGGAGAAGACCTGTACACCTTGGCAGCTCTTCAGTGCACTGTCGCTGGCACTGGTGAGCAGTGATTGAGTGCTTGCACTACACCGGGCAGGGTTCTAACATCTGGGGTACTAAGATATACTTAGCACAGAATGCTAAATGGAGGGAGGAACATACATCGAAATAAAAATACAAGTCAGCACAGGCTATATGGCACCGGAGAGTATTAGAAAAGTTCAGAGGAGGGAGGAATTGTGGCGAGTTGGCGTCCCCGGGGAGTCACAGGCAACTATAACCAATTCTGATAGTGGTTTGTCAGATCCATATTGTCTTGTTTCCAGGCCCATGACCTCCCTTACAATTTCAGCTGCGGTCATGCAGGTGAGCTCTAACCAATGGAAGGTTAACAGGTATGGCGTGTGCCATTCTCAGGCCTAGACTATAAAACTCTCCTATATATGAGCCTTCACGCACCTTTAAAAAATGCATTTATTTATTTTTTGTTACAGCAGTTGTAGATTCACAGAAAACTCATGCAGAAAATACAGAGTTCTTATATACTCTTCCTGTTTCTCCTTTTTGCATCAGTGTGGTGCCTTTGTTGCAACTGATGAAATATTGTTCTTATATTATTAGCTATAGTCTATATTTTACATTAGCATTCACTTTTTGGGTTGTGTAGTTTCACTCTGGTAACATATATACTACCTAAAATTAAACATTCCAGCCACTTTCAAATATATATTTCAGTGGTGTTTAGTACAGTCACAAAGTTGTGCTACCATTACCACCATCCTTAACCCAAACTTCTCCCCCCTAAGCAGAAGCTGTGTACCAAATAGTGTGATTTACATTTTTACCCCCACCGCTCCCCCTGGTAAACTATATTCTACTTTCTGACTTTATGAATTTGTGTATTCTGGTTATTTCCTATTGGTGAGATCACACAATTTCTGTTCTTTTGTGTCTGACTTATTTGACTTGGCATGACGCTTTCAAGGTTTATCCATGTTATAACAAGTATCAGAACATCTTTCCTTTTTACAGCGGAATAATGTTCCATCATACCTAAATATCACATTTTGTTTATCCATTCTTCCTTTGTTGGGCATTGGGGTTGCTTTCACCTTTTGGCAATTGTGCATGCTTTTTTTTATTTCTGCTGCAACCAGAGTGGAAGCTGAGTGTTAAAGATGGCGACACCATCAGATGGAAAGAACTTACTTCCTGGGTTCCTGAATCATGGCTTGGCATGCTGGCCATCAATCAGGAAAATGCAGTTTGGACTTTATGAGAATAACAAATAAACTTCCATTGTATTAAATCATTGAGGTTTTGGTGTTTATCTCTCACAGCAGCTTATGTTATCTAACTAATAATGAAGGTGAGGCTGGAATGTTGAAGAATATGTAGGCGTTAGATAATTTCAGAAGATACTAATACTAAGGTATCTGAGCCAGGAAGAATGAAATGATCAAGTTCATGAAGGAAGGAATGCAAAACCATGAGCTTCAGTGGAATGTTCAAGATGGAGAATTAGGATCAGAGAGTTGGATAGCTTCAGTTTATGGTCACTAAGGAGCTTGGACTTAATTTTGGACCTGATTTTATTGTTGAGGAAAGAAAAAGAGAAAATTATTGTCCTTTAGAAAAATGAAGGTCTGTTGTTTCTATGGTGGGGGAGTCATATTCTAGAAAGATTCATCTAGTGGTAGTGTATGGATGGATTAGTTGTTGGCAAGCTCAGAGTGGAGGCACAGAGACCTTTTTGGAGACTGTGGGTTAGTGCCTGGACTGTAGTGGAGGAAGGGATCAAAATCATAGGCTGAATGAGTGATTCATTACCACGTATGAATGTGGATAACTAATTGTAGGGTGGTGAGAAAGGAAAGAAGGAACATGACTTCCAGGTCAGTATGTTACCCAGAACAGGGAGTAATGCTTTGGGCCACAAAGAAAAGACAGTGGTATGCTAGCTATTGACTTGAAGAAAGCAAGGTAGTAGATAATATGTTTTGGAAAGCTCACCATCAGAATAGTTAACATAAGAAAAGCACATAGGAGAGAATGTCTGTTCACAAATCCATTTTGTTTTCCTGGATACACAGAAAGACTACACTTCCCAGCTTTTTTTGAAGCTAGATGAAAATATTCTAGCCAAAGGATTATGGGTAGAAATGGGATATGCCACTTTCAGGTCTGTTCATAAAATACTGTTGGATTTCCCAGTCTCTCTCCCTTTTCTGTGGCAATCATAGGAGTTATGTCCCAAATGATGAGCTGCAATATGGAAGAATCCTGGATCCTTGAGTCCCCACTTGGATGAAAGCTGTCCAGAAGGTCAACCAAATATATTGAACATGACTTGAGAGAGAAATGAATCTTAATTGTTTATACCACTGATATTTTAGGGTATATTTATTATAATCTAATTTCTTTCTGAATAATGGACAAATACTTAGTCGTTCAGCAAACTTTTATTTAACATTTAATATGTCAAAGACATGAGACTAGACCCTAAAAAAAAAAACTATCTATTCAATATCTCCTCGTGGAATATCCCCTTGATAGCATTGTTCCAATAGATTTTTATAACTTAGAAATTCACTAAAATTTTTATTTTCTCTACCTCCTGTTTCTCTTTATTCTCCCTTTTTTTGGGGGGGGTCTTATTAATAAATTCTGGTCCTTCTGTCAGTTTTTAAAACAGGAGAGTTGACAGTGTGTTTTGACTCTGCCTTTTATTAAATTACTTTTTGACAAAACTTCTACTTAACAGGTGAGAGAAGCTTAAAACAAGGAAAACTTATATGACAGTATCTTGCCTGAGATAGTTTTGGGGGTATTGATGCAGACAGTTTAGACTCTCTTTTATTTTTTCCTTTTCTGACAGCCAGCCAATTTCATGATGCCGTAACATCTGCCCACGTGTCCCGGAGATCTGAGCAGAGATTGAAAACCTTGATCACCTTGGGAATTCCAATTTTGCAGCAGGAAGTTAAATAACCTGAAGTATTTTTGAAACAGACTTGTGTCCCTTTTCTCTGTCAGATCTACCTTCCTACTTGAATATGGGAGGCTGAGGTGAGTATTTGTCAAAGAATAAGTTAATTTTCAATGTACTTGCTTTTAAAGCTCCATCATTATTTTTAATGAACACTTCTTGAGTAATGACCAGTTTTCCATTCTTACTATGGAAACTGTAGGCAGACTTGATCTCTGAAAAACAGATTATTAGCCTTAATTAATGTCTCTTTGTGCTTTTATTGAAAGGAAGTTCTGAGTGGATTGGAATGTGATAGCTAATATACAGATTAAACATTTTTCCCGTAAATAAAAGAAGCTTTATTATTTTTATGATTATAAACATAGTATGTAAATAATAAAAAATGAACTAATACAGAAAATCATAAGAATGAATACAAAAGTATTCCTAAATCTACCACACAGGGAGAACTGTTGTTACTATTTTGGTGTATATCCTTCAAGCCTTCTCTACACACACACACACACACACACACACACACACTTTTAAATAAACAGAATCCCACATCAGATGTCTTTTTAATTTAAATTTTCACTTACAACCTGAATGGAATTGGCATGTTAATCAATCTAGAGAAATAAAACAATCTTAATGGCTATAAGACAGTTCCTTGTAGGAAACTATTGTAACTAATGTAACCAGTCCTCTGTTGATGGACATTTGCATTGTTTCCAGTTTTTTACTACGATAAATAATGCTTTAATGGACTTACAAGTACATCTCCGCAAATTAGTGTGGGTAATGTAAATCACTAGGGTGAAATGGTGGGCAGGAGGAAGAGGTAAGCACATTTAGCATTTCCAAATGTAATATTACTGGAAGAAGAACACATCTGTTATTTTGGCTAATTTAGAAGGACTCCTTAATTTAAAGTGATCAAGAGAAGAAGTTAATTCTTCTGTTCTATCTCAAGTAAGTCAAACTATCTGAAATAGATGAGGGAATCTATGCTGCTTCTAAACGCCATCTCTGGGTCTTGAAAATCTTCCTTTGTTTTGGAGTCTTGTGTTCATTGTATGACAAACAATGCATTATAATGTACTAGAACAATGCATTAATAGATTTATTAAAGCTGAATCCATGAGGTAAGCCTAGTGTGATGGCAAGAAGGGTAAGGGTTTTGTTGAAGCAGATCGATGCGGCCCATTTGCTCTAAACTACTCTGTGGGATCTTTCACGACCTCCACTCTGTTCTACTGTGTGGTGAAGTCCTTCAGGTTGTTTCATAAGTGTTTTATCCCACATCCCTGCTGAAGAAAATGGTACTATTTGATGTACCTATTTCCTTATCTCTTTTCTCTCCCTCACATTACATACATTAGACAAATACCTTGCAAAGGCAAATAGGAAGAGTTTGAAGTTCAATAATTGCAAACACCGACTTTGAATAACACTGACAGGATAATGCAAGTTAGTGTATTTGGTAAAAAAATTCAGAAGAGACAAACAGAAACTCTGGGGTCTTAGGGAGTTTACACAACAAAGGTTTATTTCTTGCTTTCCGAAATTCTGATGTGCATCTCATGATTACTCACGGCAAGTTTCCTCTATGTGGTCTCTCATGGGCATAGGCCCTTTCTTTGAGACTCTACCATGTCAACGTATGGCTTCTAAGGCACCTGTGTTAGTTAGATTCAGTTGTCAACTTGGCCAGGTGAGTATACCTATTTCTGTTGCTGCAGACACAAACCAATGTTACGTGAATCTCATCTATTGCTAATTACATCTGCAGTCGGCTAGGAGGCGTGTCTGCTGCAATGAGTGACGTTTGACTTAATTGGCTGGTGCTTAAATGAGAGAACGCAATGTAGCACAGCCTAAGCAGCTCAGCATTCCTCATCTCGGCACTCGCAGCTCAGCCCAGGCCTTTGGAGATGCAGAAAGAAGTCACCCCGGGGAAAGTTGTTGGAACCCAGGGCCCTGGAGTGAAGACCAGCGGAGACCATCCTGTGCCTTCCATGTAAGAAAGAACCTCAGTGGAAAGTTAGCTGCCTTTCCTCTGAAGAACCAACAAAATAAATCCCCTTTTATTAAAAGCCAATCTGTCTCTGGTGTGTTGCATTCCGGCAGCTAGCAAACCAGAACAGCATCCCTCTTAAATGCCTCAGCTCAGAAGTGACACACGCTTCCTCCTTGTCATCCACTGGCCACATGATTCCCACTTCATTGCATGGGGACTGGGAAATGCAGCGTGGCACACAGAACATTTGGTTTCACAACTGTGAGCCATGGTCTGGGCTGGTGTCCATTCACACTTCTCCTTCTTACCAGTAGGTGAACTTGGACAAGTGGGTTCATGCTTCTGTAACTTGATTCCCTCATTTGTAAAATGGGGATCAGAATCCTTCTTTCATGTGGTGTTGAGTGAAATTATATGTATTTAAGCACATAGCAAATTCTCCAGAAAAGAAATGATAAAAAAGAAAAGAAATGATAGCTGGTGATATTAGTGGTAGTGGCCCTGGGAAATGAATATAATCGCAGTCATTCAGGACTTGAATTGGCAGAATGAATGTGCTCTAGGATTTCAGAGAAGAGGGTGACAGTGGAACTCTTCATGGAGGAGGATGTATTTGATCTAGGCTCTAAAAAATTTGCTCCTTTCTTTTTAAATCCCTGGAGAATGAAGTAGCCTTGAGGAGAAGGAGTTTCCAGGGAAGAAAATCGGTACTGAGGAGATTTCAGTGTTGTGACCTAAAATGAAAAATAAATTATGAGCATATGACAGGTAAGCTGGTATTGGTTATGAGTCAGTAGTCTATGCTTTATAAATAAAAGGCTACCATCATGGTTAAATTATTTGTGGGGTGTGCTGCTAGGCCAAGTGGAACCATCTCAAGTTTTGACCTCTAGAATCCCGAGTTGGGGAAGAAGCATCACTCTGATGGGTCCTGTCTCTCCAGGAAGTTTGAAGAACATTGACAGTCAGATGCATTTGCACTTTTTCAAACCAGAGGTCTTTATTGAGCTTGACTATGGAGACATAGGTGAATAAGGCTTTTCCCTGCATCTGGAACCAACCTGCAGTCTGGCTCTTTCATTGTTGACTTCAGAGCCTTGCTTCTGACATCTGTGCTTGTCTCTTGATTTGGGGGACTTGTCAAGTCTCACCACTCTGCTTTGCTTGATTTGCCTCTCCCCTCAATCTGTGGCACTGCTTGCTGCCTTGATTTTGGGTATTCCCACAACTTTTGGTGAGCTGTTGCTCCAGATGACCCTTGCTTCAGGGAACCTCTTTGGCCAGACCAAGCTTATTTCCAGGGTCTCGTGGTCTACATGGGGAGCACACTGATGCCAGGTAGTATGCTGTGCTGGTAAAGACCAAATGCCACAGAGCCAGTCTGCTTGGCTCAGAATTCTGTTTCTGCCCTTACTGGCTGAAGGAATTTAGGGGCCTCTTCGTGCCTCAAGTTTCTCATTTGGACAATG
Organism: Tamandua tetradactyla; assembly: GCF_023851605.1. Lineage (NCBI taxonomy): Eukaryota > Metazoa > Chordata > Mammalia > Pilosa > Myrmecophagidae > Tamandua > Tamandua tetradactyla. The sequence goes on along the minus strand of NC_135331.1, from coordinate 76,695,597 downwards.
GGGATAATATTAATACTGCAGCTTCATGGCATTGTTGTGAGGATTAAATGCAGATTAAATTAAATGAGTAAAAGTGCTTGGAGTAATGCGTGGCATATAGTAAGGCTCAATGATCTTCAGCTAGTATTCTTTAGAACAAGTGTGTCCTGGGAGCAGAAGGAAGGAAGTAGTTAATTTGGATCTGATGAGCTGGGAAGATCTCTACAGAAATGACACTTGAGCAGAGTTTAGATGGATGAGTGACTTCCCGAAGGTGAGTTAGAGGATGGGCAATCTAAGGGGATGGAAAGGCTGGTGCAAAGACTCAGGTATGAAACATAAAACAGGAAGTTCACCACGTATGGAACACTGGATGAATGACAGGGAGGATGATGAGTGATGAGCTGGAGAGGTGGGACAGGGAAAATTGCGAAGATCTGTAAGTGATAAATCAGTAAATTGATACTTTATTCCCAGGCAGTAGGAAGCCAATGAAGTAATTATGGCTAAGTGTGTAAGATCACACGGGCTAAAAGATGAATTACAGTGGTATTGTGTATTGACAAGGACACCTGTTGAAGAGACTATTTCATTAATCCAGCGGGAGAAATCATGTGGGAACTTTATGTAATAGCCATTAATGATTGCTGGCTCTCCCTTGCTTCTTCTTACTGGGTTTTTGAATGGTATAGGAGGTTTTTGGTTTGTCTGTTTTGTTTTGTTTCTTATTTTTATTTACTTACTTTTTTGCCCCAAATCACAATACGAAAATTAATTGTTATATTTATACTAGCAATTCACAAACAAAAATTCAGTAATTCAGTATGCTGCTCTTCTCTCCACCCATCCGCTGCATTAGTCAATTTGAAAACTATTCTATGGCCACTGAAGTCTATTATGGGTTAAAACTTCTTTGACACAGTGCTGTAGTTTTAAGTATGCATGAGCTTAGAATCACTCAAGAATTTAGTCCTTGGTCTGCTTCACTTGCCATATCATTAGCAATATCCCTGGGTGCATGACCTAGGGTTAAGGATTAAGTTTAAGAACTATCTTGACATTTTTCTGCTTGCCTTGGTGGACTTAAACTGAGTTTCATTAAATATTTAATTTTATTTGGTTTGCTGCAGGGGTAAAGTCTAAAAGAACTCTGAATGATCTTTTATTTTCACTGTTCACCTACAGTTCTTGTTCTCAAATGAAAGGAACCTGCCTTCAGATGCAACATTGTTTCAAGAATTTTACTAGCATATGCCCTACCTCAAGTGTTTTTAATTATGTTCCTATAGAAATAATCCCTTAAGAGCTACCTGCACAGGGGTGGTAACTGTGTCCAATTTGAATTCAAGCTACATTTCTTATGCAAACGTTCTCTTCATTTATAAAGCTCGTTTTTTTTGTTTGTTTGCTTTGTTTTTTAATCTTGCTCTATACCTCCTGAAAATGTAGCAGAGCTACCCAAGGTTTTAGAAATTCTTTTCTTAGAGCTGCTAGGGCAAAAATCTACAAAGAAGGCAGAAAACCCTGGCAGAGCTCTTTTCTTCAAACATATTTCTGGTTAGCTAAGAAAACAACTGCTCATGCCATGCAATTCAACATTCCTTTTCATTAATACTGAATAAAAGGTCTTTAGAGTTGGTCAATTTGCTTCTCTTTGAAACATGCCTCTTCATTAAAGAGGCCTTAGAAAATGTTCAACCCAATCTGAATAATAATCAGGCTCCCCTACCCTTTCCCTTTTTTGCTTTGGGTCTTCAGAGTCTGAGAAAGCAACTGGCCTTGCCTCCCAAAGTGATTGCCCCAGAGATAATTAATTAACCTGGTGAATACAATGCTAGAAGCTTTGTCTCCCTTTCTCTGTTTTTCTCTCTCTCTGTCAGAGAAGTGCTGTTTTTGAGGAACTTTGGTTATCACTGAAGACTCCTCTTTGCTAGAGCTTCCTTTGAGAATCTCTCTGGGTATGCCTGAAAGATCAAAGGAATTAAAGATCATCTATGCATCCCAAGCCACAAAGGGTCCCACTTTAAATTTTCTTTTCTTTACTTACATTGCCATCTTCCTTTGGAAAGGAATTCAGCTGATGCCCTCAGTCTCTGGAGGATTCATGAGGAATATGAGTGCTGTCTTCAGATATCTGAAAATCCGTCAAGTGGAGGAGGGATTTAACACATTCAGTATATAGCTCTCAGTTATAGTATTCAGATGAGTGGGTAAAAAATGTCAGGAGGCAAACATTTTCCCAGTGTGGGTTTTTTTTTTTTTTTTTTAATTTTTTTGGTTTGTGGAATACTAATGGGTGTTGGAAGTGGAGTGTGAAAGGTTTTAAGGCTAAATAAATTAGGAAATGCTGGGTTAATGTTGTTAAATGGATTTCTTTATCAAAGCGAATGAGTGCTGTACCTAAGAGAAGCATATGATATATCATGCTTCTTAAATGTATTTTTTTATTAATTAACAGAAAAAAAGAAATTAACCCAACATTTGGAAATCATACCATTCTACATATGCAATCAGTAATTCTTAACATCATCACATAGATGCATGATCATCGTTTCTTAGTACATTTGCATCGGTTTAGAACTAGCAACACAACAGAAAAAGATATAGAATGTTAATATAGAGAAAAAAATAAAAGTAATAATAATGGTAAAAAAAAAAACCTATAGCTCAGATGCAGCTTCATTCAGCGTTTTAACATGATTACCTTACAATTAGGTATTATTGTGCTGTCCATTTTTGAGTTTTTGTATCTAGTCCTGTTGCACAGTCTGTATCCCTTCAGCTCTAATTACCCATTATCTTACCCTGTTTCTAACTCCTGCTGGACTCTGTTACCAATGACATATTCCAAGTTTATTCTCGAATGTCGGTTCACATCAGTGGGACCATACAGTATTTGTCCTTTAATTTTTGGCTGGACTCACTCAGCATAATGTTCTCTAGGTCCATCCATGTTATTACACGCTTCATAAGTTTATCCTGTCTTAAAGTTGCATAATATTCCATCGTGTGTATATACCACAGTTTGTTTAGCCATTCTTCTGTTGATGGACATTTTGGCTGTTTCCGTCTCTTTGCAATTGTAAATAATGCTGCTATAAACATTGGTGTGCAAATGTCCGTTTGTGTCTTTGCCCTTAAGTCCTTTGAGTAGATACCTGGGTCGTATGGCAATTCTATATTCAGCTTTTTGAGGAACCGCCAAACTGCCTTCCACAGTGGTTGCACCCTTTGACATTCCCACCAACAGTGGATAAGTGTGCCTCTTTCACCGCATCCTCTCCAGCACTTGTCATTTTCTGTTTTGTTGATAATGGCCATTCTGGTGGGTGTGAGGTGATATCTCATTGTGGTTTTGATTTGCATTTCTCTAATGGCCAGGGACATTGGGCATCTCTTCATGTGCCTTTTGGCCATTTGTATTTCCTCTTCTGGTAGGTGTCTGTTCAAGTCTTTTTCCCATTTTGTAATTGGGTTGGTTGTCTTTTTGTTGTTGAGTTGAACAATCTCTTTATAAATTCTGGATACTAGACCTTTATCTGATATGTCATTTCCAAATATTATCTCCCATTGTGTAGGCTGTCTTTCTACTTTCTTGATGAAGTTCTTTGATGCACAAAAGTGTTTAATTTTGAGGAGTTCCCATTTATTTATTTCCTTCTTCAGTGCTCTTGCTTTAGGTTTAAGGTCCATAAAACTGCCTCCAATTGTAAGTTTCATAAGATATCTCCCTACATTTTCCTCTAACTGTTTTATGTCTTAGACCTAATGTTTAGATCTTTGATCCATTTTGAGTTAACTTTTATATAGGGTATGAGATATGGGTCTTATTTCATTCTTTTGCATATGGATATCCAGTTCTCTAGGCACCATTTATTGAAGAGACTGTTCTGTCCCAGCTGAGTTGGCTTGACTGCCTTATCAAAGATCAAATGTCCATAGATGAGAGGGTCTGTATTTGAGCACTCTATTTGATTCCATTGGTCGATATATCTATCTTTATGCCAATATCATGCTGTTTTGACCACTGTGGCTTCATAATATGCTTTAAAGTCAGGCAACGCGAGACCTCCAGCTTCGTTTTTTTCCCTCAAGATGTTTTTAGCAATTCGGGGCACCCTGCCCTTCCAGATAAATTTGCTTATTGGTTTTTCTATTTCTGAAAAATAAGTTGTTGGGATTTTGATTGGTATTGCATTGAATCTGTAAATCAATTTAGGTAGGATTGACATCTTAACTATATTTAGTCTTCCAATCCATGAACACAGTATGCCCTTCCATCTATTTAGGACTTCTGTGATTTCTTTTAACAGTTTTTTGTAGTTTTCTTTATATAGGTTTTTTGTCTCTTTAGTTAAATTTATTCCTAGGTATTTTATTTTTTTAGTTGCAATTGTAAATGGGATTCATTTCTTGATTTCCCCCTCAGCTTGTTCATTACTAGTGTATAGAAATGCTACAGATTTTTGAATGTTGATCTTGTAACCTGCTACTTTGCTGTACTCATTTATTAGCTCTAGTAGTTTTGTTGTGGTTTTTTTCGGGTTTTCGACGTATAGTATCATATCGTCTGCAAACGGTGATAGTTTTACTTCTTCCTTTCCAATTTTGATGCCTTGTATTTCTTTTTCTTGTCTAATTGCTCTGACTAGAACCTCCAACACAATGTTGAATAATAGTGGTGATAGTGGACATCCTTGTCTTGTTCCTGATCTTAGGGGGAAAGTTTTCAATTTTTCCCCATTGAGGATGATATTAACTGTGGGTTTTTCATATATTCCCTCTATCATTTTAAGGAAGTTCCCTTGTATTCCTATCTTTTGAAGTGTTTTCAACAGGAAAGGATGTTGAATCTTGACAAATGCCTTCTCTGCATCAATTGAGACGATCATGTGATTTTTCTGCTTTGATTTGTTGATATGGTGTATTACATTAATTGATTTTCTTATGTTGAACCATCCTTGCATACCTGGGATGAATCCTACTTGGTCATGATGTATAATTCTTTTAATGTGTTGTTGGATACGATTTGCTAGAATTTTGTTGAGGATTTTTGCATCTATATTCATTAGGGAGATTGGTCTGTAGTTTTCTTTTTTTGTAATATCTTTGCCTGGTTTTGGTATGAGGGTGATGTTGGCTTCATAGAATGAATTAGGTAGTTTTCCCTCCACTTCGACTTTTTTGAAGAGTTTGAGGAGAGTTGGTACTAATTCTTTCTGGAATGTTTGATAGAATTCACATGTGAAGCCGTCTGGTCCTGGACTTTTCTTTTTAGGAAGCTTTTGAATGACTGATTCAATTTCTTTACTTGTGATTGGTTTGTTGAGGTCATCTATTTCTTCTTGAGTCAAAGTTGGTTGTTCATGTCTTTCCAGGAACCCGTCCATTTCATCTAAATTGTTGTATTTATTAGCGTAAAGCTGTTCATAGTATCCTGTTATTACCTCCTTTATTTCTGTGAGGTCAGTGGTTATGTCTCCTCTTCCATTTCTGATCTTATTTATTTGCATCCTCCCTCTTCTTCTTTTCGTCAATCTTGCTAAGGGCCCATCAGTCTTATTGATTTTCTCATAGAACCAACTTCTGGCCTTATTGATTTTCTCTATTGTTTTCATATTTTCAATTTCATTTATTTCTGCTCTAATCTTTGTTATTTCTTTCCTTTTGCTTGCTTTGGGATTCGTTTGCTGTTCTTTCTCCAGTTCTTCCAAGTGGACAGTTAATTCCTGCATTTTTGCCTTTTCTTCTTTTCTGATATAGGCATTTAGGGCAATAAATTTCCCTCTTAGTACTGCCTTTGCTGCGTCCCATAAGTTTTGATATGTTGTGTTTTCATTTTCATTCGCCTTGAGGTATTTACTAATTTCTCTTGCAATTTCTTCCTTGACCCACTTGTTGTTTAAGAGTGTGTTGTTGAGCCTCCACGTATTTGTGAATTTTCTGGCACTCCGCCTATTATTGATTTCCAAGTTCATTCCTTTATGATCCGAGAAAGTGTTGTGTATGATTTCAATCTTTTTAAATTTGTTAAGACTTGCTTTGTGATCCAGCATATGGTCTATCTTTGAGAATGATCCATGAGCACTTGAGAAAAAGGTGTATCCCGCTGTTGTGGGATGTAATGTCCTATAAATGTCTGTTAAGTCTAGCTCATTTATAGTAATATTCAGATTCTCTATTTCTTTATCGATCCTCTGTCTAGATGTTTTGTCCATTGATGAGAGTGGTGAATTGAAGTCTCCAACTATTATGGTATATGAGTCTATTTCCCTTTTCAGTGTTTGCAGTGTATTCCTCACGTATTTTGGGGCATTCTGGTTCGGTGAGTAAATATTTATGATTGTTATGTCTTCTTGTTTAATTGTTCCTTTTATTAGTATATAGTGTCCTTCTTTGTCTCTTTTAACTGTTTTACATTTGAAGTCTAATTTGTTGGATATTAGTATAGCCACTCCTGCTCTTTTCTGGTTGTTATTTGCATGAAATATCTTTTCCCAACCTTTCACTTTCAACCTATGTTTATCTTCGGGTCTAAGATGTGTTTCCTGTAGACAGTATATAGAAGGATCCTGCTTTTTAATCCATTCTGCCAGCCTGTGTCTTTTGATTGGGGAATTCAGTCCATTAGCATTTAGTGTTATTACTGTTTGGATAATATTTTCTTCTAACATTTTGCCTTTTGTATTTTATATATCATATCTGACTTTCCTTCTTTCTATGCTCTTCTCCATACCTCTCTCTTCTGTCTTTTCGTATCTGACTCTAGTGCTCCCTTTAGTATTTTTTGCAGAGCTGGTCTCTTGGTCACAAATTCTCTCAGTGACTTTTTGTCTGAGAATGTTTTAATTTCTGCCTCATTTTTGAAGGACAATTTTGCTGGATATAGGAGTCTTGGTTGGCAGTTTTTCTCTTTTAGTAATTTAAATATATCATCCCACTGTCTTCTAGCTTCCATGGTTTCTTCTGAGAAATCTACACATAGTCTTATTGGGTTTCCCTTGTATGTAATGGATTGTTTTTCTCTTGCTGCTTTCAAGATCCTCTCTTTCTCTTTGACCTCTGACATTCTAACTAGTAAGTGTCTTGGAGAATGCCTATTTGGGTCTAATCTCTTTGGGGTGCGCTGCACTTCTTGGATCTGTAATTTTAGGTCTTTCATAAGAGTTGGGAAATTTTCAGTGATAATTTCTTCCATTAGTTTTTCTCCTCCTTTTCCCTTCTCTTCTCCTTCTGGGACACCCACAACACGTATATTTGTGCGGTTCATATTGTCCTTGAGTTCCCTGATACCCTGTTCAAATTTTTCCATTCTTTTCCCGATAGTTTCTGTTTCTTTTTGGAATTCAGATGTTCCATCCTCCAAATCACTAATTCTATCTTCTGTCTCTTTATATCTATCATTGTAGGTATCCATTGTTTTTTCCATGTTTTCTACTTTATCCTTCACTTCCATAAGCTCTGTGATTTGTTTTTTCAATTTTTCTATTTCTTCTTTTTGTTCAGCCCATGTCTTCTTCATGTCCTCCCTCAATTTATCGATTTCGTTTTTGAAGAGGTTTTCCATTTCTTTTCGTATATTCAGCATTAGTTGTCTCAGCTCCTGTATCTCATTTGAACTATTGGTTTGTTCCTTTGCCTGGGCCATATTCTCAATCTTCTGAGCGTGGACCGTTATCTTCTGCTGCTGGCGTCTGGGCATTTAGTCAGATTTCCCTGGGTGTTGGACCCAACAGGTTGAAAGATTTTTCTGTGAAATCTCTGGGTTCTGTTTTTATTATCCTGCCCAGTAGGTGACGCTCATGGCACACGTTTGTCTGCAGGTCCCACCAGTAAAAGGTGCTGTGGGTCCTTTAACTTTGGAAAACTCTCGCCGTGGGGGAGGTTCGCCAGCCGAAGTGGCTTGCAAGAGTGTCAGCCGGCCCGGGGGTCCAAACGCGGGATGGGTCGCCGGCCGCCACAGCCTGTGAGAGCACCCGTCTGAATTTCCTAGTCGGGTCGTGGCACCAAGCGTGGCGGGAGGGCGCCAGCCGCTGCAGCTCGGGAGAGTGCACCATTCCCAGCTGGACCTGGGAGTCACGTGTTTGGAAGGGACCCCCCTAGTCACCGTTCTCTGTGGTCTGGGGATTTCCGATCCAATTCTCTCAGTTGGCCCGGGGGGTGTTGCGTGGTGGGGGCGCCAGCCGCCGTGGCTTGAGGGGACCACCTGTCCAATTCTGCCACCTGGCCTGGGAAGGAGGAAGGAAGGGACTCCGGCCACTTGCCGCCCCGCCCGGGAAAGCCCGCGCCCCTCGGCAATCTCACTGGAGCTGGTTCTCCCAGACAGTCAGATGTTCCAGGATGGGGTACGCTCTCTTTTTTATCTCTGTTGTGGCTCTGGGAGCTGTTCTGTATCATTTCTACTCCCCTAGTAGCTTTTCTGGAGGAGGAAAGGTGAGGGTGGCAAGGCTGTCGAGGACGGTGGCGGAGGAGCCGGTGAAGGTGGAAGAGGGCACAGTGGTGGTTCGAGAGCCACTGGAGTAGGAGGAGAAAGGGAAGGATAAGATGGCGGACAGAGCACCGCCGGAGCAGAAGGGGAAAGAGAAGGGCAAGATGGCGGCGGGAGCACCGCCGGCGGAGAAAGAGGAAGAGGAGGGCTAGATGGCGGTGGTAGCACCGGCAGAGAAAGAGGAAGAGGAGGGCTGAATGGCGGCGCTCCCACCGGTGGAGAAAGAGAAAGAGGAGGGCTAGATGGTGGCGGGAGCGCTGGCAGAGAAAGAAGAGGAGGAGGGCTGAATGGTGGTGGGAGCGCCGCTGGTGGAGAAAGAGGAAGAGGAGGGTTAGATGGTGGTGGGAGCACTGGCGGAGAAAGAGGAAGAGGAGGGCTGGATGGCAGCGGGAGCACCGGCGGAGAAAGAGGAAGAGGAGGGCTAGATGGCAGCGGGAGTGCCGGTGAAGAAAGAGGAAGAGGAGGGCTGGATGGCGGCGGGAGCGCTGGCAGAGAAAGAGGAAAAGTAGGACTGGATCTTAAATGTATTTGACCATGGAATATTTTTCGTGGAGCATGTTAATAGACAGATGTTCCTTGGAAATGGCTCTGCTGCCTAATATGCAAATAAATTTTACTATTAAAAATTAGAAGCCTTAGATGTAAGTTCTAATGGCAATCAAAAGCTGTGAAACCTTACATGAATATAAGTACCTTGGGATTCAGTGTCTTTGTTTTTAAAATAGGAACTATAATAGAATATTCTGAGTCTCTACTGGCTGTAAATTGCTATGGGTGGTGCAAGGATTTACATCTGTGGAAGGATTTATCTTTGAACGGGGGGGGGGGGGCGGGGGGGCGGGCACATAGCAAAGGACATTCAAACATCTACAGGTGGTTGAACCTGGTGATTTTTGAGGAATCTTCCAGCCCTATGATCCATAGTTTTATGATTTAAAAAATTTGAACTGCAGATGTAGGAAGCCCAGGGAAAATAAAACACCTCTGCTACTTTGATGGAAGAAGCGTAGTGATTCATCAGTTACCAGGTGTCCTAGTTTGCTAGCTGCCGGATTGCAATATACCAGAAACGGAGTGGATTTTAAAAAGGGGAATTTAATAAGTTGCAAGTTTACAGTTCTAAGGCTGAGAAAATGTCCTAATTAAAACAAGTCTATAGAAATGTCCAATCAAAGGCATTGAGGGAAATATACCTTGATTCAAGAAGGCCGATGAAGTTCAGGGTTTGTCTCTCAAGTCAGAAGGCACATGGCTAAAACAGTCAGGGCTTCTCTCTCAGCTGTAAGGGCATATGGTAGACATGGCATCATCTGCTAGCTTTCTCTCCTGGCTTCTGGTTTCATGAAGCTCCCCGGGAGGTGTTTTCCTTCTTCATCTCCAAAGGTTGCCGGCTGGTGGACTCTCTGCTTCGTGGTGCTGCAGCATTCTCTGCTCTCTCTGAATCTCCCATTCTCTAAAACGTTTCCTCTTTTATAGGACTTCAATAAACCAATCAAGACCCACCCAAATTGGTGGAGGCATGTCATCATGTAATCCAGTTTAACAACCACTCTTGACTAAATCGCATCATCCAGGGAGATGATCTGATTATAATTTCAAACATATTATTCTACCTTTATGAAATGGGATTTTGATTAAAACATGGCTTTTCCATGGGGCATACATCCTTTAAACCAGCACACCAGGGGACTTTAATCCTGGGAAGCAGTGATTTACTCCTGCGGCCCCAAAGAGTGCATGTATCTCCAGAATTGTCTCATCTACAGTGTGAGGGAGCTGTCATATAACAGCTTGTGGTAGTTGGCTGGGCACATCTTTTCCCTGCTCTAGTCAGTGACATTAAGTTGGTAACTTGAAGGTGGCCTTAGTAGAAGTATTTGCACCATGAAAATTGGCAAATCCTACAAATCAGGGATTTTCCCCCCAGAGCGTCAGTTGCTAAACATTTAACAGCACACCATGGTCAGAACCTTACCAAGATATTGCCTTTCAGTTGTGTCTTTTCTGAAGTTGTGCATGGCATGGTCAATATTACTATTTTGTTACCTGCAATAACAAGGTTTATAACAGTACTGATTTTAGTGCTAGAGTGTTGGGACTTACTCTCTCTAGCAAAAGATAAAAAATGACTCACACTATATGTTATTTTGTTAGAATAAAGCTTTTATGAGGGGAAAGTAATGACTCATTTTAGTTTGGAATTACAAAAGCTAGGAGAGTTTGTATTATCAACTTCCATTGGAGCTGAGAACAAATTATCATGGCATATTTACACTAGGTTCTTTCCAGCCAAGCATGAGGACATTTAGAAGGGGGAAAAGAACATGGAAAATAGATTTTTTAATAGCAAAGACTCATAAAGTCAATATTAATTTTAACTTTTTGCATAAGTAAATGTAGCCCAAGGTGCTGATGTAACTAAATTTCTTTTGGTAACAGATATAATTAAAAGGAAGAATAAATGAGGATGCTAGATTACAGAGTTTGAATCTAAAGAAGTCTGGACAGGTTGGAATGACGATGTAAAATATATTAGAGGAAAATTTCATGTCCTGAACTTGGATAAAAAAATATTTTCAGGTACTAAAAAAGGGAAATATAAAATATGTTAAAGTTAGGGCATTTTTATAGGAATTTGTTCATGCAAGCACAGGGATTAGAAAGTCTCAATTCTGTATGGCAGGCTGCAAATTAGAAAACTCTGATGAAGGTTTTAATGAATCATCCAGAAGAAGCTGGCTGGCTGAAGTTGAGATAGAAATTCTTCTCTCTGATTGCAGAAATCATGAAAATTAACTGATTAGGTAAGACTTCTCTCATGGCTGAAGGCAGTCTCTTTTATTGATTGTGGCTGTATTCAACCAATTATCTAATAGTTTAATTCACAAAATACCCTTATAGTACAATAAGTCCGATGCTTGCTTGGCCAAATAAGTGAACACCAAAACCTAACCAAGTTGACACATGGACTTAACCATTACAGTCCATTCCTTGTCAACTTGGCATCCATTCCTATAATCTTAAACCATGCTTAATCTCTAAATAAAAATAATAATGGCCATACTTTCACATAACATAATTCAACTATCTTGTGTACAAACAGAAACATGCTAACGCTTTCCCCAAAAGAGGATACAAGTCCTTAGGTAATAGTCACCCTTAAACTTTATATCCTGGAACTTAATTATTTGATATAAAGTTAATATAACATATTATATGACAAGGGGATAATATAGAGAAGAAAACAAAGATCTTTACTATAATTAAATGTGTATGAATGTAAACATAGTCATAAAAAAGGAAGAAATACTCATAACTAGTATAGTTCTCATTTCTTCAACAGGTCACATGGAAGAGGCTCATATTTAAAGTATGGTCTTCTACTGCCCATTCCATATTCCTTTTACCCTTAACTCAGCAAACATCTCAGCTAGTCTTGGTTCTTTGCTAGGTGGGGTGACACAAATGTTCATTTCTTAAGGTGCTGTGTCCTGCTGGATTGGGTTGTTGCAGTTTTCCATTGAATTGAATCACAGGGCATGGTAGTGCAAGGAGATACCCCAGAGGATATCCTGTACCTCAGACAAACTCTTCTTTACCTCCTTGGTGTAGTTGCAGTCCTTATTCCCTTGAGAATAAGCACCAATGGACCCAGACAGTATAGTGCTTCCATTCTTTGCTGTTGCTTTGAAGTCGTGAGGAGAACAAAGTGGCTGGTGGCAGTCTTAACTTCAGTTCTATGGAATAATTGTTGATTCCATTGTCTTTCCTAGTGGAAACACACTTCCTTCTGGTACTAATATCTGTAGGCCAGCAGAGCTTAAAGTCATGGGTACAGGGAGCAAAAATTTTTCTAGAGGATCACTAGGAGTAATAATGAGGGTTGCTAACTTCCTCTTCATCCGTTGATTCCTGACCCATGAATCCTGGCTATGGGAGAAACAGCACCATAGAATGAATGCTGATTTAGAATATGCACAGCCTCCTGGAAAACACTACCCTAGCCAGGTACTGCCATCTAGTTGGTACTATAATTGAGTCTTCGAAAGTTCTGTCCACCATGATATCAATCCACCTGCTTCAGGTTGTTGAGAAATATGATAAAACAGTGAGTTTCATAAGCATGTGCCCATTCCCACACTTCATCACTGTGAAGTAGGTTTCTTCATCAGAAGCAATGCTGCATAGAATAGCTATGACATTGGATAAGACATTCTATAAGTTTACAGATGGCAGTTTTGTCAGAGACATTCTTTGCAGGGAAGGCAAATCCATATCTAGATTATGTTTCTATCCAGTAAGAACAAAATTCTGTCTCTTCTGTGGTGGAAGTGGTCCAATGCAATCAATCTGCTTCATGGCAGGCTGGTCACGTCAGGGGATGATGGCATTACTGCAGATTGAGTCTGTATCTCTCTCCAGGCAGGTTGGGCACTCAGAAGTGACTATAGCCATGTTGGCCTTAGTAAGTGGAAGTCCATGCATAACCTTCATCCCTACCACTATACCCACTTTGTTCATGAGCCCATTGGGCAATGACAGAAATAGCTGGAGAAAGAGGCTGACTGGTATCCACAGAATAAGTCAGCCTATTCACTTGATTATTAAAATGTTCTGCTGATGTCATCCTCTGGTGAGCATTTACATGGACACATACCTTTACATGTATTGTACTCACTCAGAAATTTATATCCACATAACTATCCTCCTGACCTCCTTGTCACCAATTTTCCTGTCTTGTTCCTTCCAAATCCCTGACCAAACAGCCAAATCATTGGCCATGGCCCAAGATTTAGTATACAAACACACCTCCAGCCATTTCTCCTCCAAGCAAAATGAACAACCAGGTGCACTGCTCGAATTTCTGCCCACTGGGAGGATTTCCTTTTACCATTGTCCTTCAAGGATGTGCCAGAGAGGATCTGTAACGCTGCAGCTGTCCACTTTGGGGTGAAACCTGTATGCTGTGCAGAACCTGGTCTGTAAACTAGGTCCAAGTTTTCTCTTCAATCAACTGACCATAGGGAACTCCCCACGAGGCCATAGCTACAGATAGAGAAACAGAAGTTAATGTAGCAGGAGTGGGGGCTCTGAGCATTTGGACTTCATGTGACTTACTTGTGGCTTCAGGACCTGCTCAAGCCTGATCTTGTATATATACTCCATCTGATGATGAAGTGCTGCTGGCTATGCCAAACATATGGCTTGATGGGTCAGACAGCAACCAGTTCATTATGGATAACTTAGGTTTCATGGTAACTTGGTGGCCCTTGGTTAAGTGTGGACCCTTTTTGGTGGTTTGTATTAACAGGTATTGAAAAACAAGAATTTGCAGATCTCTGCAAACCCTCCAGGAATCCAAAATGCTTTTGCGTTATATTTTGCTAAGTAGAGGTAGTTCCATTGGCTTTCCTACCATAACAACCCTCACTCCACAAGTCAGAGAACTATTGTAGGGACCCTGCCAGTTGCTGAGTCTATCTATTCCAAGTACGCACTGGGGAAACAGTGTCTGATTCTTCACGGCAGACTGTTACAGATTTATCTGGCAAAGAAGACTTGGCAGAATCTAGGGTTTCAATGTCCCCACCATCATCATTATCAGCCCACATATTCCCATTCCAATTTTCATGATCCCATTCCCTCTCCATCAATGTCCTCACTTTAACAGAAGACACCCTACAAAGTTGGAAATTCAATTTATGTTGTAATTCAGGCAGTTTCACAATGAGCCTCTGAGACTGGTTTTTAGAAATCTCAAGTCTGCAGCTACAAGAAATGAATTTTTTCCAGAGCAAACAAAAACTTTCATGTCCTTCATGAGCGCCTGCATGGAATTTGAAGCCTTGATCTCATCTCTTTCTTTAACAACTATATCTGGCATATTTAAGAACACAGTCAACATCTTTATACTTTTAAACTCTACAAAACCCTGTTTAAGGTATCATATACACTGCCACCCAGACCCTTGCCTCTTATAAGCATTTGAGTAATGGTATCCAATGGTGATGTTGTGTATATCTCTATCGCCAATTCATGCCATGGATCATCGGTGCCAACATGATCACTGGAAATAGTTATTAGTGATTTTAATCTAATCAGACTAGAGAACCAATTCCCCAAACCAAATCAACCAAAATCTGTATTAGTCAGGGTTCTCTAGAGAAACTGAACTGATGGAATTATATATGTATTTATACTCTGTAGGGCAGGCTTCAAGTTAGAAACTCTGCTGAAGGTTTCAGTGAATTCCCAGGAGAACTTGACTGACTGAAGTAGAGGTAGAAATCCTTCTTTTTGACTGCTGAAACCATCAGTTTTTACTTTAAGAGAATTCTCCAACTGATTGGATGGGACTTCTCTTATTGATGAAGGCAGTCTTCTTTTTTGATTGTAGATGTAACCAGCCACGGATACAATCAATTGATTTAAATGCACAAAATACCTTCACAATAACAATAAAGCCAGTGCCTGCTTGACCAAACATATAGACACTATAACCTAGCTAAATTGACACATGAACTTAACGTTCATGTTCAGGATCTGTGGATAAAGTAATTTTATTCATCAGTGAGAACCATGAATGTCCTGTGGTTGCTATCATGTGCTCTCAGATTGTAAGTGGAAGTGTGATATACGAGAACAGAGATGATAATCATGTTTAATCCAACACTGAGAAGTTCAGACTATCTTTGGATATTATGTTTTAAGAAGGATAGAGACAATCTCGAGTCTATTCAGAAGAAAAAGACCAAAATGTTAGATTTTAAACTGTACCTTAGGAAAAGGAGCTGAAGCTTCATGGGATGTATAAATTTGGGAAGAAAAACTCATTTTAAGACCTGGCATCTGTCTTCAGATGTTTGAAGTGTCATCAGATGTAGGAATGATTAGATTGGTTCTCATGGTCCTGAGAGGAAGAATTTGACCTATCAAATTCAGGAAGTAAGTTACAGTTCTTTTTCAACATTTTCTGACAGAGCTTTTCAGATGGGATGAATTGGCACAGGAGGGAGTGAGTTCCCTGCTATTAGAAACAGCCATGGTATGTAATTAAGCTTTGGGAGATGAAAGGACTAGAACACCTAAATCGTCCCTTGCAATTTTGGGATTGTGGACTTTTGAGCCTTGCCTAGGTGTACTATCCAATCTTGGTAAATATATGGCAATTAAGGAGAAAGATAGCACAATATAGCCATACCTTGATCAGTTTATAAATAACAGCAGGCGAAACACAAACAAAAAAGTACCACTGGGGCTAGGTATATTGGCTTCTTCTTTGGGGATAGTCTGATTTTGCTGTGGACTTTACCAGAGTGCCATTTGCCCTTTAATTTGCTTGTCCACCAACCTATGACCATTGGTAAGTTTAAGAATAGATATCTAACCTTTAGGGACATGTGAGCCAGTGAACTTTACAGACTGGAGGTGCCAACTACAGTACTTCTCTGCCATCTAGCCATATTCCTGCATTCTGATGTCTTCTGCACAATGTTAGGATATAGTAGCAATGGAATAATGCAAACGGACCTTCAGATTTGTTTTAGCAGGTACATGTTAAGCATCTCTACTGTACAAAGCAGGTACCATCTTGAGGCTGTCATGTTTCATAAACTTATAGAAAGAACATTTTTCACTCATAATTTCTTTGGAACTGATTTCAATCCAACATGCCAAAGATTTTTATTTACTGACCACTCTAAAACAAATGATTTTTTCCCTTCAACTGAAGAATTTCATAGTGCCTTTATATATTTCAGAAATGTCTCGTCTGTGAACAATCTGTGTGGGAAAGAGGCCAGGAAAATGCATAACTAGTTTGCAGTTGGAAGCAATGAGGCTAATTTTTGTCAAACTTGTTGCGTTTCTTTATAGTCACATGATTTAAATATTATACTTGAAAACGGTAATATTTGCTAATGTTTGGTAGTATGGAGTAGCTATTAACTAATTAATTGTTTTGAATATACATGGTTTGGGTATATATCACAGGCTGTGAGTGACCTTCCAGAGATTTGAGCTATGGTTAAAACATGGTAATTGTTCAAAACCAAAGTGAGATACCATTTCATACTCACTGGAATGGCTACTATTAAAAAATGGAAAATGACAAGTGTTGGAGAGGACGTGGAGAAATAGGAGCCCTTGGGCATTGTTGATGGGAAGTAAAATCCACTGTGGGAAACAGTTTGACAGTTCTTCGTGAAGTTAGGTATAGAATTACCATGTGTACTGGCAATCCCATTTTTAAGTATATTCTCAAAAAAAATTGAAAGCAGGAACTTGAACTGATATTTGCAAACTGATGTTCATAGCTGCATTATTCACAATTGCCAAAAGATGGAAGCACCCAAAGTGTCCATCAACTGATGAATGTATAAACAAAATATGGCATATATATATATACAAGGGAATATTATTTGGCTTTAAAAAGGAACAATGTATGATAAATGTAACAACATGGATGACCTTTGAAGACATCATCCTGAGTGAAATAAGCCAGACTTAAAAGGACAAATATTGTATGATATCACCAATAATTAATAAATAGAATAAGCAAATTTATAGAGTCAGAAAGTAGAATACAGATTACCAGGATTGGGATGGGGTAGGGAATGGGGAGTTTTTGCTTAATTAGTACAGAATTTCTGCTTGGGATGATGGAGAAGTTTTGTAAGTGCTTGGTGGTGATGGTGGCACAGCATTGTGGGTGAAATTAATATCAGTCAATTACATATTTGAATGTGGTTAGAAGGGGAAAATTTTAGGTTTGTGTGTGTATATATATGTTACTAGAACAAAAATTAGAATAAAAACATAGACTTGTAACATAGCCAACCCTAATGCAAACTATAGGCTGTGGATAATTGTGCATTATAATAACATTTCATGAATTGTAACAAAAATACCACACTAATACAAAGTGTTAATTATACTTTAAACTGTGTTTGTGTCTGTTCAGGAACTCAATTTTATGCATGATTTTTCTGTAAACCTATAACTTCTCTAATTAAAAAAATATTGAAAAAGCATACTGATATGGGTTCAAGTTGTCTCCTGGGTGAGATTAGTGTAATAATTTTCCAGAATTTAATCCCATGAAAATACTGTCTTTTCAAATATGCTTTCTTTTCTTGACAATTGTCTGATGTTGTTCCATTTTTTCATTGTTTGTCACAAGGCTCAGAACTAAACTCAGTACTCAGTTTTAGAAAGCAAGTCACTCATCCTCGATTTCTAGTTCATCTTCCTTTTTTATCTTTCTAATGATCATTACTTTATTTCTATTTCAGCTATTTTTCATACATATACAATATACATATATAATATTGCATACATATGTATATATAATATTATATATTCCTTCAAATTACTTTTAGAAGTAGGTAGACTCTACATGATATATACATTTTCAAAAATGTAGGCCAGAAGTTACCATTAATAGATGAAACTATTACAAGTATTTTTGAATGTCTCAAGCTTTACTTTTCACAAAGCTTAAGATTCATTCTTTCACACCAGAGAGTAAGGCTTATATAAGGAAGCATCTAGTATGAAAATATTAAACATGATTTAAGAGAAGATTGGGTGACATCCACCCAATTTCTTGTCAAATGAAAATTTCCTCCGCTAGGAGAGAGTTTTTCCAAAATAATACTTTGTTCTCTCAAGATAAACAGAAAAAATTGAATATTTGAAAAGTTGTACATAGATCTTCAAATTCAGAGAACTATTATTTTCTAGACAGGAACAGAAATTTTGGAGAAGAGATATAGGAACATCAGGAGAGAACTGGTGGCTGTGTAGACCAGGCAGGGACTGGCTCAATGGCTGCAATAGAAGCAGGGTCCAAAGAGGGTCCATGAGATGAGTCTGACCAAGTTTATTGTCAAAGAACGAATCAAACCAGGATGGGGGAGAGCCAGCAGGTGCTCTAGGGCACTGGTTCTTAAACTTGGCTGAATATTGGAATCACTGGAGAGATATAAAATTACTGAAGCCTGGGTAAGTGGGAAGGGAAAATGGGTGGTTGATGTGAGGCAGCTCTCCTTTGGGTGGAGAGTTAACTCTATAGCTAGAGCTAAGACTCTGGAGGATGTGCAGTTGCCTTCTTAAGGGCTTAGGGGTAAAGAGGAAGCTGGGGATTCTTTCTTTAGAGAGACACTAAACACTAGTTTTCATGGATGTGTCCAAGGTAACTTCGATTTTGGTTGGAAAGATGTGTCCTCTGTAATGCTAGCTTTAGTAAGTTAAGCTCTGCCTTATCGCTCAGTGACAGATATTGAGCTCACAGAAGGAATCGATCACTTATTTCAAATGGACACTTACATAATCAAGAGATATTAAATGCTTGTGGTTATCGAGGCAGGATCTGGAGTTGATTTTGAATCCTTTCCCCCCTATTAACTAGTCATGTGACTTCTGGCAAGTTACTTAACCTCATCTGTAGGACTCAGTTACAGAACGTTAATAATACCAACCTCATAATTTTTTTTAGTATATGTGCAGCTGAAGTATGTCATAGGTTTTTTTTTTTTTTTTTTAAAAAAAACAGTTTAAATGATATATATTCACATACCATACAATCCATCCAGAATGTACAATCACTGGCTTTTAGTATAATCACACAGCTGTGCATTCATCAGTACAATCAATCTTAAAACATTTTCATTACTCCAAAAAGAAAAACCCCATACCCTTTAGCAGTCACCACTTAATCCCTCTATCCTTCTGTCCTAAGTTTTTATTTATGGTCAAAAAACTTGTATTTAGAATTTTCCAGGGGACTCAGTTTAGATGATCCCAATTTTGTTGGCAACATCCAAAGTGCCATAGTCAGGAGTCAAGCATACGCCTTCTTCTCTCCATCAGGCCTGATCAGGTGTTGACCTTGGCCATGTCAAGGTCATAGAACTTCTGCACAGCCTGTTTGATTGGTGCTTTCAGTCTTGACATTCGCAATGACCACAAGTGTGTTATTGTCTTCAGTCTCCTTCATGGCTGATTCAGTGGTCAGGGGGAGCTTGATGATGGCACAGTGGTCAAGCTTGTTTCTCCTGGGGTGCATTCCAAGGATATTTGGGCTGTCTTCTGAGATGCAGGGTTTTTGGCCAGCAGAATGTGGGTGAAGGGCAGATCTTCTTTATATTGTGGCCATGGATGCCTGTCATGGTCAGGTTCATGTGTCAATTTGGCCAGGTGGTGGTGTCCGGTTGTCTGGTCAGGCAAGTGGTGGCCTGTCTGCTGCTATGAGGACATTTCATGTAGTTAAAATGTGACCACGTTGGCGGCATCCACATTTTATTACATTGGCAGTCAGCTAAGAGGAGTGTCTTCTGCAATGAGTGATACTTTATCTAATCACCTAAGGCTTTTAAGGAGGATTCGGAAGAGACAGTTATTGTTCTTGCTTCAGCCAGCCAGCCTCTCCTGAGAGTCTGTTGAGGACCTTCATTGGAGCTGCCAGCTGATGGCTTGCCCTACAGACCTTGCACTCTACATCTCCATGATTACATGAGACACCTTTATAAATTTTATATTTACAGGCTAGAGAACACTATTAATACAATGCCTTTCAGTACTGCCTCCCTGGTTTTCACAGTCTTTGCTTTGGCTTCAGTTTTGGGAAGGGCAGGGATTTCCTTCTTTGTTTTCAGTGCCATCTTCATGAAAAGCCTGTCATAGGCATTTTTTTTTTTGCAGGGACAGGCACTGGGAATTGAAACCGGCTCTCCAGCATAACAGGCGAGAATTCTGCCACTGAGCCACCATCCTACTGCCCTATCATAAGTTTTTAATAAGTTAATAATATCACCCCTCTACTGAAAGAAAAACTGCATCACTGTGATCTTCTATTACCCCTCCCACTTACCCAAGCTTCAGTAATTTTTAAATCTTGTTAGTATTAAATTAGATAATACAGGTAAAAGTGTAGAAGATGGCATCAGACATAGTAAACACTAGGGTAGTAGGTCTCAAAGTGTCTTCTCCCAGAAATATCGGCATCACCCAGGGAGATTGTTAGAAATGGAAATCATCAGTTCCCACCACAGTTAAAAACTTTGGGGGTATGGTCTGGCCATCTGTGTTTAACAAGCCCTCCAGGTGATTCTTTTGCAAGCTAAAGTTTGAGAGCCAGGATGGTATTGATTAGTTGTGATTATTTAATTAACTCCCACCAAAACACACTTCAAACAGCAAACTCAACTTTGTGGTTATTATATCATCAAAAAAGAAATACTCTCTTATAACCAATTAAACTAATTACATTTGAATAGTTTCCTCAGTTCACAATTCAAACTACTTTAAAATGATTTGTTTATAATTATCAAGACTACTTATCTCCTCTATCATTGAAAAACCACTGCAGATTTTCCAACTGGGGTGTACCAGCTTAGGAGGGAATTTTTCAGTATTGCTCCAGGATACCGATTTGGCAAACCTTAGGATTGAGGGTAGCTGTTTGGATTGTCAAATGACAGGCCTGCTAGAGTGAGTGAAATTGTGAAAAAACAGCTTGACCAGGTAGGGTGATACCATTTATAAGAGGCCTTGAAAGCTTGATCTAGTCAAAATCAATAGGGGGCTGTGCTGGTTTGAAAGGATGTCTGTCTCCTAGAAAAGCCATATTTTAATCAAAATCCCATCTTGTAAAGGCAGAATAATCCCTATTCAATACTGTATGTTTGAAACTGTAATCATCACATTTCCAGGGAGATCATCTCCCTGGAAATGTGATTTAATCAACAGTGGTTGTTAAACTGGATTAGGTGACAACATGTCTCCACCCATTTGGGTGGGTCTTGATAAGTTTCTGGAGTCCTATAAAAGAGGAAACATTTTGGAGAATGAGAGATTCAGAGAGAGCAGAGAATGCTGCAGCACCAAGAAGCAGAGAGCCCATCAACCAACAACCTTTGGAGATGAAGAAGGAAAACATCTCCTGGGGAGCTTGATGAAACCAGAAGCCAGGAAAGAAAGCTAGCAGATGATGCCGTGTTCACCATGTGCCCTGCCAGCTGAGGGAGAAGCCCTGACCGAGTTCACTACATGCCTTCTCACTTGAGAGAGAAACTCTGAACTTCATAGGCCTTCTTGAACCAAAGTATCATTCCCTGGATACCTTTGATTGGACATTTCTATAGACTTGTTTTAATTGGACATTTTCTCGGCCTTAGAACTGTAAACTACCAACTTATTAAATTCCCCTTTTTAAAAGCCATTCCATTTCTGGTATATTACATTCCAGCAGCTAGAAAACTAGAACAGGGGCATAGAGTAGGGAAGTAATACAGTGAACAGAACATAGAAAGGATGAATTGTAGTGGGGAGGTCCTGGATACCCAAGGCTGGTGTCTTTGAGCTGGCTAAACTGCAAGGAATGTGGCATCTTCTGAGGTTTTAGAGTGTAGGGATGGGAGGATGCTGGGAGAGGAAACTCACTGGCCTCTACCAGAGGCTGTAAGTCTAATTACAATAGTTGTGACATAATCAGGCCCAGAGATGTCATCTGAAGGGATGTGTTCTAATAGGGATTGTAGAGTCATTGGAGTTCCTAGACTACAGGCTAAGCAATTGCTTTGTATTTCATAGGCTGGTGGGTGAAGGCACAGGTGGGCAAGGTGGTCTAGATTCCTTCAAATGTTCTGGGTTTGGGGAAAACTTCAGTTCAGAGACATGCAGTTGTTAGAGTTCTGACAACTATGCTTTTAGGATTTGGACCTAAAAGACATCAACTCATTCTAGATGGGGGAGTAGGAGGATGGGGTAGGGGAAAGCAGATAGAGATATTTTTCTCCTTGGTTTGCTGGTGTGAGCCTGTTCTTTCACTTACCATAATTTTATGAGTCATCCTGGGGTTTGGTTCTAGTCTCAGGAAAGGCTGGGTGTTCTGTGTACCAGAGCCTTCTTCATAGGGTCTAAATGCTTATTGTGTTGAATGGCTTGCCTTGGAGAACTCTTGTATGAAGATATCTAGGTTCTCAGAGTTAGCTGTCTTTTATTACATGGTTCTGGGACCAACCTGTTGCATAGGACAATCCAGTCACAAACCTGAAGTTTTGCCACAATTTTCATCTAGGCTACCTTTGGTGGTAAGAAAGCAAACCCAAGATTTTCGAGGATGCCTTACTTTGAACAATTGTGTTTAAGGTAGATTTAATAGTTCTGTGATTATTTTGGGGAGGTTTGGGGAATTAAATAGCAGATAAATCTGGACAGTAACCTATATCACGCTCAAAGTTATCTTAATTTAAGTTGTGTTTGGGCTTTGGTAAGTGGGACTGCCCAAGGTCACCAGGATTGCCTTCTCGTATTTTATGAGCTCTGTCTGTCAAACAAGGAAAGCCATCAGTCAGCACAGACACTGGGAGAGATGACCATGTCTTCTGTCCTTGGTGCTGATTTTCCATTTTTCCCTTACTGCTTTCACTGCTTGAGTCAGCATCAACAAGCTCATCATACTTTATTCTATTTTCGGAGATCTTATGATCATTCATCCATCCTTCTATTCTTCTATCCATCCATTCTTCCATTCTCCAACCTAACGATTCCACCAACATTTATCAATTGTGTGCTATATTAGGTAAAGTGATAAGTACAGGAATCAATATTGCTGATATCTATTTATTGTTGTGGAAATGTAAGGGAGATACTGAGTTTTATTATTTATTTATTCTTGATTCTGATGGTACCATTAAAGTGTCTAAATTTGGCATCTATGATGATAAAGCATAGTCAGAAGTGTAGCCAGGAGGAGGATGAAATAGGAGTGGTTGGGTCAGTCCCAGATTTCACCTCCAGATTTGGGATTGGGGCATAGAGTAATTAATGAGGTTTCCAATGTTTTTGCCTACTTTATATTTTAGTTGGCATTTATAGCTACAGTATTTCTTTTTTGCAGAATGTCAGGATAACAATCTGGTATCTCGACAACATCACACTTCTTTGTCTTCTAGGCTGTACCATAGAGTTTTAAGCACAATCAGCATGAGTAATTGAAAAAGAATTCCCTTTTGCATGTATGTGATTTCAATGAGGTAAACCAATTAAAAAATAAGGAACTATTCATAGGGCAGTTGTTTTCCAAGGTGAAACTATTCCCAGAATGAAGAGGTCTCCTAGATTATACCATTTGGTTTAGAAAAATGACAATACATGTAAACATGTTGTATGTATATTTGTATGTATGTCCATACCTTTCTCTCTCTCTCTCTATTATCTAATTTATATAGTCTGTTATCCAACAGTGCATCAACCAGTCATTGATGTATTGATTGATTGGTTGATTGTATTGGTTGATCCACCAATACAATCAACCAATATCAAAATCTATCCATCTATCTATCTATCTTTGTTTAGACAAGGATTAAATAATAGTAGCATTTGTGGATGAAGATGGTTTTATTGTCAGAATAAGTAAATCCTTCCTCTTTAAGTCATTAGAGGCCTGTGAAAAGAATAGCAGGATCTCCTTTAAATGATGCTCTAAGTTATTGTTTTAATTCCAAAACAGATCAGTGAAAGAGGAGTGGGTCTGAATATATAGCTGGCTGAATGCTGTTTCACGTGTTAAGGTTTCACTTGGGTCTTTCTCTAGCAGCACCCACCTATTCAGGATGATAAGAATTGGAGGTCTTTGAGGCAGAGTGAAAATACAAATACAGAAAACCTCTTCCAGGAGAATGACAAAAAGAACAAGATGGGCATTTAATTTTCTTTTTTTTCTGATTCATTATTCTGGATAATATAATAACTAAAAGGTGACTCTTATAGTTCAGAAAAGTCAGAATGTAACAAGTGAGAGAGTATGTTAGAAAAAGAGGAGGAACACATCTACTGGTTGTTCGTGTGTGTGTATTTGTGTGTATTTATGTATGTGTGTGTGTGTGTGTTTGTGCATAAGCAGGCATGAGGGCTGTTCTAGTTTGCTAGCTGCTGGAATGCAATATACCAGAAATGAATGGCTTTTAACAAGGGGAATTTAATGAGTTGCTAGTTTACAGTTCTCAGGTCGAGAAAATGTTCCAATTACAACAAATCTATAGAAATGTCCAATCTAAGGCACCCAGGGAAAGACACCTTGGTTCAAGAAGGCCGATGAAGTTCGGGGTTTCTCTCTCATCTGGAAAGGCACATGGTGAACATGGTTAGAGTTCTTCTCTCATCTGGAAGGGCACATGGCCAACACGGTGTCATCTGCTAGCGTCTTCCCTCCTGGCTTCCTGGTTTGTGAAGCTCCCTGGGAGGCATTTTCCTTCTTCGTCTCCAAAGGTCGCTGGCTGGTGGACTCTGCTTCTCGTGGCTATGTCATTCTGCTCTCTCTGAATCTTCTCATTTTCCAAAATATTTCCTCTTTTATAGGACTCCAATAAACCAGTCAAGACCCACCCAAATGGGTGGAGACATGTCGTCCCTTAATCTAGTTTAACAACCACTCTTGACTAAATCACATCATCCAGGAAGATGATCTGATTACAGTTTCAAACATACAGTATTGAATAGAGATTACTCTACCTTTATTAAATGATATTTTGATTAAAATATGGCTTTTCTAGGGGCCACACTTCCTTTCAAACCAGCACAAGGGCCCATTCAGTAAGCATTTAAAAAAATATAGGCACAGCTGGTGCCCTGGACAATGAGGCATGTGATCTCTGAAACATCAAATAATCCCTCTCTGTTGATTTACTTTGCAATTATGGCCTGTCAAATTTCCTTCTTGTGTTTATTTTCAAAATAAATATGCAGCCAGAATGATTTAACTCTTAGTATGCTTTCACAGTTGTTCATTTGCATCACTGGTTCAAATGTCACCCTGAGTTGTTGAAACCTGCGTATGTGACATATTCTGTAACCTTTTATTTCACATAGGTCAACATATGGCTTTTAAACGGTAGTAAATTTCAGGCACCACTGATTCAGGCTGGGAAGCTAGAGGTGAAAGGCTTTATCTCTCTGGAATGCTTGTGAAATAGCCAGTCACTCAAAAAGCAATTTTGAATCTTTTACACAAAGAAAAAGATGAATGCTATTACGAGGTGACAGAAAGGAGATACATCCGCCTTACAAAGATTGTAGCTTTTTTCTTACTGTATTCTTACAATGGGAGGATTCTCCAAGTTTCTGGTTATAGCCTGTGGTCTTTTGAAAGCTTAGTCTCTGGATAAGTAAATGTCTCTTTTAGTCCTGTTACGGTGATTTTTTTTCAAATGACATTTGAATAGAGGAACAACAATCCATCAAGTTTATTTACCTGTATCAGAATCTCAGTCAAGATTTCCTAAGTATTGTCACTATCCCGGATCTGCTATTGATCACCCACCCAGCTTTTCTTGATTTGGATCATCAATTTAATTCTAGGAAAAATGATGAATTGTAAAGTATGTGCCTTGTACTATATTCTCCTCTTAGCATAAAGGTCTCTAACATTCAAGATTCAGAGAATCCCAGACACATTAGACAAGGCTTCCTGGACACAAGGCAGTCTGAAATTGTATTTGTAATTTCTCTAAGAAGATGTCTATTTTGTTCAGGTACTTCTATTTCATGACTCATCGTTGGTCCTGTTTCTATTTTAATTTCTATTCTATTCCTTCTGAGGGTATTTCTCTTTGCCACACCCTCAGAAGGAGGGGTGGGTTCGAGGATGAGCTAGACCCCAGGTGAAGGAGCTGCTATATGGAAGCTCAGAATTAATGGAATACAGAAAGCATAAGATGCAGTCCTGGACTTTTTGTGCCATATATCCTCATGCACAGGCAAAATTTATGGCAAAAACTATGATGGAAACTGTTAAAAAGTTGTGGAACATCTTTTTTATGCTAAGTGATGATACTTACCATGAGGCTTATAGGGTGGTTATTATCCTTATTTTATGGATGAGGATGCTGAAGATAAGAAAGTTTAAGTGATTTATTCAAGGTCATATGGAAAACAAGTGGCAAAGCTGGATCTGAAACCCATTTCCCCTGTCTACTTGTCAAGTCCTCATTTTGCCTATTCACTAAGTTAACACAGGTAAATTTTTGGTACTTAGTCCCCTTTGCTTCCCCCTCTCCTGTTCTTCCATCTTACCCTGCTGCACCAGTCTCCCTCCTCAGGTCACAGTTTAAATAGTTCACACTTTGTCAAGTGTTTCTTCAGGGAATTCTTGGATCTCCCAGACAAAAGGAGTTCCCTCTATTATAAGCTCTCGATTCATTCTGAACTTTTCTTTCAGAGAATGAACCATAATTAATAAATAATTATTTTATAATATTTCTTTTCCATTACAAGCTTTATTTTCCATAAAATCAAGAGCTCATCTCTGTCACATTCATCATCATATTCTAGCCCTTGGCAGAGGCCACATTCTTAAAAGCAGCTCAAAACACATTTGTGGAATGAATGAATAAATGAATGAATAGCACTCTAGAAGTGGTAGTTGTGCTATGTTTGATAATTGAATAGCATCGCTTATGAATATACAATGGAGTAATTGAAGAGCCAGTCAAAATAACTGGGCAACAAAAGAAACACCAAAGTTAGTGATTTCTGAACACAACCTGAGGTTAAGGTGATTGCCCAAAAAAGGATGTCATGTCCAAAGTGTACCAGTGTGGCCAGCAGGAGGGGAGACCTTGCTGGCCAGTGCTATACCTTTGATCTGCTCACTAGTCATGTCTCAAGAACTTCTGAGAAAAGAGTAGCTATTTGGTCTATACCTTCGATCTAAGAGAAAGAATCTATTGATCTCTAAGTTTAGTCTGCAGGTAAAAGAAAACCCCAGAGGCAATTTCAGTTATATAGTTATTTTTTCCCAAGTATTTCCCAGTTTACCCCATTGCTTTTCAGTGCTAGTTATGACATTTTACATTCCCAGACAAACTTTTTTTTGAGCCTAAGCCTTCATGTCTTATAAACCTCATGTCTTATAAACTTTTATACTTGTGTGAAGTTAAGGGAGAGATTTCTTTTTTCTCTCTATATTTTGCTGTTTAAAATTCTCCCAGACAACTTCAACTGCATTTTTTTATCGGGTCTGATTCACCTAGTATTAAATCCTGTAGTTTTGGCAAGATCTCAGCCAAATATAATACAATCTGACCCAAGCTGACCTCTGATTGATTTGTCTAATTTGTAGATTGAAGTTTCATACTAGAGAGACATTGAGAATGCCAGTTTTTAGAGCTTTCAGGCTAACTAAAACAACAATTGTATAATTCATTCTAGAAGATTGTGCCCAGTGAATATATTCAGTGCTATAACAACACAGGAAAATATTTTTCTCCAGGGAAATAGGACCACACAAAAACCTATTTAAGATTATGGAAAGATAGCAGGAAAAACACTGTTTTATATATATATATAAATATATATATATAAATATATATATATACAAATATATATAAAGGAATTATTAAAAACAGGTAAAATTGAGGTAGTCAATTTGACAGGATGTACAGGCACACAAATGGCTGTTAAAAATAAAGAACATGCAATTAAAGCTAAAAAACTATCCTACTGTTTAATTTCCTCATTGCTAAAGAAAATGTTATGCAATGGGTTGGCTTAAACAATGGAATTGATTGTCCCATGGTTCTGAGGCTAGGAGAAGTCCAAAATCAAGGCATCATCAAGGCGATGCCTTCTCCCAGAAGCCTGGCTTTCTGGGGCTGGCTGCTGGTGATCCATGGTCCTGGGCTCCTGTGTCATGTGTCAGGGCACATGGAGGCCTGCCCTGACCTCTCTCCCTTCTCTTCTGGGTTCTGTTGACCCTTTGAGTAGCCTCTGTGACTTTTTCTATATTTGTCTGAGTTTCATTCTGCTTGTGAATTGTGAAGGACTCCTGTAGTGGGATTAAGAGCCACCCTAATTGATTTGGGTCACATCTTAGCTGAAACATCCTCATGAAAGGATCCCACTTACAGTGATTTCCCACAGCAATGGATTAAGTTTAAGAACATGTTTTTTCTAGGGTATGCAGCTCCAAACCACCACACCTATTTATTTAGAAAAGCAATTGTGATCACTTATAGAAATACACAAATAACAATGGGATAAATGATGAATAGAAGTATTTCTATTCATCGTATACAGCAACTTAGAACCAACATGAAGGGAGAGGATTTGTGTTATAAAAGATTAAGGAATACGGTAACATATTTTTAAAGAGTAGAACTTTCTACTTACAGGTGCCAGTCTTTGCAAGATGCAGTGAAGGAAATGCAGGTAGACTTTGATTTAAGAACACTGGGTTTAGGGAGGATTTGCCCATACAAATTAGGCCCTTTCTTCCTCTTCTTTTTTTTTCTTCCTCTTCTTTATACTCTAGTGACAGTTAGCCCGTGGTCCCATTTAGGGATGGCTAAGACAGGGATCAAATGAACTGGAGAATTCTTTTATTATAAAAATGAAGCGATGAAGACTCCAGAAATATTAGCCACTCTCCCTGCCAAAATGGTGCCCAAACCAGTTTCTGGAAATTTCTGGTCAGAAGTGAGAGAGCAACAGAGTTGTAGAAGATCTGTTCCTTCAGAAGTTATTTCTTTTTTTTTACTTTTATTTTATTATATTAAAAAAGTTACAAATTTCGATAAATGCAAAAAAAAAAAAAATAACAACAACAAAAAACAGGTAACCTCTGTCATGATCAGAATACAGAAGAATGCCCTTACTAAAATTCTCTCCTGCTGTACCTTGGTAGTAAAGTGCTCCTCTCCTTTTTTTATATTTTTAAAAATTTATTTTAAAATATTTTATTGACAAAATATTTTAAGCTTTTGCTGACATAATTTATACAATTCTTATTGTTAGTGGTTCTCAATGTTTTCACCTTTTTTATATACAGATACTATTAGCACAAATTCACTGGTGGGGTTGAGGGGAGCCCCATTTCACATAGTGAATCATGTGTAAAGTTAGATTTATTTTAAAATATGCATAAATCATGTGTTTGCATCCGTATGGAAAAAAATGCTGCATTGTACAAGTGATTTGCTCCTGCCAACCTGAAATTTACTAGAGCCAAACCTAGAAAAACTGTGGCATATTTTATTTCTACTCTCTTTCTGAAGTTTCTTCCACTGTGCTGAACCTATGGCCTCCAGGCACATTCATAACATGAGCTATCACTTATTAAGCTTCTCTTCTGCACCACACATTTTTCATATTTGTAAAAATCACCACAACTCTGCAAGATATTTATTCATTTCTATATTTGTCAGATGAGGAGAGTGCAGTTTAAGAAATTGAAGGAATGAGACATCCATAATCTATATGGTTTCATAGCTACTTTATCATTTCACCTTCTAGGAGAACTTCTCTCTGTACCTTGAATGAAAACTTGATAAAAAAATTGACGTGTTGCCTTTAGGGTGACTTTGAGATGGTCGTACTATCTCAGAAATAAAAGTAGCCTAGACCTATTTTGGAACTTATTTTTATCATCTACATAGGTATTGCAGAATATTATTTAAATTCATATTTATCTTGTCTAATTGTTAATACTTTTCAATACTGGTTCTCCAGTAGTAATATTTTGTTAAGAGTCTGTCAAATTTTGTGGTCAGAAAGTTTCATTTTCTATTTTTTACTTTGTTAAAATATTAATTCTAGATACTGCTATTTATTTGTATTGGCCATTAATTTTATTATTAATGGCATATTCCTAAGTCAGTCAAATGCTCATTCCCTTCCCATTTGAGGATCTGCTCTTTAGCTGTCTCCCTTTCCATCTGGATCTGTTCTTTGTCCCTACACTTTACCTTTTACAGAATGTCATATGATTAGAAACATACAGTTTACAATCTTTTAAGTCTAGCTTCTTTCACTTAGTAGAATGCATTTGAGATTAATTTCTGTCGAATATATAAATAGTTTGATCCTTTTTTTACTGATGAGTAGTATTTCATTGTATGGATGTACCTTTTTTTATCCATTCAATGTTGAAGGACATTTGTGTCAAAGATTTCATTGTGTATAGGAACATGTTTTCAGTCACCTAGGATCACGATTGCAATGTTTGAGTCATTTGATAAGTGTATGTTTAACTTTATAATAAATGCTAAACTGCTTTTCAAGCTGGTTGCATCTTTTTGCATCCCCATGAGCAATGTATGAGAGTTCCAATTAATCCATAGCCTCACCTGCACTTATCCTTTAAAAAAAAATTAACCTTTTTTTTACGGAGTGTAGTGGTTTTAATTTGTACTTCCCTAATCTTGTTGAGGAATTCTTCATTTGCTTGTTTGCTATTCATAAAATATTTTGTCTGTTCAAATCTTTTGCCTGTTTATAAATTTTTTGTTTTTTTCTTGTTGTTTAGTTTTATGTGTTCTTTATACACTCAGTACAAGTTAGATATGCGATATTCAACTATTTTTCCCAGTATGTTGCTTGTTTTTTATTCTTTTAGTAGTGTCTTTCACAGAGCAAAATAATTTTGATGAGAATTGATTTATCAAGTTTTTGTTTTTTAAGGACCATGTTTTTAGTATTGTATCTAAGAATTCTTTGTCTAACCCAGTATTATGAAGATTTTTCTGTTTTCCTCTAAGAGTTTGTTAGTTTTTTGCTTTACATCTAGGTCTATGATACATTTTGGGTAAATTTTTGTATAAGGTGTGAGATATAAATAGAAGTTCATTTTTTTCTTACATTTAGATATTGAAATGTTTTGTTGTTTGTAACAACATACAAAAATGAGCATTCTTACCATATGATCATTCCATTCTTGGTATATAATCAATAATGCACAATATCATCACATAGTTGTATGTTCATCACCATGACCATTTCTTAGAACATTGCATCAATTCAGAAAAATAAATAAAAGAAAAAAACTCATACATACCACACCCTTTATCCCTCTCTCTGATTGATTGCTAGTATTTCTATCTATACAATATATTTTAGCCTTTGTTTCCCCTATTTTTTTCTATACCCCTTATCACTTCCTTTCATTGATCACTAGCATTTCAATCTACTAAATTTATTTTAACATTTGTTCCCCCTATTATTTATTTATTTTTAATCCCTATGTTTTGCTCATCCATCCATACTGTAGATAAAAGGAGCATCAGACACAAGCTTTTCACAATTACACAGTCACATTGTGAAAGCTGTATCATTATACAATCATCTTCAAGAAAATAAAGATGTAATTGTATACTGGAACACAGCTGTACATTTTCAGGCACTTCCCTCCAGCCTCTCCAATATACCTTAACTAAAAAGGTATTATCTATATAGTGCGTTCGAATACCCTCCAGAATAGCCTCTCGACTATGTTTGAAATCTCTGAGCCATTGACACTTTATTTTGTCTCATCTCTCTCTTTCCCCTTTTGATCGAGAAGGTTTTCTCAATCCTTTGATTCTGAGTCCCAGCTCATTCTAGAATTTCTGTCCTACATTGCCAGGAAGGTTTACCACCTTGGGGGTCATGTCCCATGTAGAGAGGGGGAGGGCAGTGAGTTTGCTGATTGTGTTGGCTGAGAGAGAGAGGCCACATCTGAGCAACAAAAGAGGTTCTCTGGGGGTGACACTTAGGCCTAATTTTAAGTAGGCTTAGCTTATCCTTTGCAGGGATAAATTTCATATGAACAAACCCCAAGATTGAAGGCTCAGCCTATTCCTTTGGTTGTTCATGCTGCTTGTGAGAATATAAGGTACTGGAGATTAAATGAAATATCAATATAATGATTCAGCAATTATGCTCATTTGTTAAACCCTAACTTCTCTGTATAACTCCACCATCACCTTTGATCTTTCTCCTACTCTTTAGGAGATAGGATATATACCCATTCTAGCTTTTTCATGTTGGAAGGGGCTGCCACTAATATGGTATAGGCAGATGGATCTAGCTAATGATCTGGAGAGGCTGGCCCATCTGGGTTTCAGGACTTATCTTGTCCAGGGACTCATCTGAAGGTTGTAGGTTTCTGGAAAGTTACCCTGGTGCATGGAACCTTTGTAGAATCTTATATATTGTCCTAGGTACTCTTTAGGATTGGCTTTAATTGTTTTGGTTGGTGTTGGTAAGTTATGTTGGGTAGCAATGTCTAACTGAAGCTTGTATAAGAGTAACCTCCAGAGTAACTCTATTTGAACTCTCAACCACTGATACTTTATCTGTTATACTTCTTTTTCCCCTTTTGGTGAGGATGGAATTGCTGATTCCTTGGTGCCAGGGCCAAACTCATCCCTGGGAGTCACCTCCCATGCTGCCAGGGAGACTTTTACCCCTGGATGTCATGTCCCATGTAGAGGGGAGGGCAATGGTTTCATTTGCACAGTTGGGTTTAGAGAGAGTGAGGCCACATCTGAGTAACAAAAGAGGTCCTCTAGAAGTAACTCTTCGGCATACCTATAAGTAGGCTAAGCTTCTCCACTACATACACAAGCTTTATAAGAGCATCTGTTTAAATTTTAAACTCCATTCAGGCAATGTTGCAATTTTTACATTCAATTTTAAAGGAATGCAAAAGGAAAAATAGTTTATTTTATATGCATAAGTATTTGCCATTTTATTTTTCTTTCTTTTTTCTTTGTCCCTGAAGTTTAATTTTGCCTTCTGGTATAATTTTCCTGCTATTTGCAAAACTTCCTCTAGCATTTTTGTCAGAACAGATATGCTGATGACAAATTTTATGGGTTTTCCCCCATCTGAGAATGTCATTTTTTAAACTTTTATTCATGAAAGATAATTTCTCTGGATATGGGAACCTTGGAGGATACATTTTTTCAATACTTTAAAAATATTCCATTATATTTTTGGCCTCCACAGTTTCTGATGAAAAACTTTATTCATTGAAATCATTGTTCCCTGATATGCTATATGGTGTTTTACTCTGGCCTCTTTCAAGAATTTTTTTTCAAAAAATTTGATTTTCAACAATTGAATTATAATATGTCTAGTAGTGTTTTTCTTTGAGTCTATCCTGTTTGTGGTTCACTGAGGTACTTGAAGACACAAATTTATATGTTTGACCAAATTTGGGAAAATTTTAGCCATTATTTACTCAAATATTTTTCTGGGACAAATTTCTTTTTCTTCTCCTTTTAGTGATTACATGAGCTGAATATCAGATTTTTATTGTTGTTTTGTGGATCCCTAAAGCTCTGTTCATTTTTTTTCCTAATCATTCTTCTCTCTCTGGTTCAGATTAGTTTCTATTGATCTGTATTCAAGTTCATTCATTCTTTCCTGACATCTCCATTTTGCAACTGAGAACTGAGTCCATCCCATTATTTTTTATTTTAGTTATTGTTCTGGTTTGCTAGCTGCTGGAATGCAATATACAAGAAACGGAATGGTTTTTTAAAAGGGGAATTTAATAAGTGGCTAATTTACAGTTGTAAGGTCCAGAAAATGTCCCAATTAAAACAAGTCTGTAGAAATGTCCAATCTGAGGCTTCCAGGGAAAGATACCTTGGTTCAAGAAGGCTGATGAAGTTCATGGTTTCTCTCTCAAGTGGAAGAGCACGTGGTGAACACAGTCAGGGTTCCTCTCTCATCTGGAAGGGCACGTGGCGAACACGGCATCATCTGCCAGCTTCTTCTCCTGGCTTTCTGTTTCATGAAGGTCCCCAGGAGGCATTTTCTTTCTTCATCTCCAAAGGTCGCTGGCTGGTGGACTGTGCTTCTTGTGGCTATGTCATTCTGCTCTGCTCTCTCTGAATCACTTTTCTCCAAAATGTTTCCTCTTTTATAGGACTTCAGAAACTAATCAAGACATGTCATCACCTAATCCAGTTTAACAACCATTCTTGATTAAATCACATCTTCTGGGAGATGATCCAATTACAGTTTGAAACATACAGTATTGAATAGGGATTATTCTATCTTTATGAAATGGGATTTTGATTAAAACATGGCTTTTCTAGGGGACATACATCATTTCAAACCAGCACAGTTATTGTACTTTTTTGTTCAAAAACTACCATTTGTTTCTCTGTTTGGGTGATTATATATATATATATATATATAGTTTCTTTTCCTTTGATGAGACCATCTGTCTTTCCATTAATTTCAAGAGTGTCTTCCCTTACATCATGGGGAATGTTTGTATCAGCTGCTTTAAACTCTTTGATAATTCCAACATCCAGTCATCATGGGATTTGTGTCTGTTGACTGTCAATTGTCTTGAGAATTGTTTAGTTAGTTTATTTTTGGTTCTTTTGAATATTGTATTATATTTTGGACATTGTGAATATTATGTTCTGTGGCTCTAGGTCCTATAAAAATCCATGGAGAATTAATTTTAATTCTGTGGCATGTGGTTTCTGATGCTAGTTTTGTCTTCAAATATTTTTTTGAGCTATTCACGCATTATCTGCTTGTGTTCCACCCAGAGGTCAATCTCTACCTAGCCAATGGTCTTTGTTTAGGTATATTTTAAAAGTCTTTGCTATGAAATGGAAAAGGCAATGATAAATTCATATGGAGGGTAAAGGTCCCCAAATAGCCATAAGCATCTTGAAAAAGGGGAACAAAGTTGGAAGATTCACTCTTCCCAATTTTAAAACCTATTACAAAGCTACTGCAGTCAAAACAGCATGTTACTGGCACATGGACAGATATATATAGACCAAAGAGATCAAATTTCAAGTTCAGAAATAAACCATCACATCCATGGTCAATTGATATTTTTTTGTATGCTGTATGGTAGGATCACAGTTTATTATTCTTCCTTGTGAGCATCCCGTTATTGCAGCACCATTTATTGAAAGAGCTTGTTTGTTTATTTTGCTTATTTGTTTGTTTTTTGGAAAGTGCATGGACCAAGAATGGAACCCAGGTCTCCCTCATGGCAGGTGAGGGTCAATTGATTTTTGACAGGGTGGCAGGTTCACTCAATGGGGAAAGAATAGTCTCTTCAACAGATAGTGCTGGGAAAACTGGAAATCCACATGCAAAAGAAAGAAGGTGGACTCCTACCTCACACCATTTACAATAATCAACTCAAAATGGAGCAAAGACCTAAATATAAGAACCCAAGCAAAAATTTCTGAAGAAAAAAGGGAGGCATCTTCAGAACCAAATGCTAGGCAATGGTTCCTTAGACTTTACACCCAAAGTGTGGACAACAAATCAAAAAGTAAATGGAACTTCATCAAAATTTTTAAAATAATTATGCATCAAAAAGACTTATCGAGAAACTAAAAAGACAACTTACAGAATGGGATAAAATATTTGGAAATCATATAATTAAAAATGTGTCTAATGTCCTGACTTATAAAAAAACTCCTACATCTCAACAACAAAAAGACAAAAAAAGTCAATTTAAAAATGGGAAAATATTTGAATAGACATTTCTTCAAAGAAGGTATACAAATGGCCAGTAAGCACATGAAAAAATCTCAACATCATCAACTATTAGGGAAATGCAAATCACAACCACAGTGGGATGTCATTTTACACCCACTAGAAGGGCTGTTATTAAAAAAAAAAAAGAAACTAATAAGTGTTGGAGAGGATGTGGAGAAATAAGAACACCCATTCATCGCTGGTGAGAATGTAAAGTAGTGCAGCTACTGTGGAAAACAGACAGCTCCTCAGAAAGAACTGTTATATGATTCAGCATTACCACTTCTAGGGTATATACCCAAAAGAATTGAGAAAGCAGTGACTTAGATGTTCGTACTCTGATCTTCATAACATTATCACAATTGCTAAAAGCTGGAAGCAAGCCAAGTGCCCCATCAAGAGATGAATGGATAAACAAGATGTGTTATACATAGACAGTGGAATATTATTCGGCTTTAAAAGGAAATGAAGTTCTGATATATGTGACAAAATGGATGACTCTTGAAAACATACTGAGTGAAATAAACTGGACACAAAATGACGAATATCTGGTTACACTGATATGAAATAATTACAATAAGCAAATTCCTAGAGTCAGAAACTGAAAAGTGGTTTACTTGTGGCTGGGGTGGTTATAGGGAGTGGGGAGTTAATGTTTAATTGGTACAGAGTTTCTGTTTGGGGTGATGGAACAGTTTTGGTAATGGATGGTGCTGATGGTGGCACAACATTGTGACTGTAATTAACACTGCTGAGTCATATATTTGAAAGTGGTGAAAATGGGAAATTTTAGGTTGTTTATATGTTACCAGAATAACAATAAATAGAACAGTACAATACAAAAAGTCATCCTAATTTAAACTATGGATTATAGTTAATAGTATAATTGTAATAATATTTTTTCATCAATTGTAATAAAATTACCATACTATTGCAAAATGTTGAATACTGGGGAAACTCGTGTGAGGGGGTGGAATATATAGGAGCTCTATTTTCTGTATGAATTTCTTGTAAATCTCCAACTGCTCTAATAAAAAGAAAAATGAGAAAAATAAGCCTTTGTTATTTTGCTTTGGGTCAGTTCCACAAATGCTTAGCTCATGTATCATGCACAGATTGAGGGTATCCTTCCTCTAACTCCCTCTTCTCTGAGATTTTTCTCATATCCTTCATTTCCCAAGGGCCCCTTTTCCTGGATCTTTGACTAAAAATGCTGCGGTTTTATCCTTCCCACACTCCCTCCAAGTGGAGCTGCCTCCGGAGTGAATTGGTGAAAGAAAAGAGAGAGAAAAATAACTCTATTTCCCTCTACACTATTCAGAGCACAGCAGCCTCATTTTTAAGTTCCTCCTGTCAAAGAAAAGGATTTTATGTCAGAGTTTTAGGGTCCTGCCTGGGCTACCACTGTCACAACAGTGCAATCCGGTGACTAGATTTGCCTCCCAGCAAATCTAGGAGAATAGAAAGAAAAATATGGGAATTCCATCCCCGCTCAACACTGTCCCTCAGGTAGGCGCCCAGCCCCTGTTCCATGTCCTCTGGCTAGAAAAATATGCTCCTCTTGGAGATTTTTCCATCTAAACCTGCTATGCAGTTCTGGGGCACAGGCTGCCTTAGTGCCTATGTAGGAAGATATAGGAGGGAAAAATATCCAGGAAACTCACCAACATATGGGTCATTTCTCAAGTTTTCTTTCTTTTACCAATTCACATGCTATACTCAGAATCATCATATAGTTGCTTCATCTATTCTTTGCAGAATTTTAACGTGCAACTCATGGGAGAGGGAGTATGAAGTATGCATTTTCCATGTTAGCCCAAACTGGAAGTCTCCCCTTATTTTTTCAAAGCATTTATTTATTCATTCTATAAATGGTAGTCATTTATAGTTGGAAAATTCTTTTAGTTGTGTCCTTCAGGCATGTTATGAATTAAAGAGAATTGCGGGTTATCTGGTTAACTTGATTTCATTTTAACATTATTTCTATGGGAAAATATATTCTAAAATTTAAATAACTATCATATAAAAAATGTCATTTGGAAGACAACTTGCTGTTATGTATTCCAAATGACAAGGGTGCTTAAAGCCAGAAGTATAAAGTTGCTTTTTACCAAAGTGTCCTGTGCTCCATGCCCTATCTCTTGGTTTTGGTGTGTCCCAATCCATGCTTGCCTCTGTGACTCAGAATCTGTGTAATGCTATTTCCTCATGACTTCACGGGTCTTTGGCTTGACTACACCTTGCTTCTCACCTTTTGGGTCTTAATCGTATGCCACTACAGTCTATATGCAAACCTTTTATGCTGATCATCAGAGAAGATGACATTGACCCTACTATGATTTGCCTTCTTTCATAAATTAATTAATTGATATGCTTTATTACTTTGTAGTGGGCATTGGTCTAGAAGTAAGGAGATACAGAAATTATATGGTGCCTATACCCTGACTTTTGAAAGTTTATCCTTTAGTAGAAGAGTATACATGACCATACTGCAAGGGCAAAAAAGAGGCTATGAGCATTTAGAGAAAGGCTGGATTACTCTTTGACTGGGTGATTAGAGAAGACTTAATAAAGGAAGTGGCAGGTGAACTACTACAGAGATGAGGCAGGATTTAAGCATGGAGAGAAAAGAAATCACTGTATTTGGAAGAACATGTATGGAGGAAAAGCCAATGAACTGGAGAAGCACAGGTTGGTCACAGTGAGTTCAGTTTATTGGCTGAAGGAAGGAGATTCAGAATGAGTAGTAGCATTGGAAAATGCCAAATAAAAAATTAGGTACATTCTTCTCCCAGGGAACTTTGCGTAGTTTCTAGTTGCTAGGTACAGCTGACAGGGAGTAGCCTTAGGTAGCTCTCCATCCTTCAAAAGCATGGCCCTATAGCCCAGAAGGCTCCACTTCCTCCATGGAAAGGATTCTCTCTGCTGTTGGCTGGAGACTGGATCCCCAGGGAGACCTGAGGCTTAGAGACTCATCACTCAACTCTGAAGCCTTGCCCAGAGGGATGACTTCTGAAGTGTTTAAGTAACTGGAAGGATTTGGGGGATAAGCAAATTGCCTCCCAAGATGACAACACTCATTTGCATACACATTTTCTGGTCTGTTTTTATTTTAAATCCTTATTGCATCAGAGTCATCCTGCAAATGGCTCTGATCTGCTTGTCATATATTTTTTTTTAAGTCATCCTCAGGAGGCTAATTGTCCCAATGCCTCTTGCAACCTGCTATTTATTTGTAAGTGCATTTGCAATAAGTCATTAAATGGTAGCCTAGTGACCGGAAAGAGTTCACTCTTTCAGCACCTCCCCTTCTGCTGAACTTTTTCTATCTCAGAGTTATTTAGGCACTTAGGGCATGCTATTCAGTGAACACAAAATATTCATGTCTGACCCAGGTTCACCAAGAGCAGGCTTTTAAAACATATTAAGACAAGGTTGTCTGCTGACCCATGGCCAACCTCAGAGAGTTGAAGAATAACTTGTTTTATCACGGCTGTACCTGCCATCATGTAGTATTTAAAGTCAAATCAGAACCACCAAGGGTGGACACTAACAAGTGCCTGGAGTCAAGGAGGGTTTAAATCCAGCACACTAAATAAATTTTTTCAAATGCAAAATCAGGTTATGCCGCTTCCTTGCTAAAGCCTTTCAATAGTTTTGGGAGAACTCTTAAATTCCTCAACTTGACATAAAGATGCAGCATGAACTGGCTCAGACTGACTCTCTCTACGTTTATTTCTGACACCCTATTGCAGTCATGCTAAACCACTCTCAGCTTTCCAAATAGGCCTTGCTCGCTCACACTTCCCCACATATGCACGTGGGCCTATACAATTTCCTTGCCCACGTGGCTTAAGCATCCAACATGGCTCCAATGTGGCTGAAGCATCACCTTTATCACCACTAGGCTGTGAAGTAGAGACTGACACTGTGTCTCACTCCTTCCTTTGAGATTGTGCTCAAAAAAACATGCTTGAGTTGAATAGACAATTGTAGGGACTCAAACAAAGAAAATGAAACAGAGAGTTAATTGACTGCCTCTGCTTCTCCTCCTTTTCCATACCCCTTCTCTTCCCTGACACTTGTAATATTGCCTAGGTCAGGCTTGGGGTGAAGCTGGGCACTCAGCTCATCAGGGAGGGGCACCGAAGAGGTGAAAGTGCATGTGACCATAAGAGAATGTGGGCAGTCAGGTAGCCACTGGCCATCTATGGGGATTTCAATTTAAGTAACTTCAAGTTAAATAAAATGAACAATTCAGTTCTACAGTTGTACCAGATACATTTCAAACTCTCAATAGCCTCCTGTGGCTAGTGGCTATAATATTGGAAAGACCCATATTGACTGTTTCCATCATTGTGGAAGGGCTCTTGGACAGCTCTGTGAGGACCTAAATAGCCAGATTGGGTGGGTTCTCTTCTCTGCCAAACCCTGACCCCTTTATTTGGGGGGAGGGCAATCTCAGGCATGCTGAACAGACCCAGATTTTCAGGCTTTTGAAGCGCACAAAACATTGCACAGGCCCCAGAATTTATCCAGCTTATTATGGTCCTTAGATATCACTAAAAGTTGACCCTCACACTCTAGTGCCACTTGGAAACAGAATAAACTCTTTTAACACACTTCTGCTTATACCTATGCCCAAAGCTAAGGAAATGGACAGGGAAAATTTGGGTTACAGTGACACTTCTCTGAAGTGCTCTGAGTTTCCTTTCATATTTTCTGTTCTTCATTCCTGAGGGCTAGTTTCCTCTAATACTTTCTGAGTAGTATTTCCACTTTCTCTATTGAGAACTGATATGAGGTAAAAATGGTCTATTAGTTCTTTCTTCCTTGGTGTGAATGCATCATCTTACCTTGCCCTTTAGCATGGGATGGAATAATATGATGAATATGGATGAACAAATTTGGCTCTACACTATCAAGCATGTGAAACTGTGAAAGCTTTTGATCATTTCTGAGTCTTATTTCCTCTTTTATAAAACAAGGACAATAATGTTTACTCCATATTGCTGTAAGAATTCATTTAGGAGGGTGTCAAACACCTACCACAGAATATACAAATTAAATGCTGGTTTTCTTTCCCCTCTTTCCCTCTGCATTTGTTATAGGTTGAATTTTGTTCCTCCTCCCCCAAAAGGTATGCTGAAGTCTTAACCCCTGGTTCCTCTGAACATGACTCCATTTGGAAACTGTGTCTTTGCAGATGTATTCAAGTTAAGATGAGGTCATATGAATTAGGATAGTCCCTCATCCAATATGTCTGGTCCCTCATAAGACTAGAAAGGGAGACACAAGAGAGGAGTTCGTATGAACACAGAGGCAGAGACTCGAGTGATGTGTCTACAAGCCAAGGAATGCCGAGGATTGTCAGCAAGCACCAGATACTAGAAGAAACAAGTAAGGGTTCTTCCCTACAGGTTTGAGAGGGGTATGACCCTGCTGACACCTTGATTTTGAGCTTCTACCCTCCAGAGCTGTGAAAGAAGGAGTTTCTGTTGTTTGAGTCACCCAGTTTGTGGTACTTTGCTGTGGCTGCCATAGAAAACTACTATACCTCTGTCAAAGAAATTTTATTATTGGCAAAGGATGAAAAGGTTTTTGGGGGTGGTGGTGCAGTGGGGGAGAGGTAGGATCCTTTCCTAAGGTTCTTGACAAATATTACCAGAGCCTACCCCTCTATTCTGCCTACATATGAGATCTGAATCTGGGGGGAGGCACAGAAGTGTAAGCATTGTTTGGCATCCCTGGTTTCTTTCTGCATGTGGGGTATTTCAGAATTGATTCCTGTTATAGTGTGCTGAGGCTCTTTGTCATGGATAGAAGCTTCACATTGTTAAGAAAAAATGACTTCTAGAACTTCAGAGAAAAGGTTCAGTGTGATAGTTCATTGCTTCTGGTAGCCAAGGTATAAACAAGAGGTGGGCAGAGTGTGTTTGTTGGGCTTGGCTGTGCACCTTTGCACCTTCAGAAATCTGTAAACTGTGCAGCCAGCTACCAGGTCAGTTGATTGCCTACACTGCGAGGTGACAATTGATCAGTGATGCATACTGAAGACCTTGCAGTTAGAAGTCTACTCTAACTGCACAGGTTTACTCTCTAAAATTTGCTTTTAATGGATTCTTATAAAGATTGATAACCAAACAGCAACTCTGGAAATAAGATAGTCGAGTGTGGGCATCTAAATTCAGCATGAAGAAGCTGATTCCAGGGTATTAGCATTGAAGGTAAAGTTTTATTTTTGAGATAAATAATTCACTTGTGAGAGATAAAAACTTATTTTTAAGAGTACCATTCTTTGTTGATGGTTTTCACTGACAAGAAGAAGAGTATGATAGGCAGGAATTAGAGATGTAAGACAGATGGTGCTGAAAGTAGAAGTTCCCTGTACAAAGATCCAGAAACGTTTAGTTCAGTTTCAACATTTTCCTGAAACTGAACTAAATTAAGCAGTTCTACCAGATAAATTACTTTAACTGTATTTTTCATAATGCATTTAAAATTTGAAAAACATATGTAAATTTGTTACAATTGAAAGAGATTTATATGTCACAGCCCCATTTGTTTTCCTATTGTGTAGCAATTTACTCTAGAATTCAAAACATTTTAGTTCTGAGCTTTCAAATACTACAAATAGCCATACCGACCAGGTAGAGTTATTTCCTGAAGGGTTGAATAAGTCAATAAGG
Organism: Tamandua tetradactyla; assembly: GCF_023851605.1. Lineage (NCBI taxonomy): Eukaryota > Metazoa > Chordata > Mammalia > Pilosa > Myrmecophagidae > Tamandua > Tamandua tetradactyla. The sequence continues at coordinate 76,653,150 of NC_135331.1, read as the reverse complement.
GTTATGTGTCAGTGTTTTGATGGACTGCACAGTCTTAGTTTATTTCTTGTATTCACTGAGAGAAATGGGTCTTCCTTCCACCCCCCTTCTTCACTGTTTCCTTCCCTTCCTTCCTTCTGTCTTTGAGGATCCTAGATGCTTCTACTGTCACTCTGTATTACATAATATTGAATCTTATAGAAATTCATCAGTTAATTAAGCTATATTTACTGAATACGTATTGTATTAATTTGTTGATTGCTGCCAGAATGCAATATACCAGAAATGGAATGACTTTTAAAAAGGAAATTTATTGTTACAAGTTAACAGCCTTTAGAACATAAAAATGTCCAAACTAAGGCATTCAGAGAAAGATACCTTGACTCAAAAAAGACTGATGTCTGTGTATGAGAAGGTATGTGACTGGCATCTGCTGGTCCTTTGGCTTCTAGTTTCAAACAATTTCCCCAGTTTGATTGCTTAGAGCTTCTGACACCAGTGTTTCCTCTCTTAGCATCTATGGGCCTTTGCTTAGTACCTCTGGGACACAACTCTGGGTTCTGGCTTGCTCTGCAAATGGGAATGCACAGGCAATATCTGCTGGGCTCTGCATCTCCAGGCATCCTTTCTCAGCTTCTTCTGTCTCTGTTGGCACTCCAAGTATCTCCAAATGTCTGCATCTCCGAAGCAACTGTCCTCTAAGCATCTGAGCTTCTTCCAAAATGCCTCTCTTTTTAAACGATCTAGTAAACTAATCAAGACCCACCTTGAATGGGCAGAATCACATCTCCAACTATTCAAAGGTCATACCCACAATTGGGTGTGTCACTGTCATGCTCAGGTTATGTGTCAACTTGGCCAAGTGATGGTACCAGTTTGTCTGGTTGGGCAAGTGCTGGCCTGTCTGTTGCTAAGAGGACATTTCATAGAATTAAATGATCATGTCAGCTGAATCCATAGCTGATTCCATTTGTAATCAGTCAAGGGGAGTATCTTCTGCAATGAGTGATGCTTAATCTAATCACTGGAAACCTTTTAAGGAGGATTAAGAAGAGACAGGCTTTCTTCCTGCTTCGGCTGGTAAGCCTCTCCTATGGAGTTCATCCAGACCCTCCATCAGGATCTTCAGCTTCACAGCCTGCCCTACAGATTTTGGACTCTACATTCTCATGGTTACTTTTATAAATTTTATATTTACGTATATTTCCTGTTGATTCTGTTTCTCTGAAGAACCCTAACTAATACAACTTGGTACCAGGAGTGGTTCTTAAGAAACAGAATCTTAAAAATGGATGTTTATGAATGGTTTTCTACTCTGACTGGACTCAAAGGCACTAAGGACTCTGATTCCCATAATCACAATGACACTCCCAATCTATGGAGTGAGTTGGCAAAAGATATAGTCAAAATATCACTGATGGATTCTTCTAATGCTTCTCTTGTATGAAGCCAGGCTCTGGGGGTTAATGTTTTTCATACTTTTATGGAGTTTTGCAGAAGTAGGAGGTATAGAGATGTTGGCTGGTTGTTGTTAGATACACTGGATAAATTAATGAGTAAAAGATATACTAGATATATTAATGAGTGGAAGGATGCACTTAAAGCTTCAAATGAGAAGCTGAAGTGCTGTCTCCAGATATACAAAAGTTTCTATCAGTTTCCTGAAGGATAATCTTATTTCCTGTAGGTATAGACTTGAGATCTCTGAAAGTCAAACTCAGAATCTTATTATTAGAGTAGAAACTTTACTACATAAACTGAAATCTCAATTTTGCATGGTGTCTGCTGTTAAAGGGAGGGCATTGATTGGAAAGGAGTGGAAAAACTGAAAAATAGGATGGCGACATATGGATTGATAGTGATGTCAGGGGCAAAGTTGAAACCCTAGGTCATACTGAGTCTTCTCTAGATAACCCTGTACTAGCCTGCCCTGAGGACATAGCCGCCCCATCTTCAGCCTGCCTTGAGGAGTTGGCCACCCAATCTCCACCTGAAGGAATTAGCCCTAGAATAATTAATCCTGCTTCACCAGATGAAACTGCAAAGGAATGCCCTGAAGCAAATGGCTTGGAAGATATTTCTAATTCTTTCCATCACCCACCCCCACTGCACCTCATTTCTTCCAGACCTATAACTAGACTAAAGTCCCAACAGGCCCCTAAAGGTAAGGTACAAAGTATCATACATGAGGAAGTACATTATACTCCAACAAAGCTATGTGAGTTTTCCAATTTATATAGACAGAAATAAGCAGAATATGTGTGGCAATGGATTTTAAGGGTGTGGGATAATGGTGGGAGGAATATAAGACTGGATCAGGCTGAATTTATTGATATGGGGCCACTAAGCAGAGAGATTCTGCATTCAATGTTATAGCATGAGGGGTTACAAAAGGCATTGACAGTTTGTTTGGATGGTTGGTTGAAATATGGATCAAAAGGTGGCTAAAATTACCCGAGGTTGAAATGCCAGAACTACCCTGGTATAATGTAGATGAGGGGATCCAGAGGCTTAACGAGATTGGAATGTTGGAGTGGATTTATCATGCAAAGCCTGCTCTTACACCCCAGGAATGTCCGGAGGATGCACCTTTTACCAGAACAGTGAGAAATAGATTTGTGAGACTAGCGCCATCATCCCTGAAGAGCTCTACAGTTGCATTTCACTGTAGGTCAGATATTACTGTGGGGACTGCTGTCACTGAGCTGGACTCCTTAAATACAATGTGGATGACTCGATCCCGAGTTGACAGAAGCCAGTTGGCAGCAGTTAATCACCAAAGACAGGTTGGACGTGGCTATTAAAATAGATGACAAACTCAAAGGAGGAGTCAAAATAATCTGACTTGTAGAGATTTATGGTGTTGGCTACAAATCATGGGGTACCTATAAATACAATAGATGGGCAGTCTACTAAATTCTTGTTTGAACTGTATACACAAAAGAGTTCCAGGTCAAGTGAACTAATTCTAACTTGAATTACAAAAACACAGGGTCATGGCCCCTTAATCAATTTCCAGACTTGAGACAATTTACAGACCCAGAGTCCCTTGAATGAAGGGGAGGGCAAGTTCCTTTGGGGTAGAGCCCTCTTACAGTGCCACAGATTTATACTGTTAATCTTCCTCCAAGTCTTCCCCAAGGAGACTGATGGCCTTTTAACAGGATATCTGTGCATTGGGGCAAAGGAAATGATGAGATATTTCAGGGACTATTAGACACTGGTTTAGAAGTTACATTAATTGCAGGGGACCCACAACATCACCCGGTCTACCAGTCAGAGTGGGGGCTTATGGAGGCCAGGTGATTGATGGAATTTTAACTCAGGTCCATCTACAGTGGGTCCAGCCCCTGAACCCCTTCTGTAGTTATTTCCCTATCTCCAGAATGTATAATTGAAATAGACATACTGAGCAACTGGCAGGATCACCACATTGGCTCTCTAACTTGTGTAGTGAGGGCTATTATGGTGGGAAAGGACAATGGAAGCCACTAGCAATGCCCCTACCTAGCAAAATAGTAATCAGAAGCAATACCAGATTTCTGGAGGAATTGCAGAGATTAATGCCACTCTTAAGGACTTGAAGGATGCAGGGGTGGTGATTCCCACCGCATCCCCATTCAACTCTCCTATTTGCTCTGTGCAGAAAAGAGATGGGTCTTGGAGGATGACAGTGGATTATTGTAAGCTCAGCCAGGTGGTAATTCCAATTTCAGCTGCTGTTCCAGATGTGGTATCATTACTTGAGCAAATCAATACATCCCCTGGTCCCTGGTATACAGCTATTGATCTGGCAAATGCTTTTTTTCTCAATAGCTATTAGGAGAGACCACCAGAAACAGTTTGCTTTCAGCTGGCAAGGTCAGCAATATACTTTCACTGTCCTACCTCAGGGGTATATCAACTCTCCAGCCCTTTCATAATCTTGTCTGCAGGGATCTTGATCATTTCTCCCTCCCACAAGACATCACATTGGTCCATTATATTGATGATATCATGTTGATTGGACCTGGTGAGCAAGTAGTAGCAACTACGCTAGACTTACTGGTAAGGCATTTGTATGTCAGAGGATGAGAGATAAATCCAACAAAAATACAGGACCTTTCACCTCAGTGAAATTTCTAGGTGTTCAGTGGTGTGGGGCATGTCGGCGAAGGATAAGTTGCTGCATCTGGCACCTCCTACAACCAAAAAAGAGGCACAATGCCTAGTTGGTCTCTTTGAATTTTGGTGACAACATATTCCTCATTTGGGTGTGCTGCTCTGGCCCATTTATCAAGTGACCAGACAGCTGCTAATTTTGAGTGGGATCCTGAACAAGAAGGGGCTCTGCAACAGGTCCAGGCTGCTGTACAAGCTTCTCTGCCACTTGGACCATTTGATCCAGAAGATCCAATGGTGCTGGAAGTGTTAGTGGCAAATAGAGATGCTGTTTGGAGCCTTTGGCAGTTCCCTATAGGAGAATCACAACACAGTGCTTCTGCCAAAACTACCATCTGTGGGCTTACAGGATGCCTTTTCCATCATCATGGCATTCCACACAGCATTGCTTCTGATCAAGGAATACACTTCATAGCAAATTTGAAGTCAGGAATGGGCACATGCTTATGAAATTCTCTGGTCTCACCACGTTCCCCATCATCCAGAAGCAGCTGGATTGATAGAACTGTGGAATGGCCTTTTGAAAATTCAATTATGGTGCCAACTAAGTGGCAATACCTTAAAGGGCTTGGGTAATGTTTTCCAGAAAGCTGTGTATGCTCTGCATCAGCATCCGCTGTATGGTGCTGTTTCTCCCATAGCCAAGATCCATGGGTCCAGGAACCAAGGAGAGGAAATGGGAGTGGCACCACTCACTATTATCCTTAGTGATCCACTAGGAAAATTTTTGCTTCCTGTCTCTGTGACCCTAATCTCTGCTGGTCTACAGGTTTTAGTTCCAAAAGGGGAAGTGTTTCCACTGGGGGAAACAACAATAATTCCATTGAACTGAAATCTAAGGCTGCCACCTGGTTACTTTGGGCTACTCATGCCCCCTTGATCAACAAGCCAAGAAGGGGATTACATTATTGGCTGGGATGATTGACCCTGACTATTAGAGGGAAATAGGACTGCAACTACACAATGGAGGTAAAGAAGAGTTTTTTTGAAATATAGGAGATTCCCTAGGGCATCTTTTAGTACTAGCATGCCCTGTGATTTAAATCAACAGAAAACTGCAACAACCCAATCCTGGCAGGACTACCAATGGCTCTGAAACTTCAGGAATAAAGGTTTGGGTCACCCCACCAGGCAAAGAACCATGGCCAGCTGAAGTGCTTGTTGAGGGTAAAGGGAACATGGAATGGGTAGTGGAAGAAGGTAGTGATAAGTATGTACTATGACCATGTGATCAGTTACAGAAATGAGGACTGTAATGCTGTTTTGTTCATGCTATACTATTTAAGTTGTAAGAAATCAAGTTGAAGAGTGAATATTACCCAAGGACTTGCACCCTATTCTGGAGAGGTTTAATGTGGTTCTGGTTATATACAGGACAGATGAGTATTGTTAGGTGAAAGAAAATATGTATGTTTTATTGTTTTTTATTTAGAAATTAGATATGGTTTAAGGTGATGTGTATAGCTGCCAAGCTGACAAGGGGCGGACTGTCATGGTCAGGTTCATGTGTCAACTTGTCCAAGTGGTCATACCTGTTGTCTGGTTGGGCAAGTACTGGCCTGTCTGTTGCTATGAGGACATTTCCTAGAATTAAATCATGATCATGTTGGCTGCATCAACAGCTGATTCCATTTGTTATCACCCAAGAGGAGTGTCTGCTGCAATGAGTGATGCTTAATCAAATCACTGGAAACCTTTTAAGGAGGATTCAGAGGAGACAGGCCCTCTTCTTGGTTTGGCCGGTCAGCCTCTCCTGTGGACTTCATCCATACCCTCCATCGGAATTGTCAGCTTCACAGCCTGCCCTACAGATTTTGGACTCTTACGTTCCCATGGTTATGTGAGACACTTTTATAAATTTTATATTTATGAATATTTCCTGTTGGTTCTGTTTCTCTAGAGAACCCTAACTAATATAGTCACGCTTTGAAGTAGGTTGGAACAATCTAATCAAAGGTTCCACCCTACAATATTGAATCAGGATTAAGAAAACATGGCTTTTCTGGGTACGTAACAATCAGACATTGTTCTTGGTACTGGGGATATAGTGGCTTAAACGGTTTATAAACCTCTGGCTCCTTATTGCTTATATTCTCTAAATAATCTCTAGACATGTTGGCATACCCTGGAAGCATTTTGGAGGGCTTTTCATACACTGTAAAGGAGAATTCATTTCCTCTGGTTTTCAGTACACACTTAACAGCCATTTCTACCTGCTTAACATACTTCAGACTGCCCATTACCCAAAGCTTGGAAAACTTTGGCCTTAAGATCATCCTTTTTATTTAGGTGCATTATCTGGGAATCGAACCAGGGTGTTCTGCATGGAAGTCGAGCATTCTACCACTGAACCACCCATGCACACAAACTTAAGAACATTCTTGTTGTCAAATGCCTTGAACATCTCTGTCATCAAATCCCTCATTTCAAATTAAACCCATCTAGAAACTTACACAGTTATAAATGATTTAAAATGCTTTTTAGCAACTAAACCGAAGTTGTTTTGCTTTTTACTTTGATGGATTGTCCTGTTTCCCCATTTTCATTGGAATATTTATGAAATAAATGTTACCCAGATGCTAATTCATTGTATTCATTTAGGTTTTGAAATTAATGTCCTTTTTAACTTTGACAAACAATACATGGCAACATGTTCTGCATCAAAATCATATCCATTCTGTTTTTCTTATGCTTAAAATATTTTTGAATTCCTAAGCACGACTGTCCAACTCTCAGACCATATGCTAAATTAGATGGCAAGACTCAAAATGCAAGCAAAAGAGGAAGCACTTGCAAAATCCATTTCAAATCAATCTAGCATTTGTGAATGGAGAAAAGCCCAGCAAGTTTAAAATGATTCAGTTTAAGTGACTACTTTGATCTCACCTCTTTTTGACTCCTCTCCACTGTCTCATACTTTATCGTAGTTTGCTGAACTATACCTAGTATTTCAGACTATGAATAAAGCTAGCTAAGAGTACACTTAAATGATACCAGGAGAGGGCAAACTGCTGTGCAGGCACATCATTTTTCACGCATTTTTTTCTCTCCCTAATAATACAAGATGAATTAGCATTTAAATTACATGATCTCTGAAATTCTATTTAGTTATTTTTCCTGAGTATGACCATTTTGAAGTTTGACTCCTCTCATCAGACTTATATTCTTGGATGTAGTACAGGAAATCCGAATTTAGTGGTCTCCTTTTCTTCTAAAGATCTAGGGTTCAAAGTGAGAAGTGTCTGATAGTCCTTGTTTCCTGGAATGCTTATGCCTAGGGCAAGGAAGGCACATGCTCCCTTTTCTTTCCCTTTCCTGCCTTTATCCTAAAAAATTTAATGAATTCTTGGCAAATATATATATATATATATCACTATATATAAAGTAGTCTTCAAGATTCCTTTTTTTGAGGAAGAGAATTAATAGCAATAAAATTATGATGGCAATAATAATTTACAGGTACCATTTAGTGTCTATTTTGTACCAGGCACTTTACATAATTTGTCTCATGAATGTATTTCATGAACTCTGGCTTGAGCTTGTAAAATCAGAAGCATAGGGTCCTGCTTATGTATAGTAAGTGCACAGCCAGTTGAACAGATTTAATCATTACGAACTGTTAAATGAAGAACTCCTTCCACTATTCCCCTTTTATTTAAACTTGAAGATTTATTTATTCATTCACATTTCTTTTTGCCATCTATAATTCAGTTGTATCCACACATTCTAAGACTAACAGATAACCCCATGTCCAGGAGCAAGGAATTAAAATTAGATGCTGAAGGTACACAAAGGTGAAGGCTGGAGGTCAAAGTTTTGGCTGTAAGTCAGAAGCGTCCATTCAAACCCTCTCAACACTTCTGGTTTCAATTTGTTAAAGTATTTCACAGAGAGTTCTTTAAAATAATTTCATTCCAGACACCAGCCTTCGATGATATACAGTTCCATGGAATTTGTGTTTCCATCTGATTGACAGGAATAAAAGTAATTTTTGTTTTTGTCTTTTTTGTTGGTGTAGAGAAACAAAATGATCAGCCAGATTCCTTTAGTAAGAAACGAAGAAAAGAAGAGGGGAGAAAAAAAAGAACAGGGCTGTGCTGGGCGCTTGTTTTTATTTGTGTTTCTGAGAGCATGACTTCAGAAGAGTTCAATCACCCTCGTTCCCCTACCATGAAAATTAGTGATCTTTTTTCCTTTAAGATGGTAAAAAGGAAAATACCCAATGGACCTAAAAATGGCCAAAGTTTTTTTCCCAAAACGAAAATACAAAATGAATATATAATTGGCGTGGTAACTCTGTTGGACATTCCAGTTCATCCAGTCACTTGTCCCACATATAGGAAAGGGGAGAAGGTATTAGGTTTTATTAGTAATTTATAATAGTAACCAAATGTGTTGATGGCAGCTTATTTGAGATCCATCAGTCCTTTGAATACATGTAGGAAAGCATGGCTGTAGTTCTCTGACTGCCCACATCAGAACACTTTCGGCTACATGGAAATTAAAAAGGAAGAAAAAATATATTTATTCCAAGATTCATTTGCTGGGATTTTTAGGCACCCTTCCTTCCATAGAGCCCAATTGTGTTGATAATGTGCTAGGGGCTGCTGTGTTTCCCAGCATGAGTTCCCATCCTCTGAGTGTTCTGAGAAGGATAGTGGAGTGGTCCTGGAGCCTTCATGAAAGAAGTGGGTGGTTGCATTGGGTGGAACATATGTGGTCCAAAACCTGGGGGTGGGGGCAGAGCAATACCGGGGGTGGTGGCAGGACAATGTTCACCATGGCTGGAGGACCACCTGGGGGTAGGTTGGCATTGGCAGATGCTGCTTCTGCTGCTGCAGGAGGGAGGAGGAATTGCTCCTGGTAGCCCTGAAACAGGCTCTAGCTTGATTCCAGAGTTGTGGTTCCATCCCTCTCTTTTTCTTTTCCTCTGGCTGCTTGGGATCTTCCCTATTTCACCTTGAGCCTGCAGCCACTGATAATTAACTTATTGAAAGATTTTTTTGGCAGTCACTTCTGCAGTTTGCCTTGTGCAATCCGAATAAAAGCACACTGCTATCTCTGTACAACAATTATTCTTTGAATTTCTTCAAAGTGGTAGAAATTATTTCTTAGGTCTGCCTCAGTAATGGGATCTCCCAGACCATGAACATATAGTGTAGTCATTGTCTTGTGATCTGGTGGGCCCAGATGAGGCATTGTTGAAGCCTGCTTTAGGAGCTTATCTGCCACAGGGTAATTGATTCCATAACATTAGTTTTTGATAATCTGATAGGCTAGGGGGTCATCTGGATCTGTAGGCTTCTTGTGTCTGTATGGACATACCTTTCCTCTCTTACCTTGTCCTTTCACCCAGAAGGTGAAAATGTGGGATCAATTCTGATATTATTAGTGTGTGGTCTGGACCGGTTTGAGCATCACATTACTGGTGGATGTGTCTTTCTCCAGCATACCCAGAGGCCGTGTTCCACCAGAGTTAGAAATCTCTCTCTCCATATTCTGAGTGTAGTACTCTTTGTTGACATCTCACTTTGGCATGTCATCCTTAAACAACAGTCCAGCATTGTAAACGTGGATGGACAGGCCATATTCTAGGCCCAAGAGGCAGGTCTGGCAGCCATTCTGCAATTTGCTGCAGGTTTGGCAATTTTGGCCTTCTTGAAATGTGTGCTAACTTCAGAGCACCAGCAAAACACCAGCCTGGCACAGATTTTGTATTCTTTCCTATACTTTCCTTTGGTCTTTCGGACCTACAGGTTTTCTCCAAGATACATCTGGAACAATATGGGGACGTCCACATCCTCCCAGTTCTGCCTGTTATAGATGTGGGAACTGAAAAAAGGCTGATGACATCTGGGGTTCCTCTGGCACATGGGAAGGCACATGGCAACATGTCTGGTCCTTCTCTCCAAAATATCTCTGGTTTCTGTGGGTCCTTGCTTGTTTCTCCCGGGATGTTTCTGTCTCAGCTCTCTCTCCATGAGCTCTCTTAAAGGACTCTAGTAAGAGGATTAAGACCTATCTTGAATGGGTGGGGGTCCCATATCCATGGAAACAACCTAATCAAAAGGTCCCACCCAACCATAGGTCTATCCCCCTCAAGATTGGATTAAAAGAACATAGGCTTCTCTGGGGTACATAACAGATTCAAACCAGCACAGTTGGTGATGGAAAGTATGGAATTCCTCTTGCTGGGAATTCCACAGTTGATTTAGCAGCCTTCCCAGGCCTTTTGTCCCGTGCCCCTATGCTTGATAGTTTGATGAATGGAATAGCTTGATGCTTGAGTTTTGCCTTCTGACTCTCTTCTGAAGAAAATACATTTAAAAACACCCGATTCAGGCTGTGTTGCTGCTGGTGGGGCCACTTGCTCAGCTCCTGTCTTCTTCCCTCCTACCCATGCTCAAAGAAGTTTATAAACTCTAAAGAAAAAGAAACATTCCACAAATACAGAAGGTGATCTATAACACTTAGGAATGGGATGGAGTGTACTAGGGTATAAGGTAGGCATTGGGTAGGAGGGGTTAAGAATAATTGTTTTTCCAGATTTGCAACAGATCTTAAAATAAATATAAAGCAATATATATTCATATAGAACACATTGATAAGTAAAAAATAAAATGAAATTCACCCACAATCCCATTAGCTAATAATGACTAATAAACAATTTTGTCTGATCAAGATTTTCCTTTGCACTTGTACTTATTTTGAAACTGCTTTTAAAATATTTCAATGCCCAACAAATATCTTTCTACAGATATATATATCTGTATACATATATACACACAATATCATTTTATGGTCCAATGTTATGATATTAAGATATATCATAATTTATTCAATCACTTATTGCTGAGATTTTAAACTGATTTTCTTTTTAATGTTATAAATTAACTTGATGAGCATCCTCTTAGCATATATACTTGCTGGTATTTTATTGTTTCCTTAGGATTAATTGAAGGGGAATTGCCGGGTTAAAGTATATGTATAATTTTAATGCTCTTTATATATATTGTCAAATGCATTTTAGAATATTTGCAACAATTTATAGTCCTATCAGTAGTATATGAGATTGCCTATACCCCCAGATTCCATGCTAGAGTTTATGGATTTTAAGCAGTTTGCCAATTTGAAAAGAGAAAAATGGTATCTCATTCCTAAAATTATATTTCTTTCATTATTATTGAGGATAAACATTTCATAATTTATTTCATGGCTACTTGCATTTCTTCTTTAGTGAGCTGCTTGTTTATTTATTCCTTTCAATACTTTTTCTATTGGGATCCTTTTCTTAAGATGACTTTTGAAGAGCTTTTTAAACATATAGGTCGTTAGTGTGTGTCCAATGTGTTGCAGATCTTTTTCTCTTTTTACCAGTTTGTCAAATAATTTTCAAATTTTCTCTATGTAGTATTTTCTAATGTAATTTTTTGACAAAATCTGTCAATCTTTTATTTTCTTGTTTCTGATTTTTTTGTGTTTTGTTTAAAAAGTTTTCTCCAAGCCCATTTAGAAAACCTTATCTCTATTTTCTTCAGTGAATTTTATGGTTTCTTTTAAATCATTGACCCATTTAGAATTTTTTAGATTTAGGTTTTGAAATAGTGATTTAACTGCATTATCTTTCCAACGACATTTGTTATAGTAATTGTTTATTCCACTAAATAAAACCCCAGCTTTGTCAAATATTGGATGTGCTTCTTGGTTTTGCATTACTTTGCTTATTTTTCTTTCTCTCTCTGCACTGATTACATGATGGCTAATTGCTATATCTTTATCATCTGGTAGGACAAGCTTCTTGTATTATTTTTCTTTTCAGACTTCTCTTGAATAATTTTAAAAGACATATGCTTTTAGAAGAACTTAAGAATCATCTATTCAATTTTCCCCAAAATTCTTTTGAAAGCTGGATGGGAATTACATTACATGAATAAATTTACTGAGACTTCTTTATGATAAGTATTTTCTTTCAGGAATGAAAATAAAATATCTAATTAATAAAATCTTCTTTTGTGTTTTTCAGTTAAGTTTTCAAGTTTTCTTCACACAGATTCTATACACTTCAGTTTTTTTTCTTTTTTTGCCACCAAGAAATGGATTTTCCTTATTGTATTTTCTACTTAGATATTGTCTATATGAATAAAAGCTGTAGTTTCTGTTGGATTTACTGGGTAATGGCCACCTATTGAACTTTTTTACTGTTTTTGGGAGATGAGATCATTGCTGACATTTTAAAGAGGAAAGTAGGGGCTTCAGGAGTCTGGTGGGGCAGCAGAATGGCTCTTTGAGACCTCACGGGTGTGAACTCATCTTGCAGTTACAGAAACTGGGCTTTCACCAATGCCTCCACAAATGGGTAACAATAAGTTAGTAGGAGCTAATGGATAAACCACGATGCCAACTGTTCTACTTTGTTAGCTGCTGGAATGTGACATACCAGAAACAGAATGGCTTTTAAAATGGGAAATTTAATAAGTTGCTAGTTTACAGTTCTAAGGTCAAGGAAGTAGTTCCAATTAAAACAAGTTTTTAGAAATGACCAATCTAAGGCATCCAGGGAAAGATACCTTGGTTCAAGAAGGCCAGTGATGTTCAGGGTTTGTCTCTCAACTGGAAGAGCACCTTGCTAAGTCCGCCAGCTTTGTCTTCCGGCTTCTTGTTTCATGAAGCTCCGGGGGAAATGTTTTCCTTCTTCCTCTCCAAAAGTCGCTGGCTGGTGGACTCTCTGCTTTGTGGTTCTGTGTTGTCCTGAAACTTTTTCCAAAATGCTTCCTCTTATAAAGGATTCCAGTAAACTAATCAAGACCCACCTGGAATTAATAAAATTTAATACCCACGCTTGATGGAGTCACTTCTCCATGGAGATAATTTAATTTAAGTTTCCAACATATAGTACTGAATAGGAATTAGAAGAAACAGCTGCCTTTACAAAATGGGATTAGAATTTAAACATAGCTTTTCTAGGGTACATAAATCCTTTCAAATCAGCACACCAAGTTATTAATATACCATGACCGGCCATCCCTTTACAGGGATAGGGTCTGCTTTTATGACTCAGTCCAAGGCATTCTCCAACTATATATTGAAGTAGCTGGAAAATCAAATTGAAAATGAAAAAGTTATTTGGAGATTAGGCACATGTATGTTTTTGGGGTTCATTTCGGTTGGGCCATATTGGAATTGGTGAATTTTCTCAATTCCTGAGCAGAGAACAAACACTTTGTGAAGGTCTAGCATGTTAGATTTCTACCCGAGCAATTTTCATTCTCCAAGTTAGACACATACTTGCAAGGTTTGCCTGTTGGATTCAGCATTTATCTGCTAGCCATCAACTTCTGTTAATACATTATTTCTTCAGACACATTCTGAGACACTGATACAGCTAGATAGCTATTTCTATAAAAGTGAGTGCTTTATATATTGATATAATTATTTTAATTTTCACAAGGCAGCCTTAATTTTCCATGTGCAGAGATGAGTGTGTGAAAATCCCCTAACTCTGAACACCGCCACTCATGCTTCCTGTGGCCATAGTGAAAAAATAGAAGGGATGGTAGCAATGTTGGTTTCTATAATTCTTTTTTGGTGCAAATTAAGGTTATTAAATATGCAAGGCAAAGTTAATAAATGCATTTTGATGACAATGGGACATTGCCAAGGATTGGATAATGCTTGGATGTGTGTCTGTGGCCACCCCCACCCCAGTTCTCTTCCTGTGGTCAGCACAAACACCACATCTGTAAGTGCCCACACAGTGAAAGCCGCAGGCCTCTGGAGGGGACACAGGCCTGGCACTTTTGAGAATACTTTGGATAATGGGTCTGTTCCTGTTTATGCCTCAGTTAAGTATGTAGTTTTTTCCTGTGCCAGAGGAGGAGAATTAAGCCCCTTAATAAAAAATAAGCAGATAAAACTGCACATCAACTTAATAAATAAATATCACCTCATTATAGTTTGGCTCAATTTATTGGAGTCAGTCCATTGGGTGTTATCTGAAACATTGGCCAGAAAAAAAATGCTTCAGTTAGGTTAGCTTAAGTTGAAAGAACACACAAAACACCAGCACACATTCAATGTAAATAATCTAAAGAAGGAGCCAGATAGAAATGGCATATACTAAATGAGTAACCTGATAAGTAACAAGGACTAATTAGCCTGGATGAACACTTTACTTGGTTCTCTATGAACACCTGTTTTTGGTTCTTTACTTGCTTTCCTTATGATTTTCATATATGCTGTTATATATGTCATGCTCCAGACCCTTCCTACATGCTGATGAAGTAGGTTGTGGTCTTCCTTCCATTTTGCAATAAGGGAAATAGTGGTTTTAGAAGGTGCTTTCCTAGATGGAAAGTGTAAAAGTGACATGCCTCCCCTGAGCCTTTGTTTCTTGTGTCTTCTTTTCAGCACCCTCAAGGTTCTTGGGCCATTTGTGCTCCCCTCACTAGATGGGAGTTGACACACTGTACAAAATCCTGGCACAACTTCCACGTTGGTCAGAATACATGTTTGAGGACCAGAAGGGGAAAGCCTAAACAAATTGTTGCTGAATCACTAGAAGGAATAAGATGAATAGGGCTGATTTTTTAAAATCTTTGGGAGTGGCTTCCAGAAAAAGATAAAAGTATAAAGAAAGAAGAGGAGAGAATCAAGACCAGACCTACCAGGAAGGTGATCCAGTAGAGGAAGAGGAAGAGAAATCAGAGGAGGAGGGAAACTTAGAAAACAGTGCACCTGAGGCCAGGGCATGAAGTGGGAAGGGGTGGGAAAATGGCCATTTTGATGAGAACCAGGAAAAAAACATTGGATTTTGGAATCAAGAATCCATTTATGGTTCAAAATGGGAGGGTTTCAGCAGAGTGGGCAGAGCAGGGTCAGACCATAGCAGGTTGAGAAGGAAAAAGGCTGTCAGGGAAAGAGGCAGCATACCTAGTGGTCAAGCACAGGCATTTGCAGTGGCCAGAGTCCAAACCTGAATTCTGATATATATTAGCTCTGTGGGTCTGAGGTGCTACTTAAACTTTCCAAGATAGTGTCTCTATTCACACAGATGAAATAACAGTAGTACCTACCTTGGGAGAAAGAAATGTGATAATGCCTGTACATACTTAGCACAGTGCTGGTCCATAAAGAAGCATTCAATAAATGTTAGTTGTTAAAAATAAGCACAGGCAGTAACCTTAGATATTTTGTGAGAAAGGAAGAGGGAAAGGTGACTGAAGAAAAGTAAAATGCTAGAATGTTTATAAGCCAAGCAACATGGTAAGTGTAAAGAAAATATTAGTTAGGGGAGAGAAGAGGTAGTTAATGAAAGTGTGGCAGGTGTATGAGGACACAAGGAGGAAAGGAGGTGGGCATTGGTCAGGCCTGCCTTTTCAGGTAGTCAAAGCAAGTCAAGGAACCTGCTAGGTAACACTCATCTATGGAGTAAGATTCAGGTAAATTTACTTGCTGAGAGGAAGGGGATCAGGTGAGTGTTTAGGGCTTAAAAAAGAGAAAAGATTGGGAGCAGTTGCTGTGGCACCTGCTACTGAAAATTAATTAAAAAGAGCACATACAACATAAACAGTCAAGACCTGTGGGCTCAGGTATGGTTTTTATTGTGGACCAAGCTTCCAGTGCTCAGTTATGAGACTAATGTGAGCAAAATTCTCTGGGCAGGGGAAAGGAACAGAGAGGGAGGGCAGGGTAGTTACCCATGCTGGGCCTGGCAAGAATGTACAGAGAGGGTCCAGGGAAGAAGGGTCCCAGAGGGGAAGGGTGAGACGGTTTGATGAGATCTAGGTGGAAAATGAGCCAAGTCATGAGCTCAGCTTGCAATGAGCTGAAGTTTGCAGAGATTAGGGGATGGCAGTTAGGTGGAGGTGGAGGTCATGTGAATATTTTATTGCATCTTTCTAGAGTTCACATTAAATTTCTTTTGCATAAGGAACTCCTTGCAAAAGAGTTTAGGAACATTGGTTTCTTTAAAAAAAGAACTAAGGTAATTTTATAATCAAAGAAAACTTGGCAAACTCTCACTAGTAAAAATGTTAAATCTTGGGCCAGTATCCTTTGAATAAAAACTGAAAAATGCACTGTGGTTATTCAGTTTTCTTGGTCAAATACCTTCCTTGAATATAGACTTCAAGGTCAGGAAGCCAGGAAATTAAGGAAAAATTTTTTTATGTATCTAACCCTATGAGGCCATCTGGGAAACAATTTAGTCCTTGTATGGAGGATGGATAAAACTTTCATATAGTTAAATGAACACAAAAATGAACTGCAGAGTTAAAATTTAAAAAAATCTGAGTGCTTAAACATAAGCATTTTTGGTGTATGGAGAGTTTACCTATACATAAGCCACTTTTAAAATTATCATTTTAAAAATAACCTTTTCAATAATAAATGCCAACAAAATTAATGTTTTTAATCCTCATGATAACTCTGAAAGGCAAGGCATATTAGTTTCCTATTTGCTGCTGTAACAAATTACTAAAAATTTAGTAGTGTAAATCAACACAAATCTATCATCTTATAGTTCTGGGGGGCAGAGGGCTGGCAGGAGCTGCATTCTTTGTAGAGGCTCTAGGGAGAGCCCCTTTCCTTGTCTTTTCTACCCTCTAGAGGCTGCTGGCATTCCTAGGCTTCTGTTCTCATCCTCTTTTAAAGTCAGCAACAGAGCATCTTGGTACCTTATCTCTGGCCACTGCTTCCATTGTCACATTTCTGACTCTGACCTCCTACCTCCTTCTTATAAGACCCTTATGATTACATTGGCCCACAGGGTAAGCTAGGATAATTTCCCCATTTAAAACTCCTTAATGTTATCACAGCTGCAAAGTAACCACGTAACTAGCTATGGAGTGTGACCTAGAGCTCAAATTCCTTTGAACCCAGAGATCCCCCACCGCTCTCTAACACCATGACCACTTCTTTTGTCATAGAAGAAGTCTTTGATTTTTATGTTTTCATATAAGTACAACATGAATATGTGCATGTGGGTTAATTGCCTGTGCTGCTGTAGCGAATTACCACACACTCGTTGGCTTAAGACAACAGAAATTTATCCCTGCGCAGTTCTGGAAGCAGAAGTCCTAAATCAGTGTCACGGGGCCCAAATTGAGGCACCCCCAGAACCTGCTGACTCTGAAGGCTCTAGGGGAGAACTGACTCCATGCACATCCCAGTTTCTGCAGTGGGCTGGCTTTCCTTTTTGCTGTATCACTCCTGTCTCGCTGCTGTCTCCAGAGTATGTGTCTCATTTCCCTCTGCTTCTCTTTTATAGGGGTGCTGGTGATTGCATTTAGGGTCCATCTGGATAACCCAGGGTAATCTCATCCTCAAGTAAGATTCAAATGAAGAAATTCAAATAAAGTAATACTTACAGATTCCTGGAATTAGGATGTGCACATATCTTGGGAGTCCACTATAGCGTTTAGATTTAGATAAAATAGAAGAATAAAGAATAAAAATGAAAGGCCCCTTCATTTTCTGTCCCCTATCTTTCTCGCCTCCCCAGAAGAAATCACTGCTGCTTGGTGTTTATAATTTCAGATTTTCCCCATACATTTATAGGTTTGTGAAATAGACATATATTGCATATATCCACTCTATATGTATTATAAATCTAGCTTGCTTATTGATATTATATCCTGCAGCTCTTTCTACAACTGTACATATAGGTCTACTTCATATTTTAAAATTATTGCCTAGGTAGATATGCTATGGATGTATGATAATACATTTGACCACTTTCTCAGTGATGGACCTTTTTTCAAATATTTTATTAAAACTCTATTAAAATTCATAATCCCCATCATATATCTAAATGTAATTATATCTCTAAGAGATTTGCTTAGAAGTGGAATTGCTATGTCAAATGGAATTCATATTTTAAATTTGATAGCACTCCTAAATTGTTCTCCAATTTGTTCTATAATTTGCACACACACAAACAGAAAATAGCACTCATTTTTCCATACCCTTGCCAACACTGAGGATCATAAAGTTATAATATTTCACAGATTGATGGGGGAAAATGATTTTTTGTTGTTCTTTTAGCTTACTTTTTCTTGATTACTAATGTGATTGTACATCTTTTCAAGTTTCTATTGGCCATTTGTATTTAATTTCCTATGAATTTTCTATGCTTATCTTTTGCTCACTTTTTGTTGGTATCCCTTTTTGTCATTGCTTTGTAGCGAGTCTTTATTTATTAGAAAACAGTTAATCTATTTGTTAGAATACAGTTAATCTATTAAATGAATTACAAATATTTTACCCATGTTCTTCACTAGCTTGCAAACTTTTTTCTTACAGATGTTTTTGAATTTGTAGTTTTTACTTAGACGAATTTGGCAATATTCAATTGATACAGTTGGATCTGCCAATATTTTCTTCTATAGCTTCTTGGTTTTGTGCCTTGCACAGAAAGGTCTTGTCTATTTTCTGTTGAACTGTGAATAGAAATCCAACTGATTGTATGTTTTTATCAGAGTTTACATTTGGCCATTACAATGCTAGCAAATCCAGATTACTGTGCACTGGTCTGACAGCTTCAGCTGCATGTGATTTTCCAGGGACAGTGTATTCGCCCAGAGCTTTGACCAAACCGAACTCCCTGGATAACTTTGTTTTTAGTAGCTTTTCTGTGCTTATTCATACAGGAGCCGTAATTTATTTATTCATTTTTTGTACACACCAGAATGTAATTTATTCACTTCCTTTTTCCTCACTCTGAAATTCAGAGGTATCTGACTTTTTAAAAAAGGAATTCTTATTCAGGGCGGGCAACAGTGGCTCAGTTGCACAATTCTTGTCTGCCATGCCGGAGACTGGGTCTGATTCCCAGAACCTACCTATGACAAAAAAAGGAATTCCCACTTAATTTTTCCAAATGATTATCTTGGAATTTACATTCATATCTCTCTATCACATGCTTTCATTGTTACTTCTTTAATTTTCACTTTTAAGTATTATCTATTGAGCTCTCACTATGGAGACACTGCATAAGGATTTTGAACTCTTTTTAATTTCCTATCATCATTCATAATTACATGACCCATTGCCCTCCAATCATCTATCCCAAATAGTTTGACATGCTGTTAGTTCAGTCAATCAATCTATTGGTCTATATATCACTATTTTTCTTTCCTTTTAAAAATTAATTCCGTTTAAAAGCACTCCATATTCAACAAACATACATCATCTGTTCTACTTTCCTCCCATCCCTTGATAACCTCTAATCTACTTTCTGTCCCTATGGGTTTGCTATTTCTGGATATTTTATAAGTGACACCATATAGTATTTGTCTTCATGTGTTTTGTTTATTTCACTGAATATAATGTTTCCAAAGTTCTTCCATGTTGTAGCATGTCTTAGAATTTAATTCTTTCTTATTGCTGAGTAATATTTTATCATGTATATGTACCACATTTTGTTTATCAATTCATTTTTTTGATGGGTGCTCGGGTTGTTTCCATCTTTCGGCTGCTGTGAATAGGTTTTTGAGACCCTGTTTCCACTTTCCTTGGGTATATACCTAAAAGTGGAGTTACTGGGTCATATGGTAACTTTATATTTGAGGAATCATCATACTGTTTTCCACAGTGGTTGTGTCATTTTACATTCCTACCAATAATGCATTAAGAGTTCCAATTTCTCCACATTTTGTCCAACACTTATTATTTTCCATTATAAAAAAGTAATAGCCATTCTTGTGGGTGCATTTTGCCCTACATTTATTATTTTCCATTATAAAAAAATAACAGCCATTCTTGTGAGTGTGAAGTGATATCTCATTATGATTTTGACTTGCATTTCCCTAATAACTAATAATTTTGAGCATCTTTTCATGTGATTATTGGACATTTGTTTAATTTCTTTAGAGATATGTCTATTTAAGTGTATTTCCATTTTTCAGTTGGGTTTGTCTTTTTGTTGCTGTATTGTAAAGGTTCTTTGTTATTATGGATATTAAACCCTTATATGATATATAGTTTGCAACTGTCTTCTTCCATTCAGTAGGCTGTCTTCACATTCTTGAAAATGTCCTTTGATGCGCAAAGTTTTAAATATTGAAGTCAAATTTAGCTATTGTTTCTTTTGTTCCATGCTCTTTTAGTGTAATATATAAGAATCCATTACCAAATCCCAGGTCATGAAGATTTGCCCTTAGGCTGTCTTGAAGAGTTTTATAGTTCTAGCTCCTAAATCTAGGTCCTTGATACAGTTTGAGTTAATTTTTGAATATAGTATAAGGTAGAAGTCTAATGTCATTCTTTTGTATGCAGAGTTATGTTTTCCCATAACCATTTGCTGAAAAATTATTTTTTAATCCATTGCATGGACTTAGAATGCTTGTTGAAAATCAATTGGTCATAGATATGTTCATCTATTTCTGGACCTTCAATTCTGTTCCACTGGCCTATTTATCTATCTTTATGCCAATTTCACACTAGTTTTGACGAACTTTAATTTTGTAATCCAATTTTAAATTGAAAAGTGTGAGTTCTCCAGCTTTGTCCATCTTTTCCAAAATTGTTTTGGCTATTTAGGCCCCTTATAATTCCATATGAATTTGAAGATTAACTTTTCCATTTTTGAAAAAAAAAGGACGTTTGATAGCGGTTGCTCTGAATTTATTGATCACTTTGGATAATATTGACATCTCAACTATATTATATATTCCAGTCCTCAACAGGAGATGCCTTTGCCATTTAGTACTTTTTTAATTTCCTTCAGCAGTGTTTTTTAATTTGCAGTGCACAAGTCTTTTTGTCATTGGTTAAGTGGATTCCTAGACATTTTATTCATTTAGGTACTATTGTAAATGGAATTGTTTTCTTGATTTCCTTTTCAGATTGTTCATTGTTTCTAGGGTATAGAAACACAATTGATTTTGCGTGCTGAACTTGAATCCTGCAAATTTGCTGAAATCATTTATTAGCTCTAGTGGTTTTCTTTTAGATTCTTTATAAGAT
Source organism: Tamandua tetradactyla (assembly GCF_023851605.1). Classification (NCBI taxonomy): domain Eukaryota; kingdom Metazoa; phylum Chordata; class Mammalia; order Pilosa; family Myrmecophagidae; genus Tamandua; species Tamandua tetradactyla. The sequence goes on along the minus strand of NC_135331.1, from coordinate 76,632,045 downwards.
CATGTCTTTTACAAATAGAGTTAGTTTTCCTTCTTACTTTCCAATTCGGATGTCTTTTATTTCCTTTTCTTGCCTAATTGTTCTGGCTAGAATCCCTAGTACAATATTGAATGGCAACAGTGAAAGCTGGCATCCTGGACTTGTTCCTGATCTTAAGGAAAAGCTTTACTTCTTTTCACCTTGAGTTTTTCAAAAATGGCTTTTATCATGTTGAAAAAGTTCCCTTCTATTCCAAGTTTTCTGAGTGTTTTCATCAGAGAACAATGCTGGATTTTGTCAAATGTCATTTGTGCATCAATTGAGATAAACAATTTTTTTCCTTTGTTCTATTTATGTAGAATATGACACTGATTCATTTTTGTATGTTGAACCACCATTACATTCCTGGAATAAGTCCCACTTGATCGTAGTGAATAATCATTTTTAATAAGCTGTTGGATTTGTTTTGATAGAATTTTGTTAAGGACTTTTGCATTTATATTGATAAGGGAAATTAGTCTGTAATTTTCTTTTCTTGTGATATCTTTATCAGACTTTAGTGTTAGGGTAATTATGGTCTCAGAATGAATTAGAAAGTATTCCATCTTAAATTATTTGGAAGAGTTTGAAAAGTATTGGTATTATTTCTTCTTTAAATGTTTGGTAGAATTCACCAGTGTTGCTCTATGGTCCTGGACTTTTCTTTGGCAGATGAGTCTTGATTATTGATTCACTGTATTTATTACAGGTTTGTGGAGGTTTTCTATTTCTTCATGAGTCAATTTAGTTAAGTTGTGTGTTTTTAGGATTTTTTCCATTTCATGTACATTATCTAATTTGTTGGTCTACAATTGTTCACAGCATTCTTATAATACTTTTTTTTTTAATTTCTGTAAGTTCAAGAGTGATAGCTTCATTTTCATTTCTGATTTTAGTTATGTCATCTCTCTTTTTTTCTTGGTCAGTCTAGCTAAAAGTTTTTCAAATTTTATCAGTTTTTTCAAAGAACCAACTTTTTGTTTGATTCTCTCGATTGTTTTTCTATTCTCCATTTCATTAATATACACACTAGTTTTAGTTATTTTCTTCCTTCTACTAACATTTGGTTTACTTGGCTCCTCTTTTTCTAATTCCTCAAGATTTGAAGTTAAGTTATTAGTTTGATGCTTCTTTTTTACTTTAGAAATTTATAGCTACAAATTTACCTCTGAGCTCTGCCTTCACTGCACCCTATAAATTTTGGTGTGTTGTGCCCTCATTTTGACTCATCTACAAGTATTTTCTAATTTCTCCTTTGACTCATTGGTTGTTTAGGAGTGTACTGTTTAATTTCCATATATTTGTGTATTTTCCTTCTGTCGTTTATTTGTAGCTTCATTCTGTTGTGGATGAAGAAGTTACTTTGTATGATTTCAATATTTTTATATTTATTGAGATGTCTCGTGTGTCCATGCATTTGACTATCTTGGAGAATGATCCAATGGACTTGAAGAGAATGCATATTCTGCTGTTGGGTGAAGTGTTCTGTATACGTCTGTTAGATCTAGTTGGTTTATAGTGTTGTTCATGTCCTCTGATTTCACAGTAAGCATCTCTCTAAATGTTCTATCCAGTATTATAAGTAGCGTGTGGAAATCTCCAACCATTGCTATAAAACTGTTTATTTCTCCCTTCAATTCTGTCAATATTTGCTTCATTTGTTTTAGGGCCCTGTTAGGTGTACACGTGCTTTTAATTGTCATGATTTCTTTGTTGAATTGACCCTTTTATTGATATATAATGTCCTTCTTTGGTTCTTGTGACCGTTTTGATTTAAAGCCTATTTTGTCTGATATATAGTCACCTCAGCTCTCTTTTGATTACTCATTTACATGGAATATTTTTCTATGATTTCACTTTCAACCTGTTTATGTCTTTAGATCTAAGATAAGTCTCTTGTGAACAGCATAGAGTTGGGTCATGCTTCTTTATCCATTCTCTCAATCTCTGGTTTTGGATTGGAGAGTTTAATCCATTCACATTTAAAGTAATTACCAGTAAGGTAAGACTTACTTCTGTCTTTTTGCTAATTGCTTTTATAATTCCTATACATTTTTTGTCACTCCTTTCCTTAGTTTTTATCACTCCTTGACTTTGTTTTTGATTAGATGATCTTTTATAAGGAGACTTTTCGAGTCACTTCTCTTATACTTTTGTATAAATTTTCAAGACATTTTCTTTCTGGTTACCACAAGAATAATATTTAACACCCTAAGACCATCCAATTTTATTTATATTGATACAAACTTAACTTCAACACACTACATATATGCTCTTCCTATATCTTTCTGACCTTTCCTTTTATTTATTTTTATCACAAATTCAATCATTATACATTGTGTGCTCAGTAACAAGTGTTTATGCTTGTTTTTTTATGCATTTGAAGTTTTAAGTTATATAAGAAGTAAAAGACAGAATTACAAATGAAAAATGCAATAATACTGGCATTTATGTTTACCCATATGGTAACTATATATTGGAGTTCCTTATTTCTTCATACTGCTTTACATTATTGTCTGGTACCTTTTTTTTTCTTCCCCCAAGATGAAGACTTCCTTTAATGGTTTTTGTAAGACAGGTCTAGTGGTAATGAACTCCCTCAGTTTTTGTTTATCTAGAAGTGTCTTCTTTTCTCTTTCATTTTGAAAGGACACCTTGTTGCATATATTATTCTTGTATGACAGTCTCTTCTTTCAGCATTTTGAATATGCCCTCCCATACCTTCTGGCCTCCATGGTTTCTAGTGAGAATTCAAATTTAGTCTTAGTAATGACTTATTCTATGTGATACATCACTTCTCTGCTGCTGTTTTCAAGATTCTGTCTTTGCCCTTGGCATTTGTGAAACTGAGGTCAGTATCTGTACTGGTCTATCAGGGATCCATCACAACAAAAACAGACAAAAAAAGAAACAAGCCCAATCAGGAAAAAAAAAAAGGTGTACTGGTCCTCTCTCTCTGGTGGATGCTGGCCTGAAGTCAGAAGAGGTTCTGGGATCCCTCAGACTGACTTTGATCTTCAACCACAGCTTTTGGCGGCCAAGGTTTCCTTTGTCGGCCCTTGTCCCAGTTGGCTGCATTTCTCAGCTGCGCTATTTCCACAGCTCCTGCTTTGGGCTGAGAAATGGTGGATAGTGCCAGTTCTTGCTTCCACTTACAGAAACTGAACTCACAAGCTCGCTGTTCATCTGGCACCTTTTTGATTGTTCTAAATTTCTAAGTTCCAGGGTTATCACTGATTCAATTTGAATTCCTTCTTCCAGCTCATTCATTTTTCTGATGGAGGGAGGGAGCTGTACAACTTCTCATTCTGCCATGTGGAGTCTGCACTCTCCCCCAAAGGAATTAGCTTATGATAAAAACAATGACAATGAAAGTAAGAGGTTAGTGAATAAACTCACAGCCAACCTCCAGTACCAAGCCAATGTTGGGATTGTTTCTCAGTCTCCCTCTGTATCATTTGTACACTGGTTTTCCTGAGTTATTTTTTCCTGCTATTTCATTGATGGAGAGTTAGTTCCGTCCAGTTTCATCTATCAGAGGATTCAAATTGGAGCTAGAGCTGGTGTCTGAAATGAAATTGCATTGTTTTAAGATTTTACTTTTTTTTGTTTATTTAACAACATTTCACACTGCAGAAATTGGTCCTGGTTAATGCATCACAGTCAAATTACATGGTTTCAAATGACATTCTACGTTCCCAGGAAATACTAAATATGAATGGTTACCCTGTAACATAGTTTAATGAGTGTCCTCAGGAGCTACAAGTGAAGGCTAACCTGTTCTTCTGATGTTTTGCCTATTTCAAAGTGAATTTCAAAAGTATTTTTATATATGAAACTGAGGCAAATAAAAAATTTTCCCTATAAATATTTATTTTCATGAATTCCTTCATACTGCTTGTAGCCTGGCTGGCAAATATAGACTCTTTTGAACAATTTCAAAGTCTTTTAAGAGTGTATTGTCCATTGCAATTTTCAAATCGTGGATAGCTTGTATGGAGTCATATTTTTGAAAACTGTGTGTTTAGAAAATGACTTATTTTGGGATAAGTGTATGAGTAAATGGGAACAAAGACAAAAACAATGGGAATTAGAATGACTCTTTTGTGGAATTATATCTCTTATAATTAAAAATATATATTTGCAATATTTTAAACAAATAATGCATTCAAATAGTCCAAAATTCAGAAGCTATTAAGGGATATACACAAGCAGTCCCACTCTCTCCCTGTTGTGTACTGAATTATACCCCCAGGAAGACATGCTCAAGCCATAACCCCCAGTCCTGGGCATATAGACACATTTGTAAATAGGATCTTGGAAGATGTTGTTAGTTAAGGCAGGGCCAAAGGGAATCAAGATGGGACCTATGTCCAATCTGACTGGGGTCCTATAACCAAGGAAATTTTGGACAAAGTGAGTAGGAGGCAGCAGGAGACAAAGAACCATGAGACAGAGGCAGAGACTGAGTTGTGGAGTGCCAGCAAGCGGCCCCCAGAGTGCTATAGCTTTCAGGCAAAGCGTGGTTCTGCCAGTAAGCTGATTTTGGACTTTAGCTTCCAAAACTGCAAGACAACAAATTCCTGTTATTTGAGCCAATTAGCCTGCTGTTCTTTGTTATAGCAGCTCTGACAAACTAAGATACCTCCCTATCTTCTAACCACCAAATTCCCTCCCAAAAGGCAAACAGCAATATCTGTTTTGTGGCCCTTTTTCTTTTTTTGCAAAGATAGCCATATGCAAGCAAGCTATTGGTTTTGCTTTATATTCTCTCAGAGGTTATTTTAAGCAAATGGAAGCATGCCCTGCACATGGTCTCCTCTCAATTAGTAAGATCTTGATGATCATTCCATATCAGAAGAGCTTTAAGAAAACATACCTTTCCAAGAGATTTTTTCTTGTGTATGTAATATGATTATACTGGATTTACAGCCATGTGATGTAGTAGAAGTGAATAGTGAGGGGCAAGATAATTTCTAAACCTGAACTGTATGGAGTTTAGTTGAGCTAGTGAAACTAGAAATACTTAGGACATGATCAGGAAACCTGTGCCATCAAGATGCCTTGGGAAGTCCCCAAAGCTGCAGCATTGAGGCCAGTTTGGTCATGACCAATAACTATAACTTGTGTAAAGAGATAAAAGAGCATTGACCCAAACCTGTGATTATCCTTTGCCTATCCTCATTCCCAACTGTCTAACCAAATGATGCTTATTCTTTCCATTCTTTAATCTGTGTATCTTCTGTAATTTCCTTGTGGGTAGGGTCCTTGTCTTAATCACTGTTGTATTTCAAGCACCAAGTATAGTGTCCAATTCTTAGTCGGTGCTTATTTCCTATCATTGATTAAATTATCCAACAAATTTTAACTGAGCTCCTACTGTTAATGCATATCGAATGGACATCTGCTTCTAATTTCTTAATCTTATTTAGAAAGAATAAATAATTGCCCCACCCCCACCCCATATCTCCTTATTTGGCATTAAATTCTCTTTGAAAGACAACTTAGTTCAATTCCATTCCACAAACTCTAAGTGAGAGAGTACTTTGTACTAGGCACTGCCTGGTAGAAAGGAAGATATAAAAACATAATCCAAGGAAATGTGGAGAAAGCCATGAGAAGGATATGCTTTGGGAGTTAGGAAATTGTCTTCCTCTCAAAAGATGTTTAATGTGATAATGGAGTTCATAGATAGATTAATAATATCACAACGGCAAGCATTTATTTAGTGGTTACTAAGTGTGAGGCATTGCTCTTAGCACTTTACATGTATTAGCCCATATAATCCTTGCAGTAACTTTAAGAGTTTATTCCTTTTTTATAAATGAAGGGACTGAGGCATAAAGAGGTTCACTAATATGGCCCTTATTCTAATCCCCCAACCCGCAACCTCCAGCCAATCACACCCTCAACAAATGACTGATGGGAACTAGTGTATTAATAATCCAGGAACCTTGCATCTTCGCTGGCTAACTGTTAGGTGTGTTGACTTTGAAGTAGGGACTCTAAATCACTTCTCAGAGATCCCCTGTGGGTTTAACCTTCAGCCACCCACAGAGGTAGTTGACTTGATAATGTTCCCTTTATTGACCACTGTATTAGTTAGGGTTCTCTAGAGAAACAGAATCAACAGGGAACACTTGCAAATATAAAATTTATGAAAGTGTCTCACGTGACTGTAGGAACGCAGAGTCCAAAATCCACAGGGCAAGCTGCGAAGCCGATGACTCCGATGGATGGCCTGGATGAACTCCACAAGAGAGGCTCACCAGCCAAAGCAGGAATGGAACCTGTCTCTTCTGAGTCCTCCTTAAAAGGCTTCCCATGATTGCATTTAGCATCACTAATTGCAGAAGACACTCCCCCTTGGCTGATTACAAATGGAATCAGCTGTGGATGTAGCTGATGTGATCATGACCTAATCCTATGAAATGTCCTCATTGCAACAGACAGGCCAGCGCTTGCCCAATCAGATGAGCAGGTACCACAACTTGGCCAAGTTGACACCTGTCCCTAACCATGACAGTCCACCCCTTGTCAACTTGGCACCTATATATATATATATATATATATATATTATATATATATATATATATATATAACCTTAGACCATACTCAATCTCCAAATGAAAACAAATGAGCACACATTTTTTCTTTTACCTGACAATACTACAATACTCAACCATCCCGCATACAACCGGAAACACATTAAATCTCTCCAGAATAGGGTGCAAATCCTTGGGCAACATTCATTCTTAAACTTGATATCTTACAACTTAAATAGTATAACACGAACAAAACAGCATTACAGTCCTCGTTTCTGTAACTGATCACGTGGTCAAAGTTCATATTTATCACTACCTTCTTCCACTACCCATTCCATGTTCCCTTTCCCCTCAACAAGCACTTCAGCTGGCCGTGTTTCTTTGCCTGGTGGGGTGACCCAAACCTTCATTCCTGAAGTCTCAGAGCCATTAGTGGTCCTGCCTGGATTGTGTTGTTGCAGTTTTCCATTGATTTTAATCACAGGGCATGGTAGTATTAATAGACGCCCCAGGGGATCTCCTATAGTCCAAGAAAACTCTTCTTTACCTCCATTATGTAGTTGCAGTCCTACTTCCTTCTGATAGTCAGGGTCAATTACCCCAGACAATAATGTAATTCCCTTCTTGGTGTGTTGATCCAGAGGCATAAGTAGCCCAAAGTGACCAGGTGGCAATCTTAACTTCCAGTTCAGTGGTATCACTGTTGTTTCTCCTGGAGAAAGCATACCCCGTTTTGGAACTAAAACCTGTAGACCAGCAGAACTCAGGGTAGCAGGGACAGGAAGCAAAAATTTTCCCAGTGGATCACTAGGAGTAATAGTGAGTGGCACCACACCCATTTCCACCCCTTGGTTCCTGGACCCATGGATCCTGGCTATGGGAAAAACAGCACCATACAGCGGATGCTGATTCAGAGCATACACAGCTTCCTGGAGAACATTACCCCAGGCTTTCAAGTTTTTGCCCCCTAGTTGGCACCGTAATTGAGTTTTCAAAAGGCCATTCCACCGTTATCAATCCAGCTGCTTCTGGATGATGGGGAACATGGTAAGACCAGAGAATTCCATGAGCGTGTGCCCATTCCCGCACTTCATTTGCTGTGAAGTGTGTTCCTTGATCTGAAGCAATGCTATGTGGAATACCATGACGATGGATAAGGCATTCTGTAAGTCCACGGATAGTAGTTTTGGCAGAAGCATTGAGTGCAGGGAAAGCAAACCCATATCCAGAGTATGTGTCTATTCCAGTTAGAACAAATCGCTGTCCCTTCCATGAAGGGAGTGGTCCAATGTAATCAACCTGCCACCATGTAGCTGGCTGGTCACCTCAGGGAATGGTGCCATATCGGGGGCTGAGTGTGGGTCTCTGCTGCTGGCAGATTGGGCACTCAGCAGTGGCTGTAGCCAGGTCAGCCTTGGTGAGTGGAAGTCCATGTTGCTGAGCCCATGCATAACCTCCATCCCTACCACCATGGCCACTTTGTTCATGAGCCCATTGGGCAATAACAGGAGTTGCTGGGGAAAGAGGCTGACTGGTATCCACAGAACGGGTCATCTTATTCACTTGATTATTAAAATCTTTCTCTGCTGAAGTCACCCTCTGGTGTGCATTCACATGTGACACAAATATCTTCATGTTTTTGGCCCACTCAGAAAGGTCTATCCACATACTTCTTCCCCAGACCTCTTTGTCACCAATTTTCCAATTATGATCTTTCCAAGTCCCTGACCATCCAGCCAAACCATTAGCAACAACCCATGAGTCAGTATACAGACGCACCTCTGGCCAGTTTTCCTTCCAAGCAAAATGAACAACCAGGCGCACTGCTCGAAGTTCTGCCCACTGGGAGGATTTCCCCTCACCACTGTCCTTCAAGGACACTCCAGAAAGGGGTTGTAATGCTGCAGCTGTCCACTTTCGGGTGGTACCTGCATATCGTGCTGAACCATCTGTAAACCAGGCCCGAGTTTTCTCTTCCTCAGTCAATTCACTGTAAGGAACTCCCCCAGAGGCCATAGCTCTGGTCTGGGAAAGAGAAGGTAATGTGGCAGCAGGAGTGGAAACCATGGGCATTTGTGCCACTTCTTCATGTAACTTACTTGTGCCTTCAGGACCTGCTCTGACTCTATCTCGTATATACCATTTCCACTTTACAATAGAGTGCTGCTGTGCACGCCCAACTTTATGGCTTGGTGGGTCAGACAACACCCAACTCATGATAGGCAACTCAGGTCTCATGGTAACTTGGTGACCCATGGTTAAGCGTTCAGTCTCTACTAAGGCCCAGTAGCAGGCCAAAAGCTGTTTCTCAAAAGGAGAGTAGTTATCTGCAGCAGATGGTAAGGCTTTGCTCCAAAATCCTAAGGGTCTGCGTTGTGATTCTCCTATAGGGGCCTGCCAAAGGCTCCAAACAGCATCTCTATTTGCCACTGAAACTTCCAGCACCATTGGATCTGCTGGATCATACGGCCCAAGTGGCAGGGCAGCTTGCACAGCAGCCTGGACCTGTCGCAGAGCCTCCTCTTGTTCAGGTCCCCACTCAAAATTAGCAGCTTTTCTGGTCACTCGATAAATGGGCCGGAGTAGCACACCCAAATGAGGAATATGTTGTCGCCAAAATCCAAAAAGACCAACTAGGCGTTGTGCCTCTTTTTTTGTTGTGGGAGGGGCCAGATGCAGCAATTTATCCTTCACCTTAGAAGGGATATCTCGACATGCCCCACACCACTGGACACCTAGAAATTTTACTGAGGTGGAAGGCCCCTGTATTTTTGTTGGATTTATCTCCCATCCTCTGACACACAAATGCCTTACCAGTAAATCTAGAGTAGTTGCTACTTCTTGCTCACTAGGTCCAATCAACATGATATCATCAATATAATGGACCAGTGTGATGTCTTTTGGGAGGGAGAAACGATCAAGTTCTCTGCGAACAAGATTATGACATAGGGCTGGAGAATTGATATACCCCTGAGGTAGGACAGTGAAAGTATATTGCTGACCTTGCCAGCTGAAAGCAAACTGTTTCTGGTGGTCCTTACTAATAGCTAATTAGAAAAAAGCATTTGCCAGATCAATAGCTGCATACCAGGTACCAGGGGATGTATTGATTTGCTCAAGCAATGATACTACATCTGGAACAGCAGCTGCAATTGGAGTTACCACCTGGTTGAGTTTACGATAATCCACTGTCATTTTCCAAGACCCATCTGTTTTCTGCACAGGCCAAATAGGAGAGTTGAATGGGGATGTGGTGGGAATCACCACCCCTGCATCTTTCAAGTCCTTAAGAGTGGCAGTAATCTCTGCAATCCCTCCAGGAATACAGTATTGCTTTTGATTTACCATTTTGCTTGGTAGGGGCAGTTCTAGTGGCTTCCACTTGGCCTTTCCCACCATAATCGCCCTCACTGCATGAGTTAGAGTACCAACGTGGGGATTCTGCCAGTTGCTCAGTATGTCTATGCGAATTATACATTCTGGAACTGGGGAAATAACTACAGGATGGGTCCGGGGGCCCACTGGACCCACTGTGAGACGGACCTGAGCTAAAACTCCATTGATCACCTGGCCTCCATAAGCCCCCACTCTGACTGGTGGTCCAGAGTGACATTTTGGGTCCCCTGGAATTAATGTCACTTCTGAACCAGTGTCTAATAATCCCCGAAATATCTGATCATTTCCTTTTCCCCAATGCACAGTTACCCTGGTAAAAGGCCGTCGGTCTCCTTGGGGAAGACTTAGAGGAAGGTTAACAGTATAAATTTGTGGCAGTGTAAGAGGTTTCTCCCCCATAGGGACCTGGCCTCCCCTTCATTCAAAGGGCTCAGGGTCTGTAAACTGTTTCAAGTCTGGAAATTGATTAAGGGGCTGTGACTCTGTGTTTTTGTAATTCAGGTTAGACTTCTGTTCCCTTGACCTCGAACTCTTTTGTTTATACAGCTCCAACAAGAATTTAGTAGACTGCCCTTCTATTGTATTTCTAGGCACCCCATGATTTACTAGCCAATGCCACAAATCTCTGCGTGTCATATAATTTTGATGCCTCCTTTGAGTTTGTTGTCTATTATAATAGCCGCGTCTACCCTGTCTTTGGTGATTAAGTGCTGCCACCTGGCTTCTGCCAACTTGGGATCCTGTCATCCCCATTGTGTTTAAGGATTCCAGCTCAGTGACAGCAGTTCCTACAGTAATATCTGACCTACAGAGAAGTGCAACCACAGAGCTCTTGAGGGATGATGGTGCTAGTCTCACAAACTTATTTCTCACTGTTCTGGTAAATGGTGCATCCTCTGGACATCCCTGGGGTGTAAGAGTAGGCTTTGCATGATAAATCCACTCTAACATCCCAATCTCTCTAAGCCTCTGGATCCCCTCATCTACATTATACCAGGGCAGTTCTGGCATTTCAGCCTCAGGTAATGTTGGCCACCTTTTGATCCATGTTTCAACCAACCACCCAAACAAGCTGTTAACACCTTTTCTAACTGCTCTAGCTATAACATTGAATGCATGGAAGGAGCAGCTTGAGAATGCAGAGAACAGAAAGGGTTATAATGTTCTGGTAATTTCCTTTCCCACCCCTTTAAGCATATAGTAAGTGATCGTGGGGAAAAAGGGATCCCAGATTATGGCAGGACACCCTCTGGGTTGTGTTTTTCAGCTTTCTGCTGTTACAGCTAATTTCCAGTCAATTATATGATGTCTGGGTATATTGATGATTTTGTTTTAAGCAGAAAAATGTAACATCTTTAACCATTTCTTCGATCACTGGAGTTTGCTTTTTCTGTTTTAATTGTGATAGAAATCAAGTTATCACTATGTGTGAGAAGGGACAATTTCTGAAACTTCTATATCCCACCCTTGCCCCCAAAGTGTCTAGAGCAGTACAATTGCATGGTAAAGATTTATTTAGGAGGCAGATATGCTCTGCCTAAAACATGAATGAACTAATTCTTCCAGAAGTGTTTGTGTTTGTGTGTGTATGTATGTGAATGTGTGTATGAAGACTTCTTAATACCTATCACCCCTTTCTCATCACTCCGGACTTTCTGAGTATCCAAGCTATTTTTGTGAGGGCAGGAAGCTATGAGCAGGACTGCTATTTGGAGGAAATTATACGGTTGCCTATAGCCATCCTTTTCTTTTTGGGAGAATGAATATGTTTTCAATGCAATGACATTAAGACATATACTAGGTAATTTTCTTCTTAGTCTTTCTAGTTTGCTGGAAATTGGAGATAAAGAATAGGGGTAAGCAATAAATTTTGTTTTCTCAGTTGGTAGCTCATATTTATGGCCTTACCCTCAAGATGAAATAACTGCTGAGTAATCCCTGTATAAACATCCTCACATATGCACATGGTAAATCAGAACCTGCTTTCATGACACCTTTTCTGAAAAACAAACAAAACTAAAACCAAAGCAGAGCACCTTGGGTCCAGCCCTTGTACCCTTGGGCGCAGCCTTCATGTTAAGGACTCTGGTTTAAGTGCATGTAACACTGTCGCCTCCTCCTCTGGGTTTCTCCCTGAACCCCTCCTTTCCTTCTACGGATGGTTGCCTGGAGCCATTAAACTCAGATGCCTGCTTGCTCAGCTTCTAATGCCTCTGTTTTTAAAAATGGTTTCTGTAATCCTAGGCACAAGCTAGATAAGCTTCACTACAGAGACCGAGCCCCTTTTCTCACCACTTGGGAGGGTGAACAAGCAACCTCCTCACAAGTTTCTTTCCCAGAAAAACTGGAGACCATGGGATAATACTCCCATATCAGTCTCTTGACTTCACATCCACATTCATCTGTTGACAGTGATGCATTTCAATCTCCCCAGAACTGACCTTAGTTATGAAATTTCATGTGATGGTGCTAAGGCTCCAGCCAGTTCCAGCAAAATTGAGGCGAGATAAGGTTTGTGCTAAGAATTTCCTACTTCCCTTGTTGTGCCTATCTTTCTATCTTTGGCTTTGAACTTTCAGTGTCTAGTCCTAAAATAATGTCACTACTTTTTATTATTCATATAATAAAACAGTGTCATTTCATGAGTTTTTAGTAAGTGCTGGACATTTTGCTGAGGATTTCATAAATGATCTCATTTAATCTTATGATTTGGATGGCAGTATTCCTGTATGTCAGATGAAGAAACTGAGGCACAAGTAAACATACCTCCAAATCTCATATCTAATGAATAACGACACAACCAGGATTTTAGCTCTGGTATGAATGATTACAAACCTGTGTGCTCAAACACTTATTTATACTACCTTACACTATAAAACCCTTAGTGGGCATTGTTCCATTCTCTACATTTATGACTCCAACTGTCTTCTGTAAGAAATTACCATTTATGTAAGTTTTTGTAGCCCTGCTCACAGTTTTGTGGGGTGAAAGAAGGTTCTCAGGTACATTAGTGGGCTAAGGAATTATTGGCTGAGAAAAACAGCATTGTCCAGATCATCTGTAATTTTACTGCCGATAAGGCTGAAGTAAAAGGAATGGCTCTCCAGTGGTGACTTTTCAGGTATTTTACTTTTTGGGAAGATCTTCAGATCACAATATAGTAAATTATACTTACTTTACCTGATTTTTATTAATCATTCATTCATTCATTCCAGTGATAGTTATTGAGCCTCTCCTATGTTCCAAGAATTGTACTGGACTTGGGGATGGGAATATATATATATATACACACACACATATATACACATCCATATAAACAAAAATGAACAAAAAAAATCCATGCCCTCAAGAATCTCGTATGAGACCAGAAAAATAAACCACAAATATACCATGGTTTAATAAGTGTTTTTGTAAAGGGGAGTTATCTGGTGTTATTGAAGCTTAAAAGATAGGCATCTGGCTGTCAGTCACGACCCCCCCAGGGCAGGTGAGGTTAGAGCTGAACCTTAAAAATGAGTACGTGCTAGCCAGTGGATGGAAAGGACACCATTGAAGGAAATCTTAGAGGAAACGGTAAATAAAAATAATTAGGGATGTGAAAGAATTTGGAACATCAGGGATGGTGACCGACTGGAATGGCTGAAGCCTAAGAGGCATGCGTCTAACAGTGGGAGAGATTTGAAGGGTCAGATCACTCCATGAACCAAGTCATGGTTAGCGGGAAGATGTCACTTGTTTTTCTAGGGGCATCATACTTTCTCATAAAGGCAGGACACCTGGCTAGTCTGCAGTGCCTTGCTGAATGAACACCTCTTTTCAGATTGCTTCAATGTCTGCCAATGCAGGGTAGAGAAATGGGGGTGGGACTTTCCCAGTGGCTGCTCCACAGGGATTTCTGACAACACCGTTGGGCTTATCTGGTTTTCCAAAGAGCCCCTTTGTCCCAGTTCTCCATGAGGTTTTCCTGAATTGAGTTTAGGGGTAAATGCTGACAGTTTCTGAGCCTACTTAACTTTTAAAATGCTTCATTTTCAGAAGAGGAGATGATTACTTATTTCCACTGTTGTATGATTTTGACGTGTGGCTTTTAAATACGAATGAAATCTTCTGAACAGTCTTGATGTTTACAAGGCTAACTTCAGGGTTGTTAGCGTTAAAGAGGTTAAATATTTAACCAGATAGTGTAAACTTTTCAGAGAAGCCAAGAATTGGAATGCCTTTTTGTTGAGTTTAATACAAAACCAGTCTGCTTAAAGTGGCTTCAACTGGCCAAGCTAGACCTGCTTCCTGGACTTTCCATTGGCAGATGCCTGAGCTATATTTAGAACACTCTCCTTTTTCTAGGAAAACTGAAATTTCCCAGCTGATTATGACTTTATTAGGATGGACCTATGCATAGCATTAGCACCACATTTTGCATCTGTCATAATTGTTGGAAAGGAAGAATATATTATAAGTCTGTAGCCGAGAAACCCTGCTTTCTTCTCAAAATTGCTGGATACTAGCTATAGCAGCTGAATGCTTTTGGTTAGACAAGACAGTGTTAATTGTCCCCAAATGATACTTCTGTCATGCTCAAAGATGGCATAGGGAGGGCTTGTGGTGTTTGCTCACCAGGGGAAGGAACTAAGTGACAGGGTTTGCAGCTGCCTGACATGAACTGCTGGTTTTAATGCCGCAAATGAAGGAGATGAGCTTTGATTATCATCCACTGCGAGGAGGCTGATAGATTTGGACAGACCTAAGTTGAGGTTACGAGATGGGTGTTTAGATATCGAAATAACACTAGTATTGTAGATGGTAGGAGAGGTTGTAGATGTTAAGTAATACTTCCTATTAATGTATCTGTGACAGGAAACTCACTGCATGGCCCAAGGAGGGATAGTTTTTTAAAAATGTTATATGAGAAAAACCTGAAGAAATAGAGAGTCCTTCATCTCTTCAGGCTTTTAAAGTTAATTTTTCTCCCAAAAAAGAGCAGGAAATGTGGCAAGTGAATCTCCGCTAGACCAAATAAGTATTCAGCAACCCCAAAGGATGAAGCCCTTAAGACAAACACAAAGAAATTCCTCAGTATCTGATGAATAGCAGTAATTTCTTGTTAAATTTCTAAATTTCATTTTTCTCCTTTTGCCACATTTTTAGTCCTCTCTCTTTTTTTAACCTAGTTTCTATTTCCTATTAACTCTGCCACTCTACTTCAATTTTGCTTGCCCCATCATCTTTCTCTAAGTGACCTCTTGTCTCTTGCTAAAACTGTGTCTCCCATTTAGTGAAAATCAGAAATGTTTCTTGTCTTTTAAATGGTATAAGATAATTGGGGGAGTCCTAGAAAAACTGCAAAGTAAATTCTGAGCACTAGTTGCTCCTTTACCTCTCAGTAGCAATAATTTCTTTCCCCAGATATGTGGTATCCCTTTTCTCCTTCAGACAAAATCCATGCCAGAAGAAGAATTTCCTGGTGTGAATATGTCCACGCGGCCTGTAGTGGACATCTGTTGTTTTGCACGACCAGCACCCCTTCCTTTCTTTTTCAACACATACTAGTTTCCCTTTGGGGAATGATCTGTTTCCTGCCTAGTGGGGCTACAGATCACATGCCTCCATCATCACAAGTGTGTGCATATAATACCATGTTACACTGGCCAATAGACATTTATTATCCCCCAGGCCCAGCAGTGGACAATGACACAGGAGAACTTGCTGTTTGGGGGACTGATAGAAATGCTGTTTCTGTACTTTTTGGTTGCGGATACAAAGGACTTTGTGAATATGTAGTTGCTGGGGATTATCCCTGCTGGTAAGTGGAGATTAAAAAAGCAACCAAAAGAGCAGAAAATAGATGAGACAGACAGACATGTGGACAGATATAGAGCTATTTTTTAAAAGTTGACATTCTTTTAACAATGTACAATTTCTGGTACTGCTAATAGGTGGTGAGATTGTGTTGAAGGTTTTGGAACCTCTCTAAGATCCCCAACACCATGATGTTTTCCCCACCCAGGTGGATTAAAGAACAAACTGTTCTCTTTTTTTTCGTGCATGTTGTTTCAACCCTCTACAAGATCATGAATTCATTCTTGAGGGAGAAGGCAATGTTGAATACTTTGTACTATTCTTTACAAGTGTTGCAAACATGGTAGGGTAAACTAGATTCAACTCTAGGAAGCTTCCTCCATCTCGGTAGAAGTTGTTTGCTCAGTTCTGCTGCACAAATCATGCTGGCAAAATTTTCAGGAGAGTCCTGGCATTTTGTTTCCTGAGTCAAATTTCCCACATGGTACATACGTGGGAGTGGATGAGTGATTACCATAGAGTTGAGATTGTTTACTAGATTGTTATAAGGGAAGGGGAAAAAAGTGGAGGTTGAGAAGAGAAAAAACAGCCAGCCAGTAATGAACCCCCCTCCCCCACCAGAATAGTGAGAACTACCTTAATCACTTGAACAGCATTTATTTCTGTGTGTTGGAGTGGAAGGGTGAGGGGGGGGGCGTGGGGGGGGGAACTTGGGTTGGGGGGAGTGGAGAGTTAATTGTGTTAATGGTGAAACAAATCGTTACTTTAAAATTATTATTTTAACTCCAGTTACTTAATAAATTTATTTTGCTATCCTGCAGATATCTCTGTTAATGCCCATGGAATGAGTGCGTCAATGATAGTGTCAAAATGTAGTAAGGATTATGGTCAGATGTTTGTGGCCAGACATATTGAAATTAGTTTTTGTTGCATAAATGCCATGTACAGTCACTTTTTTTGGCCATTCACAGCAATGGAAAAAAGAGTGACATACTGGAACCCTAATTGTTGTGTGGCCTCTATAAGAGTTAATTTATGATTGCCTATATCACTGTGATCAGTCAACATTTGGACAGTGGGTTTCTACAGAATCACGTATTTTCATTATAGCTACTTGTAAGTAGCCATTGGTTTGTATTTACCATTTTCTGGGCTTTTGCATTATTGCAACTCAGGGAATTTGAAATCAGTAAAGTTTTAGATGGGCCATGCCATTGGATAATGAAAATTATTCAGAAGCACAGACATTCACACTGTGTAGGGAAATCATACTGGTTGACTAGTGTGAAGATTTAGAGCTCTACTTCTGGTAGGTGTAATTAAAACTTCAGGCCCTAAAGGAGGGGCAAGGGCTTATTGAGAATATCAGCAAGGAGGCTGTTTTTGAATCCATGGACTAATATGTGCAGAGTCTATTTGGGAATCAGACCTGTGCTCTCAAGGTTGGAGAAAGGTATTTAATCTTCCTTCCACACACCTGGGATGGAATGTTAGCATTCAAAGGGACCTTAGAAGTCAGATGACCTCACTTCTTCATTTCACAGTCAAAGTCAAGAGATGAATGGAGAAGTTTAAAGTCACCTGGACACAATGTCTTAAAGGAAAGTCTTTTGACTTCCAATTCAGTGCTTTTTTCTTCACCACTAAAATCCACTCCAATCCTCAGCATCTCCCAGTGTTATTTAAAGATCCCAACACCAAGTAGGAAAACCATGGGTTGAGTATCTTCCAGTTCTCTACCATTGGGGCAGCTGTGTGACCTTGGACAAGTTACTTAACCTCTCTGTGCCTCAAAATTCTCATGTGTAGGAAGGGAGAATAATAAAACCCCTCAGAAAGGGTGTTATATAGATTAAATTCATTAACACATGTAAATGTGTTTAAAACATTATTCCCAGATTTTTTTCCTTAATAATGTGCACTTAGTTGTGGATAGTTCTAAACGACTTGAAAATGCCGAGAAGACCCTAACTTATTTATGGAGTCATTATTTTGAGGCCTCTACATTCTGATCTGAACCAGTTCAAAAGTTTTAATAAAAAATCCAGATGAAAATAGAAAAATAATTCATCTATCAATTTCACTCCTATATGTTTCATTCTTGAATCACTTGAAGGGAAGGCCAAGGAACATTAACAATTACAGATTTTTAGCTCCATAGTCAAAAGGACTTCTCTATTATCTACACAATTATGTCCTTAAAGTGGAGTAGGAATAAAGGGTTTTCCACTATATTTTCCAAATGTTCACAGACTTGTGTTTGTGTGTTAAAAAAAGAATTTTCGACGCCCCGCAGCAGCCGAGCCGCCCGACCTCCTTCTCCCCTCTCTTTCTCCGCCGGCCCGCCGCGCGGCGCCCAAGCCCCGCAGCAGCCGAGCCGCCCGACCTCCTTCTCCCCTCTCTTTCTCCGCCGGCCCGCCGCGCGGCGCCCAAGCCCCGCAGCAGCCGAGCCGCCCGACCTCCTTCTCCCCTCTCTTTCTCCGCCAGCCCGCCGCGCGGCGCCCAAGCCCCGCAGCAGCCGAGCCGCCCGCCCTCCTTCTCCCCTCTCTTTCTCCGCCGGCCCGCCGCGCGGCGCCCAAGCCCCGCAGCAGCCGAGCCGCCCGACCTCCTTCTCCCCTCTCTTCCCCCTCCTGCTCCGGCTGCTCTCCAACCACCACGGTGCCCTCTTCCCCCGCCTTCACCGTGCTCCTCCGCCACCAGCCTCGACAGCCTTGCCGCCCTCACCTTTCCTCCTCCAGAACAGCTACTGGGGGAGTGGAGATAATACAGAGCAGCTCCCGGAGCCACGACGGAGATCAAAGGGACAGCGGACCCCATCCTGGAACGGCTGACTATCTGGGAGAACCAGCTCCGGTGAGATCACCAAGGGGCACGGGCTTTCCTGGGTGGGACGACAAGCGACCGGAGTCCCTCCCTTCCACCTTCCTGGGCCAGCTGGTAGAATCGGACAGGCGGTTCCCTTAGGCCGCAGCGGCTGGTGCCCCCACCACACGAGGCCCCCCGGAACAACTGAGATAGTTGGGTTGGAAACCCCCAGACTGCGGAGAACAGTGACCGGGGGATCCCTTCCAAACACGTGACTCCCCCGTCGGCTGGGAACAGTGTACTCTCCCGGGCTGCGACAGCTGGCGCCCTCCCGCCACGCTTGGTGCCCCGCGCCGACTGGCTAATTTGGCCGGACGCTCTCCTGTGCTGCGACGGCCGGCGACCCTCCCCACGTTTGGAACCCCGGGCCGGCTGGCATTCTTCCAAGACGCTTAGGTTGCCGAACCTCCCTACGGCGAGAGTTTTCCAGAGTTGAGGGACCCACAGCAACTTTTGCTGGTGGAACCCACAGACAGGCGTGTGCCACGAGCGCCACCTACTGGGCAGGATAGGAAGAACAGAACCCAGAGATTGCGCAGAAAAATCTTTCAAGCTGTGGGGTCGAACACCCGGGGAAATCTGACTAAATGCCCAGACGCCAGCAGAAGATAACAGATCACGCTCAGAAAATTGAACATATGGCCCAGTCAAACGAAGAAACCAATAGTTCAAATGAGATACAGGAGCTGAAACAACTAATGCTGAATATACGAACAGAAATGGAAAACCTCTTCAAAAATGAAATCGATAAATTGAGGGAGGACATGAAGAAGACATGGGCTGAACATAAAGAAGAAATAGAAAAACTGAAAAAACAAATCACAGAACTTATGGAAGTGAAAGATAAAGTAGAAAAGATGGAAAAAACAATGGATACCTACAATGACAGATTTAAAGAAACAGAAGATAGAATTAGTGATTTGGAGGATGAAACATCTGAATTCCAAAAAGAAACAGAAACTATCCGGAAAAGAATGGAAAAATTTGAACAAGGTATCAGGGAACTCAAGGACAATGTGAACCGTACAAATATACGTGTAGTGGGTATCCCAGAAGGAGAAGAGAAGGGAAAAGGAGGAGAAAAACTAATGGAAGAAATTATCACTGAAAATTTCCCAACTCTTGTGAAAGACCTAAAATTACAGATCCAAGAAGTGCAGCGCACCCCAAAGAGATTAGACACAAATAGGCGTTCCCCAAGACACTTACTAGTTAGAATGTCAGAGGTCAAAGAGAAAGAGAGGATCTTGAAGGCAGCGAGAGAAAAACAATCCGTCACATACAAGGGAAACCCAATAAGACTATGTGTAGATTTCTCAGCAGAAACCATGGAAGCTAGAAGACAGTGGGATGATATATTTAAGTTACTAAAAGAGAAAAACTGCCAGCCAAGACTCCTATATCCAGCAAAATTGTCCTTCAAAAATGAGGGAGAAATTAAAACATTCTCAGACAAAAAGTCACTAAGAGAATTTGTGACCAAGAGACCAGCTCTGCAAGAAATACTAAAGGAAGCACTAGAGTCAGATACAAAAAGACAGAAGAGAGAGACATGGAGAAAAGTGTAGAAAGAAGGAAAGTCAGATATGATATATATAATACAAAAGGCAAAATGGTAGAGGAAAATATTATCCAAACAGTAATAACTCTAAATGTCAATGGACTGAATTCCCCAATTAAAAGACATAGACTGGCAGAATGGATTAAAAAACAGGATCCTTCTATATGCTGTCTACAGGAAACACATCTTAGACCCAAAGATAAATATAGGTTGAAAGTGAAAGGTTGGGAAAAGATATTTCATGCAAACAACAACCAGAAAAGAGCAGGAGTGGCTATACTAATATCCAACAAATTAGACTTCAAATGTAAAACAGTTAAAAGAGACAAAGAAGGACACTATATACTATTAAAAGGAACAATTAAGCAAGAAGACATAACAATCATAAATATTTACGCACCGAACCAGAATGCCCCAAAATACGTGAGGAATACACTGCAAACACTGAAGAGGGAAATAGACACATATACCATAATAGTTGGAGACTTCAGTTCACCACTCATCAATGGACAGAACATCTACACAGAGGATCAATAAAGAAATAGAGAACCTGAATATTACTATAAATGAACTTGACTTAACAGACATTTATAGGACACTACATCCCACAACAGCAGGATACACCTTTTTTTCAAGTGCTCATGGATCATTCTCAAAGATAGACCATATGCTGGGTCACAAAGCAAGTCTTAACAAATTTAAAAATATTGAAATCATACACAACACTTTCTCGGATCATAAAGGAATGAAGTTGGAAATCAATAATAGGCGGAGGGCCAGAAAATTCATAAATACATGGAGGCTCAACAACACACTCTTAAACAACAAGTGGGTCAAAGAAGAAATTGCAAGAGAAATTAGTAAATACCTAGAGGCAAATGAAAATGAAGATACAACATATCAAAACTTATGGGACGCAGCAAAGGCAGTGCTAAGAGGGAAATTTATTGCCCTAAATGCCTTTATCAGAAAAGAAGAAAAGGCAAAAATGCAGGAATTAACTGTCCACTTGGAAGAACTGGAGAAAGAACAGCAAACTAATCCCAAAGCAAGCAAAAGGAAAGAAATAACAAAGGTTAGAGCAGAAATAAATGAAATTGAAAACATGAAAACAATAGAGAAAATCAATAAGACCAGAAGTTGGTTCTATGAGAAAATCAACAAGATTAATGGGCCCTTAGCAAGATTGACAAAAAGAAGAAGAGAGAGGATGCAAATAAATAAGATTAGAAATGAAAGAGGAGACATAACTACTGACCTCACAGAAATAAAGGAGGTAATAACAGGATACTATGAACAACTTTACGCTAATAAATACAACAATTTAGAAGAAATGGACAGGTTCCTGGAAAGACATGAACAACCAACTTTGACTCAAGAAGAAATAGACGACCTCAACAAACCAATCACAAGTAAAGAGATTGAATTAGTTATTCAAAAGCTCCCTAAAAAGAAAAGTCCAGGACCAGACGGCTTCACATGTGAATTCTATCAAACATTCCAGAAAGAATTAGTACCTACTCTCCTCAAACTCTTCAACATAATCGAAGTGGAGGGAAAACTACCTAATTCATTCTATGAAGCCAACATCACCCTCATACCAAAACCAGGCAAAGATATTACAAAAAAAGAAAACTACAGACCAATCTCTCTAATGAATACAGATGCAAAAATCCTCAATAAAATTCTAGCAAATCGTATCCAACAACACTTTAAAAGAATTATACATCATGACCAAGTAGGATTCATCCCAGGTATGCAAGGATGGTTCAACATAAGAAAATCAATTAATGTAATACACCATATCAACAAATCAAAGCAGAAAAATCACATGATCATCTCAATTGATGCAGAGAAGGCATTTGACAAGATTCAACATCCTTTCCTGCTGAAAACACTTCAAAAGATAGGAATACAAGGGAACTTCCTTAAAATGATAGAGGGAATATATGAAAAACCCACAGCTAATATCATCCTCAATGGGGAAAAATTGAAAACTTTCCCCCTAAGATCAGGAACAAGACAAGGATGTCCACTATCACCACTATTATTCAACATTGTGTTGGAAGTTCTAGCCAGAGCAATTAGGCAAGAAAAAGAAATACAAGGCATCAAAATAGGAAAGGAAGAAGTAAAACTATCACTGTTTGCAGACGATATGATACTATATGTAGAAAACCCAGAAAAATCCACAACAAAATTAATAGAGCTAATAAATGAGTACAGCAAAGTAGCAGGCTACAAGATCAACATTCAAAAATCTGTAGCTTTTCTATACACTAGTAATGAACAAGCTGAGGCGGAAATCAAGAAACGAATCCCATTTACAATCGCAACTAAAAGCATAAAATACCTAGGAATAAATTTAACCAAAGAGACAAAAACCTATATAAAGAAAACTACAAAAAACTGTTAAAAGAAATCACAGAAGACCTAAATAGATGGAAGGGCATACCGTGTTCATGGATTGGAAGACTAAATATAGTTAAGATGTCAATCCTACCTAAATTGATTTACAGATTCAATGCAATACCAATCAAAATCCCAACAACTTATTTTTCAGAAATAGAAAAACCAATAAGCAAATTTATCTGGAAGGGCAGGGTGCCCCGAATTGCTAAAAACATCTTGAGGAAAAAAAACGAAGCTGGAGGTCTCGCGCTGCCTGACTTTAAGGCATACTATGAAGCCACAGTGGTCAAAACAGCATGGTATTGGCATAAAGATAGATATATCGACCAATGGAATCGAATAGAGTGCTCAGATATAGACCCTCTCATCTATGGACATTTGATCTTTGATAAGGCAGTCAAGCCAACTCACCTGGGACAGAGCAGTCTCTTCAATAAATGGTGCCTAGAGAACTGGATATCCATATGCAAAAGAATGAAAAAAGACCCATCTCTCACACCCTATACAAAAGTTAACTCAAAATGGATCAAAGATCTAAACATTAGGTCTAAGACCATAAAACAGATAGAGGAAAATGTTGGGAGATATCTTATGGATCTTACAACTGGAGGTGGTTTTATGGACCTTAAACCTAAAGCAAGAACACTGAAGAAGGAAATAAATAAATGGGAGCTCCTCAAAATTAAACACTTTTGTGCATCAGAGAACTTCATCAAGAAAGTAGAAAGACAGCCTACACAATGGGAGACAATATTTGGAAACGACATATCAGATAAAGGTCTAGTATCCAGAATTTATAAAGAGATTATTCAACTCAACAACAAAAAGACAGCCAACCCAATTACAAAATGGGAAAAAGACTTAAACAGACACCTACCAGAAGAAGAAATACGGATGGCCAAGAGGCACATGAAGAGATGCTCAATGTCCCTGGCCATTAGAGAAATGCAAATCAAAACCACAATGAGATATCATCTCACACCCACCAGAATGGCCATTATCAACAAAACAGAAAATGACAAGTGCTGGAGAGGATGCGGAGAAAGAGGCACACTTATCCACTGTTGGTGGGAATGTCAAAGGGTGCAACCACTGTGGAAGGCAGTTTGGCGGTTCCTCAAAAAGCTGAATATAGAATTGCCATACGACCCAGCAATACCATTGCTAGGTATCTACTCAAAGGACTTAAGGGCAAAGACACAAACGGACATTTGCACACCAATGTTTATAGCAGCGTTATTTACAATTGCAAAGAGATGGAAACAGCCAAAATCTCCATCAACAGAAGAGTGGCTAAACAAACTGTGGTATATACATACGATGGAATATTATGCAGCTTTAAGACAAGATAAACTTATGAACCATGTAATAACATGGATGGACCTAGAGAATATTATGCTGAGTGAATCCAGCCAAAAACTAAAGGACAAATACTGTATGGTCCCACTGATGTGAACGGACATTCGAGAATAAACTTGAAATATGTCATTGGTAACAGAGTTCAGCAGGAGTTAGAAACAGGGTAAGACAATGGGTAATTGAAGCTGAAGGGATACAGACTGTGCAACAGGACTAGATACAAAAACTCAAAAATGGACAGCACAATAATACCTAATTGTAAAGTAATCATGTTAAAATACTGAATGAAGCTGCATCTGAGCTATAGGGTTTTTTTTGTTTTTGTTTGCTTGTTGGTTTGTTTGTTGTTGTTGTTTTTTTACTATTACTACTACTTTTATTTCTTTTCTTTATATTAACATTTTATATCTTTTTCTGTTGTGTTGCTAGTTCCTCTAAACCGATGCAAATGTACTAAGAAACAATGATCATGCATCTATGTGATGATGTTAAGAATTACTGAGTGCATATGTAGAATGGTATGATTTCTAAATGTTGTTTTAATTTCTTTCTTTTTTTTTTTCCGTTAATAAAAAATAAAAATAAAAATTAAAAAAAAAAAAAAAAAGAATTTTCAGGGTGGGCCATGGTGGCTCAGCAGGCAGAGTTCTCGCCTGTCATGCTAGAGACCTGGGTTCGATCCTCATGCCTGCCCATGCAAAAAAAGAAAAAAAAAAGGAACTTTCATTACAATCTTTGAAATACTTTTAAAGTATTAAAAAAAAAACTAAAGGAACTTCCATTACAATCTTTAAAATACTTTTAAAGATAGATGATGGGCAGGCCACGGTGGCTCAGCAGGCAAGAATATCAGCTCAGAATGCCTGCTTGCCTGCCGTGCCAGAGTACCCGGGTTTGATTCCTGGTCCCTGCCCATGTTAAAAAAAAAAGAAAAAAGATAGACGATCACAGGTTTTCAGACAGCTGTGGGCTTATCAGCTCAGAATGCAAGAGGTATTCAAACTTTGCTGATTTAATGGATTGTAAACAAATTTTAATTACACATTTGGAATCCAAATTATATCCTTAGGATTTATTTGCTTATGAAAAGTCATAGTATGAGTTACAATATTGCAGATTAATTTCCACTTCATCAGATTAGTTTTACCATTCATTTCACAAATATGATTTGTAAAATTTCACAATACCTAAAAATCTTTGATACAACATTACAAAAAGGTACTTAAATATAGATGATAAAGATAGATGTTTGTCTTCTCCTTTTTGTATTGATATTAAATAAAAGATGGAACGTTTTTGTTTAAAACCAATTCTCCACATTCCCCCCAAGCACAATAAGTAAATGGCAACGTGAACAAAGGCTTCCTTTAAATCTGTTATTCAGTTCAAGTATGTGTTGGAAAAAAAATCTATTCTTTGTATAAAATATAACAACCTAAAGGAAAGTATAAATAGAAAAAATAAAACATGTAAAGGAGACAGTTTATTAGGCAAATAGCTTTAAAATCCCCATAGAGATCATCTGTCAGAAGAAGAGACTTCACTTTCATGGATTAAACATAATAAATTCTCAAAGAGCAATATTCCAACATGTTAATATGCTACAATAGATTCACGCATTTGAAAACAGTCCACCAGTCTTGACCAGCAAGTAGGAAATTTCACCAACTAATAGTTCATATAGTTGAAATGGAATAAGGATTTTTCACGCCAATGTCTTAGCGACATGGACTTTTCTGGATTGCAATGGAGCATTCACCAACCTTCAGTCAGTTCACACATAATGCAACTCTTGTAAATGTCATCTTCTCACACAGTAGCTGGGTCTTAAATGGAAAAAGTCTCTGTCTCTGTTCATTTTCTATCTAAATCATTGGAAGAGATTAGAGAATTGGCTAATGAAAACATCCTATTTTTTTTTTTTGAAATCAGTTAAAAAATCTAAAGTTATGAGTAAAAAGTAATAAAAGAAAAGTAGCTGGCTGGACATTCTCCCTTCATTACAGGAATATGGTAAAAATACAAGGAAAATGCTTAAGACCCTTAATTAGGAAATCTGGTCCCTTCGCTTGCTATGGGCTCAGGTTAGAGTAAGAGAAGAAAAAAAATTTTTGGCTGCAGCTTTAGTAAACAATGAATGACGAAAAATATTGCAGAAATGTCTTTAAGAGATCAGACAACTCAAAGCACAGACCTTATCACAACAATATTTTCTACATTCCTCCACAAAGCTTGGCAAATGAATAACTGAACCTTATCTTGGTGCCACGAGAGAAGGAAGTACTAGGTCCAGCATCAAAACAAGATTATGAAAACAACCAACACACAAACACAAAACAAGTTATTTTTTTTCTCCTGAATGATAAAGACATCATGTTTGCATATAGAACAGCTTTTGCATTATTGCTCTACATAGAAGAATATATTAAGGAACTCATAACAGACTGCACATTACAAACTTAAGGTTCTTTGGTGAAGAATGAAAGAAAACAGTATTTGAGCTTTAAACAAAATGATCTTATCCATTTTTGCTTTTATCTATTGATCCGTTGGATCCTCTCACAGAGGAGGGAGAGGTACTGTGTGAGCTTCACCATGGCCACGATGACCACACCACCCGCCATCATACACGTGGGCCAGAAGAGCGAATGGAACAGCACGTTGGAACTGTACAGTTTGGTTAGGATGACACTCTTCTGGTTCCCCTCTGGGTCAGAATAGCAGGAGAAGTGTTGGTACTTCCTGAAGTTTTCCATGACAACATTCACCAAGGACATGGATTCTTCAAAGTTTCTTCCACACTTGGGTATGTAGGAGCACTGTGGAGAAGGAGAGAAGCTGTCACCAGAGAATACTGAGCATGTGCATGTGCATGTGTGTGTGTAAGTATTTGGCACCGGGAGGTGTGGGGGTATTGATGACAACTTCAGAATTGGTGAAATCACCAAGGCAATGATCCTTCCCACATTCCTATGGGTGCCTGCAGACACCCTAGGAAATCACACATTGTTTTAAATGATTTAAGTATCCACCAAGATGTTCCTTGACAGCTGACCCATTTATTGTTTAATTATTGGTGAAAATCATATGGCTCCCAAAGGATTCTTTTTGCCATAGCTGAGCATGTTGAGTTTTAATTTTATTTCCTGTTGAACATAGGATACCCACGGAATCAGAGTACCAACCTTTCCCTCTTTTAACTGTCTCCATCTTTCCGGGTAATATCAAAAGCTAACAGTTCTCTCAGAAAACATAGTTTACTGTTATCTTTTGGGCTTGGCTTAGTTTTGTTCAGTCATGTTGCCTTGGTCACCTTGCCATGTTGTCAAGAAAACAGTGCCTCTGGGAAGTTGAGAAGAAAGGATCGAGGAAAGTGTTTGGATGTTAAACAGTTGAAGAGCTGTGGTGAGTGGTTTATGCCCACTTAGCATGCCCAAGTCACTTCTGCAATAAGCAAACATAAATAAATAAAACAAAACCAAATCAGCTTACTCTTCAACCACCACTCATCTGAGAACTTATGTCTTTCCTTTATCTTCTCACCATTTTATCTTTCTTGCTGAGACCTCTTCCACATGTCTCTCCTCTTTCTTCCTAAGCATTTTTCATCTTTTGCTTTTTTCCCCTTTTTCTCTCTCTCTTCCCTCCTCCCTTCTATCTTATATTTTCCTCTTTGCTTCTTCCTTCTCCTGCTTTCTCTCTTTTCTCTCTCCTTTCTCTGGCTACAGATGGAATTAAAGAGGTTCTTAGTAGTTTTTAAAAATCTATTTATAGGTTTTATTTTTGAGTATATTATTCCTAATTAGAGAGCAGCTGAGGAGAAGAAATCTCTGTAACCCTCTTTCCTTGGGCACTGACAAACCTGGGCAATGACAGAACTTGGGCAGTGATGAAACTGATACAACAATGGGATCTAATTTTTTTTAACATTAGGGAAAAATTGATTTGGCCCATTTTGGGGGAGTGATTAGGTCCCTTGGTTCACTCCCCCCCCATAGGAAAAAGATTTCTGGTCATTTGTCATACGCAATAACAAGTGACTGATTTGACTGACATCTCAATTAAACTGGTTTCTGACAGGCTCACTGTTAGTCCATAAAGTGTGTTGTGTGAAAATTATACCTCTTCTTCAAAATACTACTTTTTCTCCTGTTGGAAAATTGTCATAATAAACTGATTCTATGAAAATAGAACCATATTTTACTTCGATTTACCAAGATTTGTGACTATAAATATTCACACCTATGACTTTCTCCTTGTTACCCATGCCCCTGGGGTTGTCTAGTGCACAACCCATGTGACAAACACCAGCGGGGCAGCTCTGGGTGAATCCTGGGGTATGGGGTAGGATCTGAAACCCCAAAACAATTTAGACATACAGATTACATGGGAAGAAAAGATGAAAGAACTGGAATGAGCTTTCACTGAGAGAAGATGTTTGGATTATTCTTTCCCCTGATTTTATTAGTGGGCACCGGGCATGTTTGCTGAGTTGTAACCATTGGATTTATTCAGCCATACACAGTAAAACAGTCCTTGAATTGGTTAAAAATGGAAGATGAGCATGCTGGCATTTATGGTAGACCAGGCTCAAAGAGATGTGCTGATGGCAAGGTTGGGTTGATACCTTGAAGTTTAATCAGCAAAGAATATAAATGTGAGTTTAGCAGAGAGCTGGTACTAGCACAGCATCAAGGGTTTGAAAGTAGCTTTGGGAAAGCAGAATTTCCCAGTGAGTTATAATTTGGTGCAAAAATTGCTCTATGACCTCCATGAAGCACATTTTCTGACAAGTAGTTGCTGTCTGGATCAAAAAAATTTAGGGCAGTGTGGGGATGCCTTTCTTTTTGTCCTGTTCAAAACTTTAAAATTAAAATATATATATATATTTAAGTAAAGCATTAAAGTATGTCAGACAAGACATCTGTAGTTGAATTCAAATGGAGCCAATTTTGATTGCAAAGATATCAGGTCTCTATATTTTCTGCCAAGATAGATTATAGTAGTGGTTTCAGGGCTAATGGTATTGAAATGATCGCAATAAAAATGGCAACCCATTAAAAATAGCTTTTTCTTTTCTTATGCTTTGCTAATTGATTTGGCTTTTTAAATGTTTTTGAAGAAATGTTTGTCAACCAAATGACAATAATGCTTGTCACTAGGTAAGATACTTCCAAATAAAAGGAGATATAAATTACCTTTGAGACCTGCCAAGCAAGATTGCATTACAGGGCTGCTTATTAAAGTTTAGGGGCATCAGGGTCTCAAACGTGTACATTTGGGCTGGCCAGATGAGGTATCCTCCATCTACGGACTGACGTCGTTCCTCAGGGCAGATCCATGCATAGGTGCAACTGGAAATGGCCAGTGGAGAAAAGATAAAAGCCTTGTGCTTTTATCCTCTTATTGACCTTGCCACTACCCATCTTCTAACACACAAACAATGGCTCCTTCAAGACCGTTACTGACTCCTGAAGATTCTACCATAGTAAATTGCTCATTTATTTTTTCTACAGCTTGGTTATTCTTTTGTGATAATAAATGTATGAGGTAGTATAATGAGTCCTGACATGTTCAGGAAATCTGAGCTCCTATGTTACAATATTGAGCTACTTGGTGCCTGAGAATAAAATTCTTTATCCATTTAGTGGGGTGAATGCAGCCTTCCTTGCAGGGTCTTGGTAAGCATTAAATGATGAATATGCACAAGGCATCAATAGGCTTTGATTAACATCTTTCCTATTGGAATGTCACATTTGTCCACATGGTCTTCTATAGTCTTTAGTAACGTGCCACAGACTAAACCATGAAATGAGTAGGAGGACAAAATCAGTAGCGACATGGTTTTCATAAGAGCAGTCGTGCTCATTGGCTCTTGCCTCCCTCTTCTGGCTTTTTTGGTCCTAGGAGATTTGGCATTATGCTGAGTTATACATGAGGATTCCAGGTCTCTTTTTGTGTGGCTAAAATATAGCCATGTGTATGTTCCTGAATCTGGTATGAAATTGGAGTAAAGGTTTGGTTATCTTATGATTTCATCACATGTGTGGAGGATAATTTTATGTGATTGGTTTAGAATACATAGAATGCAGTTCAACAACTGGAAACTTTACTTTTGGAAAATAACATAAATAGAAAAGATAAAAATCCTATCATTTTAAGTTGTTCACTTTTTTTAGTGGGAGGTGAGCAGTCGGAAAGATTTAACTTTTAGACTCTGCATGATATATAACACAAAAGGACATATGGGTGATAATTTGATATATTTTGTACATATAATCTTACCTAAAAAATGCACCCAAGTACCTATCAAAATGTGTTACTTTTACTGTAGATATCATTCTTTCCTTTATGCCTTAGTATATAAATATAAAAACCTACTAAACCTCTGGGGCAGCCATTCAGTGGAAGATTTAATACCCATACTTCTCATCTTGAGTTTGTGAATAAGCTTTACTGCTTTCCCACAGTCCTTAGACTTTTGAAGCCCAGAATATCTTCTTTAGTATGGAAAACCACTGAGGGTGTCTCCGTGAGTGTGGACCTTTCCTCTCCCTGGGGAAGAATCCAGGCTCTTGTCAACTTTTGATCATCCCTCATTTTATACTGGCGATGAAGATCCAGCAATCACACCTTCTCTCCAATTCTTTAGAAAGCGACTGAAATGTCCTTTTCTTAGCCCTGTTTCCAGAATCATTTACATCAATTGAGTTATTTTTATTCTGATGATGGACAGAAGTTTTGAGAAACCACCTGTTGGACTCTGGTTAGACAGGTTTCACTAGGCAAAAAGTGTCATGGCTTCATCCTAAAAATACAAGATGTGGGGATAGCAGCGACGGAGGCGGAGGAAACTCACTGACTGACCTCTTTCTCTTTATAATGTAGGAAGGGAGCTATTCATTTCTCAGGGTCACCCCAAAGGGGTTTGTGCTTAATTTGAAATAAGAGATGTGCCTTATTTCAGAAAGGGCTTAGAACTTTAATGAAATCCAATCAATATTTATTTACTGTCTCTAGTGGGCTAGCTACAGGTGTCAAAAACACAAAAAATACAAGATAGATTGGAGAGAAATGAAAAGAGAAAAAACAAGATTGAAAGGATGAAACAGAAACAGGAATGAAACTAAACAGCATTCAATAAAGACTACATACATCACAAATGTGGGCCAAAAATTTACTCTAAGAAATCTTTAGCAGCCAGGGAAACCTGGTCCACAATGTTCGTGAGATAAAAACAAAAACATCGCTGTCATCAAGCATAAATATTCTTCCTTCCAAATTCAGATGATTTTCCTTTGAGTCCTCAGACAATGAATATTGCACAAATATTTTTTAAACACGTATCATATGGCACGCTTTTTGTTCCATGCTAGAGAATAAGACATAATCCTTATGTTCAAAGAATACAAAGAATACTCAGGTGATTTGTGGGTTCTTCTGGCCTCCAGGTATATTTAGAATTTTTGAGTTCTTTGAACACTAGTGTTGCAGAGGAGTTGAAAGAATGAATTTGACTTCATTTTCTTTACCCTTTGAGACTTCCTGCTGCTCACTATCACTTTTGAAAATGTGACTCCCAGAACATTTAGTTTAAACTGGTGTACTTTGTACCTCTGGTGTCTACTTGACTTTGGCAAGTAGATCGAGGAAAGGAGAACAGTATTCACAACTGTGTTAGGCGCTGTGAGTATTTTTCCAAATCAAGTCACAAGGCCCTCCAGAGAGGGGTTATCTTTTCTAGGGTTTGTTCAGAGTTTTCAAATTTATTACAGAATTACTACTTGATTTGGAGTAGAAAGGAAGTTTAAAAACCTAGGAAATCCACTAATGAGATGGAAGCCATCTGGAACCTCAGTTAGCCAATACCCAGACTTGCTTAAATCATGGAACTTCAAGATCTTTGCTGGGTCTGATTAGGCCTGATGGGAGTCAGATAACTCATCTGACCCTCTGTCCTGACCCTTTGTCATGGTCATCTTTCTCAGCAATGAGAAAGATGTTGGTTCTTTCTCCCTGCCTTCCCTCTAGATGCTTCATGCAGGCTTCTTTTTGAACATTCTCCCTTTCAATTCTGCACAAAGGAGCCCTCAGCTGTCCCAGGATTCAGTTTTGGAAGAGTGACTGAATTCTATCAATCCCAAAAGCATTTCAGAATCTGGGTCCATAATAGTTTCAGCAAGTGTCTGATCCCCAAATTTAAGGTGCGGGGTGCTATTATGGGGAAGTGTCAAGTTTAAGGCCTGTGCTTTTGCTTCTTGCCCCCTTCAGGGTGACCTTTGCTAAATAGCTGCTGTGCGTGCAAACCAGTGTTGAATATTCAGCCTTGCTCTCAGGTCTTTTACTTGCACTTCTCAGAATATGATGTAAATGGTATGGATTCTCATCCACTCCCTAAAAAATGCTCCCAGAAGAATAAATATTTCACAGAACGTAGACTCTTCAGAACTCTAGCCTATATTCTACCAAGAGAATGCTTTTAGTTTTTTTTTTTGAAAGTAGCTAGGAGGGGGATTCAGAGGTGATGACAGGGTGAGGGACCTGGAAGCCTCAAACTGAGAAGGTTCCAGGTGGGGCAAGGAGTAAGCAAACTCACAGAGGTAGTGCACGCAGAGAAACTGTCAGTCCAGGGTGCTGGGCTCAAGCTGATCTCACTGCAGTGCTTCACCAAGTCTCCAGAATGAGCTGGAGGCAGGGCTGGTCAGCATGTTGGGCCTCCCCTGTGCCAGCTGAAACTTTCGTGGATGTGGATGTGAATCACTGAAGCAGATCCCCTGATGCAGACTTGGGTGTTCATAGAAGATTACAGAGTCTCATTTGAAAAAGGACTCGATTGAAGGCTTGTGTCTGGGGAGGGTGGAGGTGACGTGTGCTCCAGAGTTCTGATCTAGCTTGATTGAGCTCTCAGTGCAGTGGGGTGTGTTCCACACCTTGCACCTCCCCACCCCATGAGGAATAACGAGCTTGGCAGGGATGCTTTCGCACCTGCAGCTGATCCTGGCCAGAGTCCCATGTGTGTGTGGGTGGCCCATGACAGGACAGTAGAGCTGTTCTCCAGGACAGCCAGCTTTAGGTTCTCAGATAAAGAGATCAAATTTTAATTGAGATCTCATCAGTTAGGGAATGTGTGATTTTGAAACAAATATTTCACTATCTGAGCTCAGCTTCCTTATTATAGAGTGAGGATATGAGTGGTACCTAACACATGGGTTGCTGCAGTAAATAAATCAGTACATGTAAAATATCTAGCACTATACAATGCCTAGTGGGCTAGGCACTGTAAATTCTTAATAAATTTGACTACTGTTATTTTAGGAGTTGGGCTTTAGTCAGGTTAAATGAGATTTTATAAATTCTTAGCATAGGTCACATGGTATATGGAAGGCACTGAATAAATGTTGGGTCTTTTTAATTTCCATTTAGATTTTCAGCATACTTTTCTTTATTTTCTTCCTTCTTTTGCTTACCCTACCAATGCTGTGCAGAGGAATTGAATATTTGTGTTCTGGGCTTTCACAGTATCCAAGCTCAAAGCTAAATAAAAGCTAGAGCAGTGGTTCTGCCTTTTCTTGCAGACATTTTAAATGTCACAAAAGGAGGAAGGGTGTGTTACAGCCCCTAATGAGTAGAGGCCAGTGATGCTGCTAAATATCCTACCCAGCGTAGGTAGGTCGGCACCCATGCCCCACCTCCAACAAAGAACTATCCACCTGGAGTGGCATTAGCAGTGAGGTGAGAATCTCTGGTCTAGATATGTATATTCCCTGAATTTTATTTAGGTAATCTGGAAGGCCTTAATTTGGGTGACAAAATGAGAGATGATGCTGAATTTGGAGCTGTAAATAACTGGTTAATTTATAAAACTTATTCTCTACTCCAAAATAATTGTCTTCCCATAATTATCAAGAAATGTATATATTTGACACAGTTGCTTATTCTGTACCAAACTACATTTTAAATCCACCCTCAAACCAGATGAGCACAATCTGAAAATCCCTGGTGGCTAAAAGAGGTTTTAAAGGCTTGAAGATCAGCAATGAGGAATTCACAAGAAGCAGCCATCGTGAGCTAAGGCTCGGCTGCTGCTTAGGATTCCAAGGCCAGCCTCGTGGCTAAGGGCAACAGGGGCCCTAGACTCTACTTGCAGCTCCCAAGACTGTCAGCTGAGCACTCCAGGAGCGTGTACCAGCTTATCAGCTTAAGCAACTTCAGTTATCATGTTGACAAGAGGCTGGGCACTGGATTTAAAGGCTAAAGAAAAAAACATATGAGAGAGTATGAAAATTTAAAATTAAAATCCTTTTGTGTCTTTCTGACATGCAGACAGCTTTATTGATATCCTTTTGCCTCCTGTTGTCTCAGAACCAATGTTCTTACAGTGCTTTATGTATCTCAATAAAACTGTCCATTTCTTGGTAATTGTGGGAGAGATCACTATTGTTAGTGAGCTCGGGGGAGGGTAACATGAGAGAGAGAATGACCTTGAGCAGTATTTTTTAGAAGCCAGGACTATCCTGCATATTGCTCATGCTGCATGTGTATATCATAGTTCAATCACCTCCTGATAAAGAGTTAACTGCATCTTCAGTATCAGTTCTCCTGCTTGAAGCCATGGACTACCTATGGAGACAGCCAGGAAACATTGACCAAGAAGACGAGTCCGGTCTTTGATGCCACTTTTCTCCTGGGGGCATCTGCTGATTATTCAAGGGGGCTGAAGGCTGGGGGCTGAATGGTATTTTGACAGCCGTGTAGAGCTAGGAGCAAGAGTTATCTCTAAGGGCCTACTGAGTCCTCTTCACTTGGGGTTAGGACTCGGAAGGGACATGACCTAGTAGTAATGGGCAATGTGCAGCAGTCAGACCCTCACAGAGACTCCAGCTTAAACATGAACACTCAGTTCCTGAATATGGAATGAGATGATCTTGATTGGCTGGTGTGCCTGCCCCCCAGCCTGGCTGAAGCAAATGGAAATAATTTCTTGAGAAGATGAGGTCTTTCCAGGTTTAAAATTATTTATATAGATAAAATTTCAAATATGATGCCTGAAACCTGATAAAAATAACCAGGAACAATAGGACAACAACAAAAAAGGGGAAAAAATAGAACAGGCACATAAAAACTTCAGCTATTCAAGTCATCAGACAAAAGTTTAAAACAACTATATTTTTATGTTTAAGGATTTGAAAGATTTAGAATATTGCTGAAAGCTAAACATGACAAAATAACTTGAGTGGACATTTTAATAATAGAAATAATAGATTTTAAAATATTTAACGTAGTAGAAATTAAAACTCAATGGATTACTTAACAATAGGTTTTTCAGAGCTGAGGAAAAGAATTTCTGAAATAGGTGAAAATTCAGAATGAAGCACAGGAGGACAAAAAGAGAAAAAAAGGGAAAGTAAGAGACAAAAGAGATACAATGAGAAGCATGGTCAACTGGAGTCTCAGAAGGAAAGGAGGGAGCGTATGAGAGCAGAGGTAATATTTGATGAGTTAGTGAATGAGGTGTTCTAAAATTGACCAAGAACATCAAGGAACAGGGTAAAGAAACCCTGGAAACACTAAGCAGGCTAAACAAAAATAAATGCACACCTCATTACATAACAGTTAAACAGTAGAAAACCAAAGGAAAAAACATTCTTAAAAATAGGTGAAGTGCATTTTCAAAAGGATAAATAGGCTGAAAGCTTATTCCTGGACAACAGCCACACAAAGCAGAAGATATGAAAATGGTAAATATGAGCATACGTCTATAGAAAGAACCACAATAATGCCTACATAAGTTTAAAGTATATATACAATAAACATGAGAACAGTAGGGTATGAGTTGAGAAGAGAATAAATGGAGTTAGTGTTTGAATGTTCTTAATAAATCAAGGCTGCAAGTTGTAATGTCTAGGTGCTGAAAGAGTAGTAAGAGAATAATAACTTCTGAGAAAATACAGAAGAAAATGAGATTATAAAAATAATCCAAGTTTACTAACTTATTATCTCTCCCTACCCTTTATTATCAACACCTCTTTTTAAGATGAAAAAGTCAGAATGGGCATTGCCCAAAGATCCCTCTATATTGGAAGAAGGGTCAAAGGAGAAGGTGGAGTTATAACAGAGAAAATAGGATTTAACAAATGAGTAATACTGCTGAATCACTACATTGATATTTCTTTTAGCCTCCAGTGTTTTAGAGCAGCTAGAAGGAAAAATCTGAAATAGTGGAATGGTAACCCTTAGCAAACTCTGAAATCTGTTCTATAACTACTTGTTGAAGTGTACTTTAAAAATTATTGCTTTCTCTCTCTTTTCTTTGTTTTCTTAGTTTTAAAATTAGGCAAAACTGAAAGATAGTGTTAAGGACACCTGCTTAGGTGATAAAACCATAAAGAATAATTAGAAAGTAATTGCCATGATAGGACAGTTATCTTGGGCAGGGGGTAGAGCCTCTAGTTATTGGGAGGAGGTATGAAGGGTGTTTTGGGGTACAGGCAATGTTTTATTATTTACATGGGGGTTATATTGGGGATCTCTGGGATAAATATTTGAGCTGTGCTTTTTCATTTTCTGCATGGTTCTGTATGTGTGCTATACTTCACAATTAAAAATAAGGTAATATGGCAAACAAGCCAAACAAGGACTTAACACCATGATGAGAGCAGATAAGACTTTGGTTCTAAACGTATGTGGGATTTTCTATGATAGGTTCACTCCTGTTTGTAGACTAAACCATGCATTTACCTGGCTGCAGTGATAAAATGTCAAAACTAGGAAATGGAAATATGGTCCATTTTTTGATGCCTATTCAACTTTGGCCAATTTCCAATTCAGTGGAGATCTGAGTCTTATAGGCAATTGTCATTACAGGTCAGCTTTGATTAAAAAATTTGACTTGAGGGAAGATCTTGAAAAACCAGCACTTCGAAGGAGAGATAAATGTACTTATTTGTAGGGCAGATTAGGACTGCTATTGTTTGTGCCTACCACAAAGGAAAGGGAATCAGAGCACACGTTTTCAAATATCCTCTAAAATATACATCATGTTGGGTCCTCAGAGATGTTTATTAGAATTCTTAAGACAATTCTTAAAAGTATTGTGACCAAGATGTTGGGTGGATTTTCTTACTTTGTGTCAATATTTCAGAACTTACTCCCCATGTTTACTGGTGTCAAATCCCTAAGGCACTGCATTTTTCAATAAATGTCTGCTGTGTTATTTAAGTGCCGACAATTGCAAGGAAGAGTTGTCTGTAAGGAAGATTAGAGCTCACGAAGCTTGCATCCTGGTAATAAGGGCTGATTG
This sequence comes from Tamandua tetradactyla, assembly GCF_023851605.1. Lineage (NCBI taxonomy): Eukaryota > Metazoa > Chordata > Mammalia > Pilosa > Myrmecophagidae > Tamandua > Tamandua tetradactyla. Next base: position 76,594,793 of record NC_135331.1, on the reverse strand, counting down.
TCCTGTTGGAAAGTGGTATCACGTTGTCCTGGCATATGAGACTGCCCTGGCTACCTAAATAATTGCTACCATAAATCCACACTCAATATATTTAATTTAATATTGATAGTAGCGTATTAGCTCTTCTAACACTTTAGTGATCATACCAGACATTATAAATGCATAATTTATGTAACGCTTTAATATAATATGCTACTATGTGGACTTGAATATTTCAGTACTGGAAAATTCAGCCTCTATGAGCATAACACATGTGGAGAAAGACACACACGCATACATAATAAGGCAGATGGATAGATAGTGGGAAACATAAAGAGACTCACACAGAGGTTTTTATCCAAAGTTAGAAAGCTGGAATGTCCATTTATTTCATTCTGTTGCATCTAGGAACAACTTGCTTCTAAGGGTCTGTTCTCCATTCTGAACTTAAAACTCTCCAAGGAAGAGGTTATCTTGCAATAAAAAATGACAGTTTTGTCAATATGGGCAAGGAGGTATATGTGGAAAGGTTGAGGGACTCTAAATGATCCCATCTGAATATAAATGAATTTAGGAGTAAAAGTGATGAAACAATTTGTATTTCTGCAATGAAAGCTTTAGTCTGGATTTAGAAGCGGAATTCTGCATCCCCAGAGAGAGTGACCAAAAGGTCAAGGCAGAAACGAGATGCTTGTTAGCTACTATAACATGGAACTTATTGGTCTTGCTGCTTCCCCAAGTGCAGGGGAGATGCCTCGAGCAAACAGCCATCCGTGTGAGCACTGATGGAAGGTGTCCCTGAGCCAGACACCATGCTTGGCACCTTGCATTCTCTGCTCTAATCCTCACTTCAATCTGGCAAGGCAACTACCATCATTGCCTTTTCAGAAAAGGAAGCTGAGGGTCTGAGAGGCTAGGCTACATCTGCAGGATCACTGAATTAAGTGACGGCAACCACGGAAAAGCAAGATAAAGCAAGCTACAGTTTCACCCCATGGCTCCCACGTAGATGATACATCCCTGGTCTCCATCCCTGGCTTTTTGGCTGCTTCCACTCTGACATGCTGTACATTTGCTTTGAAAGACTCAGCTTATATGTGTATAAATATGGATGGTATAGCTTTCTCTCTAAATGGAGGGAAAGGCTAAATTGGCATTATTGCAAAATGGGAGGGGGGGCGTGATTTGTCCACAGCAGGCATGGAAATAAAACGTTTCCCAGACAAGAGTCAAATCGGGAGTTCTGTGAATGGATGAGGCAGGGCCTGCCTTCTGGTAGCATTTTTGTTTGAAATGCTTGCAAAGGAGAACTTCAGAAAGAGATGAATCAGTTCCGGGAGCTCTGCGGGGTGACCCAAAGGCAATTGCTCCAAGTCCCTACCTTTTGATTGATTTTCATTGTCTCCTCGGTGTGATAGAGAAGGAGTCTTTCCCCGGAGGAGCTCAGGTTAACGTATACCTGGAGGCAGGGGTACTGAGAGAGCTTCCAGCAGTCTGGGCCACAGCTGAAGGAGCAATTAAAGGTTTCTGTAATGGAGGCATTCAGCAAGGTGCATTGAGACTCTTCGGTCCACACACTGTAGAGAGAGGGGTGAGAGAGTGAACACAGACCCAGAGGAAAGCAAGGGAGCTGTTAAGTAGAGGGCTTCATCTGTCATGAATCTTTCCCTCATCTATAATACATTCAATTGCAATTTGGCTCTGTGCATAAAGTAGACACCTTTGAATAGAGCAGCTTTAGGCAAGTTACAGAATAAATGTAGACAAACATTTCCTGGCACCTGAAAATTTTTCAATGTCTTCTATTGGGTATAGTGTAATATTCTTCAATGTCTGGTTTAAGTTAGACTTTTTTCCTTATTTAATTCACTGGTAAGCATACACATCTTTTAAAATCACAACCTGCACTCAGCTTTTATTTCTCCACTGTAGAGCACTCCCTGCCATGCCCAAGTCCTCATCTCTGCAATGTTCTGCTTTGTTCTAGTTTTCATTCCAACCCCCATCCCCATCACAGGCTAGTTTGTAGGCAGTGATGGTATAAGGAGCAAGAGGAGGGAAGAAGGCAAAGTGGAAGAGGGGCTTAAGGAAGGAAAGAGATATACTAAAGGGAGAAAAGATAACCCTTTCATCATTCCTAGGATATTATTGTTGCACACCTCTTCACCCCAATGTGTGCTTCACATATGTCTTCTCCTTTTGTCCTCCAAGAAACCCTGAGAGTTAGGGATTCCTTTTAAAGGTGAGTGGACTGAGGGTCGGAGAAATCAAGTTACATACCCAAGCCACACAGCAGGGATGTAGTGGGAGTTGTGACTCCACTCAATCCTGTGTTTCCCTAAGGCTGGCTGGGCTCATGCCTCTGTGCTCTGCTGCCTCCCCGTGAGCGCCATGGACAAGAAACCCTTCCTGCAGACTGATGGGTTAACAGCCACACCCTGGGACACTCAACAGATGACACTGAGAAATTTCCAGATGCTCATTCGTCAGGTTTTCACCCTAGAATACTTATAAATTCATAACCAAGGGTAACACTTGTAATTAGAAAGTAACACACCAACAATGAGTGTTTTGCTCCAGGAAGCAAGCTGACTACTATAGCGATCAGAGAACAACATGCTTTGTAGGTTAATACAGCTTCCTTCTGTTGGACATGCGTGGGCAGGAGCCCTCTTACACGTGGGGAGTTTTATGCTAGAATCAGAATACCTGACATGACCCCTGATGGTGGGGCAAATTGTATTTTCCTGGGACAGGGATGGTCAGATTTCATCTGTAGTATGAGGAAAAAGGTCTTAGATGGTTCTAAGCAGATGTGAGGACCTGAAAGCTTGGAATTAGTGAACGCTTGGGGTCTCAAGTTTCTTTTCGTTGAGAAGGAGCACAGCTGAAGTCCATCGGAGAACAAAGCCCAGCAGCTACAAATGTGAAAGATGAGCCTCAACAGCAAATTACTGTCTTGTAGCTACATGTTGCTTCTAAAATGAAAGTAGTAATTTAAGTAGAGAAACAAATGCCGCATAATGGTTTGAGTCTCTTTTGGACTGAAACTTCAAATTTTTCATTTGAAAGGGCTGTGTTTCTTTAAACAGCTGAACCGCATGGGACTTTCTCCCATTAGTTATAGGAATGGTGGACTCTCCTGTACTAGCAATGTCCACCTCATAGAAAACAGCAGGAAAGATGCTGTTGTAATTGGTCATATGACTTATTCAGAGTGATCTCACTATTTATTTGCCTCCAAATGTATTTAGTGAATTTAGGGTAAATAATAAATGAAAAAGGTTCAAGGTATCTATCTATCTATCTATATCTATCTATCTATCTATCTATCTATCTATCTATCTATCTATCTATCTATCTACCTGTCTATAAAAATATATAAAGTTTATCCACAGTGGTGTTTATCAGCTTTGAGGCTACCTTAGAATCATGTGGGATCTTTAAGAATATTAGTGACTGAGTCCCACTCCAGGCTAATTTAATCTGAGCTTCTGGGGTGATGCTGGTAGGGCCTTGGCATTTGTATTTTTTAAAGTTCCTCAGGAAGTTCTAGCATGCAGTCAGTTACTGATGTGTAGCGTGTCGGTGGGGTGGGGTGGAGTGGAAAAGGTATGAGGGTGAGGAACAGGCAGAGGTGTGAGATGGTAAGGATAGGTTCTAGAATTAGTGGGATGTGGTTTTGAATCTCGGCCCTGCTACCTGCTAGAGCTGGTTTACCCAAGGCAAATCGTTTAACTCTCCTGAGCCTCAGTTTTGCCAATTTCATAATGAATATGGCCAAACCTCATAGGGTAGTTGTGAATTCAAAAACCTATGGAAAGTCCTTGGCATGCAGTAGTCAGTTTGCCAACAGAGCGATTTCTATCATTGTCAGATAACCCCACTGAGCAATTATTAGGTGCCAAGCACTGTTCTGAGTTCTCAGGAAAGAAGGTGCAGAAAAGACCTCAGGGTGAAGTGACAGGTGGAGGAAAGGGGGAGACAAATGGCAGCGCCCACCCTGCCATGACGTTACCTCTGCATGTAGGAGCGGAGGAGCGTGATTCCCAACAGGAAGTACATCATGATGGAACACACCATCATGGTCAGGCCCAGGAGGATGGCTCGGTCCTCTCCTGCCTTCAGCGCTGTAACCGTTTTCCTTTTGTCCAGGAGGTCGTGGTCCCTGATTTTTTGGTAAATATTTCTGAGGTTGAAAATAATACAGTTTTACATGAAGTTCACAGTTGCTCAGCAGATGCTTACAGAGTGGCCCAGTCCCTGTCCATGCCTTCCTAGGAACAAAGAGGCCCAAAGGAGCCTCCAGATCCCCCTGAGTGCATTTGGAGCCTGCTGACCCAGACCGGGACCCCAGCCCCAACATGGGCACACTCAGACACACGCGCCCGCATGCTCACGTATGCACAAGTAGAAACGCACTCCATCCCCCCACCCCCCGCCGCTTCTTTAACTTGGACCCAGGTCTAACAACTTCTCTTTTTCCTTCTCTGATTTTAAATCAAGGAAGCACTCCTCTCAACCCTCCAAAGAATGCTCTGGGCTTCTTGCCTTTGCCACTTACCCTTAGCTGTCATCATTTGACCTTTTTATAACCTCCGAATTAATGGAACAATAATCCAAATAAATTGTAATATACATCAGGAATCTATCAATTTAAGGCCTTATTTCCCTTCAGCAGTAATCAATAGAAGTTGCTTTGGTTAATGTTTTTCTCATGCTTAGGGCTGTGCAGGGGTCTGTTGGCTTAGATTTACAAACAAGATGAAGGTGTGGAGTGGTGACCCAGCTTTCCTTTCCCGTCTGGGGCAAACTTGAGTGAGTTTAGAAATGTGTCAATCAACTAAAATCCAGACACCATAACTTTGGATGCTTTCTTTAGTGTTTCTGTTTTTTGTTTTAGAACAGCAACACAGGGTGAGTGAGAATATGAGGGAGGAATCACATTGTCTCCTGAGTTCCACACCTGATTTCAGTGCTTACTAGCTATGTGATCATATATGTTCTTTAGATTTTTCTGATCCCATTTCCTGGGAAGTGGAAATAATGTTTGCTTTACTTGTAATGATTAATGAGATGACATATGTAATCAGCCAGGAGAATGACTAACATGAAATAAGTATTTAATAAATGTCTTCTGTCCCCTTTTAGAAAGGGGGGTGGGGAGCCACAGCTCACAACACGAGCATCACATCCTAAAGTTGTGAAAATTCTCCGAAGGCATTTCCTAAATGACAGAATGGTAAAGAAATGAATAATATACAAATCTTGGGAGTGTGGGAGTGGATTAGAAACAAGGTCTGGAGGGAAAGGCAGAGAAGAAATGAGAAAACAGTGGGGGAATTTCCTGTAGATGGGTGTGACAGCATGATTGTGCTTAATATATTTGCAAGCTGTTTTAGGGTAGAGAACGTATTAATCTTGTCAGAGTGTAAAATCAACTGATTAACAACAGCTTCTCCTTTTCCTTCTTCTTGTTCTTGTCCGGTTCTCTACCTCTTCCTCTATCTCCTCCTTTCTCCCCTATTCCCCTCCCTCTGCCCTCTTTCTCCTCTCTTCCTTATTTTAAATTTCACTTCTTGAGGTAGTTTATGCAAATCTTACCCTTTCCTTGGGAGTGCATCCATTGCAGTAGGAGATTCATTGCTTAAATAGAGACCTTCCTTCCTCATTTTTTCCGCGCTCCCTTCTGCCCTCTGGGGACCTGCAGCTCCTCCCCTTGGATGTTAATCACTTGCATTTCCGAGGCACTGAGAGCTCACTTCTTTTATTCTCCAGCTCTCAAGTTCAATGTCCCTGAACCAACTGGCATGCCCTGCTTCAGACTTCCTAACCTGGCAACCATCCACCCTCCAAGTTCCACCATTCTTTTCTGAGATTCTCTTTGCAAATGGGAGGATTTATATCGAAGCTCTTTAAACTTGACCCTTGATGAACCTGAATAAAAATTTTCAGTTCCCATTAACAGCTAAAGCCAGTGAGCAGGAAGCCTTCTGAAGCAGGAAGAGACAGGCTGAGTCTGGATAGTTTCAAAGACCTGCCATAAAACAATATCCTGATGTTATTTTGTTCATGATAAATGTATGTTAAAATACATTCATCAACATGTATTTAACTCCAATGGCTGCTATTGTGATGTGCATGTCCGGTAGATAAAAGCCAGCAAGGACAGAACAATTCCCCAGAATTCCAGAGCTTAGGCTGCCGCATACCCTCACTTAAGCAGTCCATACCCGCAAAGAGATGAACTGCAATCTGTTATATCACCGGAACAAGGAGCATATAAAAATGATTCAAGTGGGTAATTTAAAAACAAATCACAATTTGAAAATGCTGAATAAATATCATTCAGATGCTCTGGGATGTGTAGAGAAGGGGGAAAATGATTGGCTTCCACACAGCTCAGAGGCCTCTGGGAGAATGGGAAAGTAAAGTGGGTTAAATGAGGTAGTGCATACTCATGGAATTCATTGGTAAATGATGATTAAATTAATGGGTGAGTGAAGAAATGAAAAATGAGGAAGAGCAAAGGTCTCAGTTTTGGTGCAAGCCATTATCTTCAGTGCTGGGATATGGTCCTTGCCTGATGGGAGTGCAGACAGGAAAATAAATATCAGTATAGTGTAATAAATTCAATGACAGAGCTATTTCTAGAGTGTTTTGACTGAACGGAGGAGGGATAATTTTCCTCAGCTTTGAGGGAGCATGACTGGGGACCAGAGTTGGGGTTAGGCAAGGCTGGCTGATGGAGCAAGGCTGTAAAGGAATTCTCAAGGTTGAATCAGAGTTGACCAAGTGAGACAAGGAATCAAGGGTTATTTTAGACAGAGGGAATCATGTGAACAAAGGGATGGAGACAAACAACTGTGTGTGCGGGTGTCAGAAAGTACAAGCATTTTAGTATCCCTGCGATGAGTGTGGGGCAGAAGTGCTTGAGAAGGTAGGTAGGTCATGAAGTGTTTTGTAAGTCATTCTGAAGAACTTGGTCTGAGTTCTGTAGTTAATGGAAGCAGTCAGAGAGTGATAGAATCAGAATTGAGCTTCAGAATGATTGCTCTGGCTGCAGTGCGGAGATGAGATTAGAAATAGGACAGAACTTAAATCAGGGAGAAGTTAGGAAATTGTTCTGTGATATTGGCAAAGGATGGTGAGAACTGGATCTAGGATGGAGGTAAGATGGATGGAGAGAAAAGGATGTATGGAGAAATATCCACAAAATAAAACTTCAGAATTTAGTGATTGATAGACTGTAGGCAGGATGAGGAAATGAGAAAGAGGGTGTAGTTTAGATTTACACTCATATATTTGGCTTGGATGACTGGGGAAATGCTGGAGAGTGTTGAGGGAGGGATACCTTCTTTTCCTACTCTTGAGGATTCCAAAGTGGGGAATTCTGATGCCCTCATCAAGTGGGGAGACCCTGATTGTCCATTTATAGACACCCTCCTGCAGTGTATTTTAGAGTTTGGATGGAGGAGCGACTGATCTGATGGATGAGCTAGGCCAGAGCCTGACAGCCAGGGCACCACCTTTATCTACTGGGTAAGTTTGATGGTCATTGTCTATGTGTGGCACAACCTTTTTTGTGCATTGTCTTGGACTTGACTTTGTTCAGGCATGGTGTGTCTTGGCCTTCCAATCTCCAGGTTGTAAGCCCCAGTTGGAGAAGGGTGGATCCTGTCTTGAGACTGAGTTAGGTGGTCCCCACCATTCAAATCATCTTTAACACAAGGTAGGAGGAGGATCAGGATGCCATATTCTGGGCCTCAGGCCTGACCGTTATCCCTTGAACCAGGAAGCCTTTTACTGTGCAGGGTAAAAGGTAAAATCATGCAATTTGGGGGTGACAGCCACTACCAGCAGAGTTGATATTTGGTCAGCCTTTAGCTCTTTCTGCCTATCCTTTCTGAATCTGGCTGAAAGGGGTAAACACAATCATGAACACTTATGCACTGAGCCAGAGTAGAAAGAAGTAACAAATATAGCAGAGATAAATGAAAAACAAATTTTATCCAGGGTATGGCAGATGAGTAAAAAAATGGCTAAAGATAAATTTAAAAAATGGATAAAAATAAATAAATATTCAGCTAGATTCAGAAAGGATAGGCAGGAAGAGAAAATGCCCACCAGCACACATTAAAGTAGAGAGCTCAGAAGAAGTGATAGATTTGGGGCATGATTACAAATTCTGTTTTGAATAAATGAGAGTTCCAAAAGTAAGTGTAGAACGAATTTGGATATATGAGTTTTCAGCAGTGTCCTGGCAGGGTAATATGTTACAGCTTTGTTGAGGTTGTCTTGGCTTCATGGTGAATCATGAATCGATATGATGGATGCAAGTCAACGTCTATACACGTTGAAAGTAACAAATAGTAGATATGTGCAGTATCTTTGTTATTTATATGGGGAGACATTCTACCCAAATCTTTTAGGGGAATGGAAGTTATTAATAAATCTTTAGGGCAAATTCAAGTATAACAAAAGTCTTTATGTTAAATATCTCATAACAAAGGTTTTCAATTGTCCAATCAAACTCCATTCTGCAATCCCCCCCAACACACACACACACCAAACAATAGATAAAATAATACAAGCCTACTCCAACCTCCAAATTTGGATAGCTTCTTAAAGTTTGATATAAGTTCCTAGTCTATATTTCATAAGCAAATTATTTACGAACCAGTTATATATAAACATGGAGGTAACGAGTAAAAGGTTGAAGAAAAATTTTGTCCTTGGCCTTCAACCATTTAAATGTGGATTCTCTTAGTATCTAGTCTACAGGGAGAAAGTATGCAGATTAAGGTAAAGGGAAATTATTAATTCATTTGTTCATTCATTTCGCCAACATTTTAAACTATTCATAAGATGCAATACATTGTGATAAGTTTTGGGGGATAAAAAGTGAATAAGGCAATTCTCCTGAGAGAACCAGGTGAGATACAGATCTTTATAATGCATTGTAATGAGACTGATTAAAGAGTGTGCCAAAGGGAAGCTAGCCAACATACTGAGGGCCAATTTGCAAAGGGATTGGTTACCAAAAGCTGGTTTACTAAAGAATCAATTCACTAAATAAATAATTTTCCCATTTAAAAATTTAATAAAGACTTGTTTTAAGGAGTATTGTTTAAATATAGTAAATGAATAGGAATACATTCTTATGAATATTTTAGGAGTATATTTTAAAAACACATTCAATCATAAAATATGTTTCTTATGAATATATTCTTTTTAGCAGAATTTTAATGTCTGTTCAATTTTTTAAAAGCTAAATTTCTTAAGGAAGCTTAATCTCTTTACAAATATATCCTTATGAATATATTCATAGACATAATTTTCTTGAATATATGTGTAAATATATGCTTTTACTAGAGATGGCAAAATTAAGCATTTCATCTTTTAGTTTTTGCTGGTTTTTTTTCCCAAATCCTTTTTAGAATCATTGTCTGTCTTGATAGTATTTTTATCATCAAGATTCTTGTGGCAAATTTCATGGTATGACTGCTAGACGAATTTGTCAAATGCATCAGTATGCCAACATTTTGTTTCTTTTAACCATTCATAAAGGTTGTAGTAATTCATTTTGGGTGGGACTTTTTAATAGCTTTTAGAAGATTTCTGTGAAGTTTTATTTGAACAGTCTTTATTTTGGCCTTATGTCATCAATTTATAGCATGTATAATTTGTCTCTGCCCTGCTCATTCTCTATTGCAACTGGAGGGATCTGGGAAAGAATGAGGGGGCCCACTGGGGAAAGTTGGAGAGGAAAATCAGCCCAAGGCACAGCTGACTAGCTGCTCCTAAAGAGAGAAAATATGGGGCAGACAGGAGGGCAAAACAAAGGGTAAAGCAATAGGAGGGTATGGTGGGGGAGGTAGCATATATAGAGAAGGGGACATGGGGGGTAAAAAGAGTCTGAGACCCAGAGAAGGAAACACAGTGGGGCAGAGAAAAGTAGCAGAGAGCTGAAGGTCCCGAACCTGGGTCCCCTTCCCTACAACCCTTTTAGTCCCTGCTAACCCATTTAAAGTGGATGACTGAACTAACTAATGATTGTACAAAGTTATTAAATTTTTAATGACTGTACAAAGTTTTTAGTCAATAGCCAAATTTGATAAATTCACTAAATTGATTGATTGTCAAGTTGACTCTTTGGCAAACTGGTTTCAGATGAATTGGCTATCACTGTATTGGCCATTCCTTGAAATGGGCATTTAGAAAATTGGTTCTATACAAATTGACCCAGGATTATGATTTAAAGGCACTTGTAAGTTTCCTGGTTGGGGGTCATAATTTGGTTTAAACAGAGATGATTAACTACCCTGGAACTGATTTGAGAATCTTGAATGAACAAACAACTGAGGTAGAACTGAGGTAGAAAACACACTATCCAGGTTGAAATGTGAGAGAAAAGGGGTAGTTGAGCTTGGCCAGAGTCTAGGATTCTACAGGTGAGGCTGGAGGACAATGGTCTGGTAAGATAGGCAGGGGCCAGTGACAAAGGATCTTGTGTGGCTCTTGAAGGTAGAGGAACCATTAAAAGAATTTAAGCAAGAGAGTAATGTATTGAATATACTCGTACTTTAGAAAGATCACTAACAGAACCAATTCTGAAACTTCCTATGTTTTCAGTGTTCCGTAAAGGTGGGGGTGGGTGGCAATAAAAAGCAGTGGCATTGGAGATAGAGATTTAACATTTTGGCCCAGAATAATAATTAAAATTCTGGATAAAAGAAAACCTCTCCAGGTATTCAGAAATACAAAAGACATCTAGGGTATTAGAATATGGAAATGCAAGAAGACAAATCTGTAAAGGGTCCTAAGGAGAAAGTATCAGAGACGTGAGGGGCACCTGGAGGATGTAGTAAAGAGAAATAGGGAAGATAGGAATCATTAAGTGAAAAATTATGTACATCCAGAATTATTTGGATGAGCTCTCATTAGGAATTTACACAACACTCAAGGCTACATATTTCTATTTTTGCCTTTCTTTGCTAAAGAAATCTGAACTTCTCAAAGGTTAGACCCAGACCACATTCATCCTTATAGGCTTAGTCTCTTGCACTGAATAGGCTCACAAAATATGTTGCTTTTACATGAGCTAGTAATGGCTATAATGTTTAGTTTTTACATAGCAAGCATAGGGAGGTTGAATAGTTACTTGAGATAAAGAAAGTTGGGGAAAAATGGTTAGAATCAGCTCCTGGCTTCTCTTTTCCCACCGGTGTCCATTGATTCTTCTGCCAATAAATTTAGAATTCCTTCCAGAAAACATTTGAGTTCTTCAGGCACTGAAAGCTCTAGCTTCCAGGCTTCAAGGAAAAATGCTCTTTAACTAGATCCTACAAGGGCAAACCTGTGGGGCCATGGATTGCTCAGTGACTGCTGAGCTGAAATGAGCAGACTGCTACACAATTTCTTTCCCAGGGGCACCCAACCTGTTATTTCCTATGGCAGAGTGGGGCATGCTTCTGTTCTATCATTTGTCCACCAAAGCTGTGACAGTATAGATTCAGGCCTCAATTCGGTCAGGTGATAGTGCCCAGTTGTCTGGTCAGGCAAGCACTGTCCTAAGCATTAGTGCAAGGATATTTCATGGCTAGTTAATAAACCATGAAGGCTGGTTTGTAGAGTCATCAGTTGATTGCATCTGTAGCTAACTACATCTGTCATCAATTAAGTGTGTGTCTTCCATGATGAGAGAATCTAATCAGTAGGATTTAACTCAAACAGTTGAAGAATTTTAAGGGAGAAGAAAAGAATTTTCTTCTCTTCTTCAGCCAGTGAGCCTCTCCTGTGGGGCTGTCATCGGAGTTGCCAGCCTCAAAGTGTGCCCTATAGATTTTGGACTCTTGTATCCCCATGGTTGCCTGAGACACTTTTGCAAATCTTGTATTTACTAATATCTCCTCTTGGTTCTGTTTCTCTAGAGAACTTTGACTAACACAGCTTGGTACCAAGAGGGGGGTGATTCTTGAGAAACAGAATCTTAAAAATGGGTTTTTACAATTGGTTTTCTACTCTGATTAGTTTCAAAGGTGCTAATGACTCTATTTCTAATAATCAGGATGGCACCCAAAGTCCATGGTGTGAACTGGCAATAAAGATACGCAAAATATCACCACTTAATTCTGCTAATTGTTCACTTATATGAGACCAGGGTCTAGGTGACAGTGTTTTTGATATCTTAACAGAGTTTTGTGGAGTTATGAGGTATAATGATTGTTCTAGGTTGCTAGCTGCCAGAATGCAATATACCAGAAATAGAGTGGCTTTTAAAAAGGGGAATTTAAAAAGTTGCTAGTTTACAGTTCTAAGATCGAGAAAATGTCCCAATTAAAACACGTCTATAGAAATGTCCAATCTAAGGCATGCAGGAAAAGATATCTTGGTTCAAGAAGGCTAATAAAGTTCAGAGTTTCTCTCTCAAATGAGAAGACACATCGCTAATATGGTCAAGGTTTCTCTCCCATCTGGAAAGGCATGTGGTAGACACAGCATCATTTGCTAGCTTTCTCTCCTGGCTTCTTTTTTCATGAAGCTTCCCAGGAAGTATTTTCCTTCTTCATCTCCAAAGGTCACTGGCTGGTGGACCCTCTGCTTCTAGTGGTTATGTCATTGTGCTTTCTCAGATTTTCCTCCTTTTTCCAAAATGTTTCCTCTTTTATAGCATTCCAGGAAAGTAATGAAGACCCACTTGGAATAGGTGGAGACACAGCTCCACCTAATCCAACTTAACAACCACTCTTGATTGAGTCTCATCTCCAGGGAGTTGAACTAATCAAAAGTTTCAAACATGCAGTACTGAGTAGGGATTAGAAGAAACAGCTGCCTTTACAAAATGGGATTAGGATTGAAACATGGTTTTTCTAGGGTACATACATCCTTTCAAACCAGTACAATGATGTTGGATGCTTGTTCTTTAATATGCTGGATAAAGTTATGAGAGAAAGGGATGAGCTGAAGGCTTCAAATTTGTAACTTAAACACCATATGAAAGATGTAAATGTTTCTATATGTGCCCTGAAAAAAATCTTATTTCCTGTGGTTGCAGAAATGAGAACTCTGAAAAACAGACCCAGAGTCTCATTGTGTGAGTTGCAGATTTATAACACAAACTAAACTCTCAAACTTGCAGGGTGTCTGCTGTTAAAGTAAGGGCTTTGATAGGAAAAGAATGGGATCCTGAAATGTGGGAGGGGAATATTTAGCTTGAAAATGATGGTGATGGGGAAATGGAAACTCTGGATTCTGCTGAGTCTTTGCTAGATAGACCTGTAATTGTCTATCCTGAGGAAACAGTCACCCCACTTTCAGCCTGTCCTGAAGAGACAGGTACCCAATCTACAACCTGCCTTGAGGAAATAGCTTCTTAGACTCCAATCAGCCCAGGAGTCCACTATCCAACCTCCACCTAAAGAGATTAACCCATCATTGCCTCCTAACCCTGTAACCACCTCACCTGGGGAAACAGCCCTCACTTCTTTTTCTGGAGTGATTAATCCTGTTTCCCCAGATGAAACTACAATGGAATGCACTGAGGTAATTGGCTTGAAAGATACTTCTAACTCTTTTCATGACCCACCCCTACCACCTCTCTTTTCTCCAAGACCTATAACTAGACTCAAGTCCCAATAGGCCCCAAAAGGTGAGAATCAAAGTGTGACCCATGGTGAGGTTTGCTATACTCCAAAAGAACTGCATGATTTTTCCAAACTATATGGACAGAAATGAGGGGAATTTATGTGGGGAATGGATATTAAGAGTGTGGAATAATGGTGCAAGGAATATAAAATTGGATAGGCTGACTTTATTGATATGGGTCCACTAAGCAGAGTCTGCACTCAGTGTAGTAGCTCCAGGGGTTAGAAAGGGAGGGGATTAACAGTTTGTTTGATGGTTGGCTGAAACATGGATCTAAAGATGGCTGACATTACCTAAGGTGGAAATGCCAAAACTGCCCTGGTATAATGTATGTGAGGGGATCCAAAGGCTTAGAAAGATTGGAATGTTAGAGTGGATTTATCATGGAAGACCTGCTCAATCACCCTATCAAGGGAAAATAGAAACTACACAATGGAGGTAAAGAAGAGTTTTCCTGGAATACGGAAGATCCCCGAGGGCATCTCTCAGTACTGTCATGCCCTAAAAGTTATAAAAGACTAAAGTCAATGCAAAACTGCAACAACCCAATCCAGGCAGGACTATACCAATGGCCAAGAAACTTCAGAAATAGAGGCTTGGGTCACCCCACCAGGCAAAGAACCATGGCCAGCTGAGGTGCTTGTTGAGGGTAACAAGAACATGGAATGGGTCGTGGAATAAGGTGGTGATAAATATGAACTATGCCCATGTGACCAGTTAGGGAAATGAAGACTGTGATGGTATAAATATTTCCTCCTTGTTTTGTTATGAGTATGTTTGTGTTTGTACATAAAGCCAATAACTTGTTTTCATCCTATCATATGACATAAATTGCATTGTTCATGTCATAGTATTTAAATTGTAGCATATAAAGTTTAAGAATGAATGTTTTCTTAGTACTTGCATCCTATTCTAGAGGATTTAATGCATTTTCAATTGTATACAGGACAGTTGAGTATTGTTAGGTGAAACATATATTTGTTATTGTGTCCTATTTAGAGATTAAGTATGGTTTAAGGTGATGTGTATAGCTGTCAAGTTGACAATGTGTGGACTGTGATGTTAGGTTCAGGTATCAACTTTGGCCAGGTGATGGTGCCCAGTTGTCTGGTCAGGCAAGCAGTGGTCTGACCATTACTGAAAAGATATTCTGTGGCTGGTTAATAAACCAGAAAGCTGGTTTATTAAATTAGTCAGTTGATTGCATCTGTGTCTGATTACATCTATGATCAACTAAGGGTATGTCTTCTACAATTGAGAGAATCCAATCTGTTGAATTTATCCCAATTAGTTGCAGATACTTAAGGGCAAAGAGAGAATTTTCATCTCTTCTTCAGCCAGCCAGCTTCTCTTGTGGAGTTTGTCAAGGATCTTTGTTGGAGTTGCCAAATCACAGCCTGCCCTATGGATTTTGGACTCTTGCATCCCCACAGTTGTGTGAGGCACTTTTAAAAATCTTATCTTTATAGATGTCTTCTGTCAGTTCTGTTTCTCTAGAGAATCCTGACTGATACAAAAGCCTTCCATATATTTGAAATGTGCTCTTTTGTATGTATATCCTCATCTTCTATTAGTTCCAGATTTCATGATTTTTACTTGAGCATTTATTTATATGATCCAAGTTGATTATTTTAATTATTATTATTTTTTAAACTTTGAAAGTGTGTATCCCTTTGGGAGCAATGTGGTTTAGAGTTCGGGAATAAATGATAGTAATATTTAATATAGTCATTAAAAAGAAGGGTTTTGTCCATAAACCTAATGTTATTAATGTCAATTTATTAATCCACAGGACATCCCAGTAGGTCTTGTGATATTGTGGGCCATGTTTTATGCATGAGACACTAGGGGTGAGAGAGAAATTATGGAAGCAGAAGTAGTAGTTGTTCTTTTTAGGCCTGCCTTTTACTTATAAGATCACACAATTTCCAAATGGTACTTTAATTCTTCTTATTTTTATCTTATTCATTAACACAGTAAATTTGATAAAATGTTTTAGTGCAAGATTTAGAAGAAAGTAGAAAATTATGTGAAAATTTCAAATAAATTATGATATCTTTATAACTTAAAGAGCCTTTGAGAAGCATTAGTTTTACATACAACTCATTGTTTGGCTTCAGTGCAATAACAATATCTAGAATAACTCACTATATATGGAAATAAAGCATATAGTTCTAAATGACCCATGGGTATTGGAATAAAATTAGAAAATATTTAGAATTGAATGACAGGAAAAACACCACAGAGCAAACAGTGGGATGCTGCTAAAGCAATTCTTACATAGAAATAGTTAGCCTTAAGTAACTATATTTGATAAGAAAGGCTGAAAATTAGTATATTAGACATTCAACTTAGAGTGTCATAAAAGGTTAGTAGAGTATTCTGGAAGAGAACATAAAATGAAATAAATATATGAGCAGAAATAAATGAACTAGAAAAGCTACATTAGAGGATCAATGAATTCAAAGGTTGGTATTTTTGAAAAGACTAATAAAATAGATACACTTCTAAGACTGATCAAGAAAAAAATATTTCTATTCTTATAATCAATGTTAAGAACAAACAAATGTAACAGATACAACATGCATTAGAAAGATAATAGACAATATTTAAAACAACTCCAAAATAAGCCATTTGAAAACTTGGAAATATATAACATTGAAATACACAGTAGGTTCTTAATATAAATTTATTAAACTGATTCAGAAAAACCTAAAAACCAAAGTAATACTAAACCATTAAAGAAATCATATCATTGATTAAAATTATTCCCATAATGGGTACATCAGTTCTGATGAATTATAGCTAAGTTCTCCCTAAATTTTACAAATAACTCCAAAGTATAGAAAAATGTGGATTCCTACTCAAACTATTTTTTTAAGTTAACAAATTTTGATACCAAAATCAGAGCAGGACAACACAAAAAGGAAAATTACAAAAGTGGTAAACATTTGAGTTGAAGAAAAGCAAGATGGGCATGGGATAGAAGGAGGGAAGCATCCTCAAGGGTTTCATTAATACTGATTATTTTCTTTTTAAATGAAGTGACAGGAATACAAGTGTTCATCATAACACCTTCTTGGACTATTAATATACATTATAAACATTCTTTCATATCAGTTCAATATTTAATAAAAACAACTAAAAGAATGTTTGATAAATGCTTAGTCAGTAATGGCCTTAGCATAGTAACCTCCCTCTCCCTTAATTTCTAAATTATTGCTGTTGTTTTATCTTGCCACCTGCAATTTAGTGATTAAAGTAAGCTCATTTTACAAAGAAATCTGTTTAGAGAAGAAAAAATATTCCTTCACTTTGTTGGGTTTGTCCGGTAGAAGATGAGATTAGAAACCAGCTTTTGGATATAGCAGATGATTGGGGAAGATTAATAGCTTTGAATTAAAATAACAACAAAAAATGAATTTGATTTCCTCTGAGCAATGAAACACTTGGTTTCACAATTTTCAGTGGCCTTTTTTTTCCACTTCATTTTTGCTTCTGTCCTTAAGCAGGTTTACTGGTATTTCACCACTTGAGGAATTCCGGGGAATCCTATATCCTGGCAAGTCTGGCTCTAGTCTGTGGACCAGGCAGAGTGGCATATGGAGCTGAGGATTTTTGCTGCCCTGCTCCTGGGATTGCTGTGAAAACACAGTTGGTGAGGCCACAACACATACAGAAGCCAGGTTTTCAGATTGAGAAGAACCCAAAGGTTGAACAATTACCAGCAATTACAGTCAGTGCTGCCAGACAAATTAGTTATTTTATGTCCAAATAATTTACTTGAGGAACATAATCATTTAGATTCCTTCTCAGCCATCATGTCATTAGTATACCAGGATTACCACCAACAGCTTCTTAAGCAGAGCAATGTATTAAGATTATGGAGCCAGTATTAAAATCTGGGTGTTGTCCTCCAAGAGTCTGTAATTTAGGCAGTAAAGACAAAGATGGGGGCAAAAAGAGGTACAGACAAATGAACAACATTAAACTAAGGATATTGCTTAGTGACAGATCTTACTGCTTGCATTTGTTGGATATATGTTGATATATTTATCTCCTTTGACTTTGTAGGGCAAGGACAGTTTGACTGATTTCCTGAGCTCTGACATGCCCTCTCTATAAATAAAACTTAATAAAAATGATTTCCTAGAGTGGGATTAAGCTTGTCTGAGAGTTTATCTGGAGGCTGTTCCTTTCCCAGGAAAGGGGTGGGGCTCAGCTCAGGTGGAATCCCTCCTTCAAGGAATTCAGACCCAAGGATATGGAAAACTGAAGCGATTAAAACCAGCATACAACCTCTCCTCTGTCTCAACCACACTCCAAGCAGGGAAAGTCTGCTGAAGTTAAAGGCATCACATCACTTTATGCTGGTGTGACCCACAGGCAGACCAGCTCCATATACTGGGCAGTATAGGAAAAATACAGAGTCTAGAGGATTCATAGGAAAGTCTTTCAACCTGCTGGGTATCACCCTCAGGGAAAACTGACACAGGTGACACTTTCCTCCCGACAGGAGGCCAGTTTAGTCTGGGAAAATCTGAGGGGGTCTACAATGCCTAACTAGGCCATCCTAAGGAAAACAAAAAGGTACCATAGACGCAGGGCAAGAAACAAGAAAACAAGTACTGAAAAATTCTGATTCCGTTAAACAAAACCTAAGCTAGATGTCTAGGATAAGCTGAACTGAATGTCAAAGAACAGATAAACAGCAAAGTCATCCAGCAAGAAAATCCTAGGCAAAAAAAGTGAAAACAATCTCCAGAATAAATTAACTAAGGAAATTAAATGTCTAGACGCCCACAAAAAATAGCAAATCATACTAGGAAAATTGAAGATATGGCCAAGTCAAAGGAGCAAACCAACAATTCAAATGAGATATAGGAGTTGAAACATTTAATCCAGGATGTTCAAACAGACATGGAAAAGCTCATCAAAAATCAAATCAATGAATTGAGGGAGGACATAAAGAAGGCAAGGGATGAACAAAAAGAAGAAATTGAAAGTCTGAAAAAACAAATCACAGAAATTATGGGAATGAAAGGCACATAGAAGAAATGAGAAAACAATAGAAACATACAATGTTAGACTTCAAGAGGCAGAAGATAGGATTAGTGAACTGGAGGATGGGTCATCTGAAATCTGATAAGCAAATGAAAATTTAGGGAAAAGAATGGAAAAATATGAGCAGAGACTCAGGGAATTCAATGACAACACGAAGCACAAGATTATACATGCGTGTGGGTGTCCCAGAAGAAGGAAAGAAGGAGAAAGGAGGAGAAAAACTAATGGAGGAAATTATCACTGAAAATTTCCCAACTCTTATGAAAGACTTAAAATTACAGATCCAAGAAGTGCAGCTTACCCCAAACAGAAGAGATTCAAATAGATGCACTCTTAGACACTTACTAATCAGAATACCAGATGTCAAAGAGAAAGAGAGAATGTGGAAAGCAGCAAGAGAAAAGCAATCCATCACATACAAGGGAAGCCCAATAAGACTATGTGTAGATTTCATGGCAGAAACCATGGAGGTGAGAAGGCAGTGGTAAGATATATTTAAGATACTAAAAGAGAAAAACTGCCACCCAAGAAGTCAATATCCAGCAAACTGTCCTTCAAAAATGAGGGGGAAATTAAAACATTTTCAGACAAAAAAATCACTGGGAGACTTTGTGACCAAGAGACCAGATCTGCAAGAGATACCAAAGGGAGCACTAGAGACAGAAAGGGAAAGACAGGAGAGAGAAGTGTGGAGAACAGTGTCTAAATGAAGACTATCAATAAAGGTAAAAAGAAGAAAAGTTAGGTATGACATATAAAATCCACAAGACAAAATGGGAGAAGAAAGCATTGCCTGTATGGTAATAACACCCCTCACTAAGCCACCATCTTGATCCCTCTCAGTCTGTCCAAGCATTTTTTTACAATGCAATTTCATTGTAACATATTCACATACCATATAAACCTTCCAAACTGTACAATCAAGGGTCACAGCATCATCATATAGTTGTGCATTCAGCACCACAATTTTAGAACATTTTCATTACTCCAAATAAAGAAATAAAAAAAAAGAACAGAGTGTGCAGGTGGGTAAGTGGCAGAATGTTTGCCTCCCATGCAGGAAGTTCGATTCCCAGACCATGAACCCCCCCAAAAAAAAACCAAAAACGAACATCCCAAATATCCTATGCCCCTTGTCCACATGATGATATATATACATTTTGTCTTTGTTTTGTTCCTCATCGACCCATACACTGGGCAGAAAGAGTGTCAGTCCCAAGGCCTTTATAGTCACATGGTCACACGATGAAAGCTACACCATTACATAATCATTATCAAAGATTATGGCTACTGGACCAGAGCTCAACAGTTTCAGATATTTCCCTCTAGCTATTCCAATACACCAGAAACTAATTTTTTTCTATATATTGAGTCAGTATTCACAATCATTTGCCAAGTCCTAACTTATTAGTTACCCCTCTTCCCTCTCACCCAATCTTCAGGGTATCTGGTCAATGACCCTTTTAACTTCTTCATGCTGGAAAAGGGTGTTCACCTCATGGGGTTGTGGAATGAAACTGGTTGATATTCCTGGAGAAACCTGGACCTCTGGATTTCAGTACTTATTTTGCTTAGGAATTATCAGAATGCCTTAAGTTTCTGAACAAATAAAGTTACTAAGAAAGACTTTCATAGAGTCTTAAATAGAGCCCAGGGCATTCTTTAGGATTTTCAGGAATATTATTGGTTTGAACAATTTACAAAGAGTTTTAGATGTGAATGTAATATATTACATTCCATGATTTATTAAAAACATTTTCTATGTGAACATTTGGCTTCCAAATATTTGCTGTAATATATAATTATTGTGAAGAACAACTTTGCTTTCAGGGATTTTCCAAGGGATTTTATCAGTGAGAAAATCTCATCCTTAAAAAGAAAAATGAAAGTGCCACCTCTCATAACTAAATTCAAGTATACCATCCTCAGGTCCCTCTCCTTGTGTCTAGTACATTTATCATTCCTGATTTCTATCAGATTCTGCCTGATGTGAACCTTGCTTAAATTGGGCTTCTACTCATTCTTCAAAATCCAGCTCAAATATTCCTTCTGTTATACTTTCCCATGGAGAGCTGTGTTTCCATGGTGTTCCATTTTCATCTCTATCATGGCTTTACTATACTGCAAGTTCTTTGTCTTCTGCCACTAGACTGAGAGTTTGTGTAGCGCAGACACCAGAGCCCACCATATCTATATCCTAAGTACCTGACATACATACTCAGTTTTGGTGAAGGAATGAATAACCTGTCATATGAGCTGATCTGGGGATCACCAGATTTGGAACTGAGAGAGAGGTGATGAAGACCACTGTTAGCCCTTACAGATGCTCGAACCGATGGCCAATGACTTGGTCAAGGACTCTAGTTGAAACCACATGGTGATAGAATGATTCATTTCATTTGCGAGGCCTTCAGGGGCAGCCTATGCCCTGGCCCTGATACCGAGTTGGGAGATGTACTAAGGATAAGCATGGTGGGGGTGGGCATATTCCATGCCTCTGCCATGGTGGGAGTGAGCAAGGAGAGCACAGGAAAGAAGGTCAAAATGTCTGAACCTCCTCCCTCAGTGGAGACCCGTCCCACATTAACACTTGCAAAACCTGAGCTTAGTTGCTTAATACGCTCCTGTTGGCATCCTCTCTGTAATCAGGTTAACTGATTCTGAAAAGCCTCAGGGTTCCAGTGCATTTACCTTTTCTCATCATGTCTGTATGATGAAGAGGTACGACCACTGGTCCATATAAACATCTTAGGGGATGTAGGTCCAAGGGCTCCTTTCCTGATGGTGGAAGTCCTGGTGGAGTGACGAAAAGACCTTGAAGAGAGACACACTGATGTTAAATCTGTTACTTCAATTTTCGATAACTGCATTAACAGGAACAAGTTGCTCTCAGCAGATTGTGCCTGTTAGATAAGACCAGGTTTTTAATTCTTTGGGACAGTGGTTCTTGTACTTAGCTATACACTAAAATCAACTGAGAATCTTTTCAAAAAACACTGAAGCTTTAGTTGTCTCAAAAATGTGCATTCTTTTTTTTGTTTTTTGACGAAAAGATCTTCTTAGGTTTTTCTAATGCATTGCCAGAGTCAAGAGCCACTGCTTTAGGGGAGCATGGTTTCCTAATCAATGTAGAATCATTACCCCCAATATATCTCCTTCAAATCTATAATTTTGGTATGGTTGCACAATCTGTAGGACAATACTTTTCCAAAATTTTGGTTCAGATTTGGATACTAAAATGCCACTTCTTGATGCCACTGAAAGCTTCAGAGAGAGAAATGGTCTCCAGTTGCTTGTTGGAACATCTGACTAGTGGTAATAATCACATCCTGAAGAGAAATAAGGCCCTAATGCTAATGAAGAATTTGAAGTCAGCCATTAACTAGCTTCAGTCCCAGAAATTTGTAACTCTTATCAGTTAGATTCTGCTATTGAAAGATAACTATCTCCCTTTCTATTGGCTTACACCTTTAGTACTGAAGTGATAGCCCTCCTTTCCGCTTATGTTCTCCCATTGAAATGATATAACTGTCTCCTTTTCTGCTCTGAACTTGCTATTTGAAATGACCTCATCTCCTCTTGCTAAAATCCTTAAAAACCTTACACCCCCTAAACTTAGGGAGACAGATTTTGGGCTGCTAGGCCATCTGTTCTTCTACTATGCGCCTAGTAATAAACTCTATGAAAAAAAAAAAAGTGGTGGTTCTGAAGAGCTGAACTTTTAGTTTTGTTTGATTTTTTTAAAGTTAATGTCAATTTAACACTAATCCAAATCCAGGGTTTACAGTATTACACAGTATAGGCATAAAATCTTGGGGGGGCAGTTAAAATTACTGAAAAATTCAAACCTCAAATGGTAAAAGGACTCATTAAAATAGGAAATGTAGATAATGAGGTAAAAGTGGCTTTGATACAACACATGTCTAAATATAAGCAGGGCTTATGAAAGTATAAGTGAATGTGGTATGCTCACAGCTTACTGTTTGGAGAACCCAGATGATCCCCCAAATTTTAAGACACAGGTCAAACAATTTCTCAGAAAAACTGCAGAGGGAAGCACTTTGCTCTTCTCTCTAGTTTCCACACTTTCCAGCTTATTTTCATCATACATAAACCACTATTTTGCATTCTATTTAAAAACAGTTACTAAATCTGAGAAGGGCTATATTCCGGGGGTCACACCCTGATTACAAACATAATAAACCCAGCTACAGCTTCATTCTGTGGATGCACACTCTTCATCTTGATAGACTTTACCAGAAAATTACAAAATAAGAACCCCTACATGATGTTGGATAATATAGATAAAAGGCCATTTTGAAGGGCAGGAAAGAGATTCATGCATTCCTTAATTCCTTCATAAGTGCTTCTGAATTGATTATCATGTAAGGAATCATTTTAGTCCTAGAGATAGAGAAAGGAGACAAAGACACTGACTAGATACCCTATAGACAACATGCCAGAATTCCCTCAAATAAATTTGGAAATTTTAATAATTGGAAGATTGTGTTAGTTTGCAAGCTGCTGGAATGCAAAATACCAGAAGTGGAATAGCTTTTCAAAAGGGGGATTTAATAAGTTACAAGCTTACAGTTCTAAGTCTATGAAAATGCCCAAATTAAGGTGCCAACAAGAAGGTAGCTTCACTTAAGAAAGGCCAAATTGTCTGGAACACCTGCTGGCTGGGACATCATGTGACTGACAACTGCTGGTCCCTTGCTCCTGGGCTCTGTTGTTTTCAATCACTACATGCATGGGTTCCTCACTGCTGCTCTGAGGCTGGTTTTAGTCTCTTGGCTTCTCTTGGCTTTCTCCAGATTCTGTCTTGCTTAACATCACATGGCAATGTCTGCTGGGCTCCAAGCATCTCCAAACATTTGTCTCTATTCTCTGAAGCAACTGTTCTCCAAGCATCTACATCTCCTTTCTCAGTCAGCTCTGAGGTTTCTGTTATTTCTATCTCTCTCTGCAATATGTTTCCTCTTTTAAAGGACTTCAGTAAACTAATGAAAACCCACCCTTAATGGGCAGAGTTACATCTCTAGCTAATAAAAAGGTGACACCCACAATAAGGCATGCTTCATCTCTGTGAAGATAGTTTAATTAAAGCTTGTGCCCTACAGTGTTGAATTATATTAGAAGAAATGGTTGCTCCCACAAGATTAGATCAGGATTAAAACATGGCTTTTCTGGAACATACAATACTTTCAAACTGGTATATAGATGAATAAATAAGGACATTTCAGAATGTAAAATGATGTGAACAAAATAAAACAGGTTCCTGGGATAAAGAAGGGAGGATGGAGTTGGTAGGTTAAAAGCCAAATAGCACTCCCTTGATTAAGTTATGAATGTTATCTGCTCTCTCAAAATGGAATGATAATTTTATAATTGCTTTTTGTATTTTTTATTTTGTCTTTGTTTTTCTTTTCTTTTTTGCGTTTCATTTTTTATTGTCTAGAATTATTTTTGATAAGTAGAAATTAAGTGAATATTTTTTAGCACATAGCATGGTTGTAGTACATGAGTTTATTGCCATTTTGTTCACAAATTTAACATTTGAAAAGAATTCTAGAGCCTCTATCTTCATTTGGTATTTTTCATTTTTTTTCTCTGTGGTGGGGTTTTTTGCATGATGTGAATATGACAAACAAAAGTTAATTGAAATTTTAATCTGTTAATGTTCATATTCACAACAGATACAGTAAAATATGTTTTATGTTTCAAAAGTAAAAAAAAAAATGCCACTTCTTTCTTTCTCAAACTGTTTTCATTGATGCTGATGGCTGTGACATGTTGGTGGCAATGCATCGTCTTTGGAAGGTACTCCACTGTTGCCAGTGGGCTTGGCATATGACAGCTGAGTCTCTGCCTGGGAAAGTCACAGCAGCAGCAGCAGGAGCAGCAGGCACTTACTGGCTTTTGGAGGCCAAGTTGATATGGTCCAGATATTATAGGTATACTGTGTTCCCTTGGCTATGACTTGGCTTAAGGAGAAGTTCTTTCATCTCCAAGCACAGGACTAAAATAGCTAGCCAATATTTTTTATTTTCTATATCATAACCATTTTCTAGGCAGTTTGAAACATGATATATCATAGAAATCTTAGACTCATATGACAGTTAAATTGATACTTAGTACATTAGAAGGAAGGAAGGTGATTCCTTCATGGATGCACAGTCACTAGTTGCCCTCCTGTTGATTAAGCAGCATATTAATGATAAGCATGGGACAGAAATAATATTAGCCACTCTATAGTCTTGCATGTGCCATATATTATGCAAATATCACAAAATGCATCTGCATATATCTATGTTATGCTTATATCATAAAAACCTGGCAATGTGGGCAGTGCTATCATTGCCACATTACAAAAGATGCTTCAATGATATGAGATATTCGCTCACATTTAGAGAAATTAGAACCATGCTTCAGACCAAGAACTGCTTGCCTCCCATTCACTCTCTCTAGAGAACACTTCATGGTCTAACCCAGTGCTTTTCAAGCTGTAATGTATAAACAAATTACTTGGGGATCTTGTTACAATGTAGATTCTGATTCAGCACCTCTGGGGCTGGGCATTTCTAAGAAGCCCTCGGCAGATGCTGGTAATCACTAGTTGGCATACAGCGTGGAGGGGCTCACAGCATGTACTCAGAGCTAGGGGTTGATTATGGGCCCCATTTTATCACCAAGTGGCTGTGTGACCTTGAGAAAGTAATTTAATCTCTCTAAGGCTTAGTTGTTTTTCATCTGTAAAATGGAGAGTCTGAATGCATAACCTCTAAGACCCCTCCAACTTCCAAAATTTTGTGATTCAATAAATTGAAGGATGACTCTAAGCATATATTAAACCTTTGTTTAGTGACTTCCTGAGGTCTGGGTATAGATCTCCTTTTATAACACTTGAGTCAACATCAGAGTTACACAGAACAGAGGTTATGGGAGATGGCAGGGATTTGGTACCCAGTGCAGATGTAGGAAGTCACACTTCTCCATCAAGATGACAGTGATAAGTCTCAGGGCTCCATCCCCCCTCAGAAGCTTTGAACAACCAGCAAGAACTCATAGAAATAGCTTTCTCAAAGCTCCAGAAAATGATTAAAGAACTGCAGTAACACAGAGAGCACTGAATTAAGAAAAAGGCAACCTAAAAGCAGTAGGGTCTCCCAGTG
Source organism: Tamandua tetradactyla (assembly GCF_023851605.1). Taxonomy (NCBI): domain Eukaryota; kingdom Metazoa; phylum Chordata; class Mammalia; order Pilosa; family Myrmecophagidae; genus Tamandua; species Tamandua tetradactyla. The sequence goes on along the minus strand of NC_135331.1, from coordinate 76,568,928 downwards.
CCTGATGGGTTGCTCCCCGACTCCACCAGCATGGCACAGAGTTGGTGCATGTCTACAGTATGAGTGCCTGGTCCTGGTTCTGGATGGAGCAGCGTAACCCTCTTGCACATGACGAGATCATGTAAATCTGGAACAGTCTGACTGGTGGCAGCCTGAGGGACTGAACCAGGACACTAGCACAGGCTTGCCAGGCCAGAACCTGCCCTGTCCATGGAACAAGGCTCACAGAGTTCTCCTGTCTGTAAGACATAGAGTACAGTGCCCAGGACCCTGAGGAGGTGTCACCCAGGGAAGAGAGGACACATATACCCCTTAAATGGGGAATTCCTATAGCTACATGCACAGGCCCAGGACAAGAGGGGATGTGCAGAAAGTATCAGAAAGTTTCCTAAACTCTAGTCAGGAACTGTTCTCTAAACTCATTATAAAAATAAGCTCTGAGAGGGAGCACCAGCACAGGTCCATGCACAGATCTGCAGACTGGGAAAGGAGTTTTCTTTTTCCTTCTTTCTCCCCTGCCCTCCTTCTCCTCCTTTCTTCTTCTCCTCCTCACCCCTCCTCCTCTTCCTCCTGTCACTCCTGTTATTCAAGGAAAGCTCTGCCATAACATTAAATGGATACAAGTTTAAGGAAAGGATGACTCAGAGTCTAAATTTCAGCTATAATACATTAAAATATCAAAATGTTACAAAACATATAAAGAAACAAGGAGTGATGGCCCAGACAAAGGAGAAAATTAAAGCATTAAAACCATTGATGAAAAGACCAGACCTGGGACATACCAGAAGAGGACTTTAAGAAAATGGTCCTAAATAGTCTCAAATAGCTAAAGGAAAACATGGACATAAAACTAAAGGAAATCATGAAAACAATATATGAACATAAAGAGAATATAAATGGAGAGATAGAAATTATGACAAGAAATCAAACAGAGCTGAAGACCACCATAACAGAAATTAAAAATTCCCTAGAGGGGTTCAATTGCAGATTGAAGCTGTGAGGAGAAAGAATCAATGACCTTCATGACAAGACACTGAAGAAATCTACTCTGAGGAGTAGAAACAAGAAAGAATGAAAAACTGTTAACAGAGACTAAAAGACCCGTGGGGCACCATCAAGTGTACTAATATTGGCATTATGGGGGTCCCAGAGGGAGAAGAAAGAAGGAAGGGGGCAAAGAGAATATTCAAAGAAATAATGGCTGGAAATTTCTCAATTTTAATGTAAGTCATGATATTCAAGTCCAAGATGCTCAAGGAACTCCAAACAGGTTAAATCCAAATAGACACTGTGGAATATTATAATCAAACTCTAGGGTGCCAAAGTTGAGAGAATTCTAAAAGTCACAAGAGAGAAGGAGTGAGTCACATATAAAGGAGTCTCAAGAAATTAAATGCCAGCGTCTTATTGAAAATGATAGAGGCAAAAAAGCAGTGGGATGACATATTTAAAGTACCTAAAACAAAAAACTTACAACCAAGAATTCTATAACCCATTTTTCAGAAATGAGGGAGAGATTAAGAAATTCCCAGATAAGCAAAAGCTGAAAAAATTGAAATATAGATTGTAAGCTTTATATCAATATTAAATTTCTTGAATTGGATAACTGTGCTTAAATTAGTTGCATAAGTCAGTATCTTTGGTCTTAGGCAATGTACATGGAAGTATTACTTGCTTAAGGAATATGATATATACAGTTATACTCAGATGTTCAGAAGATAGATTGACAGCAGGGAGATGATAGACAGTTGTATTGAGAGACAAATGGACAGATAGAACGATACAGTAAATGATGATACAGCAAATGTGGCAGAATGTTAAAATTGGTGGATGTAGGTATTGGGCGGAGAGTGATTAGGGGATGTTAAAGTTCACTGTTCGGGGTTTGTATTACCTTTGTCACTATCTTGTAAGTTTGAAATTATTTCAAAATAAAAAAGTTAAAAACAAAACAAAAGAAGTCACGCTTCTACCCTGTTTTCTTAGGATAATGGAAGGAATGAAAGAATATTTCTGAATGAATAGTATACATAGTTTGGAATATTTAGAAATTAATCTGCTAGCTCTCTAAATGACCTGGATCTGGGATATTTAAAGTTATTTATGTTCCTTTTCAAAGCATATCAAATAAAATAGAGATTACATCCGTTATTGAAATCAGTCAGCCTTCAGAACATAAGAATTATTTTAATTTAAGCTGAAGGAACTACTTCATAAGAATGGGGTTTGTCTTCACCTTTAGAGAACTTACTTCAACATTGACTCTGGCAGAGTCCTCTGATTACCCTGGAAGGATAGAGGAACCAACAAGAGTGCTACAATTTGAGTTTAGATAGAGCAGTGGATTACTGCGTGCCTATCTTGTTACTGGTTATTCACCAGCATTTCATAGATGCATCATACATATTTTAATGGCTCAAATTATTCACAGTGAACGGGGCTGCGGTGCTTCGAATATACTTAGGAAACTTTTAAGACCGTGTGTCGTTATTCTAGCGTTGCATCATTGCCCTGTTGTTTCAAGATGAGGCAGAAAGCAGAGATGAAAGGAATGTTCCATTCCAGCTAACTGTCAAACTTGTTTGAAGAGACTTAATGTGTCCTCAGGGCATTCCAATAAGTGCATTTGGAGTTTTTCCACTTCAGGTTTCTTTCACAAAGACAAACTGTTATTTAAAACCTGCTTAGTTGATAGTTAATTAAAATGAAAAGGAGCAGCTGCTTTAAAGACAATGATATAAAGGTTCTGTGGAGGTTGAAAAATATTCCAGGTTTCAGAGAAATACCCAGAATTTGAACTATGTTCATGGAATCTGGTCTGGAGGTTCTCTGTCAGCTGAAAATAGCCTCCTGAACTCCTTGAGCAATTAACTCAACTCTGCTCACTTTATATGTCAAGAAATATTTAATTTGAATTGTGATTAAGAAAGTAATATAGAAACCAAATCAAAGTGCTTTATAAGATTCTGTATTTTGGAATCCTAGCATGAAACTAAGAGGTAGCAGCTACAGAGTGCTGTGAGCAGGAAGGAGGAAACCTGCATCTAATTCTACCACTGAAAGACTGAGGAACTCGGGCAACTCTGGCAGTTTTAAGGACTGTGCATGAGTACAGTGTGAAATTCAGAAGATCTAAAGATGGAATCTCAGTCTTAAGTGAAAATGGAGCCAGTGAGGATGTAGCAATTCCTTTGTCTTGGAGATTTATAAAAGGCCCCTTTCCATTTCTCAAGCATATACCTTGCTGGTTCTACCCTGTGACTCAGTTCATGCTTCTCCATCTGCTTGGTAAATGAATAACGGCTTTAAATCCCATCTCAGATGTCACTCGCATGTCCCCTTGGAAGGAGAGGCCCCATATGAGTAGTTTCTGCATCTCTACCCCCACTTCTTGATGCTCCCCTCTGTGAGTATGGCACAATTTACCCTATTTTATGCTTATCTGCCTCCTCCGCTAGACTGCAAGCATCTCCACAGGAGGGACTGTACATTTGCAGAATGGAGCAGGACATTTGGTAAGATGCTGGCCGTGTTTGCTGCCTTGACCATTAAACCATCTTGGTCATAACCATTTTGGTCATCTTGGAAAACATGGCCATCGATACTGACTTTGGCTTATGATGTGTCTCACCACCTCCGGGTGCAGCTAATGTCTCCTTCCCCATCCTTCTCTCAGCTCAATGTCTTTCCTTTTTCCCACTCCCTGCTCCTTCTTTTTCCTTCTCCTCTTCATCCTGCCTCCTCTTTACCTTTCTTTGACTTGGTCAGAAATAATTTCCATTGCTTGTTGAATCATCACTCAGTAATGTTTCCTGAAGAAAGCACACATGGTTTGATGAAAAGTGTCTGAATAATATTGCCAAGTCTGAATAATATTGCCAAATGGGGTAGATGATGCCCTTTGGCATCATCACCTACCAGCTGTGTGGCATCAGACAAGTGAACTCAACATCTCTGAGATAAAAATCTGAGGTACTCACTCATTAGCACTAAGTTCTAAGCACCCATCTTGAGTAGAAGGAACATAGAAGACAGTACCTCTGATCCCTGGTTGTATATTAGAACCATCTGGGTTGGGGGAGACTTTAAGAAAAACATACTGGTGGCCGAGTCCTATCCAGACTAATTAGAACCCCTGGGGGGTGGGCGTGGATATCTGGCCTTGGTAGTTTTTAGGAGCTGCCTAAGTAATTCTGATATGCAGCCAAGATGAGAAACACTGCTATAGTCTTTCAGGTTATGATTTAATTTAAGTTGAATTCCTTATAAAGACTTCCTCTGCCCCTAGAAGCTTCAGCTGGAGACTCACTGTTCCCTGAGGGCCAGACCCTGTGCTATGACTTCTTAATCCCCACCAGTGCTGAGGCTCCCAGCAATAGCTGCAAGCAAGTGAGGGAGGCAGAGCAGGGAAAGTGTGAAGTGGATGCAATTTTCCAGTGTCAGTGGCCTTGAGCTATGCATATGGGATACCCTGAATGCACTCTGCATTATTCAATGAGCAAGCAGGAACCAACAGAATGATTTAATACATAATTACATGCCTAATCTTGCATAAAATTGTAGCACTAATGATATCACAGCAGCAACCCAAAAGGTCACTCTAGGTGCAGAGATTCAGGGGTTACTTCTAGTGTGTGAGACTAACTTGCCAGACGGTAGATTATATGTTCTCCATAGGAATTGTTTTGGCTTCAGGGCCTTTGGGAGAGAAGCCAAATGTGTGGTGATAATTTTAGGTCTAGTGATTTAATTTAGAAATCACTGGAACTTATAAAGGGCAGTTTTAAATGTCATTGGGCTGTTTTCCTCCAAAATCAACTGCATACTTTTTTATTGTTGTAATGCATTCATTTATGCCTCCATTTAACAAATATTTTTAAGTGCCCTTCACAAGCCAGGGACAGCTGCACCAAGAAGTCCAGTCCCACTCCAGAGTCCATGGAGGAGTCAGAAAAACAAATCAACTTTTGAACTACACCAGAACTAATCTTTCTGAGGTTACTATGACTTCCCAGTGAGTACCTCCAATGATTACTTCTATCTCCACATCTTATTTAAACTCTCAGCTTGCTAGGTTTGATATCATTGATTGTTTCCTTCTTCAAAATATGCTTTACGACCTTGACTTAGAGAACAGTGCTTTGCTGGGTCTCTTTCTCACGTTCTTGCTGCTCCTCCCATTTCTTTTGCAGGCTCTTATTTCTCCACCCACCCCTCAAATGTTAGTGTTGTCTGGATGAATGGTCAGCCTTACTGAATAGTCTCTTGAAGATGCCTCATAACGAAAACGCACCTTTCTACCCCAATTTGAAGCCTAGGAGACTGAGTGAAATAACCGTATTTGCTGCTCAGTTGTAGAGGTAAAAGAGAACACTATCACTCAACACTATTGCCTCTTTGAGAAGAATTAAGAGAGTGGATTCTTATTTCTTTTGCAGGTTGCTTTCAATAGCTGTTGTTCATGTAATCATGTGTTTGAATTGTGTTTCAGGAGGATGGCAGCTCAAGCTAAATACTGCACCTGCTTTTAGCCTGCTAGGGACATGGCTCATTGAGTTAAGCAATCGACTTTTGTTTAGAGACTCTGGGCTTCTACCCTTCACTCTGTCACTGAACAATTATATAACTGCAGGCAAAACACCCTTATTTTCCCCCTCACTTTCACTATCTGTGAAAAGATGACTATTGGGTTAAACACTCTTCTTTTAGTCAGCATTCATTTCTTCATTTAAGAAATGTTATATTTAACACCTAATATGAGGCAGGCACCAAGCTGGGGTGTTGGAATACACTGGTAAGCACAGCAGACAAAAACCCTTTCTTTTCCAGAGTTTACGGCTTAGAGGAGGAGGTAGACTAGTCAAACAAATGTGAATGGGTAGCTTTAATATAACATTATTATACATGCTCATAAATCGTATCATAAATAATAAGTTGGCATCACATCTACAGTCATAACATCTATTAGAAATGACCACCAGAGGGTTTAGTGGAAAGAGCTTTGAAATTAGTTACAGGTTGAAATTTCAGCTACATGATTTAGTAATTATGTAACCTAAGTAAGTTACACTTCTCTGAACCTCATTTTCCTCAACAAGAAAATCGGAGAAATGATAGCTATCATATAGGATTTCCATGGGATGATTTAAAATAATGTAGAACATTGAGTGGGCACTCAGTAAATTTTTTTTCTAATTTGGAGGAAGTAGCATTTTCCCCACCAAATTGGTCATAGTGACACAGCATGTCATTCTGAAAAAATAAAAACAACAATCAACGAAACAACTCTATGCAAAGATGGAAAACACATCCACATGGTTTTACTTGGTCCACTATTCCATAACTCATTTCTCAATGAGCTTTTCAAGTGGATAATCACACTATGTTCAGTCTGGTTCCTTCCATGTTACCTATTTTAAACCTGTCTCATTGTTAAAGTTCACTTTGTTGGGTATCACACACATGCAGCTGTTGTGAGAAAACCTGCTCATAATTCACGTCTCCTAGATTATTACAAATGATAGATTGAAACAAGCTACCCTTTCTCAGTGAATGTGTTTTAACACTTGCTTCCATTTCAAAGGTGACTCAAAGGAGGTTAAACTAAATTATAAGAGCTCTATTTAGAGAAGAACTAGAAATGACAATAATGAACACAAAGGCCACTAGATATGAGGTACTTCTCTAGAACCGTATAAATCGTGAATTAGTATGCATTATTCCACTTAATTCTGACAGTAACTGTTATGAGAGCTTTCTAATTGCCAGAAGAGGAAGCTGATCTTCAGAAAACGAAGTTTTGTCCCAGGTCATATAGCATTTTAAACATGAAGCCAGAGTTTCAAACCTGTCCAACTCCAAAACCCAAAACTTACTTGCTAGGCAAACCAAAATCCACCTCAGACAAAATCTGGCACTAAATGGTTGTAGCAACATTCAGTTTATTATTTTTTTTTGAGGATCACATTCTTCACTACATCAAAGTCATAGACAGAGGGAAAAGGAGGGATGGTATAAGGATATGGCAGGAATAAAAAAAAGACAAGGGAGTGAAGCATAGACATCTGGGTGCAAACCAGGCTTTGCTGCTTACTGTCTTGGCGTGGCCTTGAGCAAGTTTCTTACACCTTTTTACTCCAGTTTCTCATCTGTAAAATGAGCTAGGTAATAATAATTTATAATTTATAGCGTTCTTGTGAAGATCAAGTTAATATATGAGATGTGCTTTGTGATGTTATACTATAACAATGTTACATATAATGTTTGTATATATGTAGCAGTATATACTATGTGTAAAATATGTATACATGCTAATAATGAATATACATAGCATTACGTAATATATGAGTTATATAAAAAGTTTATGACATGGGGCATTAATAAGTATTTGCTATTATTATCACCATTTGGGAATGGGTTAAATATTAACAGACATGGAAGATAATAGAATCTGTGTAAAAGTTCACACCATTAAATATATTCAGTAGACATTCATAAATGTGATTTTTAATTTTTTATAAAGAGAGGAATAAAGAAAAGTATTAAGTTGTGGAGGTACTACTAGCTCTGCCAGTAGCTGGTCTCTAAACTGGGCCTTTTTGCCTCCTGACCTTCTCTTCCTCATATGTAACATGGCGGAATTGGAAGAAATGTATCTAAAGTTCCTTTTACTACCAACATTTTATTTCATTCTGCTTTGGAAAATTGCTATCAAGGTTGGTTTCTACAACTTATTTGACTTCTAATTTGTCTTTGGTTAAATATAATTTCTTTCTATTTTATATTCTGTTGATTTCTTAAATGATTATTTAGTAATGCTTATGGGAAATCTAGTAAAGTAGAGGGAGGGGATATTAAGCACCAAATGGGAAGGTAAAATAAAAGTCCCACAGAGATCCTTGTAGAGTATGTCTATAGATCTGGGCATTTTCACAGAGCTGAACATCTTGGGCACAAAATTGTTCTGTCATCAGGAAGCCAACCAGACTTTTCCACCTGATTTCTTCTACTCCATGTGTTACTTCCCACAGAATCTCATCCCTAATTGAAATGAGTTTTAAACCACTGGTCTATCCTAAAGGAGTGCTACTGATAGTGTGAATTTTAGGTGCTGCAGCAGATTGGTGAGAGGGATATTTTGTGGGCAATGAAATATGGCTTATAGATCCTGCCCTGACCAGCTGTGGTGGTCATTGGGTGAATTAGAATTAAATTTACCCAGAGCTTCTCCCAGTAGTGGTTCCGTACCATCTACTGATAATATGTATGAAGTTATATTCCTGGAGGACAATCAGCATTCTCAACTCAGCCTAAGCTGAGTAGGACAACCCTTTCTTCTTGCCAAAGGGACAAAGATTCCTTTCATTTATCTGTATCTTTAATTGGCAAGTGCAACAGTCATAGGAAACTGCGGACTCTGGAGCCAGAGACAATTGAGTTCAAACTCAATTTCTGCCTTTTTGCTATCAGTGTTAAATTGAACCCGTTAATTAACTTTTCCTCATTTCAATTCCCTCATGTATAAAATAAGAAACTAAATTATTTCAAGACGTGTTGTGTAGATTAGTTAAAATAATACCCTAACAATAATTTTAAATTAATGATTAATAAAACCTAATCCTAATTAACATACCAAATTAATACTATTATTCTGACTGAGGAGATTTGAAACAGAATTCATAGAAACCGTTGAAAACTAGCATTTCAAAACTGGAAGAGATAGGGTGGTGCAATGGTGGCTCAGTGGCAGAATTCTCACCTGCCATGCCAGAGACCCAGGTTCAATTCCCAAAGCCTGCCTGTGCCAAAAACAAAACAAAACAAAAACTGGAAGAGATCAAGATATTCTGGATCAAATGTAAATATTGAAACTTGATGGCTTTTGGTTTCCTTGGATAGTTTTTTAGGGCTGCAGGTAAAAGGTCACTTAGAGGCAAATGTGTCTAATTGTAAAAGCAGGCTTTCATGATGCAAAAGTCACTAAGTAGGTAAGGGAAAAAATGTTAAATTCTAAATCCGACCTTGACTCAGTGGAACAGGTTGTAAAGATTCAAGAAAAAAACATGCGATTAGAATAGTGATTATTTTTTGATGGCTACAGGTTAAAGAAAAACCTATTCAAACTATTTGTATTCCATGGTGAAAGAGTCTTGAGAAATATTAAATTAGATAGTCCTTTTAACCTCTGTTTTTACAGCTGTCTGGAAAGTACCTCATGTGATGATGGAAGCCCTGTAACATAAAAACCTTGGAAAACTTGCTTAAAGAGTTCATCTCTTCCATTTTGTAGCATATAGTTTCTCTGGTTCCAAAGAACTAAGAGAAACCACTTAAGATGTGTGACTGGCAGAAATTGGGATCCTATTTATGCTTTCTTCTATATATAGACTTCTAAATCACCACCAAATTTGGAAAGAGGTAGCATGGATCAAGGGGGCAGATAGAACTGCTTTTGCCTCTTCCATTCCTTCCTTGCTGTGTGACATGGGGGGAAGGTGAGTTAATTAACCTCCATAAGCTTCCAATTCCTTATCTGTAAAAATGAAGATTTAACACTAGAGCATTTAATATTGAAGGAAAAGATATTTTGTAAGGGTCTGGAACATAATAGGTGATAATAAGTGTAAATTCTTTACCCAATAGAGTTGCTTTAGTTACCTTGTTCAACATCAGTTATCAAGACCCAGAAGAACCGCTGCTTCTACCATATCAAAAATAGCCTACGTGTATGGTTGATTTCTTGTAAAAATGAATATTGATTCATTAATATGCACTTATTAAGAGTTGATTTGGGCGGGCAACAGTGGCTCAGTGGCAGAATTCTTGCCTGCCATGCTGGAGACCCGGGTTCAATTCCCAGTGCCTGCCCTAGTTAAAAAAAAAAAAGTTGATTCATATAACGATGTGTGAGGTATATAGGGATAATTAAAGATGTGATCTGGGTCAGAAACCCAGAGGAAGTTGTTACTGTTCATGTTCTTTACCCCTCCTCCAATCAGTCACTAAACTCTCCAAGATGTTTTCTTAGTATCTCTGAAGCAGCACTATCCAATAATGTGGGCCATATATATAATTTAAATTTTTTTTGGTAGCCACGTTAAAAAGAACAAAAAGAAATAATATATCTTTTTTTAACCTAGTGTGTGACAAATATTACCACTTAGTATATAAACAGTATAAAATAATTAAAAGGATAACTTTCATTCTGATTTTTATACTAAGTCTTCAAAACTCAGTGAATGTTTTATAGTTACAACAAATTACAATTCAGACTAATCAAATCTGAAGTGCCTAACAGCCACATGTGGTTATTTTTGACTCTATGCTCTGTTACTCTATGAATTTTAGGAACAATAATAGAATATCAACAGCAATCATTGTTGTTAGTTGTTGGGTATTTACCGTGTGATGGGCCCAGTGCTTTACAAGTATGACCTTGACCATGCTATCCAGTGAGTACTATTATTACCCCATTTTATGGGTGAGAAAGCTGAGGATTAGAAATGCTAAGTAATTTGCTCAAGGACATGCAACCTTTCATTGGCAGAGCTTGGATTCAAACCCAGGTTGGTTAGACTCTGCCTTAGTTTCCCAGCCATTAAAATAAATACTGTACAATGGATCCTATTTACAATGGGTCCACATGCACCAAAATTCAGATCAAGACTGACATATCCAATATGGGGTGCATAATTAAATGCACCATAGACTCGATAACCTATCATGCTGCCTCTCCCAGATTACTCTGACAGCTTCCTAACTGGCTTTATAGCAGGAAATTTTTGTGTGGCTGCATTGAATAGCCACTTCAAATTATAATATTGTTGTATTATAATTTTATTATTATAATCTAGTAATTTTTGTCACTACATTCATGCTGCTTAGCTATCTTTGAGTAATCACCCCAAGAGGACAATTCAATCCCTTATTCTATCCCTATACCTCATTTTAGAGGTAGAAGATTGGTATGAGGTGCTGGAATGGAACAGGGGTTCAGGGTGGGTCAAGATTGCTGGCCAAAATGCTATGTTCTACTTACCACTAAAAAGAATGAAAAATTCCTTGGGAGATAAGGCTGTCTCTAGAGCTGGGGCAGGAAATACACAAGGTTAAATCATACCTGATAGTAAGGCATCTATCAAGGATTATTTGGGTTGTTTCACAAGTACTCAGTAGCCAATATGAGTATGAGACAAAGATGTGGCAATTTGAGTGTCAATTGGGATAGTAACTGAAATGGAGAGTATACAGCAAATATGTTTAATCTGTGATTTCATAGTGTTACTTAAAAAAAAAACGCGTTACCATTAGAAGATGCTCGGGAACCAGTTATTATATTGAATATGGTGAAAGAATCAATCATTTGTCCTGTATTTACTGTATCAGCTAAATAAGTGAGGAACTAAATAGTAGATGAGGTGAGGTTTCCCTCTATAGAGGTATTTTAGCTAATTAATGAGGATGGGATATTAGAACTAAACCATTTGACAACCCTTAATGAGCTAATATATCTCAGCCTTGATCGTAAATGATTGTTAATCAAACAGAGACAACCACAATATTAAGTATGAATTTGTCTTGCCAAAAAAAAAATCAAATCTGAATCTGGTCAATCACCTTATCTAACTGACCATTTATTTAACTAATGAGGACAGAGGAACATGATATAAAATACTGTGAGGGTGCAATCAGCAAACTTAAGAGTATGAAAACTCTACAGGAAGGGTAACCTGGAATTTTTAATAAATAAATTGGAAAGGTAAGATAGAGAAGCAATCTATAGGTTAAATAAATAAAACATATTGAACAATTGCAGCATGAACTTTATTTAGACACTGGTTTACCAAATTGAAAAGGAAAGAGTCATATTGTCTTCTGCTTTTAATCTTTACCTGTTTCAGTACAGTTTTTCTAGGATTATTTTTTCTAAAACATAAATCTAGCCAGTTTATTCCTTGTTTAATATCCTTCCGTGGCTTCCCATTATTTGTAGGTAAACCCAAGAAGGATTTCACGGATTCCAAGTGTTCAAGTTCAGGGAGGGGGACATGAGTGTAAACTCATGTTTCCTGGAGCAGGTGGAAATTGATAGCCAAAGAAGATGAAGAATGCTAGGAAGACATTCTGGGAAGGGTCAATAGGCTTCCTGATGTGAGTACTGTGTATGTGTGGGGTGGGGTGGGAGCTGGAATATAAATAGCTATGAAAACCAAGTCTGGGAGAAGTTGGGCTATTACTTCATTTATTTTGTTCCTTACAGCAGTTCCTTGAAAGACAGAATGATCATTTTCCTCCTTCTTTTCATCTTGCCTTCAGGGTTTAATTCATATACATGTTTTGAAAGCAAAATAACTAAATGGAGCTTGAGAAGCGATTTATTTATTTTATATATCAGTTTAAACAAGGTAAGAAAGTTCAGAAACAAAGAAATGGGTCATCTTTTGACCTTGGCATAACTGAAGTTTAGGAAGTAAGTCCATTAAGGGAACTACTTGGTTGAGTTCCTACTATGTGTCAATTTATAATTCCATCATAGAAACAAAAGAACAGGCTAGAGCAGGCTTAAAGGTCAACTCAAAGCCATATGGCCAATAAAGGGGATAGCAAAGAGTCAGACTTATATCAGTCTGAATCCAAACTCATTATGCCAGACTCCTACTCTGTAAGCCATCACACATACAAATTTACCAATAACTTGCCTCCAAGGTTCTCTCAGTTGTTCAGTAGTCCCCTCATTATTTGTTCCAGATTCACACCCTGCATTGTAGAAACAAAGCATGCATACAATCTTAAGAGTAAGGAAGGCACCAAAACATACCAAACATTCCAGAAAGAATTAGTACTAACTCTGCTCAAACTCTTCAAAAAAATCGAAGTGGAGGGAAAGCTACCTAATTCATTCTATGAAGCCAACATCACCCTCATACCAAAACCAGGCAAAGATATTACAAAAAAAGAAAACTACAGACCAATATCTCTAATGAATATAGATGCAAAAATCCTCAACAAAATTCTAGCAAATCAAATCCATCAACACATTAAAAGAATTATACATCATGACCAAGTAGGATTCATCCCAGGTATGCAGGGATGGTTCAACATAAGAAAATCAATTAATGTAATACACCATATCAACAAATCGAAGCAGAAAAATCACATGATCATCTCAATTGATGCAGAGAAGGCACTTGAAGATTCAACATCCTTTCCTGTTGAAAACACTTCAAAGGATAGGAATACAAGGGAACTTCCTTAAAATGATAGAGGGAATATATGAAAAACCCACAGCTAATATCATCCTCAATGGGGAAAAATTGAAAACTTTCCCCCTAAGATCAGGAACAAGACAAGGATGTCCATTATCACCACTATTATTCAACATCATGTTGGAGGTTCTAGTCAGAGCAATTAGACAAGAAAAAGAAATACAAGGCATCAAAATTGGAAAGGAAGAAGTAAAACTACCACTGTTTGCAGACGATATGATACTATACGTCAAAAACCCGGAAAAATCCACAACAAAACTACTAGAGCTAATAAATGAGTACAGCAAAGTAGCAGGTTGCAATATCAACATTCAAAAATCTGTAGCATTTCTATACACTAGCAATGAACAAGCTGAGGGGGAAATCAAGAAACGAATTCCATTTACAATTGCAACTAAAAGAATGAAGTACTTAGGAATAAATTTAACTAAAGAGACAAAAGACCTATACAAAGAAAACTACAAAAAACTGTTAAAAGAAATCACAGAAGACCTAAATAGGTGGAAGAGCATACTGTGTTCATGGATTGGAAGACTAAATATAGTTAAGATGTCAATGCTACCTAAATTGATTTACAGATTCAATGCAATACCAATCAAAATCCCAACAACTTATTTTTCAGAAATAGAAAAACCAATAAGCAAATTTATCTGGAAGGGCAGGGTGCCCCGAATTGCTAAAAGTATCTTGAGGAAAAAAAACGAAGCTGGAGGTCTCAAGCTGCCAGACTTTAAGGCATATTATGAAGCCACAGTGGTCAAAACAGCATGGTATTGGCATAAAGATAGGTATATCGACCAATGGAATCAAATAGAGTGCTCAGATATAGACCCTCTCATCTATGGACATTTGTTCTTTGATAAGGCAGTCAAGCCAACTCACCTGGGACAGAACAGTCTCTTCAATAAATGGTGCCTAGAGAACTGAATATCCATATGCAAAAGAATGAAAGAGGACCCGTATCTCACACCCTATACAAAAGTTAACTCAAAATGGATCAAAGATCTAAACATTAGGTCTAAGACCATAAAACAGTTAGAGGAAAATGTAGGGAGATATCTTATGAAACTTACAATTGGAGGCAGTTTTATGGACCTTAAACCTAAAGCAAGAGCACTGAAGAAAGAAAGAAAGAAATGGGAGCTCCTCAAAATTAAACACTTCTGTGCATCAAAGAACTTCATCAAGAAAGTAGAAAGACAGCCTACACAATGGGAGACAATATTTGGAAACGACATATCAGATAAAGGTCTAGTATCCAGAATTTATAAAGAGATTGTTCAACTCAACAACAAAAAGACAGCCAACCCAATTACAAAACGGGAAAAAGACTTGAACAGACACCTCTCAGAAGAGGCACATGAAGAGATGCTCAATGTCCCTGGCCATTATAGAAATGCAAATCAAAACCACAATGAGATATCATCTCACACCCACCAGAATAGCCATTATCAACAAAACAAAAAATGACAAGTACTGGAGAGGATGTGGTGAAAGAGGCACACTTATCCACTGTTGGTGGGAATGTCAAATGGTGCAACCACTGTGGAAGGCAGTTTGGTGGTTCCTCAAAAAACTGAATATAGAATTGCCATACGACCTAGCAATACCATTGCTAGGTATCTACTCAAAGGACTTAAGGGCAAAGACACAAACGGACATTTGCACACCAAAGTTTATAGCAGCATTATTTACAATTGCAAAGAGATGGAAACAGCCAAAATGTCCATCAACAGATGAGTGGCTAAACAAACTGTGGTATATACATACGATGGAATATTATGCAGCTTTAAGACAGGATAAACTTATGAAGCTTGTAATAACATGGATGGACCTAGAGAACATTATGCTGAGTGAGACTAGCCAAAAACTAAAGGACAAATACTGTATGGTCCCATTGATGTGAACCGACATTAGAGAATAAACTTAGATTATGTCACTGGTAACAGAGACCATCAGGAGTTAGAAACAGGGTAAAATAATGGGTAATTGGAGCTGAAGGGATACAGATCGTGCAACAGGACTAGATACAAAAACTCAAAAATGGACAGTACAGTACTACCTAATTGTAATGTAATTATGTTAAAAAACTGAATGAAGCTGCATCTGAGCTATAGTTTTTTTTGTTTGTTTGTTTTATATATATATTTTTTGTATTTTGTATTTTTATTTTTTCTCTATATTATCATTTTATTTCTTTTTCTGTTGTCTTGCTATTTCTTTTTCTAAATCGATGCAAATGTACTAAGAAATGATGATCATACATCTAGTGATGATATTAAGAATTACTGATGGCATATGTAGAATGGAATGATTTCTAAATGTTGTATTAGTTAATTTTTTTAATTAATAAAAAAATAAAAAAAATAAAAAAAAAGAGTAAGGAAGGCATGTGTGTCATTCTCCATGGTGCTGAATCACTTTCACTCCAGGGAGCACACCGGGTCAGTCTCTGAAGCCGAATATTATCCTTGATGTTAGAGTTTGTACTTGCACTTCACTCTTTAGCCTACACTTGCCCCTTGGCTCTAGACTAACCGGTTAGGATGTTCCTCCATGTAGGTCTAGCACCCTCAATCCCATCTTCTAGCACCTGACACCTAATGTTTACTTACCGATACCACCGCAGGAAGGATATTACCATTTAGTCATCAGTTTTCAGTTGGGGGTTAAAGTTATGAAGGGGGCAGGCTTAAACTTGATGCATAATTGGGAGCCCCTCCTGCAGCCTAACTTTTAGGATACTGGACTATCTGTTGAGTAACTTGAAAGGGAATGATGTCACCCCAGGGAAAAGGATTATGAATCTGCTAAAAAAATGAATCTCATTGAATATTGATCTTAAGGAACAAAAGGTAAATGGAATGATGAAGAGGAGGAAGAAAATGGTCATCGTGTCTTTTAAGGAACTGCTGTAAGAAACAAAGAAAATGCAGTTGTAATAAGTAGTTGTAATAGGTAGAATTCTGTGTTCACCTAGAATTGCCCATCATGAATCATGTGCCCATAGAGATAGCTTCTATGCCTTGATACATCCCTAAACCTAAATTTACTCAGCACTGGGTAAAATCTATTGAGGGAAATTAGAAACAAATCAACCTAAGCTAGTGTTCTCTGGTGATATAAATATTCATGCTATATAGTATTCAACCCCAAATAATCAATTTTATAAACATCTATTTACTGTTAAGTGACAACTTAAGCCCTTTGTCATCTGAGATTCATAAGGCCAGAAGTGCCCTGAGAGGACATTCTTCCCCCAAGTCTGTGTTTCAAACTCTTTGGAATACTGTATTAGTTAGAATTCTCTAGAGCAACAGAATCAACAGGAAACACTCGCAATTATAAAATTTATAAAAGTATCTCATGTAACCATGAGAACACAAAGTCCAAAATCTGCAGGGCAGGCTGTGAAGCCGACAATTCCGATGGAGGGTCCGGACAAACTCCACAGGAGAGGCTTGCCGGCTGAAGCAGGAAGAGAGCCTGCCTCTTCTGAATCCTCCTTAAAAGGCTTCCAGTAATTAGCTTAAGCATCACTCATTGCAGAAGACACTCTGCTTGGCTGATTATAAATGGAATCAGCTGTGAATGCAGCTGATGTGATCATGATTTAATTCTGTGAAATGTCTTCATAGCAACAGACAGGCCAGTACTTGCCCAATCAGACAAATAGGTACCACCATATGGCCAAGTTGATGCATGAACTTGACCATGAAAAATACTCTTAGCCATGACTTATTCAGTCATTGATTACTCACCACCAGTTGCAGGGAATCTACTCTCTCTGGAGATGATTTACTCTATTGTTGAACATTTCTAGTTGATGAAAAGTTTTTCCATAAATGGAGCTGGAATTCATCCTCCTACACTTCTACTGTTGCTCCTGGTTCTTCACTCTGGATTGCTTTCCAGATGTTTTAGCATAGCTATCCCATCCTGCCAATACTTCATCAGTATAACCATTCTAAGCCACTCTAGATGTTCCTCACATGACAGGTCTCAACTTCCCTTCTTATCTTGGTCATCATATCCCCAGGCCTTGCTCCACTGGCTGATATCTCTGCTAAGGTGTGATGGACATAACATTATCAGCATTTATTACATAATGGTTCTGCGTATATTCAAAGTAATTTTGTCACCACAACAACCTGTAAGGTAGAAACTTTTGTCTCTGTTTTGCTATGAAGAAACTGAAGCACAGGGAGGTTAAGTAACACCCAAAGTCACAAAGGTGACAAGTAAGAGGAGCCAGAATATAATATCCCATAGTCTGCATTGAGAGTCCATACTCTTAAGCACTGTACAATTCTAGTTTTATGAAAATAGTATTTGTAGTGTCTTCTGATCAATCCTGAGGATGGCAAAACTGTCATCTACTTCTATTTACATGGCTTGAGATCAACTGAGCATTCTTGTCTGGTATGCTTGAGTGTGGGACATGCAGGGAATTGAAAGCCACGGGTCAGATCCTGGGAAGCCACACCTGCCTTGCAAAGGCAATGTGAAGGTGCTGGACTTCATCCCAGAGATGATGGGGTGCTATCATGAGTTTTTAAAAACATTTTATTTGGAAACTCAGCATACATTTCAAGCAAGGGAGTAAACCCCATAATCCTATGTACACATTTGAAATACTACTCTGAAGTTAGTGTTGAGGATAAATTAATCAAGATGAGACTATAAGCAGAGAATTAAGTAGTGATTGCAATAATCTGAGCAAGATCTGAAGGCATTGGAGGTGAAAAGAAGTAAAGGAATTCAGGCAGTATTTGTAAGGTGTGGGGTCAGGTCTTGACTAATTGGATTAAAGGAAACAATGGTATTGAGGGAAGAATTTAAAGATATCCAGTTTTCTCCTCAGGGGTTATGTGGATGGTGGCATTATTAGCCAAGGTGGGGAGGATGGTAGGAGAGGTGTTGTGGGGTGGGGGTTGCGTGATGAGTTGTACGGGAAGGCAGGGATTTGGGGAGGGATAAAGAAAATGATAAGTGAGACATCTGAGAGAGAGTGGCACAGGCAATTGCAAATGTACAGCAACTCTGGAGAAAGGTCCATGCTGAAATACAGTCTTGAAAGTAAAGGAAATTATGTAGAGTGAGAAGGGAAGGAGTGCTTAAGATGGAACCGTGGGGAAAAGCATCAGTTAATAATGGGTACTTCGAGGATTACAAATAAGAGAGAGGAAGATTCACTGACTTATACTGGTCTGGTGCATGGCTGTTTTCCTCCAGGTGTAGATAGTGTGCTGCAGTTTGGCTTTTGCTCTTGGGGTTTCCAGAGGATATGAGTCCCTCAGCTGTCCTTGGTGTTTTCTTGTGTCAAAACTCAAGCAAAATGATTCTTATTTTCTTTTTGTCAATTGTGAATGAATTTTCATGGGAATAACATGTTTGACAAGGGCCATATTCATCATTTCAAATGTGCTTCAAATGCTCTAGAAGGGTGGCCATTTGGTATAAAATAGGCATGTTTTATATAGTATGTCTGATAATGATAAGTGATTAACTCTCAAAGAATAGAATTGCTTTTTAAAGAATATAATATTTCTAGTGTGGAAATACAGGAAATTTGGGTTCCAATAAAAATAATAGTTAAGCTAAAAGAAATCACAGAAGACCTAAATAGATGGAAGGGCATACCGTGTTCATGGATTGGAAGACTAAATATAGTTAAGATGTCAATCCTACCTAAATTGATTTACAGATTCAATGCAATACCAATCAAAATCCCAACAACTTATTTTTCAGAATTAGAAAAACCAATAAGCAAATTTATCTGGAAGGGCAGGGTGCCCCGAATTGCTAAAAACATCTTGAGGAAAAAAAACGAAGCTGGAGGTCTCGCGCTGCCTGACTTTAAGGCATATTATGAAGCCACAGTGGTCAAAACAGCATGGTATTGGCATAAAGATAGATATATCGACCAATGGAATCGAATAGAGTGCTCAGCTATAGACCCTCTCATCTATGGACATTTGATCTTTGATAAGGCAGTCAAGCCAACTCACCTGGGACAGAGCAGTCTCTTCAATAAATGGTGCCTAGAGAACTGGATATCCATATGCAAAAGAATGAAAGAAGACCCATCTCTCACACCCTATACAAAAGTTAACTCAAAATGGATCAAAGATCTAAACATTAGGTCTAAGACCATAAAACAGTTAGAGGAAAATGTAGGGAGATATCTTATGGATCTTACAACTGGAGGCGGTTTTATGGACCTTAAACCTAAAGCAAGAGCACTGAAGAAGGAAATAAATAAATGGGAACTCCTCAAAATTAAACACTTTTGTGCATCAAAGAACTTCATCAAGAAAGTAGAAAGACAGCCTTCACAATGGGAGACAATATTTGGAAATGATATATCAGATAAAGGTCTAGTATCCAGAATTTATAAAGAGATTGTTCATCTCAACAACAAAAAGACAGCCAACCCAATTACAAAATGGGAAAAAGACTTGAACAGACACCTCTCAGAAGAGGAAATACGGATGGCCAAGAGGCACATGAAGAGATGCTCAATGTCCCTGGCCATTAGAGAAATGCAAATCAAAACCACAATGAGATATCATCTCACACCCACCAGAATGGCCATTATCAACAAAACAGAAAATGACAAGTGCTGGAGAGGATGCGGAGAAAGAGGCACACTTATCCACTGTTGGTGGGAATGTCAAATGGTGCAACCACTGTGGAAGGCAGTTTGGCGGTTCCTCAAAAAGCTGAATATAGAACTGCCATACGACCCAGCAATACCATTGCTAGGTATCTACTCAAAGGACTTAAGGGCAAAGACACAAACGGACATTTGCACACCAATGTTTATAGCAGCATTATTTACAATTGCAAAGAGATGGAAACAGCCAAAATCTCCATCAACAGAAGAGTGGCTAAACAAACTGTGGTATATACATACGATGGAATATTATGCAGCTTTAAGACAAGATAAACTTATGAACCATGTAATAACATGGATGGACCTAGAGAATATTATGCTGAGTGAATCCAGCCAAAAACTAAAGGACAAATACTGTATGGTCCCACTGATGTGAACGGACATTCGAGAATAAACTTGAAATATGTCATTGGTAACAGAGTTCAGCAGGAGTTAGAAACAGGGTAAGGCAATGGGTAATTGAAGCTGAAGGGATACAGACTGTGCAACAGGACTAGATACAAAAACTCAAAAATGGACAGCACAATAATACCTAATTGTAAAGTAATCATGTTAAAACACTGAATGAAGCTGCATCTGAGCTATAGGTTTTTGTTTTGTTTTGTTTTGATTTTACTATTATTACTTTTATTTTTTTCTCTATATTAACATTCTATATCTTTTTCGGTTATGTTGCTAGTTCTTCTAAACCAATGCAAATGTACTAAGAAATGATGATCATGCATCTATGTGATGATGTTAAGAATTAATGATTGCATTTGTAGAATGGTATGATCTCTAAATGTTGGGTTAATTTCTTTTTTTCCGTTAATTAAAAAAAAAAAAAAAAGAGAAGGGATAATTGGAGATGAAGGGATACAGACTGTACAACGGGACTGGATATAAAAACTCAGAAATGGACAGCACAATACTACCCAATTGTAATGCAATTATGTTAAAACACTGAATGAAGCTGCATGTGAGGTATAGGTTTTTTGTTTTTGTTTTTTTTGTTTTTTTTCTTTCTATTATTGTTTTAATTCTTATTCTGTTGTCTTTTTATTTCTTTTTCTAAATCGATGCAAATGTACTAAGAAATGATGAATATGCAACTATGTGATGTTATTAAGAATTACTGATTGTACATGTAGATTGGAATGATTTCTAATTGTTTTGTTAATTCTTTTTTTAATTAATAAAAAAAAAAAAAAAAAAAAAAAAAAAAATAATAGTTAAAGGTCTATTTGCATCAAGTATATGTGTTAGGTCATTCCCCTTCCAATAGCATCTCTAAAAAGAAAGTGAGTCACTCTCTTCTTTATTTTTTAAACAGTTTCTGTAGGCTTATCATGTGTATATGCATTTGCTTATATAATATTTGTTAAGTATATATTAGGTGCCAGATATCACACTAGGTGTGAGAGATTAATTCCCTGTTTTCATCCAGTATCAGGAATATGGGAAGTCTTAAAACAAATCAAGTGCTTAAGCACAATCATCTACTTGTGTGAATTCAATTGTGAATTGCCGACAATTTTTTAAAGTCTACTTATTCTTAGGTGAATCTCTTACTAGTTCTTGTTCCAGAAAATCAAGGATGGTACAATATGCCTCTGAAGTTTGAATTCATGTCTAAACCAGACTCTAAATATCACAAGGCATAGAGAAATGTGAACCTGGTCCAGAAAGCAGCTGCACGCCTGCATTTGTGTGAGGATGGCTCAGGGAGCCTGGTAGCTTCTAAAGTATAAATCCTCCACCCTCTTACTAAGGTTAAAGACACAAAGTAACAACTGAAATGCTCGATAGAAGGATCCCAAAATACCTGACCTTTAAAATGGAGCTGGGTTACAGAATGACATAGAACAATTGGCAAAGTTTGGGCTCTTGTCCTTACTGTCTGCTCATTTGGGAAACACTCTCACTGCCAGTCGGGGTGAGAAGGATGTTAGAGTTTTTCCAAGTGTGAATGAAGAGTGAATTCTTGTACGTCTAGAGGCATTTCTTGACTGGCCTATTCCCTCTTTCTCTCTTCTAATCCAGAGTTGGGTACTGTCCATGTGGACCTCTCATGGCCTCAGTCACACTGGTCTGGCCTGCAGTGCCCATTACCTGGAGTGTAAATGAGAGCTCAGTTCTCACAGTCTGTACAATGGGATGAGGCTCATCTCCGTGTAATTTCTTCCAGAATCAGTGTCAGCCCATCTGTTTCCCTGGCCCTCTGGAATTTTCTTGCTCAGTTTTCTTTAGATCTAACAGATTCCTTAAGACTGACAAGGAAGCGAGGCAGCATATATTGCAGGGACCTAGGGTATAGCAAGTGCTCTATAGGTACGTTTCCTTTTAGCTCTTCCCAGATTCTTTCACCTTAGATCTTCCCAAGGCTCTGGCTGAGGGAAGGTGTAGAAGCAAAGGCTAAGACTGTAAGCAAAGTGGAAAATTCTGTCCTAAATAACCTTGAGTTCATATTCTTGAGTAGGTATGCACTGAACATTTGGTCTGTGGTGGAAGTGAAGACGTAATAGCTCTCTGGCTATAAATGAGAACTGGCGAATGGGGAACTCCTTACTTCATGCAGCTTAGCAAAAGTTCGAGGAGAGAAAATGAGGTATCATAAATCTTTGGAAGAATTTCTGGTGAATTTCTAGAGCTCCAAAGGGAAATACTGATCTTTTGTAAGGGTTAGTGGGAAGAGTGGGGGAAAAAGCCACGAGCACATACACGTCTGTGATAATTTCCAAATCACAACATGCATTCTCCTTGCTACTTCCCAGGAATGATCTTGTTCTGGTAGTAAAAATGGCCTGTTAAAAACACATTTGACTGAACAAAGCAGGTAGAATCTGTTTGATTATTCTGGATCCAGATTCAAAAAGGGAGAAGAAAAAACACAGACCTGAGATTATGGAGCACTTGCTGCTATAAAGAACTAATCTTCCAAGCAAATATGTAGTGGTCATATTGATTAGTAAGAGAACAGTTAAGAGAGGAATATATTGCAAGAGGGTAATAAACAGGAGATAAAAATGAGTTTAGTAAATATTAAGAAAGGAAATTGAGACTCTCTAATCCTTGAGTAAAGGTTGCAGATAGGAAGGAATGCTAATTTTTCTCCTTGCTCCTTCTCCAAATCCAGGTGCAAACCATCAAGATTGCATTATGGGGAACCCCACGATGCCCTGGCCTGAGCAAGGTTTCCCTCTCCAAGTATTGAATGTGGGAGTCGGTTTATTAGCGAACAGTAATGGGTGCCTTGACCTTTGAAATAGAGCCCAGATCTTTGAAGTCTTTGAAGTGACAGAGGGAGGTGGTGTGGCTGTCACTGGCTCTGAGTGCCAAAGAAACTATGACTGGATTTCAAGACAGACTAACACCATGGATTGGCTACCCAGGACTAAACTGAGTCAAGATGGAAAGTGATGACCGTCAGTTGGACAAGATCCCTGCCTATTCCTATATGCTCTAGTTCTTTGAAACCTACCTCTGTAAATAAGTCAGCCTTTCAACAAGTATTTATTGAGCCCCTGTTATATGTAAGGAATTAATGTATTCATAAGGAAATTTAGCAGAGAATAAAAGAGATCCTCATAAAATAGTAGGTTAAATCATGTACAATTGCAAATATTTGACCTTTTTTGATTAGGAAATAGCAACTTCATATGATTTAACCTAATACATTAAAGTGGAGATAGAAAAAAAGAAAGAAAACCATACATACAGCAAGTTTGCTGATGATAAATACTTGGAGAAAGCTACACAGGTTAAAGGGGGTGATACAGTGGGAGGAGGGGTTCTAATTTGTATACAATGGTCAGGGATGCCTCACTGATAAAATGAGATTTTGGTGAGGACCTGAAGGAGGTAAAAGATTCAGCCAGAAATAAAGAGGGAGGAGAATAGCCATGAGGGAAGGTGGATTAGTCATGAAGGAAGGAGGTAGGGAATTAGCCATGAAGGAAAGTGGTAAGGGATTAGCTATGAGGGAAGGTGGTAAAGGGTGTAGCCCTGAAAGAAGGAGGTAGCGGATTTAGTCATGAGGTGAGGAAGTCAGGAATTTGGCCATGAAGTGAGAAGGTTTGGGGTTTAGGCAGAGATAAAAAGGTAAGGGAGAACCTATGAAGTGATGAGGTGAAGGATTTCACATTCTAGGCAGGGGGATAGAAAGTGCAAATTCCCCGAGGTGATAACATGCTCACTGTTTCTAGAGGAACAACAAGGAGGCTAGTGTAGATGAAGCAAAATGAGTTGGGTAGAAGTGGTTGGATTTAGGATGTCAGCAGAAAGCCGGATCACAAGGTCCTGTAGGCAAAGGTGAGGACTTGTCCTCTTGCTCTGAGTGCAATAGGAATTTATGGCATGGCTTTCAGCAGAAGAGGTACTTGATCAATGTAGAGTTTGATGGAATCACTCTGGCTCCTGAGTTGAGAATAGACTGCAGAGAGAAGGCTATTGGATTGAAGCAGGGAGAGCCATTATGAGGTTATAAAAACAATTAAGACAACAGCTATAGGCTGTATGGACCACTGTGATGGCAGTGGAGGGGATTAATGTACTTTGAAAGTAGGGCCAAAAGAATTTGCTGAGATTTTATTATAGAAGGTACTAGAGAAAAAGAGGAGGCAAGAATGATTCTAACACTGATAAGTAACTTTGCTGTTATCAGCTAAACACATAACTATTATTTAATTAATTCTTATGCTTTTTAAAATGAAGGCATAATTGGCTAGACTTTGTGCAATTGTTTTTCTAAAAGCAAGTGTCTGTTGAACTTACCCTGTGTTTACAGAAATCCCTATTCATTTACGAAAAGAGTAAACCTACCACCAACAAAACATCAAAAGGCATAAGAGTCAAACAAATCTAGGCTTTGACCTGCCATTTAGCAGCAACATGAGGTACCTGTTCTGTAAGCCTGAGCTTCTGGAGCTTGATGAAACAAAGAAAATCTACTTTGAGTGATGAATGATTAAATGAGATCATGCCTGTAAAGTATTTAGCAATAAATATTTAGGTAAATTTCAGTGATATTCAAATGTGAAAGCATGCTATCATGAGTGTTTGGCAGGCCTCTGCAGCACTTTCATGTCATATATTATCTTATTTTAATTTCTGGAGCTTTTTTTCCTGAGCACCATTTTATGGTGGTTTGACTTTTTAAGTTGGCAAAAATAATGGACAACCTGGTCTAAACATTTCACTGAAAATTTGTGACAATTACGAAGCCAACGAAAGTAATGAAGTGAAAACTTTGCTAGGTACAGCCTGGTCCCTTGCCTTCGTGAGGTGCCATATTGTCCCCCACTTCCTGGCCACTCCTGGCTTGAGGCAGCCCCCTCTACTGCCCTGACCCGCACTTTGATGCTCAATATCCAGGTACCCTTGGGTTAGGAGCTCCAACCTCCTGTATTTCCAAATCATTAAAAGTAGATATTTGCCTTGATTTCGATTACCACATTCCTGTAGCTGCAACCTAAATATTATCTTCCAATCCTGTCTAAGAATTGGGACCCTTCCTTGTTCTTGTTGCAGCCTCTGCCAGAGCCTGGAGCTCAGTTCTTGAACACCTACCTACGGACAGGGCCCTATAATAGGGTAACCACAGGCTTTAGTGCACCAATTGAAACCTCACTTGGAGTGCGAAATGGCAAACTATTCATAATTGTGCAGGGACAACCCTATCCATGACTAATAACCACTGAGCTCAATTTGTATACAACAATCTAATTTTTGGCTTTGTTCCAGATTCCCAATCCATTGTCACATTCTTTCATTCCAAAAATTGTCTTGATTTGGACAAGTTGAATGCTACCTTTATCAGAAACTGAATTTTTATATAGCAATGGGTCTGTTTCTAAATGATACTCTACTCTATTTATATAATTAGCTTATTTTAGCATCAAAAAGTTATGATTACTGTGCCTTTATGATACGTTGGGATATACAGTAGTTTTAGTCCTTTTTTCTCCCTGCTGAAAATTTCTTGGCTATTCATCAGCACGTGTCCTTCCAGATGAACTTCAGAAACAACTGCTTCAATTTATGTTTTAAAAATCCTCTTAGGATTTCTGTGGGAAGTTTTCTGTATTTGTGGAGGAATTTGAGGATGATTTACATTTTACTAAATCAAGTGTTCTCTATTTCCTGCCTTTCTGTCTGTGCTTCTGAGTATTACTGCTTACCCTAGAATTGCAATTCTCCTGCTCTATTCTCCTTTGAGTACACCCACGGGTTGGATTTGTTACCTCTCTGCAGTAGTTATTATTCTCACCACATGCTGGATCCCATACCTCCTATAAAATGGACATTTCTTTAGTGTCTGCAGCAGGGCCAGGCTCCTATGCCTATCCCACCCTAACAGGGAGTTCCTGGTCTTTCCCGTCCACTCTGTCTTAATGCAAGAACTGGTCATGCAGGGACAAATCATAAGGTATGGTTGAATATACTTTCATTAGGCAGTGCATTTTAATGACTCTGAAAGTACATTTATATCATGCATACCTTAATGGGACAATAATGGCCAAAAAAAAAAAAAAATCAAAGAGTTCTAAAGAATTAAAGATAAATCAGAGACCATATACACCAAGGGTGAAAAGTTAAATTGAAAATATCAGTTAAGAAAGGCACGTTTGGAAAATGGAAGGTGCCTTTGCACTGCAATGGCAGGCCAACTTCTGACATTATCCTGTGGGTCTGTTTAATGTCTGCAGATTTTGTGAATGTAATTGTTTCTTCCCCAGGGGGGGATTGGTGGTATTTGCTGGATTTGTTTTACTTTGAACATTAGACAGTCCCCCTGGGTAAATTTGGAAATTTTTGTCACTTTTCTGCTTGATGTTAGTACATCATTGGACCTCCGTCCCTTTCTGGCTTCCCTCGTGCAAAAGTAGGAGAACGATGTGAAAATAACAAATTAATTTTTAAATTTGTTCTATGAGATAGAGATGGGCTCTCTTATTATTCTTATTGTTTATGTGAGGGGGAATTAAGGCACAGTTCCGTGGAATATGTGAGGAGAAAATGTAGATCTGCTGCTTTAGAAGTAAATGCTTATTGCCTCTCCCTTGCAAAGGCAGAGAGGTCCTTTAGAGAAGCAAAGTGGCAAAGCAGGACTTTGACCTGAGAGCAGTGCTTCTTGATCTTTTAAAATCCATGCCATCCACAGTGCTTTTCATTCTATTTCCTGACTAGTCCTTCCAGCTAAGAAAATTTTGTCATTTTGCTTATTATAACATACGTTATGAAAAATTAAAAAAAATACCGAACACACATTTCTCAAGCCCCTTATGTATTTCCTTTCCTCGATTTAGATCCCTGTTTAGAGTGCAGCATGCAGACTTCAAATTGCTCTGCAGATTTTGTGGACTTTGGAATTCTCGGGGGTGCTTTGGTTCTTAAGGTGGAAATTACATAGGCAGGTTAGGGGGCTGAGCTGTGTGTGATCATCTCCAGCCTGTGGAGTCAGTGGGGAAGGTGAGGAAGTAGTGCCAGGCAGAAACTCATTAACCAAGGCTGTACAGGGGTTTGGGGGAAACAGCTTGGAAGAGTCACTGGTGCCAGAGTGGGAAGCAGATAGCCCAGGCAGTTTCCTAAAGGTCAAGGTTTGAGGTCTAGATCAGACCAGGTGCTTAATAGATCACCCTTGGATGAATTTTTGTATGAATAATGGAGACTGTACCCATATTAAATCCATATCTGCATGCAGTGGGTAATGGGGGAAGATATCATCCCCAGGGAAAAATGACGTGGCAAGAGGCAGATTGGGGATGAGCCGAATGTGGACACTGCAGCCCTTGGTTATGAAAATGACCAGATCAAAGGAGAGAGTATCTCCACAGAAGTCCTTTCTGATGGCTTGGCCCAATGTGGGATGTGGCTGTGGCTAAGAGGCACCCCGTCTCAGGGCTCAGGGTCACAGGGAGGTGTACAGCACTCAGGGATTGGGGTGTAGGTGTCACATTCGTCTCCAGTGAAACTTCACAGATGAGGAAAGAGAGGGGTGGTGCAAGGGGAGCAGCGTCACAGCTGTGGTGGAGGACCCTAAATGTGAAATCAAGGTCCAATCCCCAGTCCCATTCATCCCCATGGCAGAAATACATCTAAAGCTAAATAACAATAAAATATGAAAATAAAACCACAATTCAACATAACAGTCCAGTTGCCACAAGGCAGAGTTAGATTAATTTCCAAATCATGTGTATAGAAAGTGTTTGTTAGAGAAATCGAGAAGAGTGAGATGTGTCTTCTTTCTAGAGAGGTGAGGGGGGACTTTATATGGAAGGTTATGTAAAGAGATGAATATTTATACTTCAATAAGATTTGGGCAGGAAGAGAGGAATAGGGAGGTAGAAAGTTAGATGTGGAGAGGTGGAAGTGCATTAGTGCCTGGTAAGGACAGTGTGTTGGAAAAAAAGGTCTTAGATCAAGTAAGAAGGAAAGGAAAAGGAACAGAGGAAGGTACACAATAGAATAGAATCTTAAGAGGAGGAAAGATATGGTACTTCATGTCTTACAATCACTATCTTCTCAGGAGAAGTAGGAGAAAATGTACTTAACTAAAAGTGAGATGGAGGGTTTGACCAACAGGGCAAAAATCTGGAGTAGTCATTTTTGAGGCATTCCCGGTACTAGGGAACAGATAAGTGATGAATAAAGCATTACCTTGTACAAAAACAGAAAGGATGCAGTTTCAGCCTTGTCCCTCCAAACACACACACACACACACAGAAGCACACACACAGACGTGCACAAGCACGGATTCTAGCGGAGCTGATTTAGAAACCCGACTTGGGCATTTGCTGAGAGGAAGTGGGTGGGGGCTGTGGGAGGAGAACTGATGACAGGTTGTATAGGAGGCAAGCTAAAGTATGTTTACTAAAGTAAATGCCCTTTCTTATCTCTGCTCATGCTCTTTTCAGAAAAATAAAGAAAAGATAGAATGTTTAAAGTCAACAAGAAATGGGAGAAGGCTCTATTTTATAAAACAGAAATGCAGTAGGCTGTGACCAGTCTCTTGTCCACTCACTCCTTCCTTAAATGAGGGTGGATTACAGCTTGGCATCGACAGACATCTTTTTCTAGTCTATAGTCAATAGCACACATGTAGAGTGTGGAAGCCCTGACAGTATTCCTCAGGAAAGAAAGCGTAAACTCTGGGAGGCTGTGCTCAGTCGAACATGCTGGAGGTGAAATACTATCTGGAACCGACTTCACAAGAGGGCACAACCTGCATTACCTGATTAGCAAAGTGTAATTTGTGAGCTGAAGGGTACAATTTAGGTTAAATGTATTCACACTGCAATTTAGTCAGGGATTCCACACTACATTATTCATTCCAGATATGAAACAAGGGCGATAAATATGCTATTTTGTTTTCTCACTGTCCTAAATTTAGTGTATTGTTCTCATTGATTGGTTTCCTTAAGGTCACATGAAGTATTGCAGATTACTTTTACTGGCTCAGTTATCTGAATGAGTTAAATAAGCACCCTTTGCATCTACTTCCATTCTGTATTACGGTTAAGACAATGCCCTGGATCAGGACAGATCATTTATTCTGTGTTTTGGTGAAGTTTAGTTCAGTATATGCATGACACTTGATTGATACGGAAATAAGCATTCCCTGATTGCACTTTTTCGCAACCATTTTTAAATGGTCTACGTTAGTTTTTTGGGCTATTTTTTTTTTGTATGCTGTGTGGCGGGGTCACATTT
The DNA here is from genome assembly GCF_023851605.1 of Tamandua tetradactyla. NCBI lineage: Eukaryota > Metazoa > Chordata > Mammalia > Pilosa > Myrmecophagidae > Tamandua > Tamandua tetradactyla. Next base: position 76,539,294 of record NC_135331.1, on the reverse strand, counting down.
CATTCTTTTTTTCATGTGAGCATCCTGTTATTGCAGCACTGTTTAATTTTTGTTTGTTTTTTGGGACGTGCATGAGCTGAGAATCGAACTCGGGTCTCCCACATGGCAGGCGAAAATTCTACCACTGAACTACCCTCACACCTGCTGCATTAGGTCTTAATACACGAAGAAATTACTTGTTCTGATTTTCATTCCATGACCCAAGGAGGTAGAATGTTTTAATGGCAACGTCTTAGTAATGCCTGACTTTTCGACGGCAATTCATGAAAAATTATAGTTCAGTGGGTCAGCATGCTCTTTAATATAAGGATTTATTCACACAAAGATCAAAACAGTGTCAGCATGCTCTTTAATAAAAGGATTTATTCACACAGAGATCAAAACACAAAAAAATTGTGTTTAACAAATGGAATTTAGATTTTGTATTTGATGGACAAAATGGTAAACGGCTTGATTGAAAGAGCACTCTCCAACCTTAATTACTTAGTTTTCTTGAATCTTGGTTTCATTGTCTATAAAATAATCATAATTATGACTAGCATTTTGTAATGGTTTCCTAGTTTAAAATCAGTTTAATATACACTACTCCATCTAATAATGACAACAACCTTATTAGTGTAAATTAGCTATTGTGATCCCCCACGTTTCGGATAACAAAATTGAGCCTCTGAGGTTTTCCACATTATGCCACTAATAAATGGCAGGAGTATAATATGACCCATAGTTTACTACTTCCACCACTACTTGCTTTAGCACACCAAGTTGGTGTTTTTGGCTTGATTCCCTTACAAGAAATTGCTGAGGCTCAAAATATATTTTATACCCTTCTTCATCTTAGTTACTGACTTTCATAGTCATACCCTAACTTTTTTTTAAACTTTATTTGTTATTTTTTATTTACAAACACTCTATACACACCAAGCAAAAACTTCCCGTTACCCCATTCCCCATGCCCTGGTAACCTCTAATCTACTTACTGTCTCTGCAGGTTTCCTATTTTTAGATATTTCATGTAAGTGTCATCATATAATATTTATCTTTATTTATTTTACTCAGCAGAATGTTTACAAGTTCATCCATCTTGCAACCTGTCATAGAACTTCATTCCTTCTATAGCCAAATAATACTCCATCATGTGTATGTACCACGTTTTGTTTATCCACTCATTTGTAGTCAGACATTTGGGTCATTTCCACCTTTTGTCTATTGTTAATAATGCTGCTGCGAACATTGATGTGAAAATCTCTGAGACCCTGTCTTCCATTTCTTTGGGTATATACCTAGAAGTAGAATTGCTGGTTCCTGTGTTAATTCTATATATAACTTCTTGAGGACCCACCAAATTGCTTTCTACAGTGGCTACACTATTTACTCTTCCATGCACTCCAAATTTTATCATTATCAGTAATTGCATCATTTCAGAAATCCTGATTTCAAGTATCTTTTACTTTGGTCAACAGCAGTATCTCAGAGCTACCTAGTATTCTCTCTGCAACAGGTTTTTGATCCTCCAGCCCAGTGATACTGCCTCTTTTTTCATAATCCATCAACCCCTCCCTCTTCTCTTCATATCCCCCCTTAGCTAAATTGATTTCATGGTCTTTTATTACAACCCCTCTTGTGGACATCCCCTAACTCTTTTGCCTCACTTTCCCTTCTTATTACTTATCTGACTAAACCAAAACCTTGTATGAATGCAGCTACCCATCTTTTCTGTTCCTGCAAAGTAGCAACCAAACATTACTGAAGAAAAATTTAAAAACCTAGACATATTGGTTTCACATTAAATAACGACTGCATACCTCAAATAGCACTCAACCACCAACTATAGTTCCCTAGTGAGATCAATTTCTCACTCTGAAACAATTTATATCTTCACCTCTCTCATCAAACCTCCCACAGTTCCCACTTCTCTAACTGAAGGTGTTGCCTTTTCTATGACAGAGCTATACATCTGCCCATATGTGTTCCCAACTTCCCTGTTTTCCCTCATGGAACTCATATCTTTTCTCTCATCCAAGATCTTTCCCTTTCCTCTCATCAGGATCCTGTTCTCTCCCACCTTCTCAAACATTTCTCTTCTACAGCCTTGCCTGCATCATAAATCTCTTCCTTTTTACTTGATCACTCCAATAGCAGGATTCTAGAATCTTCCATGTTAAGTATTAAACCAAGAAATTTTACCTTGATGCTGCCTCTCCCATCAGTTACTTATTTCTCTGCTAACCTTCTCAGGGAAATGTCTCAAATAGGTTGGCTATTTCTGCTGTCTTCTCATCCTCATCTTTCATTCACTGTTCGTACTCTCCCATTGGATGTTAATCCCCATCTCTCACTGAAGCCTCTTTTCAAGGTCAATGGTGATTTCTAAGGACTCATAGACAAGGGACAGGACTTATCTCAATTTAACTGTTACCAGCATTCAACATTGTTGACTACTTAGGTCCTGAGCAATTCTCGCCTCTTAGATTCCATAGCATCACATTTTCTTGTGTTTTCTTCCACCTCCTTGGTTGTTCCTCAGTCTCCTTAGGTGGCTCCTCAACCTCTACCTGCTCTCTAACTGTTGAAGTGACCTAGGGTTTAACCCAGGAATATCTTCTCTTCATTTTCTATGCTTTCTAGATTACTTTATCCAGTTCCATGGTTTTAAATACCTCTACAGCTAAGTGACTCCCAAATTTATGCTCCGGACTTATAACCTGTATTCCAAACTCAAGCATACGCCTTCTGACACCATTTAGATGTCTTCAAGGCATATGAAATTTGACATGTACAAATCAAATGCCGAATTCCTTCCCTAACATGTATTTCCTCTCAGTTTTTTCTAACTCAGGAAGTAATAATGTAGTGTACCTGATTTCTCAAACCTGAACTTTAAGAATAACCTGATTTCTATCTTTACTTCACCATGCTTCCCCACATCAAAATATCTCTCCTTGCTCTGTCATTTCTACCTCCAGTATATCTTTCTAATCAGTTCACTTCTTTTTGTCTCTACGACACAACCCTGTTTTAAGCTATCAACATTCTCTCATCTGGAAATCAGTAATAGCCTCATTATCGGGGTCTCTACTTCTTCCAGTGCCCCTTATAATCTATATCCAACAGTTCTTGGAGATATTTAAAAAGCAAAATTAGACTGGGCCATTTCTTGCTTTAAGTCTATTAATAGATTTCCATTGCTCTTGAAATCTGGACTCCTTATGGGCCCTGTGTGGTCTCTCTAACCTCTTCGTGTCATACTCTTCCTCCTCTCACTGTGATCCAGCCACACTGTACATGCTGAGTCTCCTCTATAGATATTCTCTCTTCCAGGAACATACTTCTTCCAAATCTTAGTTTGACTGAATCCCTCTCATCTTTGTGTGTTCAGCTCAACATCATGTCCCCAGAGAGGTCTTTATGACCATTCCTTCTAAGAGCCCCACATGCTTTTCCTCTTGTCTCCAATTTTTACCATTAAAAATTTTAAATTTATAATCCTTCTCACAATCTGAAATTACATTTTTTTAATCTTTTTCCTGACTTTAATGAGACTGTAACAAAAGTTTTACAATTGGATGTGATATTTATAGAGGCATTTGTTAGTCATCTTTATCAAGTTAAGGAAGTTTCCTTCTAATCTTAGTTTGCTAATAGTCTTTATAATGAAGGAATTTTGGACTCTACCAAATGATTTTTCTGTGTGTATATTAAGATGATTATAAAACTTTTCTCTTTTAATTTGTTACTGAGTTATATTACATTAATAAATTTTCTGATGTTGGACTGCCTTTCATTTTTTAGATAAACCCCACCAGAAGATTTTTCAAAATAACCTACACACACATGCACACACACAGTGATAACTTCTCTGGTAGGATTTCACCTAGGAATATTTCATCTGTGTTTCTAACAGATTCTAATATTTCATCTGCATATATTTATATTGTCTTGCCTTGTATTTGCTCATGTTTGGTATCAAGTTTATACTAGCATCAAAAGCTGGGTAGCTTTCCTTCTTTTTCTACACTCCAAAACAATATGTATAATACAACAGTTAGCTTTTCCTAGTAAAAAATTCCTCAAAAACTATCTAGGCCTGATGTTTTTGGGTGAAAGATTTTGAATAATGATTCAGTTCCTTCCTGGGTTATCACTTGACTTGGACTTTCTAATTAATTTGAAATTAAGTTTTACATTTGCTTATTTGTTTATAGTGTTTTCCCTCAACCAGAGGGCCAACTTCTTGACATTAGAGACTTTGTCTATATTGCTTATAGCTTTTCTCCAGTGCCTGGCACAGTTTTCATCACTTAATGAAAACTTAATAAGAATTGCTATTGAATGATTTCATAAACATAAGGGATATGCTGGTGTAACACATTCTACTCTTCATATGTGGGATACATTGCTTTAGTAGGTCAGTGACATGGGATGATTTGTATTGAGTAACAAAGAAAAATGCAAACCATATTAGTTGTATATTTTCCATGCAAAGCTCTCTTTCCCACATGAAAATTTATCCTTTGTTTTGCAGAATCAGAACTAGAACTAGAAGGATGTGGGTAGAATGCAAGGAAATGCTGACTCAGGTAAATAACATCTATAAAGGAAGATTTTGGGTAGTATGGCACAGCATAAGATGGATATATTTTTATATCGTCTGTGTTTTGCTTTTTAAAAATTAAATTGGACCTCTATGCTTATTCTAGATGATTGCCTTTGCAGAATGCTCCGTAATACTTTTGCTCTGACAACAGGAGGAATGAGTTTAAAACTCTGACATAGAGGCAAGGAAAGGGAATCAGGGAGTATTGTTCACCATGATTTTGTTTCTGGTTCCCTTGTTCAAGCTTGGATGTTTTCTTTATAATAAGCTAAAGTTCATTTCAACTTAATTCAGACTCAGAGAAACTGCCTACATCTCAAGTTAAGTATTTTAGTCATTAAAGGTATGCTACTTTGAAGTCCTCATGCTTTCCCATTTTCATTGCATTCTAGGGATTAAAGAAATCATCCCAATTCTTAATCCCAAACCCCCAAAGCCCCAAAGTTCAGCTGGTGCCCATCCTTAGTAAATCAAGTTATATGACATTTTGATCTTAAAATGGTATAAGCAGTAAAAGAATGAAGCCTAAATATATTTTGCACAATCACTCTTTTCTTTAAGTGCCTAAAATCTATTTTTTTTTAAGTCCCTGCTTGGTACTTGCCTCTAAGGAACGTCTGAGTTGTAAACACTTTTATTAGAAGCTGTATTTATTATTCAAATCTAGTGTTTGGGCCCATTTCAAAGTGTCACCTCACCATACCCATTCTTGCTTAGCTCCTGCACATTTTTCTGCTAGTTTCTTTGTTTCTCTCTTTTCCTTAAATTTATTTCCTTCTTATAGAATAATGTTTAGCAAATACTGGTAAGTATAAAGAAAATAAAAACAAAGAAAGAAGTGAAGAAAGAAAAATTATCACCCATAATCAGCAGCATTTAAAATGTTGATGTGCATACCATATATTTTATAAAGTTGGGTTTCCATTGCTTATTCTAGATGGTGCCTAAGTAGAGTACCCAAGAGCATGAACTGCTGCTCTGGCACCACAGGAGTGATCTTAAAACTCTGATGTAGGGTGGTGCATCAGTGGCTCAGGAGCAGAATTCTCGCCTGCTGTGCCAGAGACCCGAGTTCAATTCCTGGAGCCTGCCCATGCCAAAAAACCCAAACAACCAAAAAATTCCTTTGTATTATATCTACTTTAATATATACATGGAAAATATATACTATATATGCTTTAATGTATTTTTTATTAAAATGGGATCATGCTGTTCACAATTTAAATTTGCTTTCATCTTTACGGTAGCATTTTATCATAATGCTTTTCAGTAATTAAATTGATTTCTACAGTAAAATTTTAATGACTGCATAATATTTATTCCATTTTATGAATTCACTCAGTTTTTAGCTTAAAAGTTTGCAATAATGTATATCCTCCTTAACAGAGTGGCTGAACCCTGACCCCGACTAAGTATTGTTTTGACAACAGATTTTTAATGTTTTTCCTCGTTTGACTGTTGTCTTTCTCAGTCTCTCTCTGGCATAATTTCCTTCCGTATTCCTGCCTTGGGTGACCTGAATATGATGCTTTAGGAATGAGAATGATATTTGGGGAGCTCCTTTGGCCTTGACAAAGATGTTGGGTGGAACTCAGAAGATTGTGTTATAGATGGCACAGCCTTAACCCAAAGAGAAATTTGTTGATCTCAGGATTAAAAACAAGTGGGAAAATACTAGTCTAGAGAGTGTCTTATATGTTAGAGACTATCGAGAATTTGCTATCTGAATAAAGCCATTTCTGGCCCCCAAATTAATTAACTTTTGCCTTAGCAAAACCAAAAGTATCACAGCAATATCACTGACATTTTATTTCATCTGCTTGATCCAAAAAGGTGGCAATGATCCTACTGGAGTTAAAGGTTCCTTTGTTTCTTAAAATGATCCAAAAACAAAACAAAAATGACAAAATATTTCTAAGATATGCGTATGCATTTTCCACTCCACATTTAGCTTCAAACAAAAATTTAATCAGATAACAGCTTTTAGAGAGTCCACACCTGAAAGGATTATGGTGCCTCCCACCTCTAATATGTAATTGAAATAAAAATAATGCTAAACTGTAAAATCAGCATGAGGGCATTTACAATATAATATGATTTTTCTGTTAATGACTCTTTGAAGCTTTTTAAATTTTGAAATTTTAGGTTCTTTTGTGGAGCATTTATCAGGAGTCAAGTGTACAGGTGTGTCTCCTGTCGCTGCTGCCCCAGGTGGAGGAAGTGGACATGGTCTGCTGTGGCTTTGTGCTCTCTGAGCTGTCGATCATGCTTCCCTCTACCTGCTGCTGGCGTTCACATCTCCGGGATGCAGGGGACTTGGGGGAGCCTAATGTGTGACAGGCTGAATGGGGATACGGTCCATCTGCTCTACGCTGAGCTTTCATTTCATTGCCAGTGATTGCTGCAAAGCAGACACCCAAACATGGGGATGCAATGGCCATTTACTCAAAGGCTGTGGGGGAGGAATTTCAGTCTTTCTGTTATTAGCCCATAACCTAGAACCAAGGCCAAATATGCTAAACAGGCTGTCACTGCAGCTGCAGGCTCTTTGTGGGTCCTGCCAGTTGGGCCTGGCCTGGAAGCTGGGTGCACTCAGTTCTAGCCCAACGATGTTCCTATGAAGTGTTATGACCTTGGGCAAGTTCACCTGATGCTTTAACACAGCAATGGTAGAGGGGACTCTATCTCACATTGTGGGACACATGACCCAGCATCAAATCTCACTTATGTATCTGAGCACCACACAAATGCTGCCTCTTCTATGGGCATCAAAAATCACCTCTGATTCCCTCAACTGAAGGTTATCTTTTTTTTCTGAATATAGCACAACTTTTGGCATATTGTAACTTTTCATTCACGTTTTAACATGATTACTTTACAATTAGGTATTATTGTGCTGTCCATTTTTGAGTTTTTGTATCTAGTCCTGTTGCACAGTCTGTATCCCTTCAGCTCCAATTACCCATTATCTTACCCTGTTTCTACCTCCTGCTGGACTCTGTTACCAATGACATATTCCAAGTTTATTCCCGTTCATATCAGTGGGACCATACAGTATTTGTCCTTTAGTTTTTGGCTAGACTCACTCAGCATAATGTTCTCTAGGTCTATACATACGATGGAATATTATGCAGCTTTAAGACAGGATGAACTTATGAAGCATGTAATAACATGGATGGACCTAGGGAATTACTTTTAATCTCTTTAGGATTGCCAGGGTGAAAAGTTCACTCTCATTACCTTCTGAGGTTCTCCTGAGCGGGAGAGCCGTGCACTCTACCACCTGATGTGTGATGTGGAATGAGGATTATGGCTGGAAAGCCTAACCCACAGGTCTAGTGTGGGTGTGGAAGTCTGAATGGACCATTCTGGGCACTGCATGTCCAGTCACCTCAGTGACCTCCCCAAACAAAACCAGATTAGAGGAAAGTAAGAGGAGATAAAGTTAGGTAGGAGATGCCTTCATGTACCAGGCCCTAGAGTAAGGGGCTGTTGGACTCCCATGGACTGGGTGACTGGCCATTACATTGCCCCCAGCCATAGAGAGTGTTTAGAAGTCAAGTTGATATCTCTTCTAGATGGCTTCCAGAGACTAAAATCCTAACAGGGGATTACATTATTACCCTTACATTCTTTTTTGGGGGAAAAACAATGTCAAAATTCTCCCTCCTTTTCCTTTCCCTCCCGAGGTCTCCATCATGTCCTCCATGTCCTGTTTTTCAAACCATTCCCCCTCCCCCCACCAACGTCATTGATTCATAAGACTGTGTTATATTAGTGGCAAAGTGAGTGGACTATTCTAACTCCCATTTGACCTCTTTTCCAAGTGGCAACTTTAGCAAAGAGTAAGAGATCCCAACTCAAAGGTCTGAAAGTAATTAATGGATGTATCTCTCACTCATATTTAGTGTAGGCTGTCTCTTCCTCTTTTCCTTTTATAAGAATATGTCTAACATGCTCTTTTGGTCTCTCCCCCATCCCTACACCCAACAGTGCCAGACTACATTCATTGATATGCAGATATGTATTTGTTGATTGACTGACACTGAACAGTTTAAATGCTCACATTTGTTTGGGCATTACTTGAAGCACATGTCCTGGGACTATCCAAGGTCCATTGGCTGCCACAAACAAACAGTCAGAGGAAGCTCTGCCATAATTCTACTGTAATTTTCTTGCCCAAGCCCTTGGGAGTGAACCCTGTCTGCAATCTTACATAGTTACTTTAAGTGGCATCACTAAATTAAAAGCAGAAGAAAACTCTGAAATGGTAAATCAAATCAGCTTTTCCAAAGGTTAAAATGATTTCTTAGACACCTCTGCCCTGACACATCAATATTCCAATTTGTTAAATTTGGCTGTCACAATTTTACCCTAATTTACCCCTTGCAAACACTTCAAATGTTGCCTTTAATTAATTCTCTATACTCAGAATTTTGAGCAATGCCAAATTAATTACCCAGGTTTATTGCTTTAAGTATTTCTTAGTTGCAAATTATGAAAATTCTTGGTGAGTGCCAGCGTCAGATCTTCAAAGGCTCCAGCCTCTCCTCCCTCCACAGGACTGTTCTGAGGAGTGAGAGGGGGTGAGCCGAATACGAAATGAGCAGATGGCACAGAACAGTATCTAGACGAAATTTTCACTCTCAACTAACAGATAGGTGTCTATAAACATCCTCGCATATTTTATAGAAAAGCAGGGAAGGATAAAAGCAAACTTGTAACCAATTTTTGAGTAGTTGGACTTGAATTGTTATTCTATAACTCTTCTTACCACTCTTGGGGCTTATAGCTGTGATACAACCTGAGATCGGACAGGATTGTTATTAAGAGTGCCAAATTGTCTTGTTGTAGTGACCACTTTTTTAATAGAGCTTTTCCATAAGAGACAAGGAAAAGCCCTTTATTTTCTGTTATTCTGAAGGCATTCTCATATAATGCATCCATTTTTCATGAGTGTGTGATAAGGATGGATGTTCCCCTTTTTGCAGATGAAGGAATGAAGGCTCAGAAAGACAGTAAGTTCATGTCAGAGGAAGGATTAGAACCCAAGTGTTTCGGACTCTTGGGGATCCTCTTTCCCTTAGTCCATGCTGTCTCTATGGGTAATTTGATAAACAGGGTTCAACTACTAGGGAAGTCATTAATAAAACTCTTACTGCTACCCATGAGATCTTCAGGAAGTTTGCTTGTTAAACTGAGATCTCCTTGGTTTGTTGTAAGCATTATTACTTGTCAGTAAAAGATAAGTTGCTTGAGTTTCTTAAGTATAAGCACATGTTTCGCTTTCCCTAGCAGAGTACAAGTCTCAGTCAATATTTCAACATAATGGACATGGTGTTACCAAGGCCACAGGATGTCTCTAAGGAATAGTTTTAGGATAACTTCAAGTGTGGCACTCTATTCTCAATTTTTTTATAGCTGCCTTCTATTTGTCAACACGAATCCCAACCGGCTAAAAGCATAAAACTCAGAATATTTCCTGCCGGCCCAGGAGTAAGGAAGTAGACTGAGATTAGTCTCTTAATGGAAAATCACTTAGTAAATACAAAATCTCTACTGAGGAGTGAGAAAAAGCATTGCATCACACACTGCTCAATTCCCTACTCTAACTCAGAAGCCATCCATTTCCTTTTTCTAAACGTTGAATTTTTTACAAATTATTCTGAAAGTCTTAGTAAGACCCCATGATTCCCACTGGAAATGACAGTTGACAATTTTTGAGCTGGCAAGAACTGAGTTGACAGAACTCTGAAAAGTTTCTCTTTCCTTGGCATCAAACAGGACATTTTGATATACAATTTAAGAGGACAAAAGAACAAATATTTACAAGAGACAAATTATTACATTAAGGTGAACAAAATGCTTTTAGAGCAAACTACATTCCAGGGTATTGTAAATAGCTGGAATGTTCCTCAATTCTTTTTAATTTTTTTTTTTTTACTTGCTGCTGCTGTAATATAATTTTGGTTCTAGTCACTTTTGAGTAAAGCGATGGCTCCAAGCTAGGTAGAATTTAGCTTCCATGTATACATAGAGAAATATCTCAGAAGGAATATAAGGCTCACATATCTTGAAGTAAAAAATTCCAGATTGGAGTTCTACCTTTGGCAACGAGTAACAAAATGAGCTTGGGTTAGTCCCCAGACTTAAAACCCTTAAAACTCTGTAGATTGGGTGCTGTGGTTGTTAGGTTCAGCTGTCAACTTGGCCAGGTGATGGTGCCTAGTTCTGTTGCTGTGGATTTGACTCATTAGCTTGTGAAACTCATCTATGGCTGATTACATTTGCAATCTCTATGTGGAGTGCCTTCCTCAATGAGTGATGTTTAATTTAATTCATGGGAAGCTTAAAAGAGAGAGCTCAATGCAGTATAGTCCAAGCAGCTCAAGCATACTTCATCTCAGCACTTGCAGTTTAGCCCAACCTTTGGAGATGCAGAAAGCAATCACCCTGGGGAAAGCTGTTGGAACCCAGAAGCCTGGCAGGAAGTCCAGCAGAGGTCACCCTGTGCCTTCTTATGTAAGAGAGAACCTCAGATGAAAGTTAGCTGCCTTTCCTCTGAAGACTATATGTTTTTAACTATATAAATCCCCTTTTATTGAAACCCAATCCACCTCTGGTGTGTTGCATTCTGGCAGCTTTGGCAGACTAGGACAGGTACATTAGAACTGTCAATCACATTGCCTGCCATGTCCACAGTCCCTTCCATCTGATCCTGTTTTAAACCAAGTAACCTCACGCCTTGAGGCCCTCAAACAGGTCCAGCCTGGATGCCTGGCTTTAAGTGGGCCAGAAAACATTGAGAGGATTTGTCATGAAAAAATGAATTGGGATTTGAAATAGGAAGCAGAATGGAACCTTGAGGTAGAATTGGGGCTGAGAAGGCTGTGGTGAGCTCAGGTCAGGAGCACTTTGATCCGTCCACATTGAAATTGAGAAGGAGTCAAGGATTAGCCTAAGTCAGTTATATTAGCTCAGCCCTTAAGAGCGTGGGTTTTGGAGTGTAACAGCTGTGAATTAACAGCTGTGTGATCCTTGTCAATTTATGACTATCGTCGGTAAACTGAAGATAGTGATCAACAACCTTATGATGTAGGTTCTGTTAATTTCTCTATGGATGAGGAAACTGAGGCACAAAGAGGTTAAGTTGCATTCTCAGGGTCATACTGAGCTCACTTTTAAACTGAGGATGTGTGGCTCTAGAGTTAGCTTGTTAACCACTACCCTCTCTCTGTAAATGATGTGTACTAGCAATAGAAAGCAGGGCAGAAAAGTGGAGAGTGGCTGGTCCTGTAGAGAGATACCTGACAGCTGGAGTAAACAAGAGCAAACTCAGCCTGCAGAGATTTATGGCTGCCTGGGTGCACTCACAGGTCCTAGGAATACCTGTTCTTGCTCTTGAAATCCCTTAAAGTTCTTGTGTGCCCTTCTTGGAGGCATCTACTTTTGTCAGAGGACTCCATGGAGTCTCTGTTTCAAGTGTTAAGAAAAAAAAAAGAGGAATTGATGAGGCTGAGCCAATGGATATGAACATTTGTTCTGCCTTACTTGGATGTGAAGAAACAAGGTATGTGAAATGATTTTATTCTTTGGAAACAGGGATGGAATTTGGTCATCACTATCCACCTAATATTTAGCATAGCATAGGGGAGAGGTTCTTATTCACTCATTTAACTCACTTGAATGAATGAGTGAAAAACTATAAACAAATGTGAAACATCAACTTTCTTCTAATGACTGAAATTACTATTTTATTTCTCTCAAAGATTAATTCCTTATGTACCATCCTACACAATTATAGAAAAAGACTTTTATGCTGGAAAACTGGAGAATTTGCATTATAGCCTTAAAATGAAATGGTTTAAATTCTTATTACTTGAAGGCCTAAGAGAGCAAAAAAACATTTCAGATTATTATTTTATATTTATCATGTCAACAATTTATCAGGCACAATGCTCAATAATAAAAGACCCATTATAGCTTCATTTAATGTGATATACTATGTTATTAACTTGTTACTTTAAGTGTATTTCATTCTAATCATAGTGATTTCAATGAGACCATGATCTCTTTCCATCTCTGATGGTAGTTAAAAAAAAGATTGAACTTTTATCACTGTAGCGAATCTGTTCTAGTGAATATTGACCTTCTTGAGGGTTACATACCTATAGACCTCTAAACTAAAATCTGTTAATGATAACGTTTCACAAATCCCCAGAAATAGATGCTATACATTCTGACCAAAGTTGCAGTCTCTTCAAGCAATGCCCCTCCTTTTCTTGCTGAAAATTCATAACAAGACCAGCGATCGATGAAGCCAAACACTCCTCTGGCTTCCCCTTGATCCTCCTGCATCAAATGCTTAAAATTTAATGCTGGGGCTTATAGAACCATGGAGCTCCAGAGATAGAAATAAATGAAAAGTCAACCTTCTGGGCTATATCCCTGAGCAGCTTTTATGTTAGTGTTTTGCCCCCTGTGGTGACTGAAACAGTTTGCTATCAGGACACTTTCCTGTCTGAGGAACTTTGTGATTGACACGATGCAGAGACTGGAAAATGTCACTATTAGAGAATTACAGCAACCAGAGCTCTTTCCAACCAAGTCCATTTTTTCCTGCAGAATTTTGTCAACACAGCAGGAGCCTGGGGACTCATGTTACTTGTAGTAGCACTTGAGAGTCTATGTTTGCTTTTCCCAAAGAAAATTCAGAAGATGAGAAAGCTCAGCTATTCTGAAGATTTCTGAGCCTCTGCCACCTTGGAGGATGGAGATATAAGGAGGAGGTTGGTGCTTGGGGTCGAAGTGGGGTAGATATATTCTGATATATGAGGTGGCTGTGACAGATCTTTCTATGGGACTGACAAAACAATTCTTTATCATTTCTGCTTTGATGAAAACTTAGAAATATACATTTATGTTTACAAATTCCATTGTTGGTTTATTACTCTAACTTCTTACAGTTTTACAGACCCTTCTAATTTCTACCAGGCAGATACTTTGGGGAGAGGGCATATTATGAGAGAGAAGAATGTTGTGACATGATGTGGCCATAGGTTTCCTGGACCCCTTCCTGCTCACTCTGCCACATTGCTATGATGCTCACATCTCAAGTCTTGTCTTCTCTTCACTTTCCCATCTAGGAACAACACCCACTTTGTTTTGTACACTTAGTCTTGGTATTCCCTCAGGATTCTGTTTCATACAACAGCCTCAGCTTCCGCAGTCTTGGACAAGGCCTCAGCTCCTTCCTCCAAACTTAGCTGGCACTCTGTCTGGGCAGGATTGACTATTTCCTGTCATTGTACACCAGGAACAGGGATGGGAAATGGTAGCCTACAGCCATATGAATGGTATTCTAAGGTGTTTGAGGCCATCAGCTCAAACCCCTTTCAGGGATTTCCCCCTTTCCCAGCCAAATGCTTGGAATTATAGATACGTCTTTCTTCCTGTATCACTTTGAGAATGTTTTCAACAGCCCCCATTATATCCTTGTTTGCTCAGTCAACAAGGGCTCTTTGCTGACTGCCTTGTGGCTGTGCAGGGAGACAGAGAGAAGAACCTTAGGTTTCAACTGTGGAGACGTTAATTGCTCTAGTGATAAACATGCTTAATGGAGCTTGACTGGCATCTTTTTCTCCAATTCAGGACAAAGTAGACATTAAAGATTTTGCTTTAGTTTTCACCTTGTCAAAAAAAATTATTCTTCCCATGATTGTATAATAATGTGTTAGAGACCCAAAAGGGGTAAATTTTGTGGCACATCCAATGTCACAAGAGTCCTTTGTTTTGCCACAGTGATGACTCCGAAGGTGTGGAATGAGCCTCAGATTAGAGCTTCCCTGTGGCCAATGCTTGGGTGACAGGTGTACAGTACGTCTGAAATAGGTCCCTGCACTCTTGGAAGAGAGAGCTATTCCTGTAGGGGTTTTAGGAATGTTAGTAGCATTTGAGTCTTTCTAAATTGATATTCCCAACTCCCCTAATCATTCATGTAGAATGGTTTTAATGGCCATACTCCGTGAAATACATACTGATGGCAAGATTGCCTTTACTAAGGTGCTCTTTGACTTTCATTGCTTTGATTCCTCAGTCAAATGTGTTTTTATGATGGACATTAACAGTTAGACTCTCTTTACCTCTCTTTATATCCATAAATCAGTGCATCTCAATAATTAAGCACGGTGAGCTTTTAAGACTTACGTTTATTCTTCCAGATTGTAATCTGACGAACTGGACAGATGCTTATTAATCACCTGTTAGTGTCGGACCTCTCTACGCTTGCTGAACAACTCTAAATCTGGTAAATGAGCCTTGGTTAAATGTGGAGTTGGGATTTACAAGAGAGGGATTTAAATCACTGAAAAGTTAAGCCCATTCATTGAGCAAGCATCTGGCTGTGCTCTCCTGTGGGCCAGAGCCCAGGCTACGTCCTGGCAGTCCAACTTGAGAAGGACAGTCTTGACCTTGAAGAGAGGCCTTTTCTTCTCATGACGGAATGAAGGATATGGTCCCCTGAAATTAGCAATGGGAAGCCCAGAGAATACCAACATCCTCCCATCATCAAGGGCAGACCAGATTCAGTTAAGGGATGGAAGAATGGAGTAGGGACAAGTTTGATGGTAGGTAAGAGGCCTTTTGTAGGAAACTAATATAATCATGATAAAGGAAAAACAAGGGATGTCTCCCCTTCCTCCCAAAAGAACTGAGAGAAGATAAACATTCATGAAGCTTCTACCGTGTGCTAGAGTTTCACATGTGGTAGGTGATGCCATCATGTCATTTCAATTATTTCTTAAAACAGTCCTGTGAAGTAAATGTTATGTCTATTTTATAGGTGAGGGACTGAGCTTAGATAGCTTAAAAAACTACCCAAACTCAGTTGCACACACAGTGAAGCTGAGGTTCAAATACAGATGCATCTTACTCTAAGTCTACTCTTTTTCCTATGACTGATGCCAGGACTGAAACTACAAGTTCACAAGCAAGTTCATTCATTCAACAAATATTGAGACCCTATTAATGCTAGAAAGTCAAGAATATTTCTCTCATACCCTTTTCTTTTTGGATTTAATGCTTCCCCTGTCTCCTAGCTTTCTGCTGCTTATGGCTTTAAATTCCTCTTAATTGGTTACTCATGAAGGATTGATGATTTTGCATCCCAGGTCTGCTGTTTAGGAAATGAATTACTTTGAGCCTATTTTTCCTTCTGTAAAAAGTGGAATACAGAAGGAATTCCAATCCCATGGTATTGGGCAGTTTAAATGAGATAAGTCAGAGTACATAGCGCTGAGTACACCTTTACATGTGGGTATTCATTAATGTATTCACCAAAGAGTCTCCCCCTGAGCACAGGGTGATAGACACCTGTCTCGGGAGAACAATAGTCCTGCTGATGGTGATGATGGTGAATAGTGAAGAAGAGAATCCTTAAAGACTGAGGCCATAAGATGGCTGTCTAAAGGTGTATTTTGCATGGCACATTCAGTGTTTAAAAGAAAAAAATGTCTCACTTGCCAGCATTTTACATAAAAGCCTAAATTTCTTCATTCTCTTGAAAAATGAGAAGATCTTGCAGTAGCAGTTTGGCGTTCTCACATCAGTGGGAGCTGTCTGTTTTAGGCAGGCTTGCGGTGCGTGGTCAGAGTGCCTGGATGTCCTGGTTTTCCTGGGAGATCTCGTTATGGCCAAATGCCCTGGAGTAATTATTAAATAGCACCACTTTCCCCTCTGGTTTGGACAATATTTTATGTTTTCCATAAATCTGTAGGATATGAAAGGCTTCACCTGACTTGCCTCTCATCTTTTATTTTCTTTTTATTGTAGTAACCAACACAAAGCATAAAATTTTTCATTTTGACCACATTCAAGTAAACAATTCAGTAGTATTGATTACAATATTGAGCTACCATCACCAACATTTATTATCCCTTCCTTTTCATGTTCTCAGATTAAAAACCACTCACCCATTAAGCTATAATTCCTTCTTCTTGCCCTGCCTCCCTGCTCCTGGTAACTTGTAATTTGCCATCTGTCTCTATGAAGTTTGCCTCGTCCAAGTGTTTCATATAAGTGAGGATCATACAATACTTGTCTTTTTCTGTCTGAATTATTTTACTCAACACGATATCTTCAAGGTTCATCCATGCTGTGACAAGCATCCGAACTTCATTTCTTTTTACAGCTTAATAATATTCCATTATGTGTATATACTACATTTGTTTATCCATTTATCTTTTGATCGATACTTAGTTTGCCTCCAGATTTTGGCTCTTGTGAATAAAGCTGCTGTAAACATCAGTGTACAAATATATGTCCAGGTCCCTGTTTTCCAGTCTTTTAGGTACATACCCAGAAGTAGGATTGCCAGGTCATAAGGTAATTCTATTTTTGCTTAGTGTCAAAAGTGATCTGTGTTTTAAATGGTAGCCATTTAAACCACATCCTAGTGGGTATGATGTAGTATCTCATTCTGGTTTTGATTTGCATTTCCCTGGTGACCAATGATGGTGAGAATCCTTTCACATCCTTAATGACCATTTATTATATTACTGATTATCTTATTTAAAGAAATATCTATTAAGCCCTTTGCCTATTTTTAATTAGGTTGTCTTTTTGTTGTTGAGTTGCAATAGTTCTTATAAAGTCTGCATATTAAACCGTGATCAGAGATACTGGTAACAATTATTTTCTCCCAATCTGTAGGTTGTCTTTTACTTTCTTGATAGGGTCCTCTGATGTACAAAAAGTTTCTTATTTTGATAAAGTCCATTTTATCTATTTTTTATTTTGTTACTCGTGTTTTGGTGTCATATCTAAGAAATAATAGACAAATCCAAGGTTATGAATGTTCCCCCTTTATTTTCTTCTAAGAATTTTATGATTTTTGGCTCTTAGGTCTAGGCCCCTGATTCATTTAGAGTTAATTTTTTTTTATGTGGTGTGAGGTAAGGGTCTACCTTCATTCTTCTGCAGTGGCTATCCAGTTTTCCCAACACCATTTTTTGAAGAAATCATTATTTCCTCAGTTAATGTAAAAAATCATTTGTCTGTAGAAGTGTCAGTTTATTTCTGAACTCTCAGTTCTATTCCATTGGTCTATGTGTCTTCCACACTGTTTTGATTGTTGTAGCTTTGTAGTAAGTTTTAAAATTGACAAGTGTGAGAACTTCAATTTTGTTCTTCTTTTGCAATATTAATTTAGTTATATGGGGATCCTAGAAATCCCATACGAATTTGAGGATCAGCATTTTCATTTCTGCAAAATAGGGCTGCTGGGATTTTGGTGGGTATTTTGTTGAATCTGTAGATAGCTTTGGGTAATATTGACATCTTAATAATATTGTCTTCCTTTCCATGAACACAGACTGTCTTGCCATTTATTTAGGTTTTCTTTCATTTCTTTCAGCACTGTTTTGTAATTTTCAGTATACATGTTCCCCCCCTTAGTTAAATTTATTCTTGCATATTTTATTCCTTTATGAGCATTATGAATGGGATTGCTTTTTAAATATCCATTTCAGAATATTTTTTGGTGCTATATAAAAACACAACTGATTTTTATGTATTAATCTTCTAGCCTGCAATTTTTCTGAATTTGTTTATCTGTTCTAGATATTTTCTTGTGGATTCTCTGGGATCTTTGATATAAAACACTTGTCATCTGTGACTAAAGATAGTTTTACTTCCTCCTTTCCAATCAGATACCTATAATTTCTTTTTCTTGCCTGATAGCTCTGATTTCCTGTACAGTGTTGAACAGCATGGTGATAGAAGGTATCCTTGTTTTTTTCCTAATCTCAGGATGAAAGCTTTCAGTTTTTCATCATGAAGTATAATGTTAGCTGTGAGTTTTTCATATATACTCTTTACCATGTTGAGAAAGTTACGTTATCCTTATTATTCTGAGTGTTTTTATCATGAAATGATGTTATATTTTGTTAATAGCCTTTTCAGCATCAACTGAGGTGATCCGTTAGGCAGTGTATTACATTGATTGTTTTTTTTTTTTTTTTTTATTGAACCACCCTTGCATTCTTGGGATAAATTCCCCTTCATCATAGTATGTAATTCTTTCAATATGTTGTTGCATTTGATTTGCTAGTATTTTATTGAGGATTTCTGCCTCTATGTTCATAAGGAAAATGGGTCTGTTGTTTTCTTTTTCTGTGATATCCTTATCTGACTATAGTATTACAGCAATGTTGACCTTATAAATTGAGTTAGGAAGAGTTCTCTCACATCTCATCTTGATGTTGTCTGCTTGCCTCTGAAAGCATATGAATTTATGTTTGCTTTTTTAAAGGTATGATAGTTAGGTTCAGCTGTCAACTTGGCCAAGTGATGATGCCCAGTTGACTGGTCAGGTAACACTGGCCTGAACGCTGCTGTGAAGATATTTCATTGCTGGTTGATAAACTGGAAGACTGGTGTATTAAACCATCAGTAAGTTGATTGCATCTGTGACTGATTACATCTGTGATCAACTAAGGTATGACTCCCACAACAAAATAATCCAACCAGTCGAGGGCTTTTAAGAAGAGAGACTTTTTTTTCACTGGATCTTCAGCCAGCAAGCCTCTCCTGTGGAGTTCGGCCAGTCCCTTCATTGCAGCCACCAGCTTCACAGACTGTCCTCTGGATTTTGGACTCCTCCTTTTCCATGGTTGCATGAGACACCTTTATAAATCTCCTATTTACTGATATCTCCTGTTGATTCTGTTTCTCTAGAGAACCCTGACTAAAACAAAGGGTATTGTCTTCCTTTATTTCAAGAGCATGCTCCTTTTCAAAGGATGCTTCAATTTGGAGGTCAGGAAGATTTAGCTTCTTCACCTTCAGAAACCATATTCACCAATCACTCTTAAATACAAGGAAAGAGTAATGTTCCGTTAGGTCACATCTTCCCTACAGAGAGCTCTTATCAGGCTTGGTAATTCACTCGAAATTTGGTCATACTGTCCAAGTAGACAATTTATTTGCCTTTGAGGGATTTCTTTATCTCTGCAAGAAAATATCTGGAGTTGCACCCAAAGGCATCACTTAAAACAGTGGGGATAAGAAGATACTCTTTCTATGGCTATACAACAATGACCTGCTACTTTTTATGCAATGAAATCTGTCATTCAATGTGTCAGTTGAGGTAGGCAGGAAAGAAATAGGAATTTTAGTTTTATAGATGAAGAACAGACTGAGCAGTTAAGTGACCATAACCTGAAGTCACAGAGTCCATCGGTTACAGAGGTGGGGTGGACCCTCAGTTCTGATTCCTCTCCCAATGCTCTTTCTCTGTCCCTATCCCCCAGGTATTGTGAGTGCACAGACACTCATGTGCGCATTTTTCTATTATCTAAAGGCGTTTCTTCTATCTCATGGCACATTGCTTTGGAAATTCAGGTAGTAAGTCCCCTACTCTCTCCCACCTTGCAAACACCATCTGTCTTCTGCATTTTAACAAACTACATATTAATTGACCACTGGAAATAGTATATTTTCATAAAATTATGTGAACTTGCCAAGAACTTTGATCGCCTTCTACATGGTGATAGAGTGATTTGGTAAATATTTATTGGGGACACATTATGAACTAGATATGGTCCCTGATGTCATGACATTTTAATCTGGTGAGGAGGGAGAACAGAGAAATGATCACAGACAAGCTGTAATTGGAGGACAAGACAGACAAGGTCCCTGCCCTTAAGAGTTTACATTCCGGTGAGGGAAAAAATTGAGAGCTGTGAGACAGCATAACTGGAGCAGATAGGTGGGGCAGATGTGCTATGGAGAGAGGACACTTTACAGAGAAAGTGAAATTTGACCTGAGGTCTAAAGTGGAGCCCAGGAGGAGTAAACAGGATATGCAAAGATTCTGAGGCAGGAGGAAGTTGGGATCATTGCAAGAACTTGGAGAACACTAGCGGTTAGAGCTCAGAGGTGAGAGAAGGTGGTAAAAACTGAATATGCCAGGTGGGTGGGGGCCAGTTCATACAGGGATTCGGGGCCAGATAGAGGATCTTGGACATGATCCTGAAAGCAATGGGGATCTGGTAACAGTTTTAAGCAAAGGAGAAACACGATCAGATTTGATGATTAAAAATATCACACTAGGGTGGGCCACAGTGGCTCAGCAGGCAGAATTCTCACCTGTCATGCCAGAGACCTGGACTTGATTCTCAGTGCCTGCCCAAGCAAAAAAAAAAAGAAAAAAAAATCACACTTGCTGATATTTTGAAATAGAATGGATTGGTAAAGAAGGGGACAATAGCAGACTTGTTCAGGTCTAAGGCTGGGGGTGATGTTGGCTGGGACTAAGGGTGGAAGTGGGGTTGGAGAGCAGACTTGGTGTGGAATTAGAGTTGGAGAGTGAGAGTGAGGGAAGGAGAATTTATTCTCAAACCTCTGTCTTGGTAGGTAGATGTGTCATCCATGGAGTAGGCAATGTGGAAGGCAAACAGTTTGGGAGGAGGAGAGATTAACATTATAGAGTTAATGCCAACCATTTGTCAATGAGCAAACACAGCAACTTTAACTTAACAGAAACACTAATGTCCTCTGATATCTCAGAGGAATATTATTGTCCATTTATAGCCATTCAGTCAGTTAACGCCTTCTTGAGCATTTGCTAAGTACTAATACTATCATACACAACCCTTTTCTCAGTGAATATCTTGAATTTTATTGGCAAAGCCATGGTCCTGGGGATCTACTTGGTAGGATCTAGACCTGAATAATGCTGTCATCTCCAATCTTTTCTGACTTCACCCTCAATTCGTAGTTTATGTACAGCTTCTTAAGCCATGCTGCATAGATCCATTATAGTCTTTTTTTTTTTTTTAATGAAATTACTATTTTTTGTTTATCTCCAACACTACTTTGGAAGCTTGTTGATTCCTAGTTATCTAGCACATGCCTGGTACATGAGATTTTTTTTATTTTCTTTGGCATGGGCAGGCTCCGGGAATTGAAACCAGGTCTCTGGCATGGCAGGTGAGAATTCTGCCACTAAGCCACCATTGCATCACCCCACATGGGATTTTTTTTTAGCAAATGATTGTTGATTGAGTGTTTGACACCATAGACAAATTTGTTTGTTTTCAGGTGCATGGTCTGGGAATCGAACCATAGATAAGTTTTAAATTTGTCATTCCTTAATCTATTTTTTCCCCACTGACCGTAATGATGGTAAATGTATGTCCTAGAAAGTGGTGAGAAGGAAATTTGAGACATAAGCTGATATCCCTCAAGCTATAGTTTATTAAAAATGTAAAGAAAAGCTGGTTTAGTCCTTGCATTCTGAAATGCACTCCTGGAACCATTAGCTGCTTGATTTTGGGATAAGAGATGAAAGTTAAGTTTGACACATGCTATTGTAGCTATGCTTGGTTATGGAATTTGTAGGGGCTCGGGACTTGGAAGGGAGAACTGGGTCTTGAGGTTATTTCAGCTCCTGCTGTTCTTTGAAAGCTGATAGATAGGCTTTCTGCAATCTCTCCACAGACTTCTTTATGATTACCAGGGCAGGGACATTCATGCATTGCTTATCATTGCTTGACACCAGAATTTTGACTAATTTAAAAATCAAGCATTCTTTCTCAGTTTTTAAAAAAATACTTTTTTAGCATTATTCCTCTCTCTGACTTTCTGACTTATTTCTGATTACACTACACAGTAGGCATCTGTACAAATCCATCAGGAACCTGTGGATTCTGTTTGTTTCCACAGAGGCTCCTTTAGAAGCCCTCTGAAAGCTGGTGCCTATTACTAATGTCACCCCAAGCCATCCATCACACTGTTGGCTGCGTGGGCAGAGGTGAACAAGCTGCCGGTGCTGTGTCAGGTGTTTCTATAGCTCATGGGACTGGAACTTAGACATTTCCCTGTAGCTGCAAAACATCAAGGTCCAGAAAGGAGCGTACAGGCTGTTCTTTGATAAGAAAGTCAAGAAAGCATGAGTGGTTGTGAATGCGGGCAACTCAGTCTGGCAAAAGAACTTAGAAGCAGACCCTTTTAAGGTCCAAAGTCAACATTCCCCCTGTCCCAGTGTCGTTTAAATGGTAAGCCCTCACAGATATGCTATTTTAAAGTAATATCATTATTTAGTCTTCTTTGGCATCACAAGATAAGAGATGTTTCTGTTTAATCAAATGTTTTTTATTAATTGCAAGTTATATTACTTGCTATTTTTCCAGTTAATGTGCTATTCTGGAAAATACATTTTCTGGGGGTGTCTGGAGAAGTGTTGGGTTTGAAATGTAGCTCTATCTTTACTGGCCTTGCATCCCAGGATTAGCTTCGCGTCCCCTCCGAGCCTGAGGTGCATTGCGAGTATTTAAAGAGAAGCAAATAAAGTGCCAAGTGAACAGTGGCAGTTTTTATTCTTACACTAAACATACAGCAGATTAATCACCAGTACAAGACCATCTAGGGGCCTCTTTCCCACTGAGCTGACGGGGTAGTGGCACTCATTAGCCAGGGTCCTTGCCCACTGAGGGACAGTAATGAGCAGATTTCCCATCAATCAGCAGTGGACATGGGGCATGAGTGAAAAATAAACCCTTGTTTTAAGCCACTGAGATTTGGGGGTTGCTTTTTACTACAGCGTAATCTAGCCTATTCTGATTGATTCATGCCACAAAAGGCAAAAATTTGAAAATGGAAAAAACCAAACCATCTTCCAGGAAGTGTCTGATATGATCTCTAAAGCCTGTTGAAGTTCATACAGTGAACAAGCTGGGAGTGTCAGTTATGCCTGGAAGTGGGGTAAAAACGTAATTTGCTACCCAAAGTGGCCTCTTTATCAGTCAACTTATAAGGAAAAGAACCTTCTGAGGGAACTTTCGACCTGGTTGATTTCAGGCCAGCAATGGGGCTAATTGAAAATATTACATGAAATAAAAAAGTCAGGACAGCAGGGACCGAAAAAGATAAAGGATTTCAGGATAATGAATGGTGCTGGAGATGAAACAAAATAAATTAAATAAAGAAGGTAGGGAATTAATGAAATATCTGACTGAAGTTTTGTCTGTTTGCAGCTGCTGGACCTGACTCTGGAAGATACAATCATTTCAGCCATCTTTCTAATCAATACCAAGAGCTGGGACCAAACTGATTTTATAGTACCCAAAGCACAGCCTAGGAGAAGCTGATGAAACCTAGACTCCATGAGGTATCTGGCCTGACTCATTCACTTCCTCTGTGCCATCCTTCAATCACTTTCAGTCAAAATACAGTACTAAGGAATTGTGCTTTTTGTTTTCTCCACCATGTCCAGTATCTCTGTGATTAACAAACCTGACAAGAATTTGTTTCTTTTTGCGATGTTTGGAAAAGTGTTTCTAACCCGATGCTGCTTTTGCACCTCTTTGTTTGTTTCTTCTACATTTCATTTCTGGAGAACTGTGCGATAAACCAGAGTAGAACACAAACTTCACTCTCCTAAGGAGTTAACCAGGACTCTTATAAGCACTTACAGACCAACACCTGATCCTTTGATTCTTAGTGCTGAGAACAGGTCAACTTGCAAGAGAATGAGATTGGTGCAAATGATGAAATAGGAATTCCATTCCCAGGGAACTTCCCAGGAGTGAAGAAATTATCAGTTTAATAGATGGCAAGATACCAAGACTGAAGTAGTAGTTCTATGTCCCATAGAAAATGTCACTTTGAAGAACATTATTTCAACTAGGGGTGAGGAAAGGCACTTTTGTATATAAAAGAACAGCCGATGAAGGAGAAAAAGCTGGATGAGAGAGAGCTGAACTCTCTAGATTTGATGCTCATAAGGGTGACTGGATAGGTGACTCGTGCAAAGAGCCAACAAGCACACAAATCCACTCCAAGTTGATTTAATCTATTTGCCTTTTTTATAGACAGCAATGATTCATTACTTGGCTTAGAAATAATCATCTGTCTGATGGTGTCATGGGCAACATTGCTTGATGCCTCCTGCCTGACACTCTTTGTGAGGAAAAATAAGCAATTACATTTCCTTTCTGTGGTTTCTCCCCCTTCTCCTTGGCCCATCATATTTCCCAAAATAGCTTCACTGATTCACTGGAAAGATTTTGTGGATAAAAATATGTCTCTAATGTCCTCTGACTGCCAGATCTAAATCTATGAATGCTGTTGGAGTCCATGTCTGGAAGAAGTCACCCATCTCTATTATGCTTGATTCCTGTCCCATTTCTTTAATGAGAAATCACAGGCAAGTGACTGGCATGAGAAGCAGTGTTAATATGCATTGCTGTTATCAGAGCCTATACCAGGCCCTTGTGTGAAATGATGACTCAGTAACTGCTTTGTGTGATAGATGAATGAATTCAAAGTTACCTCCATCTCTGCAAAGACCTATCCCTGCTTTCAAGGCACTCACAACCTATAGCAAGCAGCAGAGAGGTAAGCAGATGGCATCAATGTGGTATGATAAGTGTTATGCATACATTCAGTGTTATAGAGTGTAACAGAGCTTATCAAAGTGACCTTTACCCCACCCTTGAAAAGGTGCATTAGTTTTCCATAGCTGCTGTGACAAATTACCACAAACTTAGTGGTTGAAAACATCTCAAATGTATTATCCTATAGTTCCTTAGGGCAGAAGTCTGGTGCAGACCTTAGTGGCCTAAAATCAGGTGTCAGCAGCAATGTATGCATTTTGGGGGGCTCTAGGGGAGAACTACTTCCTTGCTTTTTTCCAGTTTCTAGAGGCTGCCCCCATTCCTTGGCTCATGGCCCCTTTGCCCCATCATTGAAGCCAGCAAATTACATCTCTCTGAACCTCTGTCCATAGTCACAACTCCCTCTGATCACAACAGGACTGGCTGTCCACTTTAAAGACAAATGTGATTAGATTTGGCCCATACGGATGATCCAAGACAATCTCCCCATAGCTAAGTTCTAACTTAACCACATCTGTAAAAATCCCTTTTGCCATGTAAAGTAATATATTCTCAGGCTCCGGGGATTCGGCATGGGCATCTTTGGGGGGGAGCATTATTCTGCCTTCCACAGTGGGAAAAGAGGAAATGAAGAAGATCCTCCTAAATGAGGTGACATTTGACTTAAATCCTAAAAGTTGAACTAAAATTCTCACGGTGAACAAGGAAAGGGGAAATTCTATGCCAGATAGAAATCTCAACTTTGATAAGGCACTATGCACTGAGACTGGTATATGTATTCAAGATACATTGAGGGCTAAAACTGATATTTCCTTGACCTTTCAAAACGTATATGGCCATTTCCAGTTGCTTCAATAAATATTTAAGCAACCAGGAGGGTTGCCATCATTAGCTTATTAATTCTCATTTAATTAGCAGCCTGATGGGGGAGGCAGATGGTAGGTATTATTAATGAAGATATATATATAAATATTCATATAATTTCATATAAATGAATATATTTCATATAAATGAAATGAAATAATTCATATAATGAATATTTATATATGTAAATATATATATTTAAAATTTTCAGACCAATGGTCTTTAACCAGGGAATTATTAAGGTCACAACAGTATGGAAAAATCAAGTGAAAGGAGAGCTGGAACCAAAATAAGAGAGTCGATATATCATTTCTGTTAATTGTGGAAGGACCAATTAATGAAAACAGTGATAGGCTGTGATCTTAAGCTCTGTTGGCTCAACCTCTCAGGTTATCATAAATGAACACTTCAGATTTGCTAGAACAGCTTTACTAAATTGAAATACTGAGGATAAATGTAGAAGTGCAAATAAATGATATATTTGAATGTTTATTTCAGTATGTATATTCATATCATAAGAAGATAAAATTGAACGGACTTTGGTCCATAAAAGCAACCTCAATGGTCTTCAGATACAATGCACACCAGAATGTACCAAAAGAATTATTATTGAAGAAAAAAATAAACCTGTCAACACAGAATTCTATATCCAGTGAAAATATATTTCAGGAATGAAGGTAAAATGAAAACAATCTCAACTGGAGGAAAACCAAAAGAATTCGTTAGTGCAAACCTTCCCTAAAATAATTGCTAAAGAAAGTTCTTCACACAGAAGGGAAATGATATCAGAGGGAAAAGTAGAACATCAGCACTGAGGAAAAAGCAACAGAAATAGTAAAGGGATAAATATAAAAGGCTATATTTAACTCGCAGAGTTTCTGAATATCTGCTTGATGGTTGAAAGCAAAAATTAGAACATTATCAGATGATGTTTTCAGTGTACATCAATGTAATACATAAAATGACTAAAAGATAAGGAGGCAAGGTAAAAGGAACTATATGGTGGCAAGGTTTTTACATTCCACTTGAAGTGGTAAAATATTGATTCTAAGTAGACTATGAAAAACTAGGTATGCATATTTAACACCTAAAACAGTCCCTAAAAATAACTTGGTAATTAAACAAAACTCTTAAAGAAATTTAAAAATATTCTGAACTGAATGAAAATCAAAATATAACATATTAATGCCTGTGAGATGCCGTAAATGTAGGGTTTAAAGGGAAATTTATATCATTAAATGGTTCTATTTGAAAAGAAGAAATGTTTCAACTTGATAATATAAGCTTTGACCTTAAGAAAATATTAAAGGAAAAGCAGAATAAACCCAAAGCAAAAAGAAAGAAGGAAATACTGAAAATAAGAACAGAAATAAACTAAATCTAAAAGAAGAAAACAGTAGAGAAAATCAATGAAACCAAAAGCTGTTTCTTTGACAAAACCAATAAAATGATAAAACTCTAACAAGACCGGAAAAGAAAGAAACAGAGAAGGCACAGAAGGAGTATCATGACATACCCCACAAATAGTAAAAGAACAATAAGGGGATTCTATAAACAATTATATGTATATAAAGTTGATATCTGCAGACTACCAAAAGTTATCCAAAGTGAAATAGATAACCTGAATAGTCCTATAACTATTAAAGAAATGCAATTTATAGATTAAAAACCCTTCAAAAAGGAAATCTCCAGGCCCATATAATCTCACTGGTGATCCTACCAGTCCTATTTAATATCATACTGGAAGTACTAGTCACAAGGCAAGAAAAAGAAATAAAAGACATGTGTATTGTAAAAGAAGAAATGAAACTTTCCCTTTTCACAGATAACTTGATTGCCTATGTAAGAAAATCCCAAGGAATCTTTAACACTAATTCTACACAATCTCTTCCAGAAAGTTGAAGAAGAAGGAACACTTACCAACCCATTTTATGAGGCCATAATTACCCTACACAAAGACCAGATAAATACAGTACAGAAAAGAAAACTGTAGATTAATATACCTTATGAACATAGGTGCAAAATTCCTCAAGAAAATATTATCAAATTAATCCAATAATATAAAAAGAGAATAATATGCCACAAACATGGGGGTTTACCTGGAAATGCAAGACTGGTTCAATACTGAAAAAACAATCAATGCAATGTACCATATTAACAGAAAAGAAAGGAAATAACATGATCATATTGATGCATATAAAGCGTCTGACAAAATTCAACATCCATTCATGATAAAACCTCTCAGGGAACTAAGAATAGAAAAAAAAAGTTTTATTTGGAAATAAAACTTTCCCTTTTCACATATAACTTGATTGCCTATGTATGAAAATCTCAAGGAATCTTTTTTTCAAGAAAGAAAAAATAAAAATCATACATATACAATCTATAGCTAATATTTGAGTTCAGCAATGTCACAGGATACACAAAAATCACATTTCTTTATATTAGCAGTATACAGTGGAAACCAAAAATTTTTTAAATTTTCATTTACAATAGAGCTCCAAAAACATGAATTACTTAGTAATAGGTCCTTATCTGTGTGCTGAAAAACTATAAAATTATGATGAAAGGAATCAAAGAAGACCTAAATAAATAGACATTTTATGTTCATGATCTGGAAGACTCAATATATTAAAAATGCCACTACTCCCCAAATTGATCCATAGATTTAGTGCAATTCCAATCAAAATCCCAGTAAGATTTTTTAAAGCTCTAAACAACCTGATTCTAAATTTTATATGGAAAGGTGAAGGAACTAGGTTGGCCAAAATACTTATAAAAATGAAAAAGTTTGAGGAATTATATTGCTTGATTTTAAGATTTACTATAAAGTTACAGTCATCTAGACATGTGGTAATGGTGAAGGAACAGAGACATAGATTAATGGCACTTAATAGAAAGTCCAGAAATTGATCCATACAAGCATCAGGTGATGTTTTATGAAGGTGCCAATGCAATTCAAATGTAATTCAATGTATTGAAAAGGATAGTCTTTTCAGTAAATGTGTTAAGATGATTAGACATATATATATGCAAAAATCAAGTTCAATTTAAATGTCACATGTTATACAAAAGTTCTCTCAATGCAAAATGGATCATAAATCTAAAGTACAACATAAAAGCATAAAACTTCTAGAAGAACTCAAAGGAGAAAATCTTTGGGGCCTGAGATTAAGTGAAGGGCTCTCAGACATGACACAAAATAAATAAATTACACTTCATCAAAATTCAATAGTTTTCTCTGCAAAGAACTCTGATAAAAGAATAAAAATACAAGATACAGACTGGGAGAAAATTTTTGCAAATCATATATCTGAAAAAGGGCTTGTAGTCAGAATATACAAAGAACTCTCCAAATACAACAGTAAAAACATAAACAACTCAATTTTATAAATGGACAAAAGACTGAAAATTTTTCACCAAAGTAGAATAAAGATAGTAAATAGACACATAAAATACGTTCAATATCATTAGCCATTAGGGAAATGCAAATTAAGATTTGACAAATAAAATAGTATAAAAAATAGTAACTAGTGCTTGAATGGAGTGTGGAAAACTGGATACTCTTACATTGCTGGTGAGAATGCAAAACCGGTATAGCACACTTTTCTTCAGTTTGCAGTTCTGAATCAAGTTAAACATACCTACTATAACCCAGCATCTGCTCCCTCAGACACTTATCCCAGAGAAATGAAAACTTAGGTTCACACAAAAAATCTATGCACATGTTTATAACAGCATTATTTATAATTGTTACAAACCGGAAATTACCAGAATGCCCTTCAATGAATGAATGAATAAACACTTTGAACCTCTATACAATGGAAAAACACCCAGCAATAAAAAGGAACAACGAGGGTGCAAGGGTAGTTCAGTGTTAGAATTCTCGTCTGCTATGCGGGAGACCTGGGTTTGATTCCCAAAGAAACAAACAAGTAAAACAAACAAAAACAAACACAATTCAACAAATAGTGCTGCAAATAATGAAATGTGACCCCTCCATATAGCATACAAAAAATAAAAATAAAAAGGAAGAACTGCGCATATATACAACACGAATGAAACTTAGACGCATTCTGCTAATTGAGATAAGTCAGGCTCAAAAGATTACACGCTGCACAATTCGACTGATAGGCCAAATGTCATTCTGGAAAAGGCAAAGTTATGCAGAGCAGTGGTTGTGAGGGTGGCATGAGGAGGGTGTGACTGCCAAGTACAGCAGGAAGGAATTTGGGAGGGAGGGAATTCTTCTCTATCCTGGTTGTGGTGGTGGTTATATGAATATGTACCTGTGTTAAAATTCATAGTGCCAAGTGCTAAAAAAGTCAAATTTACGTATGATGATTTGTAAAATATTTGAGAATCAAGGTGGTAGAAGTTGACAAATTGACCATATGTCTCTAGTTTACTATGGTATTTTTGATGCTGAACAGCAGAAAACATAAAAGTTGCAAACTTGTTCCACTAAAAAATCATAAGCATTCCCAAGCCAGTAGAGGAAGATGGGTTTGGAAAACAAAACAGTGAAAAATAAAATGCGGTCACACTTGGGGAAGGAAAGCAGCAAGGCCACGAGCGGCCCTCTGCTCTCCAAGAGCAGGGTAATAGCATCTGCAGTGGCCCAGAGACCCAGAGCTCAGACACACAGGCTCTCCTTTAAGGGATCCAAGGCCAGAGTCTCCTTACCAGCTTCCTGGGATCAAGGTCAAACACGGCACCCCCAGTCTGAAGAAAAGGATCTTGAAGTGGAAGCCCCAGGA
The DNA here is from genome assembly GCF_023851605.1 of Tamandua tetradactyla. Classification (NCBI taxonomy): domain Eukaryota; kingdom Metazoa; phylum Chordata; class Mammalia; order Pilosa; family Myrmecophagidae; genus Tamandua; species Tamandua tetradactyla. The sequence continues at coordinate 76,508,680 of NC_135331.1, read as the reverse complement.
TACTCAGAGATCCTGCAACGCCCTGGGGATTAGATGACTAGTGTGGGGAAAGCCTATGCGTCTGGCCTACTTGGAACCACGCCAGCCTCTCCAGTGCAGGATCTGGGATGCTGAAAGGAGAATGAGTGTTGACACTCAAAACCCATAAGGGAAAGGACTAAAGCTAGTGTCAAAAATGCAAGAAGCCAAGCTAAGCTCTAAGTCGTTGTGCTCCATAAACAACAGCCTAATCCAGAGCAAAATGATTACGGCCGAGCCTGGTGTAGTGATGTGCATGAAAAATCACAGAGTGGGGCTGGAGACTGAGACAGGTCCTCAGTTAGGGAGGCTGCCCATAGCTTAAGGCCACAGCCCCATCTCGTAGCCCCCATGGAGGCCTGGTGCCTCTTTGAAGACATAGATCTCATGAGATGTGGGCCCCAAAGTCACGACTGAGTTTAGAATGAGCTTTGTGTTGTTATGACATCAGTTGGTCCTATATATTTGCTTAGATCTGTTAGAAGCCTAAAAGTTATAGAGAAGAAAACATTAGGCTAAAGTATGATGAAGTGCTTCATGGTAAGGCTTTCTGAGTTGGTGTGGGACCCTGGAAAGAACCTGGATGTATTCTAACTCCCTACTCTGTCCCAACTAGTCTCATGGTCTTAAGGAAGCCCTCATGGTATTCATTTTTATAACTCACCTAATCTGATCTCATATACAGAAAGTGGGGCCCAGAAAGGTTAAATGACTTGCCTCAGGTGACAGACATTTAATGCCCAAATGAGGCTTTGACTCAGGTCTTAATGTTTCTGATCTGATAGGCCTAACCAACTTCTGAGAAGTTTTCTCCCCTAGAAAAGAAAACATTATTTAGATACATGAACACACACACTCAAACTCACATACTTGGTAAGGTCTTTTTACCCCAACACAGGACAATGCAATAGAACAATATCTACCAAAGAGGAAACTATAACAAAACATCCCTTTTCAGGCACGAAGCAACTGGACACTATTATATCCTGAGTACTTGGTTGTAGGTCTCGAGGGATCGTTGTCATCTAGAATTTCCAAAGAAGAGATGCAGTGGCTTATATAAAGGTGCTCAGACCAGAGATTACTGTTAGAATGGCAGCAAATAAGAAACAGTCAAGATTATTCTGAAAGGAAAGAGGTAAGAGCTGAATTTTATTTACAAAAGAAGTAGGAAATGTCCATTTCTGATGACAAAGAAATGAATGCAGAATTGAGGCAGAAAAGGTAAAGTGTCCAGAAGGAGATCAAGAGTTTGGGGAATGAGGGCATTACTTCAGATTTTTAGGAGTGGCCAAAGATGAATTTACCTTCTTTGTAACCAAAAATGTCTGAATGGGTTAACTTCTGACTCCCTTTTCTCTTCCCCAGTCAGATCCCATCACATATCTGCTTTGCCCACCAGTATCTAGGCTGTGCTGAGCCGGTCTCATGCCTCTTTGTATCCCTTGGTCTAGTGGGGGTCTGACATACGCAGGTGCCCAATCAATGCCTGCTAAACAAACAGGAGTCTGACATACGGTGATGCTCGATAAATGCTGCTAAACAAGCTGGTCATGTGGACTTTGCAAACTCTGATGGGCCACATCAGCCTATGACATTACTGTGCTTGTTAAGGAAGTGCTTCCCTGCAGCTACCTTAGGTCTTAAGAGCATAGAAGCAGGTTATCATAATTGACCTGAGCTGTGGAGGCTTTTTCTCTGCTTCTCTCTGGTGGAGTTGATGCTAATGAAGGGGAGCTTGGACCCCGTGGGCTGGGGGTTGATTTATTCTGAGGTTGAACCAGGCTCATCATTATCTGGAGGACGTGGCAGGAAATTTCATTCTACCCTGAGAGAAGGAGCATCGGGCAATGGGCTTAGGGTATGAGTGGGAAGCCCTGGGCATTTCTAAGTCTAATAAAATGAGTAAATTATAAATTACAGGAGACTAGAAACAGTCAGCAGAACATGTTGCAGGCGGTGTGAAGGTAAGGTGTCCCCAAGCCCAACCTGGAGGCGCAGACCTTGGGAGCAGGTGGTCAGTTTTAATCCCTGGTCAGACTAGATACAAGGATAAAAATCACGTTAGAACCACACTTCTTTTCTTACTCTTATTATTTTTTGTTTGTTTGTTTACATCTAGACGCACCTTTAATTCAGCGTATGTATAAATATGTTAGACATGTTGAATCTTGAACAGATGATCATGTTTTTGAAATTACTATAATTTGTCCAACCATAAAACATCACCATGATCCTGACAAGCTGATCATTTAAATTATTCCCCCCAAAGTAGTTTTTGTTAAAAGCAATGCCTAAACCAAAGTCTCTGCTGCCGTCTGTGAATATGAGCAACTCTCATTATGTCACCTGTATTCTTGGTTGCCTTTTGGAGCATTTCAATCTCTGGCCTTGAGTCAAATGCACCCCTGCTTGGGAGTCTGTGGGACACTTGCAGCCCCAAATGTGCAAGGGTTGCAGGGGATCTCTGCCCCGAGGTGCTGTCAAGGGCTGAAAATAAGGGCTGTGGTATCAAGAAATGCTGATACTTATTCTGACTCTGCTTTTTATGAGCTCCATGACCATGGATGAATTGCCTAAGACTTAGCTTCCTCACTGAAAAGATAGAGGAGAACAATAATATTTAGTTCATAAGATTGTGGTGAGGAATATAAATGAGATAACCAGTGAATACTTACTAAGTCCTTGACATGTAAAAAGCACCCAACAAATATTTGATATTGTTATTTATATTATCTAGGCATACAAAAATGTCACATTTATCAATTATGGAAGAGAAGCCAATATCTCTGCTGGAGTATATGAGGCCAAATTGTAGAGCTCTCTGCTCCATCCCTTAGGAGTAAGCAGTCCGTGGCTAATTTGGAAGAACCACTGAGAGCCTGTTGGACAGAAAGCTTTGGCAGGTGGGATGTATGCATGCAGCTGGGAAAAACAGACAATAAGGACATAACCTCACAGAATCAGTACAGGTGGGGGGCAGTGACAAAGAGCAGTTTACAGCCTAGGTGAGGGGCAGGTGATTTGGTTATCTCAAAAATGCCAGTTGTTTTTGTTTTAATATATAATAATTATAGGGCTTAATAAATAATTGCTAAATCAATGAAAGGCTGTTTCTGATTGAATATGGTAACAAATCCAACCATAGTAATATGGTGTAGTTGTAAGATGGTAACTAGACTCATAGTGGGTATGGTGCATTGAAGCTGTATGTACCCCAGAAAAACACGTTCTTAAATCTAATACCTATGGGTGTGAGCTCCCATTGTAAGTAGGATATTTTGATGAGGCTCCTACAGTTAAGGTATGGCTTACCTCATTCAGGATGGGTCTTAGTCCTATCACTGGAGTCCTTTATAAACAAAATGGAGAGAGAGAGAAAGAGAGAGAGAGAGAGAGAGAGAGATGGAAGCAAGGAGCTAAAATCAAGAAAACACAGAAGAAAAGGGAGAAACCAGCAGATGCTGCCATGTGCCTTGCCATATGGCAGTGGAGCCAAGGATCCCCTTTTCTCGGTCTTTGGAAAGAGAACATCATCTTGATGATGCTTTGATGTGGACATTTTCTCAGATCAAACTATAAGCTCACAAATTCCTTTTGTTTAAGCCCACCCATTTCATGATATCTGCTTTAAGAAGCCTTGGAAACTAAAACAGAAAAGCATCCAATGTGATGCAGGCTCTAACTTGTCAGTCCTTGAAATAAATGTTGACTCCTCACTGAAAACCGGATGAGCTCAAAGACATATGCAGATAAAAATATCCAGCAGGTGGACTTTAGAGGAATAGCCACACAAAACTTCCATCTGAATTCACAGAAAGAAACTTTCCGTTGTCAAAAACAACCACTAACTTTCTGAAACAAACAAAACTGTGCTGCTACTCCCTCAAATCTCTTCTACCAAAATGAACCGAATGTTCAGGAGTTAAATTCTCTTCTGTGGCTCTTGCAGCCCCCTTAGAATAGAGCTCTAAAAAGAGACAGGCAGCTGTTTCAGAAAAGCATGAGGCAATAATCAGCCAACATTGCTTACGAAAGCACAAAGCTCTCGGGAACACAAGCCATTATTCAAATCAGCCTAAGCTCTCTCTCTTGCTCTCTTTTTAAAAATCCTCAACTGAAAACATAGGCTGAAATCTTCAAAATCTTTCTGTAATTTACCTCCCAAGTAAACAAAGCAGTCAAATATTTTTTTCTTTCCAATGTCAGGGTAGACATGCAGAATTTCAGAATCAATGATGAAGAACTTCAGAAACTTGCAGGTGTGTTTCCTCCAGACAGAAGACTCTGGTTCAGCCATGATTTCCATGGCCAATCTCCTCAACTCCCATAAGAGAGGGTTCCAGCTTTAAGTGTAAAAGCTTTGTCAAATGTTGTCAAACATCAAATGTTGCTAACATAAGCCTGATTCTGGTCACTCGTGCTTAAAAGCTTCCACTGGAGAAAAACTGCCCACCTCTAGGTTAAACATGCAAACTCTTTTGCTTGACCCAAAAGATCTTTTGCAATGTGATTGTAAGCACCTTGGTAAACTTGCCTGACCCAGCCCTGCCCATGGTTCCTTCTCTTCATTCCCTAAGCATATTTAGCATTGGTGTCCAAACCTCACACATGCGCTTCCCCCTGTCCTAGATGTCCCATCCCTTCTCCACTTGGCAAATTACCGTGTTCCTCCAAGACCTATTTCAAAATCACTTCCTCTGTGAGTCCTTCCCCAGCTGTCCCCAGCTGCTCCTTTCACCAGCCCTACTGCTCTGTCTGTCCTCTAGGGACTCTGATAATATACCTGTTCAAGTGTCTTGTCTCCCAAGGGCATAGACAGTGGCCTATGTCCACTATAAGAACAAATGCATAGTAAGTCTCAAGGAATATTTGCTGAATGAATGTTGAAATAAAATACTGATAAATCCAGAAGCAGGTGTTTTCAGCTCTGTGTGTGTGTGTGTGTGTGTGTGTGTGTGCGTGTGTGTGGGGGGGTGCATTTCTGGAGAAAGGTACATGCAATTGAAGCAAAACCAGGAATCTTGGGGACAACAGGAAAATGTGTGGATGCTTTAAGAGTTTAACAAGATAATTTTAATGTTTTCACATCTTAAGGGAATTTCTGTTTTCTTAATTAAAAAAAAAAAACAATCAGCTCTAATAAGGCAACACAGACAAGTCTTTCTCCCATAAGGTTAATGCTGAGAGATCTGGGTATTCTGCAGGCACTATTATTTGGCAACTTTCATATGTAGGTTTGCCCCAGTGTTTAAATTTGTACAATAGTGATCATTCTCAGATCACAGCAAAGGAGCTCCTTCCATAAAATTGTACCTTTGCATGGAGGTAGCCCCAGAACCTGACTCAGCTGGCTGTACAGTAGGGCACTGCTGAGGGTCCTGGGGAATTCCTACCATGTGGCAGAGACCATGTGAACTGTGGGCTACACAGGGAGCTGGTCCCAAGTCTGTTGCCCCCAGCAGATATGGAATTTTGGACAAGTCAATTCACCTCTGAGTTTTGGTTTCTCCTTCTTTTGGGCCATGGGGTTTCTGGGAATTACTTTTGCTGTAAAAGTAAGTGGCTTTAGGAGAATCACTGCTGAACTTTTTCTTAATTTTTGGCTAAAATATTATTTTTGTTTTATATGCCCATTTGTGGTAGATTGAATTATGTACCTACTCAAAAAGGTATGTTCTTGATCTTGTCTGGGTTCCTGTGGGTGTGAATCATTTTGTAGGCAGAATCCTTTAAAGAGCTACTATCAGTTAAGGTCTAGACCCGCTTGTGAAAATGGGTCTTTTAAGATCCTAGTTAGGTAAAATCAGGGTGGGCTTTAATCTATGTTACTGGGTCCTTATAAAAAGGTAGAAATCAGAGGAAGCCACAAGAGGAGCTCCAGGACATCTCCATGGGGTGGGAATTACCCATACAAGTCAAGGAGCTCCAAGGGTTGTGGCAACCCAGCACCAGCACACTGCACACTTCAGGGAGAGAGCTGGACCTGGAGAAGCCTTGGGACTTCAGGTCTCTAAAACCATGAGCCAATAAATTCTTGTTGTTTAAGCCAATGCATTGCGTGCTATTTATTTTAACAGCCTGGCAAACTAAGCTACCACTAAACATTTAGCTTCACAGAACTGATTTCATACTGCAATTAACAGTAATTTGACTTCAGAAACTTTCCAGGTAGTGAAATGCAGTTTCTCCGAGTATTTGAAAATATCTGATATAAAAGAATAAAAACATAAATGTGTAACTTCAAGAAAAAGAGGCAACTATCCTTACACACCAGTTAGTGTATATACTTCATCTTAAATCGATACTCACCACAACCATGCCAAGGTTACGATTTTAACCTGATTTAACAAGAGACTGAGCATTCTCCGAGATCACTTGACTCAGTTCACTTTTCTCAAACCAAACATCTATATGTATATAGTGAGAGGAAATCTAAATACAAAAGCATTAAACATCTGGTTCTTGTGTCCATTCCCCCTAAGTGTAGAGCTGTGAACATACCAGTCATTTTATCTTACTGTTTAGTTTTAGTTTCTAAAATGGTACTTTTTATCATTTGCTATTTCCAATTCCTGGATATGTTATAAGGCTCAAAGAATAAAACATAAAATCTCTTTGAATAATATCCAGTACATTAAAACTCCAGATTACATGGAGAGGTAATTTGTTCAGTGGTTGAGGCAGGAATCTCTGGGGTCCATCTGAATCCTGGCTCTGGTATTTATCATGTGTGACCTCAGGCAAGTTACTTAATCTCTCTGTGCTTTAGGTTACCCGTCTGTAAAATGGATATAATAAAAGCAGCTAATGCTTTTATGAAAATGACATGCATCTAAAACACTTCATACTTTGCAGTGTTTCACATATGTACACAGGCAGTCAATGCCAGCTATCACTAGTAGTCATTTTTTTTACTAGGTTGAAGCTGCATGAGAGAAAGGACCCTGTCTATCTTGTTCAGCACAGTGTCTTTGGCACCTGGAGCATGGGCTTGCCCCTGGCAAGTTTTTGATAAATATTCATCGAGTGACTATAACACCACCTGTGTTCTACTAGACTGCACACACTATAGCAGAACAATATTCAGGGAGCCTCTTGGAATGGGTTCTAAAATGACAGGTGAACTTTCAATCACTCCTAAATTCCACCTTTATAGCCAACATCTACAGATTACAGCATCTAAGTGTTTGGGCTCACTATTTAATATGATCATCTTATTATTTTCTGGTGGGGAAAAATGACATGGAGCTAGCAGATGCACTGGTAATCTCCTGGTTTGAATAGGAATACTGAAGTAGGGACACCAAAAAGTGTAGGTGGCTCAATAGAAGGATTATAGTCAAAACATCAAAGTAGAAAATATGCACATATTTGAAAACTCAGTCACTGTTGGAGAGAGCATGGAATTGGGGGAACTGACATTTGTTGCAGGTGAAAATAGACCAGATAATGTCGATTTAACAGACGTGGAATCAGAGGACTGGAGAAATTAGATTGTCCAAGGGAACACGTGATTTGAAAGGAGTTTGTCTTATTTTGAAACCAGTGCTTTCTCCACTAAATCAAACCTGACACATAGAAAAATCTCAGTAAGTGGCAAGTATTAAATAAGATATTTTTTAACTCATTCTTCTGACTGGTGAGAGATGTCTCTGGTAGTGACATGTGGCCTGCTCTTAATTTTCAATGGAAGTTCTGGCTTCTTCTGTGGACTCTGTCTTCTCTGGTTCTTTGGGTTTGTCAGGGATATATCTGGAGCCGAGCTCCCTGAAGGTAGGGTCTTTGCTGACTGAGAGATTCCTCACAGCTGCAAGTGAAGCTAATCCTGAAGCCGTTTCTTATTGTGTGGTCTTTCAACAACCTGCATAAAAGCCCATGGAATGCTTGATGAAATGTACATATTCCTGGACGGCCCCCCACCACCACTCCTGTACTCCTAGCCCATCAAAACAGACTCTTCAAGGATTAAGCCCAGGGGACTGCATTAAATAAACCTCCAGGGGACTCTGATGCTCTTTAAGGTTTAAGGTTTAGGAAAACTGAGAGAGACTTCCCTAGCAGACCTGATCCACCAAGTCTGGCCTTTTGTTTCATAGAGGATAGATGGGAATCTGTCCTGAGGGCAAGAGATAACAGGAGGCTGGGCAGACTCTCTGAGTCTGTACCATGGGGTTTTGGCTCTACAGAAGTTCTAATCCTCTCTGTGTAGGAGGAGAAAATAGAAATAACTATAGCAGACTAAATGCCAGGCACAATATTAAGGGTTTTGCTTGTATTATGTTATTTAATCCTCACAATTAAAATATAAGCAAATGCCTACAATTAAAATAGAAATGATGTGGCATAGTCGCCAAGTGTTTGCACTCTGGAAGATCTGGGCTTGAATTTTGACTAGCTAGTGGCGAGTGCCATTTCCTCACCTCTCAGAGACTCAGTTTTCTCAGCTTTGGAAAGGCTCTACTCTTAATAGCTGTATTATGATTGTGTGAGGATTAAATACAATGAAAAGTTAATAAGTTAATGATGTAAAGTACCAAGCTCCATGGGTGCAGGGCCCATGCCATTCAGTTCATCGCTGTGCGTGTAGCTCCGTGGACATATTAGGCACACAACAAATATCAAATATGGGGTGAATAAATGAATGAAAGCACAATGGATTTAACAGGGGAAGTGATAGAAGACCAGGACCTCACCAGAGGCCCAGGAACTAAATAGTAACATTGATAACCATAAGCAGGTCTAATTTTCACCATCTTCAGTACCTCAGGAAGAATTTAAATGTTTTGAATGGCGTTCATCATCTGCAAAGTAGCTTTCCCTTGTTGCCTCTTTCCACAACCTGCAAAATCTAATTGTTTTAGGGACCCTCTGAAACCAACCTTGTCTGTGGCGTGGGCCCAGTTACAGTCCTGCAAGCAAGGGGGCAGGTGAGAGGAGAAACAAGTCTGCTTTTCTTTAGCCAGTTGCAAGCCTGGAATTTAGGATTGCGGAAGTTCGGAAAGAGGTACATGAGAATTGTGTCCTCCTAATAAGGTTCCCACTAAAGGACTTGCCTGCACCCTCTCCTTAATATGGATATGTGGTGGTTAAGGGGATATGATGGGGAAAGGGAAAAACTAGAGGGAAGTTCAGAAGTGATTGTCATTTGGACTCTGTGAGAAGAACCAGAGCTGGGGCACTGCATGGATTCCTCCTGACAGTGATGTTTTTATTTTAACTATCATTACTCAGGTTACCTGGGTCCACTTGTCAGAGCTGGGATGGGATCAGAATACGTTGTGTAGCCAGGCCCCGCTGTAGCTGCTTTGGGCAGCATTGGCTCAGCCAGGCTTGGGGTTCAGAAAACGAAAGCATGCATTTCCTGGGCTGAACCTGGGATGTAAGTGCTCCGTAGTGCTTGGTAGATATTGGTTTTTTTTTTATTTTTCTCCTGAGATATTATGAAAGCTATGAATTCCAGGCAAAGCCCTTATCCATACAAACTCATATCTGTAAGAATGGTGAAAATATTTTCCTTCCACTATTGTAGAGGAGATGAAATAAGAACTACATTAAATTGTTTAGTGAACAACATAAATAAAATCCTGAGACCTTTTATTCACCTGAGAAAACAAATTATTTTCAAGCACCATTCCCATACTAACTGTGTAACTGTCAAGTAAAAAAATATCAGAATGCGTAAGTTGGTGTGTCAATGTACTAATTACAAAAAGTTCTTATTTTCCTTTAAAATAGAATTTCTACATGACAATGCTGTAAGTTCATTTGGAGCCACTAAACTTAACCATATGAACACAATTCTGTAATTTATGCTCTTCACTACTTTAGATGTGTCCTCTCCAATGTTTAAACAAGTTAAGCAGTGTTACTGTACAGGGAGCCAAGGATTTAAAAAAACACATTGCGTCAACTCATCTTTTGCTGTCTGCTCAGCGTTAGTAGTGACTGGTGTTAATGACAACTCTTGGAAAAGTATATAAATTCAACTGCCCTCTTCTATGATTCTGTTTCAATACTTTGTCACAACCTAGAGCTGGAAGTTTAATTCAAGACTTCCTCAAAGCTGAAGCCCAGGTGATTTAGAATTGGTGCCTGAAAAGCAGGAAGACTGTTGCCTAGCAACCAGAAACATTTGACAATATCCAGTACATCTTCTGTTTAGGGCTTGCAGCCCTCTTGATTTTCTAATACACCCAGCAGATGTTAAGCCTCCTATATGAATTTTAAAGGCATGAAACAGCCTAGTGAAAAGTGGAGACAGCGCTTTCATTTGCAAACTAACAAATTGACTTCAGCTCCAAAGCTTTGGGAATTTGCCGAGACTCATTTTCTTCATGTTATTTTTCTGCTTCCACCTCTCCCAACTAGTACTTGTACACTGTTCTTTTTTTCTTCCTTTAGCCTGTTAAAAAGAGTTAAGCTTCTTATAAACCTCCTGGTTGAAAATGTTTAAAAAAGAAGTCAAGGATGGAAAAAAAAAACTTTGGAAGATCACCCATTTATTCATTTTTTTCTTTCGTTTATTCATTTTCAAATTAATAAAGGCAGTATTCTTTGGTAATTTGAAGAGTCTATTCAGACACACACATTTCAAACCCCTACTGCACTCTGGATGGCCACATTTGGAAAGTCATTTAGCCTGTTACTAAGTTTCAGTTTCCTCTTTATGAAAGAAATATAATAGCATCTGCCTGGTAGCAGTTTTTTTGTGGTGGGAATTAAGTGACATAAAGCAGATAAGGGGATGAAAATAGTTGGCAGTACAGAGGACGCTCTCAATAAACAGTAGGTGATACTACAGCTGCTGTTATTTTTGTTGGTAAGTGCCCGCTCAAAGCCCACATGTGATGCACAGTTTCTATAACTTAATGCAAAAGAGAATAGGCTCTGGAGCCAGACTACTTATATATCTCTAAGCAAGTTCCTTAACCTGTCAGGGCCTTGTTTTCCTCAGGTGTAAACTGAAGATAGCAAGAACATTCTTCCTCATGGGTTGCTGTGAGAATTAAATGGGAGAACAGCTGTAAATTCAGAGCCCCATGCCAGGCTCGCAGAATTAGTCTATAGTCCATCATTATTCCCACTAGAGGAACAAAGATGAAGGCCTCGTGGTCTTGTGGCATGCAGGTATTTCTGGAGCACCTTTAAAGGTAATTACCAGAAGAGGACAGGTGTGATAATAGAGGTGTGAGTACGTGCTGTGGAAGCCCCACCAGGAGAGCTACTTCCAAGGCAGCTCTGGGAATGAATGGGCTCACCTTTGGCTACACATTAGAATTGCTGGTGGAGCTTTGGGAACTTCTGATGTCTGGACGCCACCCCTGATTGCTCACAATTGACCTAGGGCATAACCTGGGCATTAGGAATTTCTGAAACTCTTAGATGATTCACATATGCAGTTAAGTGTAGAACCACTGTCTGGGAATCACCGTTGGGTACTGCTCCTGTTTACTGCAAAGTTGGCACAGGTATCCAGAGGAACCATGAGGTTCTTATTGTCATCTCTACCCTGGCCGTGATCATTTCAGAGGAGTAACTGCAAGAGTAGCAATACCTGCAGTTTCCCAGGTGGTAGCAGAGTAGTGATCGTAAGACTGAGAGTAACTGCTTTTATGTACTTGTGCCAGGTGCACAAGGTGTGATGTAGCAACGTATTTAATCATTCCAACAACGGTAAGGAAACCAATGATCAAAAATCTTAACCAGCTTGTCCGAAGTCTCACAGCTGCAAGGGGCAGAGGCTTCTGTTCCACTCAACTTAGCTACAAGCCATTGCTTCGTACCAGAGCCCCTGAAATTGTACCTTGGAAATGGGTACCACTACCACTCACATCCTCCCTGAAGCTTTTGTATTTCTACCTTCTTCTTGGAAATGGAAGCAAGGAGGTGTGCTCACTGGCTGTGCTCAGATGGCTGCTTTCATTATTGATGTGCTAACCATGAGACATCTTTGGCGGAGAGAAGCCAGGGAGTCTCTCTGGGGCACAGACACCTTCGACTGTGGAGAGAACTTACAGAGGACTAGGCATGGGAATGGGGGATGGAGTGCAAGTCTGGGGCTGCAGGGAGAGCTGTTCTCATTCAAGGGAAAGAAAATTTGGGTCTGGAATATAGGGACCAGGTGCTGGGTGCAGGTGTGGTGGGGGGAGGAGCAAACCCAAAAGACTGATTCCTTTCTTAAAGTTCTGGAGGGCTCAGTAGCACAGGCCTGGATTGGGAGTGGAAGACTGTGGGTTTAGACAAGGCCAGACATCGAATCTAATCAAACATTGTCTGCACCCCCTTGGAAATAGTGCAGACCTAGATGCTCCCAACTGTGGTTGTTTGTGCACACTTGAAAGGACGGGCCGGTGAGAGTAGCTCAGGTGGCCTGACCATAAAAAGGGCATAAAGTCACAAAAAAAACAGCTGCTGTGGTTTGGGGAGGGTCTACTCTGTGCCAGGCATTTTCATGAATCATCTTATTCAATTATTATAAAAATCCCATGAGATAGGGATTATCATGAACTTGCTACAAATAAAAAACACCAAGGCTCTAAGACTGAGTATTTTGCTGATGACAAAGCAGCTGTGGATCTGAAAACTCCGCAACTGCCTCATTTCCATGGATGCTGACACCGACGAGCAGGAAGGGTCCATGGAATAGGGTGTTGCAGGGTGCGTCTTGGAGCAGATGTTCCTGTTCGGTCAATGCCCTCAGACAGCTGGTTGAGTGATCTGACAGGTTCCCCTCCAGACACTGGGAGGCATGCATCTCCTGGGGCGACCATGGTGGTGATAGAAGGAGAGGCCTAATAGAACTAAGGCCAACCTATGCCTTGGACATTAGTGACTCTACCCTCTCTGTTTTGGTAGTTTCTTCTTTTGGCAGGAGGGGATGGTATTCTATCCCTTTGAACACTGCTTTGGAGTACCTGGCATGCTATCTTCCCAAGGAAATGGCTTCAACTCAGATTTTGGTGTTTCCTATTAACTGCAATTATTTCAGATAAACTGAATCTTGCAGCTCAGAAGGCATAGAAATGATTAATAATAAAAAGGTTTTGTTAGCACAGAAAAGACTTACAGACAACTAGAAAAAGCCTTCTGCTTTCAGTCTCCTCTAAAATTCATACACCATAACCCTCCTGGTCTGTGTGTCCCTGGAACTCATTTTCAAACCTTGTTTCCTGTGTTTAATTAAATTCTAATTTGAACAACATTTATGTCATCATTAATTTTATGAAAGCAAAATCCACTCTCTCGTTTATGTCACATCAAAGTAAACAATGAGATGACTGGTAGACAGTGAAATATGGCAGGTGTGCTCAGCTAGGCCAGTCCCAGCCTAGGGGGTGACTTGGGAGGTAAGTGATTCCTGAGTACTGACAGGAAACATCTCCCACCCCGCAGGAAGCAGCTGCAGGGTGACACAGGTCAGCACAGGCCTGGAACACATTTTGTTCTGTGCTGTTTGGGTAAAGAAGCGGCTACCCGCCATGTGCCCATGGAGCCTCCTCTAAATGGATATTGCTGAGAGAAGGGTCAGGGACTCGGGGGCTTCTCTGGATCTGGGTGTCTGGCATGTCTGGGGTAAAGCTTCAAAGGGCCCTGATAGGGATGAAGTACAATGGCAGGTTCCCAGGATATTGCTGGCTCAAGATTCCAGCTCAAAGAGCAGGTTGGGGGCTTGGTACTCTTCTGAGACTTGGGACCATGGACTTCCAGCAAAGGGCCTGGGTTTTGGCATAGGGCATCCTTGGAGAAGAGCTGAAAGGAGAGTTTGTCCTAACTGGGATTTGAATTTGAAGAGGAGCATAAGGTAATGGTGGAGTTTGGAGTTACCCTGAGAGATGGGCAAAGAAGTAGAAGGGGCTGGAGACTTGTGGGAGTTTCATTTTATAGAAGTCAGAAACTGAGGGTGGTTGGGAGACACTCTGGCCAAGCGAATGTCCCATTAGTCCCTGGTGCTAAATGAGATGGCCACATGACTGGGTTGGGACTGAGCATGATACAAGAGAGATGGACTTTAGTTGCTGTTCTCTCAGTAAAGGACGTTGTGACCTGAGCAAGTCAGCTAACCCCTTGAGTCTCATGTTCTCAAATTGTGGGAAAGGAAGGAAAGTGATTGATTCTGTCTCTCCCTTCAACAAGGTATCTTTTAAAAATTTATAATAATTGAATAAGATGATGCATGAAAATGCCTGGCACAGAGTATGCCCTCACCAAACCACAGCAGCTTTTTTTGTGTGTGACTTTATGCCCTTTTTACGGTCAGGCCACCTGAGCCACTCTCACCGGCCCTTCCTTTTGAGTGTGCACAAACAACCACAGTTGGGAGGATATTTATGTAGAGCAATGCTGTCCAAGTGAATTTTTCTACAATGGTGGAAATGTTCTATAACTCTATACTAAGCAATACAGCAGCCACTAGCACATATGGCTGTTGAGCACTGGAAATTTTGCTAGTGTGACTGGGATACTGAATTTTTAATTGTATTTAATTGAAATTAATTTAGACCCATATAGCTAATGATTACCATTTAGACAGCTCTGGTCTAGATGGCTTTAAAAAACATAACATGCTTCTAAGTTAGGATGTATACAGGGGCAATTCCCAGAATATTTTACAACTATCATAAAGTAAGGAACAGACTTTCTCTTAATAGATGACCTCTCTCCCTGGGGACTGCCACCACTGTTTTCAACCCTCAGAGAATGTTTGTTTAGGGGTGTAATTTACATAGAGTATGTCATTTAAAAAAATCATGGCACTTGCAACTTAATTGTTTTTCACTGTGGATGGATGCTTAGATAATAAGTCAAATTATCTAAACATAAAAGCTGTTCTTCAACTACCAATGCCATATTTCTTAAATCTCAGCACTATAAATTGAGGAGACTCCCTTCTCCTGGGCTGGTGTCCCCTGCTCTGTGAAGGAAAGCATAGCTTGATACTCTCTACTAACTAACTTTGTTGCTAAGGAAATTCACCTTTGACCTGCCTCCTGAAATTTCTTGAGTTTCAAATCCTGGAAATTGTGTTGATTTGTGTCATTCTTCAAACCACTCTGTTCTTCAGGTTAACATTTTAGAATGAATACCTGAAATTACTCACTGAGTAGTTCCTTTTGGACTATTCAGGATTTAGAAAGATGTTGGGTCTACATCAGGAATGGTCCATATAGAAGACCAAGGTATGCACACCCACATAAGCAGACTCATGATTACACAGACGCATACACACATCACTCAAGGCCCTCACAAGTCACTCTCAACTTGCCAATCATTTTGGCCCAATGTTAACTAAGTACCATTACTTAAAGAATAATATCTTGTTTCTGTGATAAAAGTCTTTGTATTCCTCGTAAATTCTGAAACAAATAAGGGACTTGGGCAGCTACTATTTTTTTACCTGGGTACTTGAGGGAGACTCACTGGGGTTTCTGTATTACCTCATGACCGAAATGATTAGCAGGAAGCCAGAGGGGTGCAAAGGAAGAACTAAATATTCCCCTGTTCTTTTCTTTTTTCCCCATATGTTTCCTCTTCGTTTTTCTGAAAGCCTTGGTAATAATGGAGTTGTGGGAAGCACTCAGGAGAATCACAACTCCAGCAACATTCCAGTTCTGCTGAACTGAACCAGCTTCCTTGTCTGCGAAGTGAGAATACCAATACTTGACAGGGGCGTGAATGCAAGAACTCAATACCCAGCAAGCAGTCAACCCTTATTAAAAGGTTATTGCCACTACTGATGGAGACCTCGTTGTCATTCTTTCTTTTCTTTGTTTATTTCTGATCCTCTTTCCCTTTTTGTTTTTCATATTTTTTTCCTTATGTGTTTTTTGTGTTTTTCTGTAATCCTTGATCATTCTTTTCATGATCTTGTCTATCTCAAATCTTTCATGGAACAAGGCTCTATGTATAATTAACTAAATCTTTAACCCTCATCCTTTTCTTCTTTGCCCGCCTCTCCTTCCTTAGCCTACAAGTACGTGGTCATTCCCACCAACTAGCCCATTACCTCCTGTGTTTTATAAGCCATGATAAAGTTGTGTAGATCCACCTGGATAAAGTTACTTAAGCACAGAGTAAGGGGAAAGATGAATAAGCGCCCAATCTGTGTCAGACCCTGGGAATAGGTGCTTTTTCTGAGGTGGGAATGCACAGTGCAAGCACCTGAGCTCCATCTGCTTTCATGGAAAAAGATTTTATGGTGCTGGGCTCAGACTGGGTTCACAGCCCTTGATGAGCACTTTCAGCACTGGCACATAGAAGCAATGCTATTAGAGTATAAAAGAAAGTCATCCGACTAAGTCTAGTTTTGCTTTGAAAACTCCACCAGGATGTAAGCAGCATTAATTGGGTGAGTTTACGTTGCCCGTCAAAAACCTACGGGGGTGGGAGGGTGGGTCCTTCGGCCCTTGTAATGCAGCTCAGTGGCCGCAATTTCACATTCAACCGGGTAAATGCTCTCTACTGACTTGAGATTTGGAAGAGTATTTTAAAATACAAACAGTTTCTTGAGGGTTTTAAAAATTTTTTTATTTTTGCACTACTCATCCAGAGGGTGTTGGTAGTTAGAAATAAAGTGGAAAAAGAAATGAACTCTTGTTGTTGTGTCTAAGTCCATTTGCTACAAGTCTTCCTAAATCTCAGTCATGTTAGATGAGGGAGAATATTTGGAACTTTTATGTTCTATAAAGAAAGAGCCATGTGATGAAACAGAGCAAATCTCTTCCTCTCTTTGATTCTATGTTTCTTTATTTTTTTGAGAAAAGAGGGCATTGGGCCAGCACTGAACGGCCTGGAAAGCTCTTCCATGATTGCAGCCCCAGGGCTCATATGATTTAATTAACAATCCTGGGGAGGGGAGGGGAAGCTGGAAGGGAGCTTGCACATACACTTTCTAAAATATTTGTGATATATATTTGGGTTTAAGATTAAAATGGTGTTTTAAATAAATTTGATAAGTATTTACATGGGATGTGAATATCCAATCTAATAATTATTTGGTAATAGGATGTAAGTACTGAATTGGGTTTCAGAAGACATGTTTTGTTTTGTTTTTTTCTGCCCAGTTTTGTATCCATGGGCAGTTAATGTGGTTCAATATGAGCACTTTTGGCTTCAGTTTTCACATTATAAAATTAATGAAATTCTGTCTGTGCAGCATTATTGTGAAGATTCAGTGAGATTATGCACATGAAGCATTTTGTAAACTCAAAGCCTTTAATTGATTTATAGATTTCTGGATTAGTTTGGCTACTCTCGGAGTATGCGCAGAAGTGGGTTCATATATTTGCCTGAAAGCAGATGACCTTTAAGTGTCATCTCAACTTTCAGTCTCTACCACTGTGAGGGTCAAATCATCCTGTGGGTGGCTCTTGACAGTGCTGAATCTGTTCCTGCTAATTTGCAGAGAGAAATAATATTTTACATGAAAGGTCTGTTCTTAAAGACTTTACCCAGTATGAAATTTGATATGCTGGGCTAATTTTCTCCAAGGAATAAGTGCACCTATATCTATACTCATTGCAGCAATTCCTTCCGCATGTCATCCTTTTCTTCCTCTTTCTTCTCATGTTTTCTTTCTCCTCCACCTCCTTCTCCTCTTTCTTCTTTTTCTTGTTCAGCTTGTTCTGGTTTTTCTCCTTTTCTTCCTCTTCCGTTTTCACAAGTGCTTTTAATGTTTGCAGAAGTAACAATTTTTTATTAGAGCTATCTGTCCTAAATCAGGAGCCTGATGTATTATGGCAGTAGCTTGGTCTTCTTTAAAGTATTTTAATATATTAAGCTTTGTTCCAAAGCTATTTATTTTGGGGGTAGGTTTTTCTCATTAGCACTAGCACTCATTAGCACTAGCACCATTGATGCATGATTAGAAACTAGTTATAATGTGTAAGAAAGGCTGTAAATGATCATAACAATGATTGCTAAAATTACAGCATAATAGTCACTAGAATAACTTGCAGCAGTTTTAATATCTGCAATATGGTTTACATTGTTCTGACAAAGGATAGCAATTATTTCTGTTTGCCAGCAAAATAGGTGATGCCATGTAATGGTAGCATACAATTCACTTGGTTTGGCAACTTTGAACTTGTGTGGTTCTTAATTTAAAAAAATAGACTTTCATTATGCAAAAGTTTCCTAATTAATTGATTTCATTAATATTTTTTCATCACATAATCCAAATTTGCATAAAATGTCAATCAGTACATTTTAACGAACTTGTGCTTACCATTCTTACAACAAGGACTTTCTCAATGTCTGCTAACACTGATTCATGGAAATCTAGTTAAGCCATATTTAACATTTTAAAAATGACAAGGACAACAGCCCATAAGAAAGCAACCAAGAATGAAAGCACTTAAATTAATAGATATCACCAATTTCTTTCAACATATGAGTCCTCTGTAATGATGTACAGCCACCCATATGCTAATGGTTTAACCATTGCTGGAAACTTGATGTATTCTTTTTTCCACTGGTGAAGTTTTCATAGAGATACATCGGTTTTTCAGTGGAGATATTGTAGCTGGGTGGTAGCAACCCCTTGACCAGAGCATGAAAACACATGTTCAAGTCCCAGTCTTAGCACTAGCTTTAAGACCTTGGAAAGGGTCCTAAGCATTGACTGGTGGCCTAGGATTTTTCATCCAAGGCAAGGAGAGAGGAGGGGTTAGATATAGTGTCCCAGAGTATTTGGGTATCAATGAGATCATTTGGATGATGGCATTTTATAACTTGCAAAGTGTTATTTTTTGGTATGTGATGGTAAAACATCTTGTTTGAACACTATTTAAAATATCATAAAATGATGTTCTTAAAAACCCATGATTACAAATATGATTACCATTCTCAAGTCAATCTGTATTTGTTTTTTACTACCATTTTGGAGGATAGATTTTACTACCATTTTTCATGCTTTCTTTAGGTTTTAAGGATTTTTAAATTGTTACTTCATTTAATATTTTATCAAGGGTCAAATATAATGTGTAGTTACTGCTCTGAAGACTTGTCAAAACTCATGATAAATTTAAGGTTTCTTTTCTCTATTTCTTATATATTTTTAATCCTTACAGAGTATTTTTTTACATGTGAAAAGCTTAGTAAAACATTTGCTGTTCAAGTAAGAATAAGTTCTGAAATCAAAGCTAATATCTATCAGTTTTCACATTCTTTGATAGAATGAGGAACAGTTTACCACATGTGTCTGACTCATTTTTTTTTTGTATGGGCAGGTAGCTGGAATTGAAACCGGGTCGCTGGCATATCAGGCGAGTATTTGTTTTATATTCAACAATTTTCTTTTCTCCCTTCTGAAAGAATTAAGAATATGCAAATACAAATTTTAAAGGAGTCTACAAAAAAAAAAACATGAAATTTGAGCTTGAAGCTCAATAGTTAAAGAAAAAATCAAACATTCTAATTTCATCTTTAGATCAGTTTTGTTTTGGCTTCTGTTTGAGTTGCAGAAGGAAAAACCATTACAGAACTCTAAGAAATGTGCTATTTGTTTTTGCATTGCCAAAAGTTCTATTTTTGTATGTTCTTCCTACTGTGAATCCATCACCATGTTTTGCTTTCCATTAGAAGAGCATTTGTTTACTGGCCTCTCAATATGATGCTTGAAGCATCATACATAGATCAATAAGATTTAATGACAAATTACCCAACATTTTCAAAAGAATATGACCAGATAGTGAATCCTTTTAAATTCAAGTTGCAACTGCTACCACCAGCTTTATTTATTCTAAAGATGAAGTAGTAAAATTTATGTCATTGTAATAAACTTCAAATGATTGTTCCAAAAAATATCTTTCACCTAAGCACCCAGAATATCATTACCTTTTTTTGTCTTTTCAAAATTGCTAAACGAGTGCTGAGAATTCTTATCTGAAATGTAAAAGCAAATGAGCAAGCCCACATAATCCTGGATACCCACTTTTTATCTCGTTCAACCTAATGCCTTTCATCCCTTCATCTTTCATTAATAAATTCAGGACTATTACCCAAATTTTAACTTATGGATTTATTTTAGCAATTATGGACCCACAGTTCCCAGTAAGAAGAGTTCAGTTGTATTGGGCAGAGATATTTTCCAGCACAATTATATTCACCTAGAGCTTCACCTTTAGGAAGAAAGCTTACGTGAAAATGAGTAGTTTACAGAAATCTTCTCCAAAGCATTTTTATTCCCCTCCTTTCTTTTCCAACAAACATTTCAGAATATTTTCATACAAAAAAAGGAAACTTAATAAAAAGTACTGAAATTTTCACAACTGCTTTATTTTCCTAACATGTGCTGTTGGTTGCTCAGGAAGATAAGCAGCAGACATAAAAATAAACAATAAAAATTGAGGTTCTGTGTTCAAACTTTATTTAATAAATCCCTGGTTACCTCCACAGTTTTAAAAACTTTTCTACCCTGCAATACTATTTGTATCTTCTCCTTTCATTGTTTTACTCACATGATTCCTGTGCATTATGCTAATTCCCACAAATAGCAGGTCACTTCAGCATTTCACTGGAAACAGGTCTTTCTTCTTATCTGTAAAAGTCTTCATTTAGCAATAGCTGCTTGATTCCTATTCGGCAGCAATGCAGAAACTCCAGACTTACAAACACACTGAGGCTTACTACTAAACTGTGATGAAGCCAATGAAGAAACTTTGGGTTTATTGACATTAACCTATCTTTTATCAGGATACAGATTTTTTTCTGATCTGCCTTTCCGAATTGTTATTCATGCAGTTCATTCTAGTTATGCAGAGGTAAATTAGGAGTAATTAATCCTGTTTTTGTGGCACTGCCTTTATTTTGGAAAATGTCATGAGTGTAGCCAGAGATGTAGAGGTTTTCCTTAGTTCCCTCTTCCCAAGAGTGTCATCGTGTAGATTCCTGGATGGAAATGCAGGGCTCTTTGTGTTATCCTCAGGCACCTCCACTGGAACACTTTGTCCTTGGGTGGTATTTGTTTTCTTAAATCAAGCATGCTTAAGAGACATTCCTCATTTGTCTAAAGCTGTTAGCAAATTCCATGTGAGACTCTTGCTAATTTGCTTCTGTGGTTAAAAATGTTTCTTGAAAAGCTATCTGAACTTTCGATCCACAGTTGGTTGAGATGTGTTTTATTCCTCTTTTAAATGTAAGGTCCTCTGAATTAAGCAGATGCTGTGTGTCTAAATAGCACTCTCTGACTCATCAGGGAGTCTTCTTGGTAACTAGCTTTTTCTCTTCGATGATTCGTGTTTCGAGAAAGCTCTTTCAGTTAAAGATGAACAAACTAAAAGGTGTACACCAAATACAGATATGGACCTACAGACATACAGCTATAAAAAAGGTGTTACTAAAATGTGTCAAGATCCTATTTGCAAAAGTGTGGGAACATCAAGGACTTTCGTTTATTTATTTCTTCTCCATAATATAATGAAAGGTTGGCAATGGGTTATTGAAGAACACATTTTAAAAATGATGTTTCCAAACAATATTTCATATTTATTTCACAAGCACGTATGGATGTGGTAGTTAGTACTTTCTCATGAAGCCTGGGGGAATTTCCATTTCAACCAGTATTTACAATTGGGGTAGTTCTTACCTCTAATAAAAGGTGAAAGGATAATTTACTTTGAAAATATTTACTGTATAATTAGATGCGTAATTAGATTTTCTTCCCTTGATATATGCCTATGATTGTCTATTCCTCTGAAGTGATGCTGTTGAAAAGAGGCAGCAACTAGACTGTAGGAAAATGAGTAAACTTTGTAGAGGGAAAATAAAAAGTGCCCAGGTTTGTAGTTACAACTTCCTTACACAAACTTCCCATCTTTCATGGAAATAGCACTGAAAAAGCAAGGTGATGAAATTATTAAACATGAATTTCTTAATTAAAAAATGGACCCAATTTAAAATGGAACCAGGTTGCTGTGCTTGGGTGATTTGTCAGTGATGGACAATAGCTGTCCTGATATCTGGCCACCCTTTGATGTATGAACGTCCACAGGCTACTGTTAAAGTGCTAACCCCATGTCTCAAAGTTACAAGACAACAGGCACACCATGTGGTCTCTGCATGAACCCCTAAAAGAAGGGTCCCAAGTGTGGATTCCTTGGGCTGAACTAGTATATTATTATTGCTAATTATGGCCTGTTCCAAGAGCCTTAAGTATACTGACACTATTGGTCAGTGGCCGAGCCTCAACAGGGACAGCAACCAGGCCTGTGTGACTTCAGAGCCTGTGCTGTCCACCAATGCCACTCTCTACCTTGCAAACAGTGAGCCTTTCCCTCAGTCTGCAGACCTCAAACCCAAGTAAAACTAGGCAGAAGCCCTTCCACGGGGGAGCTGTCCAGCATTTGAGGTTTTGAAGAAGGAAGTAAGAGAAGGTGAGAGAGGCTTCCAGATGGCTAATGATTTATATATTTGTTTAGGAGAGAGGGAGAATGTGGCAGATGAGCATTTTCAAGAATCCTGGGAAATCAGGGCCATTGGAAAAAAGGAGCAGCTTGGTGGGTGGAGGTCAAACCAAGACCTAAAGCTGCTCTGTCCATCACCAGGGTATGAGCGGGACACACATGGCTGCAGAGGACTTGAAATGTGGCCATTATGAATTGAAATGCCCTGTAAGTATATAATATGCACCAGAACTTGAGAACTTAGTGTGAAAAAGAATAGTAACATTAAAATTAATTTCACCTGCTTCTTTGCACATTGTTTTAATCTGGTCATTGGAAGGTTTGAAATGACATTATAGGGTTCACATTTGTGATCTGCATTATATTTCTATTAGATAGTGTTCATTTAGGGCTTGAACTTGAGGGGAATATTGCTGGGGAGAAGCTGAAGGAAAGATCCGAGTAGGTAAATGATAAAGAAAAAGTTATCCTTGAGGACTGTGGTTCCTGTGGCTGTTGCAGCTCAGTTAGAGTTGCAGGGAGGGAAGAGTACCAATAAGAACGATTGGGCATTGCATATATGCCAAGCACATTGGTCTGTTATCTCTTTTAGTCCTCACAGCAGCCTTGGTGTGTGTGGTAGTTAGGTTCAGTTGTCAACTTGGCCAGGTGAGCATACCTAGTTTAGTTGCTGCGGACATGAGCCAATGGTACGTGAACCTCATCTGTTGCTGATTTACATCTGCAGTCAGCTAGGAGGCATGCCTGCTGCAATGAAGGAGGTTTGACTTAATTGGCTGGTGCTTAAATGAGAGACTGCAATGTAGCACAGCCTAAGAAGCTCAGCATTCCTCATCTCAGCACTCGCAGCTCAGCCCAGACCTTTGGAGATGCAGAAAGAAGTCACCCTAGGGAAAGCTGTTGGAACCCAGGGGCCTGGAGAGAAGTCCAGCAGAGACCATCCTGTGCCTTCCACGTAAGAAGGAACCTCAGTGGGAAGTTAGCTGCCTTTCCTCTGAAGAACTAACAAAATAAATCCCCTTTTATTAAAAGCCAATCCATCTCTGGTGTGTTGCATTCCAGCAGCTAGCAAACTAGAACAGTGTGTAAGTGGTATTTCTATTTCACAGATGAGAAAACTGAAGTTTAAAAATATTAAGTAATTTGCCCCAAATTACACAGTCTAGTGAGAAGAGATTGAGGATTCAAATCCAGATCTGCCCCAAGGCTTTCTGCTTGATTAAGGAGTGGAAAAGAGAACCAAGAGCTGGTGGGGACCTGACAAAGTGGGGTGGAGAACATCAAGAATGCTTTGCAATAGAAAAATGAACAACCTTGAGAACAGCTGGTGTAAAGAGTTAAGCATAAAGAGATTTAAGCAAATGTTAGGATCAAGAGCTCTGGAGATACTGACAGGGGTGGTATATAGCCACAAGTCCTAAAATGGGGTTTATGCTGATGTGAAGCAGAGCAAAGGGTTGCACTTTACAAAACCCAAATCATAAATTTATCCAATAATATTTATTTGTGCTCTGATGGTGTACAAGGCACTCTCCAAAAGGATGGGAGACACCTCTACTTGGGAAGGTAAGAAACTCTGAAACTACTGAGTGGTAACAAAACTTGAGGCAGTAGAAATAATGGCACCTGTCTAGGAATTAGTTGTAAGGTCAATCTTACTTTGGATCTTTGGATAACTAACAGTGTGACCTTGCACATATTACTTAACCCTTCTGTGTTCAGTTTTCTTATGTGCAAAGTTAGTATAACATTACCCCTCCCATCTTTCATTGTTCTTGTGAAGACCAGATGAGATAATGTATATGAATATATCTTATGAATTATAAAGTGCAATACCTGATTTGAAAATCCATTCATTAGCTATAAATGGGCTAGCAGGAATAGATCATTATTTCTTGGGAGCTCTTTTAAATCCACAGTTGTTCAGAGTTTTCTTAATCATTCCTCTGAAAATGAATGATTTTCATTCACCTGAATGTGAATGTCATTGAGAGGGTTAGCAATTCTTTCAGAATAGCATTTATTGAGCACATATAACTGTGTGTAATGTAATTTAACTTTTACAGCAACCCTGTAAAGTATGTGTTGTTAACCCTCTTTTGTTAAAGAGAAAACAGAGGTTCAACGTGTTTCAATACCACTATAGTAAGTGTGAAAGGATGGTCTTTAATCTAGATTCCCAGACCAAGTTCAACATTCTTGTCTCCAATTCCCAGCATCTGATTCAGTAGGTCTGGGGCAGGGCCCACGTATCTGTATATTTTATTTATTATTTTTTTCTGTATATTTTTAAAGACTTCCCACATTGCAGTAGGCACCAGAGCTCAGGAACCACTCTAGAAAGCTCTTGAACATCTTTGTTGATAAGGTTTTCTTGTGAGGCAGTTGGGAGCTTTGACACTGTAACAGCACAAATCTGCCTCCTTGAGCTTCTATTGATTGGTCCTAGTTCTATCCTCCAGTAACACAAAGGTGGTCTAAAAATATTTCAGTGAGAGCCCTTCAGTCACTTCAGGTGTTCTACAGGGGCATCTGGGGCCTTTTCCTCTAACAAAGCTTCCAAAGTCCAAGTCTGGGACACCTTCTCTGCTGGGACACTCTTGCTGAGAGAAGAGAGGCAAGATTTAGAGAAGGAGGCACTGAAAGAGAGAGT
Source organism: Tamandua tetradactyla (assembly GCF_023851605.1). Classification (NCBI taxonomy): domain Eukaryota; kingdom Metazoa; phylum Chordata; class Mammalia; order Pilosa; family Myrmecophagidae; genus Tamandua; species Tamandua tetradactyla. Next base: position 76,483,606 of record NC_135331.1, on the reverse strand, counting down.
TTAAACCAGGAGACTGTGGCATCCATCTGGACACTCAGCCTCGGTGTATGTAAATGCAAGCAGAGAGCTCTGGTGGAAGATATCAGAGAAGCAACCTCATGGGTACAAGAACCAAGAATAGAAATGATAAAGTCCTGGTATTAGAATTGAATTTTAATATTTCTTTCTCAGTAAAAGTTAATATAAAGTACCTAAGTTGTATTTCTACATTCCTGACTTTTCAATTCTCAAAATGATAAAAACACAATGAAACTCTTCAAAAAGAAAAAGGAAAAAGAAGGCTTGGATAAAGAACAGCCCACGTGAGTGACAGCCAGCCTCAAGTAGCCCAGCTAGGAGGGTGGGAGCTGTCAGTGTAGCTGCAGCACCTTGGACAGCTCTGGACAAGCGTGTTTCTGGTCTGACAGGCCTTAAAGAGACCCCTGGGGCCTCACTAGGCAGATGCTCGTGGAGTTAGATGGAAAGAAAAGCACTCCCACCTTCTCCAGGTACCCTCAACCTTATCTCTCTCCCACAAGCTTTGCCTCAGCTTTGCTGGGGTTGGGGAAGATGTGCACTCTCATTTCAGAAGAAGAGAGAGTGGGAGGCAGACTCAGGTGGCAGCTCATTTGTATGAGGAGAAATGCTCCAGAGCTCCTCAGGTGAGATAAAGTGTCCCCTGCCCTGTGTTCCAGCAACCTGAAGCCTGAGCAGCTCCTGTCCACCCTTCTCCACAATCACCTGCCAGGGTCAGACTCCACACCCTCCCCCACCCCCCTGGGGAAAGGCCTCGAAATGTGTCTTTAGATGCAATTTTCAGGGGCAGCACACAGTTTTGGGGGGCATTTTCAACCACCCTGTTTCCAATCCTTGTTGGGAAAAAATGAGGGAAATAAATGTACATTGAATAAAATGACATAAACCCTGGAAAGGTGAATTCACAGCCCAGGCTTTACTGAACTAGGGAGTTTCGTAAATGTTATGTCTCTGTTTGGATATAACACTTATCACTGATAACCTCCATCTGTTTCCAAAAAAGATCCTTGGAATGTGCACTTGGCCCACCATGCAATCTCTGAGGTCTCCCTCGAACATAATCTTCACCGTCAGCTCTTCTTTTGGCATCTAAATCAGCATGCCACTCATCTGCATTGGGGAGAATTGCCTACCCCTGTGTCCATAATCCCCAGTAGACTAAGCTCTGAGGGGAACATGGGCTTACTGAGTGCCTGTTGAAAATCTGGCTCTGTGCTAGAGATTGTAATACTTATCCATTCATTCCACTGGTAAAAACTGAGTGCTTGTTTACTCAATAATATCTCTCATTAGTGAGGAAAGGAGAACTGGTAATGCAGTTTATATCTTCTGGGGAAGCGATCAGCAAACACACTGCTAAGTAAACACAGCAAGTGCTGTTTGTTGTTGAGTGTTAAGAGGTGTGAAGACAGTGCTCCCTAGGAGCAGCTGTTTTAGAAAAGGGGTCAGGAAAGGTCTATGGCACCATTTAAACCGAGCCCTGTAGGAGGATGAGACAGCCACAGGCATGCCAGGGACTTGGGGGCCTGCAGGAGCAGCATGCCGTCCCTCCTCCTCTTATTTCAGGGCTATGTCAGCCTTCCCCCCTCCACTCACTCAAGCACCTGGCAAATGAATTACAGAAAATATCCTTGTCTGTGCTTCTGTCCTTCTCTTTCTGATGCAGGCAGTCGGAAGATTCCTAGTGCATGAAGTCCTCTGAGTCTTCACCAAGGTGACCCTTGGTGCTGACTGTGCTGGAAGATGGAAGAAATGGGTGGTTGGTCTACACAAAGCACTGTCCAAGACAACCCTATTTTGACCAGGCATTCTCATAAGGCTGCCCCTATCAATGAAGATCAATCAAAGGAACCTCTCAGACAGTACTGCAGGTTTTCCTCCCTTTCCTGCCTTCCTTTTAACTCTTTGGCTAAATTTATAAACTCTGGTTCTTTGCACATGGCATGCAGACTGTAGGCTGTGTATGCTGGGAGGTGGCTGGGACACAAAGTGCAGATTTGCTGGAGGGAAGATGTAGCAAATTGGCCTGAGAGCAGGGAGGAGGGGGGAAGGCTGTGGCACCTCATCCGGCCAACACAAAAGGCTCATAATGAAGAGGGCAGTCCAAGTCATGACCGGGACCTCCTGCATGGGCGGACTTGTCTTTGAATGGGTCCCTGTCCTGTGCTTTCTTGTCTCTTGTCCTTTTGACTGCACTGGTTCCTCTTACTGTCATTAATATAATGATGTTATTACTGAAAGCCTGAAGTCGTCTTCTTTGTAAATGTTCTTTTTATGGCTTTCAGTGTTTTTGGCAGGAAAGCCAACACCATTTACCAAACTATAAATAAATAGAGGATGGCAAGAAATCTCTGAGTCAAGAAGCCCTCTGTGAACCAATGTCAGCATGAGAGAATTTGGTTTGTTGCTCCCAGAGTTGTTGGAAATATTTTTAATTTTGCTTTACTTATACTAAGGGGAAACATTTACTAAATGAGGACCTGAAGGTCAGACTAAAGAAGACTTCTCTTCTCTGACATGTCAAAGGTGTCAGGGTACCCATGGTGAAGGCGAGCTGGGCACAGGATAAGGACCACTGGCCTGGGCTCTGACCACTACTGCAGCTAGCCAGCTCAGGGCTAGGACAGATGTTCTCCTTCTCTGAATCTGTTTCCTCATCTGACAAGGAGAATAGCACCTCCAGCACTCCTGTGAGGACTCAAGGAGGTTATGAGGCTGAAAGAGCCCGTAAAAATGGCCAAAAAGAGAAAACTGATTAGAGCACAACTATATTGACCCTGCCATCTAGAATCTGTGGGGACAGGCCTCAGTACTGCCCTAAAGACATTTGCTGGGAGAGGTTACATTACCCCTCAAGGAAATTATTTCCTATCTATTTAAGGAATATGTTTCCTGGATTCCAATAAAAAGCTCAGGTTTTAGAGCTGTATATTTGATGAAATACAGAGATTTGAGAGGTCCCTTGAGAGGAGGGAAGTGGTGCAATCAAACCCGATGTGCCAGGATGGCTCCTTTTGCAGGCACACATAGGTGAGCTTGCAGGCAATGGTGGCAGCCAAGGAGAAAAGTGGATGGTTGAGGAGCATGTGAAGGAAGAATGTGGACGTTAAGGAGAAAGGAGAGCAATGAAGAAAGAATCACTCCTATTAGCTGTGGGCTGCACTGCCCTCTCTCTGAGCATCCATGTGCTCATATGTCTGCCAAGAATTGGACTGCAGCTCTAAGCCTGCTGGGAAGCCCTTAGCATTTGTGTTCACTGAGTTAGCTTGTATCTTGTGGCACTGCATGGGTCCAGGCCCTCTGGCTGGGCTTGTGCCCTGAGTGACCTCCAGCTCCTTATAGAGATCTGAGCCCTGCCATGATGCCAGCCCACTTTCCAAGGCCCTGAAACAGAACAGGCCCTAATCTGCCCTCTCCTGAGGCTTTGCTTTAAACGTTTGCTTCAGTCCAGTAAGAGCATTAACAGGCACTTGGAGATCAAAGAGACTTGAAATTAAATCCTGATTCTGTCTTGTACTAGCTGGGTGACCTTAGTAAAACTGATGAACCTTTCTAAGCTTTTGTACTCTCATCTTCAGAACGGGGATAATTTATAAATGTTTTGACAATAATGAGAGAATCTATGTGTGTGCCCAACAGACCTGACACAAAATATGTGCTTAATAAGTGGTTGGTATTATCATTATTATTGTGGTTATTCCACATATGGAGACACTCCTGAGAACCAGCATGCTCCTACCTGATGGTGGGCCAAGGACCCCTGTTGCCTCCTCTACTGGGTCTGAAGTTCCAGATACCAACCCTTGTTTTGCAATGATGCTGTGGACCCTCTAATTTATGCTCTCAGCATTGTTCTTCACTGATATTCTTAAAGCTGAGAATGTTCTCTTGTCCCCAGAAACAGTCACAGCAGAGCAGGTATTTCGACTTTGGGTTATGCTTTTGCAATAAAATGTGGAAACAACAATCAAAGATAGCCTATCTTTATCAAAGCTAGTGTTATTTTTAAAAATTAATGTTTAAGGGGAAATTTTCAGGTGCTAACTTGCAGTCTTTACTCACCCACATTTACCCTTGCCCAGCTTTTGTCCTGTGTCCACCCTGAGCAGGTGTGTCGGAAGTTCTGACATCTACAGAAATCGAGCCCTGTGGGAAAGCTGGTGGTCCATCCTCCTAAACTCAACTTCACCTCAGTCTCCTTAGAATGCCCTCAGAAATTCGGTAACTGATACCTAGCTTGATACAACTCAGAGGAATAAACTCCACTGTTTTAAACCTCACCGTGTTCCAGAACCCTTGGCTCATGTTTACTGCACAGTAATTTAAACACACCAGGCTTTTCACCAATGCTTATTAAAAGGCTCATTAGGTTTTTAAACACTGAATAGTTTTATAATAGGACTGGCTGATGAGTAAATTAAAAATGGATCAAAATAATATTTTAAAATTATATTGTCATTCATTGGACATTTAGCAAAATTTGCTGAATACCACCCATGTGCTGGATGCTCTGTTGAGAGTTTAAAACGATAAAGATCTCTGCCCTCATGGAGCTTACCTTCCATTGCGACAATTAGCAAGTTAAAGATAAAAATTCTGCACTATATTTGAAAATGCTAAGTGCTATAGGGAAACATTGGTAAGAAGGGAGGATAGGAAATGCCGGTGAGCAGGAGTTCCAATGCTAATGGTGATTCTTAGAGAAACCTTCACTGAGAAGGTGACAGCATGAGCCATGGAATTCTAGGAGAAGAGCATTCAAGAAGAAGAGGGTAGAAGTAGAAAGGCTCCGAGAGAGGGAGCCATGGCAGCTGGACTGGACCGAGCAATGGGAGTCAGATATGAGGTCAGCTTGTGGTGGCCAGACTGTAAGAACTTTGGTTTCTATTCTGAGAGGGGTGGGTTTTGAAAAAAGAAGTGCCATGCTGTGACTCGCCTTTTAACAGGGTCTCTCTGATGGATATTTTGGAAATAGACTACCATGGAGGGAGGCTAGAAGCAGGGGAACCCACAGTAACCAAGACAAGAGATGGTGGCAGTTTGGACTAGTGTGGTAGCAGCAGTGGTGTTAGGTTTTGCCTCTACTTTGAGGGTAAGATCAGGTAGACTTGCTTGCTGATGGATTAGAGTCAAGGGTATCTCCTAGATTTTTGACTTGGGAGACTGAGGAGTTACCATTAATTGAGATGGAAATAAGTGTGGGTGAAATAAGTTTGGAGGAAAATCAGACATTCAACTTTGGCATGGTAAGTTTAAGAAATCTATCAGAGATGTTGAGTAAGAAGTTGGATATAAGAGTTTGGAGTTTAAGGCAGAAATAGAAGAAGCTGTGAGTTTAGAGAAGGTATTTAAAGCCAGAGTGTTGGAGGAAGTCTTCCAGGAAGTGAGTATAGAGAGAAGAGGTAGGAAGGATGAAGAGTAAAAAAAAGAAACTGAGAAAGAGGAGCCAGTGGGGTCAAAAAAAAATTAGAAGACGTCCTAAAAGTAAGTGAAGAGAGTGTTTCAAGGAGGAGAGAGATTGAAACAACTGTTTCAAATGCTTCTGAAGGGCAAATAAATTGAGGTCTGAGAATTGATGTTTTGATCTAACAAATAGAGGTTTTGGTAAACTTGATGAAAACTATTGGTGGAGTTATGTCAGCAAAAGTCTAGGTGAAGTGGATTTGACAAAGAAGGGTAAGAGAAGAATTGGGGAGAGTGAATGCAGGCAGACCTGTTTAGGAACTTGACAGTAAAGAAGAGCAGAAAAAGAGCAGTTTCTATAGAGGAAGAAGAATCAAGAGAAGTTTCTTGAAGGTCAGAGAATAGCAGCCTCCTTTAGGCTGATAGTAAAGCATCAGTGGAGAACATAAATTAGTGATGCATTGTTAGAGATGTGTCTTGGGTAGGGAGATGATCTAGGGCACAAGTGACCCACCAAAGGAGCATGGACTGAACCTCTATTGTAAGAGGAGGAAAGGCTCAACTTATGGGCTCAGATAATGGCAGGTGAGTAGGTATGATGAGGGAGCTTGGAGGAGTGTCTTATGTTTGCTTCTGTTTTCTCAGTGAAATAGGAGTTAAGGTCATCAGCTGAGAGTGAAGAAGCAAGAGTAATGCCTGGAGAGATGAGCTATGATGACACAGGAAATAGAAGAATATTACATTTGGCAATAGACTAGGGAAACATAATATGTTTGCCCTTAGGTTCACTTAAAGTTTATGGTCATGAATACAAAGTGAGACCATTCTCCATTGTTTTGTGTTCTTCTCCAGATAAATTCAGCTGCCTGTGTGCAAGTGCAAAATAAGTGGAGAATAGAATTTAATCAGAGTCGAGGTTTTGCAATGGTGAAGTTGTGAACAACTCCTTACAAGCAAAGGAGTGATAAAAAATAACTGATTACAGACTTTAAATAAGCTGGATAGGAAAGCAGGTGTTTTAGTTTACTGCCAGAATGCAATACAGAAATGGAATGGCTTTTAAAACGGAGAATTTAGTAAATTGCTAGTTTATAGTTTTAAGGCTGTGAAATTGTCCAAATTAAAACAAGTCGATAGAAATGTCCAATCTAAGGCATCCAGGGAAAGATACCTTGTTTCAAGAAGGCCGATGAAGGCCATTTCTCTCAACTGGAAAGACGCATGGCAAACATGGCGACATCTGCTAGCTTTCTCTCCAGGCTTCTTGCTTCATGAAGCTCCTGTGGGGGCATTTTCCTTCTTCATCTCCAAAGGTCACTAGCTGGTAGACTCTGTGGTTCTCTTGCCCTTCTGTTGTGGTTCTATGGCTCTCTCCTCATTCTCAAAAGGAACTCTTTCTGAAATGTCTCCTTTTTTATAGGATTCCAGTAAACTAATCAAGACCCACATAGAATGGGTAGACAGTCTCCATCTCATTGAGTTTAATACCCACACTTGATTGAGTCACATCTCTGTGAAGATAACTTAATCAACTTTCCAACCTATAGTACTGAATAGGAACTAGTAGAAACAATTGTTCCCACAAGATTGAATAGGATTAAAAGATGGCTTTTCTATGGTACATAAATCCTTTCAAACACGCACAGAGGTAAATAACGGTGTGAAGGAGGTGAGAGATAATGAAAGGATGGTGCGATCAAAGGATTCTAGATATTGGTAGCATCAATGGCCTTTCACAGGACATTAGAGGGAAAGAGCTGGAGAGCTAGGGAGTACTGGTCAGAGTCTCTTCAAATTGAGACTATGGGCATGTTCAGGTTTTGGTAATAGCAAGCTTGGGAGTGAGTGGCTGCGATAGAAAGCTGAACAACTTCATGAGAGGAGACAAGTTTCAGAAATGGAGGGGCCAGGGTTTTAGAAGGTGCGTCAGTGTGGATATTGAAGTCACTAAGAATTTCTCAAGTGTCAGTAAAGATACTGAAGGCTCTATTAGTTTAGGATGTACTACCAGCTTCCTGATAGTGGTGATAAAAAAGTGATAGTCTCCTTTTTTTCCCCCAGCAAAACAAGACAGACACAGAGGAGGATGAAGTGGCTCCCTTGCAATAGCACACACAAATCAGGTGTTCCCTATGACATTTTCTCAGGGGTGTGTGAGCTCATGAGCCCAGTGCTAGTGTGCTTACGTGTAGACCTTTGTGCGTGCTGGGTGCCTCTCCTCAGCACCTTCACAGCAACTTGCCTGTCCTTCCAGGGTAGCAGTTACACTGCAATCATCTCTACATGTCTGCTTTTCTAGCCCAATTACAAGTTCTTCAAGGGCAAGGATGAAAGTATCATCACAGTAACTTCAGGGGCTGGTATGCCTCTACTGATGCAACATAGATACTTTTGAAGTAAAGCATATGTGGTTAAAGAACACGTGATTCTGAAGTCTGATGGGCCTGGATTCTGATCTCAGTTACCTCTTATCACCTGTATATGCTGAGAAAAGAACTTTAGTCCATGTCCTCATCTGTAAAATGGAAACAAAAACACCCCCTTACAGGGATGTAGTGAGAAAGCAGGTAAAGTGTTCACTGTAGTGCTGGCACATAAAAGTGCTTAGTAAAATTTCACTACTGATACATAAATGCAATAAAATGGCATATTATTCAAGAGTGGCAAGTTTTCTCATCAGTCAGCTCCTTGCTTCAGTCTTTCAGAGATGAAAGGAATTGAGAGGAAGCTGATTCTCTGGTCTCCAGTGATCCAGTAACATGCCCAGCAAGAGATGATGAAAGAAAAATTCTGCATTTTATGAGCAGAGCAGACTTTGTGGGCTCTCTTAGCCAGAGGTGTGCACCTCTCTGCACCTGCAGCTCAGGAAACGCAGTGTTTCCATCTCCATAGCTACCCAGTAAACTGAAGCAATATTGCTGGTGTATTCTCAAGTATTATATTACATGTTGATTTAGCCAGAGCACACAGATATGATAAATGCTCATTTGTAAACACAGAAATTACTATTGCATAAAGGTACACTTAAATGTTCCTAGGCTCCTTTTTTCCCCAGGGAAACAAGGACAGAGAGATGAAGATGAAGTGGGCTAAAATGCACATACTCCCATCCAACAGTCTTTTTCTGCTCCTCATTAAGCCCCCGACCTTCCAACTGACCAGAAAACGGTGCTGTGGATCACTAATTTCACCTTTCCTCTGTATTCTGTATTTTCTCCCTAAAATCAGAGCTTGCTCCTTTGAGACACTTGGGGCTGAGATAATGAGTCTAGGCTGCTCGTTTTATCTGTCTAGCAGTTGGGAGCACCTGTCATGCGTGGGCAGACTCTCTCTCCAGAGGTAGACCAGTCGAGGTGTATACGACCCTCTTTCTCTTTCTAAATGCTACAAGGTTACACAATTAAGGAAGAGTTTGAACCAAAACATCATATTTCAACCCTTAAAGCAACTAAAAAGTGGCTCTTCAAGTCTGCTAGGCTGGAATTTTAATAGAATTGCCCTGCATTGGAAACTTGAATCAAACTCAAGTGTTCTAGCCGTGGGCCTAATTTTTGGAAGCAATGCAGGCATTTGACCTTCCCTGGCCCTACTGGTTCAAAGTATCACTGCCAAGTGCCCTATTTCCTCACAGACCTTGTGTCTGTGTCTGTGTGTGGATGAGTGTGGGGTTACCTTTCAGTAGTTAATTCTCTTAATACAGGAATTTGACTAAATCTGAAACTTCTTTCCGTTCTGGAGCTGATTCTATAGTGCCCTGTTTCTTTTTCCAACTCCTTTCAGCGGGAGATCTTCCAGTGGGAAGAAGCAAGCTTCTTTTTGTACATCCCTAGAGGACTCCTTAAGTGTTGGCAAAACATCTGAACTATGAGTCAGAAGACCTAGCTCCCAGCCCATAAGGGTTGCCAACAGCGGATGACCTTAAGCAAATCACATCACCTCCGTGAATCTTTGCTTCCTCCTTAGCAGAACAAGAAAATTGAACTGTTCTGCCATGGAAGCAATGCAGCAGAATGCTTAAGCTTTTTGGCTCAGTATTCAGGTGACATGGTTCAAATCCTGGATTCAAAACATAAGAACTGAATGATTTGGGGCCTCAGTTTTCCCATCCGCAAAAATGAGGATAACAATTGTACCGAGTGCTTAGAGTACTGACAGACAGCACTCAAAAAGACAGTCATTATTGTTATGACCTCTAAGAATTCTTGCAGCTTTAAAGTGTTCCTTGGTTTGTTTATTTAATATCTCTCACTTCTCTACCTGTCCTCAGGACACTCAGAAACCTTTCTCTAGAGCAGGAGTTCTCACAAGAGCAATTTCACCTTCCCCAGGGGATGTGTGGTAATGTCTGGAGATACTTTTTGATGGTCACAACTGGTGTTGGTGTATCTGTGGGTAGAGGCCTAGGATGCTGCTTTACCTCCTGTCATTCCCAGGACAGCCCTCTCCTGTCCCTCTCCCCAAAAACAAAGAATCATTCTACCCTAGAGGAGTACCGTGGGGGAGGGATTTAAAGCCTGCTTTGACAGTCTCTTGGAGATGCTTCTTCTTTGTCAAGTTAGTATTTGTTGGCAGTGGTGGGCTTCTGGCCCCACGTGAGCAGAGCTAGAGAAGTGTGGTAATTCTTACTCTATGCCTTTGACTTTCCAGTGGGAAAGCTCAACTTCCATTTCCTTCCCTAGGATTAATAAATTGTGTGTTTTTCTAGTCTAGAGGAATAAACTAAAACCTCCTCTGTCTACCGCACAAATATAACTTTTCTTAGGTGTGTCTTCATTTCCTACCCTCTTTCCCTTATCTCATTTGGTTTGCACCTTCCTCATATATTACCCTTTGCTTAGGATATCACCTCCTTCTATTGCTCATCCCTTTGTCTTCTGCACCTCTTAAAATGCCACTCAACTTTTAAGTCCCATCTCAAACATGTCTCCTTCCATGATGCTTATCGATATCATCCACGTTTTTCCTGTTCACCACTGACTACCAGAGCTCTGTACTTTCATGTCTCTTATGACATATCTCACATTCCGCCTTTCCTTAGAGTTATTTGTATAGCTGTATAGTCACTCTTCCTAAGTTCCTGGAAGGCAGGGCTTGCCTCTTATTCAGCGTTGAATCATGTGTAGAAATTAACGCAATGTGTGGCTCACAGTGAGAGATCAGCCAACGTTGGATGAGTTACAACATTGTCCCTGTGACAAAATCCCACTGCTGCCCCATCACTGCAGTGGCCCTCGATGCCCCTAGGTGTGCACTAGGGTCTTGCTTTAAGGTCCCGTCTTATTACCTGCACAACCTCGGCATCCTTTCCCCTTCCCTCCTGTCCCCACTGCACTTTTTTGTTGAAGGTTAATTATTTTCATTGACAAAATCTGCCCATGATACACTGCATTTATCTGCTCTCTTCTGTTAATGTGCGAGCTATTTTAGGGATGAAACAAAAGGTGACAGCTGCTATTTATAAAATAAGAAGAAGCCTGAACTCCCCTGTGGATCACAGGCCCATCGTCTTCATTTATGCTTGAAAGAGGTGTTTCCTACGGGCCAGCGTGGTTTCCCCTCTTCCTGTCACACCACCTCTCCCACTCACTGCACCAGACAGTGATGGTTTTCTTTTTATTGTTGCCTTGGCTTTAATTTTCCATCTGATTTGGGTTCTTTCCCTTCTCCTTTCTCTTCCCATAGGAAGTAGAAGAAGGGGGAAATTCCACTAGTGTCTCTTTATGAATTGGACCTCTTGAGATGAGAGCTTCATTTCTGAAGAAAAAAAAAATGAACCTCTGACCCTGTGATTTAGTAATGGAAATTTATTTACAAAGTCTTTCATGTTTTCTTTTAAATCGTGGTAATGCATAAACCACTTCATGTTTTAATCACTTACAATTGAAGAACAGAAGACGTGGACAGTAAGAGTAAATTACTACAAATAATAGTAGCTTTATTTTTAGTGCCAGTGAATTGAAATAAATTTGAATCAGCTTACTACAAGTTTGCAGTCTATAGAGTTGTGATTCAGGCACCTGCACACTATAGCAATATTATTGGATCAATGAATAGATTCATTAATTCAGGAGTAAGGAGATTCATTACTTTGGTTCTATTAAAGAACTTCCAAACTCATCTTCCCAACACAGCTCCTTTCTTACCCCTGTCTAACCTTATTTTCTATTGTCATTTTAACAGTAATTGTGTCTCACTTCCTGAAAACTCTCCATAGCTTCTCCATTATGTACATCATGGGGTCCAAACTTCTTTGTGATAGAAAAATCCCTTCTACTCCACTCAACTTATCTCTTGGCCTCATCTCCCATTCCTGTATTCAATACACATTTTACTCCACCCACAGCAAATTTCTCTTCTTTGAAGAAACTGTGGACCCTTCCATGCCTTTGATTCCCTGAACAAATACTTCCCACTTTCTGGAAGGCACTGCTCTCCATCAACCTCCCCACCCCCCCACTCCCCAGTTTCTTCTATGAAATAATAAATAAGAAAAGGCACAGAAAATAAATATTCAATGAATAGATAACTGAATTTGCAAATTCAAAGGAGGATCTTTGTCTTATGAATGGGTTGTACTCTGGATGCTTATGTCAGTTTAAACCAATAGATACTGATCCGGGTATAATATTATTTTTATGAGAGCGCTGATGCATACTTTCCTCTGGACAGCTCCAGGAGATAAGAGGGATTGTTCTTCCCCAGCAATCCTCACCATTAGTGTATCTTGGAAGCACCTGTTGTATTTGCCTGGGAGAGCAGAAACCCGGGGGCTGGGGAAGGAATGGAAATTTGGACAGGAAAGTTGATATTCCAGGGTGGGGTTTTGGGAAGCAGAGGCCAGGGATGCTAAGAGGTCCTGATGGGGTAATTAACAGGTGGACAGTGGGGCAACTGGGGCTGCACTCAGGAACTCCTGGAGGACAAGGTTACATCTTGCCTTGGCATTCTTCATAGCGCCTTGTTCATGGGGGACATTTAATAAAATGTTTTGAATTGCATGGCATATTCTACTTAGAAGAAAAGTAAGATTCAGATTATCCTTTCAATCTTAAGGTTTCCCTCCCGATTTTTTTCATATGTGAGTTTTATCAGTGTTTTGTTTATGTGTTCATTTAAATAGTTGTAAAAACTGCCTAGGATGAAGCATTGAGGCTTCCCATTGTGTAGCCCTCCCAAGAATTCCACAGTGGGCCATGATCTTGTGGTCAATTTATCCAGCAAACTTAAAATGCACTTACTTATATGGGTATGCATGCTACATTTCTCCACAAAGATCTTTTGTTCATGTGTTTATTTTACCAAAGGTCTTTATGAAGATTTTTATAAATGTATTTATCACTGATCTGATTTGTAAAAAAAGATTTGATGTAGCTCTTAAATCATAGACAACAACTATGTCTACAGCTTATCTCGTGACCCGGTTGTCAATGCAAAGAGTGTTGATCTGACCTGCCTGGTCAGTGAACCACGCTGGCTCCCTGATTGCCATTCTCTTAAGTGTCCATAAGCCATGTCTTTGAGTAGCCTTTCTAGAACATTGACATGAAGTTCCGTGGTCCTTCTCTCCCAATGACATATAAACATTTGTGATAAAATTCTAATTGACTAGGCCAAATAGAGCTTAAGTGTAGAGGACCGCACACTGCTCCATGTGCTCAGAAAGAGATGCATCAGCATTAGCTGGTCATGATAGAAAGACTTAGGGGGGAATGCTATTCTAGGATCACCACTTTAGTATTTGTACTGATGGAAAGGAACTAGGACAAGCCCTGGCATCTGAAACATATGACTCATGTGGTCTTGGTCTTAACATTTGGTATTCTTCTGACAACAGTGCATATTTATCTGTGTTTATGTGTGTTCATATATATATATATCACTCTAGAAGATAAACTCCATGAGGGCAAGGACTTTGCCTGTCCTGTTTGCTGATCTATTGTTAACAATCAGAGCAGTTCCTTCTATTAAGCAAGTCACTTCAATTATCTGAGGCTAAACTCGCTCATATGTCAAAGGAGAATATCAATATTTGTTCTACCTACTCTCAAGGTCATTAGGGACCTTGAATGAGATGTAAAGGCAGTTTGTAAACCTTAGAGTGGCTCATAAAGAGAAGTTGAACAGTTATAAATGTATGTGGTTTCGAATCACAGGAAATGAGAAAAGGAGACACTATGACACTATGGAGCAGACTTAATGTCACATAAGGAGTTCAGAATTGATGGAACACAACTCCAACCTTTAAAGGAATTGGTTCATTTGCTGGGTTTCTAACTCAACCTTTTCTTTTTTTTTTTTAACAAATGATGAATATTCTTAGGAAACCCAACATAAAGTAACTATATTTGGAAGCACAAATTGTCAAATCTGCAGGTTAAGCATTGGTATGTGAACCCTACTTGCCTTGCTAAAAAACTCTTTTGAAGGTGTGACTTTGAGTTCTTCCCTCTCAGGTCAATCCTTTCTATGAGAAATGCCCTTTGGTAGAATCTTAAATGTTACCAAGAATTCCTTGAAGCTCTTTGTTTAAACAATCACATGAAAAGATCGCTTTTAAACTCCTCTGTCAGCAAACAAATGCCACAAAGCAGAATGAATTTTACATCTTCTGGGAGTCCATTAATTTACTTTCAGTGGCAATAAGTGATGAGCAGTCTTCTAACAAGGTCACAGTTCCATTTTATTTCAAACAACTCTCCTTTTCTCATGTATGATACATGAAGCACACTTCTTGCTCAGGGAAAAATGTTTTATTAAAATTATTTCCTTTGTTCTTTTGTATAGATTGTCCTTTGTGACAGTATAGATTGTCTGTATGACATATCTCTTTAGGACATCTGTAGTATAATTATACTCATAGAGCTTCATCTAACGTTACATTAATTTTCTTCAATTATCTTCCCTAAGAAGGTTGCCACTATTGTTTATAAGGTAATGCAATTCTTTTGCTATTTTTTTGCCTTTAAGTGTGAGAGGTTTATGGAGGGGGTAGTAGAGGAAATAAATGCAAGGAGGCCTTTCTCAACAACTGGGTATGAATAATCTCTGATAGTTTCAGAGCAAACAGGTCAATCTCCGTGTCTCTTGTCATCCCACTGCCATGATTCTATTATTCAGCCGTCCCTGATGAAGGGGAAAAATACATCCTGTGGCTGATGCAAGTGCATGGCCAGGTTGTTTGACTTCAGAACCCTTTTCTCCACCACCCTTGGGTTTCTACAGCCTTTTACCCAGACTCTTTTAAAGCCTCTCAGTTGGTCTCCCTGCTGGACTTTGCTTGCTCTACTCCACCTTCCTCTCTGTTGTTACAGATCTTCCTAAATGCAACTCTTATATATCATCCTTTCTCTACTTCCATTAAAGCTTTCTAACTCAGGCATGTAAAGGTCTGCCTAACCTGTCTAGCTCCACACTAGTTTCCAGCTTTGCCTCTTCTCCACCCACCAGCATTCGTCAGGGCAGCAGTTGCAAGCTACTGAGGGTCCTGGCCACCACATGAGCTTCCCTGGATGCTGAAGGGCACCCCTGTCCTGTCCACTCATCAAAGGTTCCAATGTAAAAGCACGGGTCAACTAGAAAGCAACAAGTATGGGAACTTTAAAAGTAATCGAGGTATCACTTTAACCTCTCTGGCTTTCTCTTCTCTTCCCTCCAGAGAGTAACCAGAATCAATTTGTGCTTTTTTGAGAACTTGTATCTTATCCATTGCCCACACACCTTTACAACCGTGTTATAATTTCCTAATTAGTCTCTTTGTCTCCAGTGTCTCTGCTCTGATACATCTTTCATACCAATTCAAAACCATTAAAACTCTTCTTTGCATCACGTTAAGAAAGAGTGGCTTCCAGGTACCCACAGGGAAAAATCCAAAGGCATGGGTTTTATATTTACCTGGAAAGTCCTGTGTTAATGGCAAATTGTTATACAAAGTGAAGCAATTTTGTTGTCTTTTAGTGCATTGATACCACTTTTGGTATTAGATAGTTCCTTAGAGAGTAATTATGTAAAGTTCAATCTGTCTAATAATATGAATGACTAAAGGAATGAAAAAACAATCAGCTTTTAATTTGTACTTTGAAACCTACAATGAGGTTCATGGGATTTTCTCAGAAAGAAAATGTTTAGAGATGAGACTAGGAAAGTCTGCATTGTTTTTGAAGGTTTTACAAGTTGAAGAGACACTAACATCATCTAGAAAATATTAGGGTAAATTTTTTTGGAGGCAGGTGACATATTGTAGGAGTAGGATTTGTAATGTATTAAGTTCAAATTTGGAATGCTCATTTATTCACCACATAAGTCACTATGTTTGGGGGAGTTTTTTATATATCAGTAGCTGCCTCATGCACTGGAAAACTGGGGGCAAATTACCAACTTCACAAAGATCCAATTTCTCATGTTTAAATGGGGCTAATTTTAGAAATTTGAGGTTGTTGTGAGGATTGAATGAGCTAATCCAGTGAGAGATCTTACAATATTAAGTAATCGTTGTTATGATTCTATCATATTTTATATCTGTAATGATTACAAGATGATTAACATTTGAATAAAATAGCACAAAATCCCTCTGTGAGCTATTATTATCCACATTTTATATGTGAACAAAAATCTTAAATGATTCGCTTGATAAATATTTTTCAAGTCTGAGGCCCTTTGCATCACATAACAGATGATATAAGCTCTGGTACATCTTTTAGTAAAATAAAGCAAAATTCCATAGAAAAGGTACAAGACCTTTGGACCTTACCCTTGGCCGTATTTTTTACTCTCAATAGTCTATCTCATTGTGCATTTCATATTTTTTATTGTATATATTTTATATGGGCCTCTAAGTTACTTCAAATCCTTTTTTAAAATTTAGATGAGGCATTAACAAAATAATAAATATATAAATATAAAAAATATTACCTAAGTAATAGAATGGTCCTTGAAAGTTTATGATGTTAGATAAAGTTGAGTAAAGGGCAGTTTTGTGAAGTGAATGGTTTGGCAAATGTATTCTATTTGTACGATTTTCTGTGGGAGTAGAAATTTGTCTTTGTGGCTATGTAATGCATTCAGTCCTCTCAAATAAAAATGCCTGGGCCCATAATCATGAAAACAATATTTTTTCAAATCCAGAGTTAGTGCTTCTGGAATATTTTGTATGGCTTGTGTCATACCATTTCACAGATGAATATCAATAACGGATTATTTAATTTCTAGTTAAATCTTGATGCCATCTCTTATCTTCTTCATTTGTTTAATTTCTCTGAGCTTTGGTTTCCTTATCTGTAAATGGGATAAAAGACAGCCACTTTGCCGTGTTGTAAGGATTATGAATCTAGAATGTAGTGCTCCTGGAACAGTGCTTCTAATTTGAGGCACTGAGTAAGTTGACCACATACAGGGAAGAGCTTCTCAAACTTTAATGGGCATATAAATCCCCTGGATATCTTGCTAAAATGAAGATTCTGATCAGCTGATTTGGGGTGAGGACCAATATGTTGCATTTCGGACAGGATCCCTAGTGATGCAGCTGCTGGCCCTTAGGCACACTTTGAGTAGTGAACATACAAAGCAGGGTTGGCAGCCAAACCTAGACAACTGCTTGTTTCTGTAAGTGCATGAAGATTTCCTGGAACATAACCATGCTAATTTATTTATGTATCATCCATGGCTGCTTAATAGTACAGTGACAGAGTTAAGTGGTTGCAACAGAGACTGTATGGTCCACAGGCCTGAAATATTTAGCGTGTGGCTCTTTGTAGAAGAAGATTGCCAAACACTGATATCGAGCACTGTAGGTTCGTAACACCCTGAGCGGGCAACGTGATACTGTTGGAGGGAGATGGAAGGATCTGTCATAGGAATAGGGTTATTAATAATGGAACCCATGGTGCAGGGAAGAAGGATGATGCAGAGAGTGGGTGAGACTTGATCTGCAAGTGTCAGACACTGCAGACGTGAAGCAGCCAGTCCTGGTGAAAGTGAGTAAGCAGGCTTGGAGTTGGTCTTGCCACTTACCAGCTTTGTGAGCCTGAGCATGTCATTTAAACTTCTTTGAGCCTCAGTTCCCTCATCCATAAACAGGAGTCATAGTAGCAAACCAGTTCAGAGATTCTTTTGGGGGTTTAGTGATAGTGTATGTAAGAAATTTAACATAGACCCTGCCATAGAATATATTATAGAATAACTGTCACCAGTGCCTGGTCCAAGAGGAGGAGTCTCTTCCACTGTAAGAGACATGGCTGTTGGAATTTCTAAGCTATTGTGATGCCTTGGAGTCAGTTGACTGGCTGTTTCCAGGTGGTTCTCCTTGAGAGCTAGGTCCCAGTCAAATGGGCTGGGCTTCATGGCAGAGCTCGATGTCCTGATGGTAACATAGAGCCTGAGGCAAAGCCTTATCACACAGATAGGGAATATTCATAATAAAAACAATGGCAACCTTTAGATGAGTGCCCACCATCATCAAGTGTTGAACTAGACATTTTGCACACATTCTCCTATCTAATCTCTATAAACTCTGTGATGTAGGTAGTATTGTACCTTTTTAAGAGATGAGAAAACTGAGGTTCAATACAATAATTAATCCAAGGTCAAATAACAAATAACTGGCAGAACTGGGTTAAGACTCAGAACTATCTGATTCAAAAACCTATGCTCTTTCTATAGGACCACGAGGCCTCTACTCATGCTAAAGACCAGAGGGGAAGGCTGCAGCTTGGTAGGAAGTTCAGGGGCTCCCCCAAGACTGGCTGGAACCCCAGTCTGTGGAGCAAACATCACCTCCAGGCTCCATCTGCTGCTACAGCCAGGCGCTGGAACCCCAATCTATGGAGCAAACATCACCTCCAGGCTCCATCTGCTGCTACAGCCAGGCTCCCTCATGATTGAATGGGAAATGTGTGAGGCTGAGACTGCAGGTAGGATAATGACAATATCGGTGATGATAATGATCAAATCAATGCTACCAGTTATAAAGAACTGTGATTAGCCATGTGCTTTTGACACATTATCCCATTTAATTAACAGTTTCCTTATGAAAAAAGAATTATCAATCCCATTTTAAGAGAAGTTGAGTAGCTTGTCACAAGGCCCATGTGGTTTCCATCACAGATCAGAGTGTTCAGTTACACAGAGCCTCAGAGACAGAGATTGACCAAATCTGGGGCCCTGCCTTGGCTCTGATATTAGCCAACTGGGTGAGCTGGGACAAGTCAAGTAACCTCTAGATTTCAATTTATTTCACTGTAAAAAGAGGGATTTGTAAGATCTCAGGGATCTTACAGCTCTAACATTTTAAGATTCTATGAAATTGATATCAAAGTTGACCAGTAGAGCTAATTGGGGAAAATTTAAACTTGAAAAAAATAGTTTCTATAAACATGTTGTGGGCCTTAACTTTCAGTGTTCATAATGACAATCCAAACATTTAATGGTGAGGGAACTTTATGTCTAAATGTGGGTTTGTTTTTCACAGATGTTTTGTCTGGTTGGCAACCTGAGGATGTAGAATTCTGCCTTGAAATAAAATTGCATAATGTTATGCTTCTGTGATTTTCACCTGACAGTTATCACATTGGATCTAGCCTCCATTCTGGAGACATGCCTAGGATTCCAGAGTGGCTGCTTCATGGATGAGCTGGTTTTGTTGTTTGAAATGTTGACATCATCCTTGGCCTATGGCTTTGGGAAAGCTCCTTTAGGAGGATGAATGGCCAGGAGGATATCCAAGTCTTTTAGGAGCCTCCTCACTCTACTACTGGATTTGTGTTGAGACCCAAGGTCAGAGGTTTGCCTGAGCAAGTCACTGGTCACTATAGTCTGATGGGGAGGGAGCTGTCTGCCAAGTAGCTCACTCATGCCCACTCAGAACTGTGCATGCTTGACTTAATGATGGTATCCTGGTTGGAAAGATATTATTCTGGGGATACAGTGAACCTTTGGTGTAGTTGTCTGATTGTTCCATTTGCTTTATTATTTTGGGCATCATTTACTGAGTAATATCCTGTGTTCATAGTATGGTATCAGCTACACAAGGCTTGGTGTGAAGTAAAGGAAGCAGAAGTCATGGCCTCGTGGCTTTCTCTCCCTTGGTTGGCAGCATTGCCTCTAGGTGGGAAGGTAACCAACCAGTAGACTATGACATAGATGTCCTAGCTTAGAGGAAAGGGAAAGCAAAACAAGAGAGAGGAATCAGTTCTGGGTTAAGAAAGACTTCTTGGAGTAATTGGTAGAATGAGTTTTCCAGAGAGAATACTATTTGATCCAAGAGAAAAGGGAATATAGCCTATTAAGAAGGAGTAACTTTACTTGGTTAAAAAATGCTGGACCATTTTTCTTTCAGGAAGTCTTTGACTTACTCTTTAGTGGTGAACAGACCATCAGCTTATGAGCCAAATCTTTACTATTTTAAGGAAAACCTGCTTCTTAAAATACACTTCAAGTTGTTTCCATCCTTGAGTTTTGTTTTCTGCATCTCGCTGGGTAGTAGGGACAACTGAGAGACTGAAAGAGTGGCTAGCAGGCATGCAGTAGAGGGCCAGCATACAGTAGAAAACTCTGAAATGCATGCCTGCATTCGAGTTCAATCAAATGGTTTTTTCTTGGTGCAGCTGTGGTTGCTTCTTGTCTTCTTCACTCTTAGGAAGGCTGAGTTTTATTCATTTTGAAACATGCTATTTAAACTTCACACATGCGATTTAGAGGGAATATAGGCTGACATGAGCGCAGCATTGCTTTAGATGATTGCGAGCACACCTTGTCACTTTTTCTATTAGACTTATTAACACATTCCTGACATATGCTATGAAATCATTATTCAAGATGAATTCTCAGGTGATAATTTCCACTTTATAAGGAAGATCATTTCACTTCGGCATTCATTAGCATTTATGTTTATTAACCTACTAAAGAAAAGAACTTGTCTTTTTCTGGAAAATCATTTTTGGAAACTACCAGTCTTTATCCAGCTGGAGGTCAGTTGTCAGAAATAGAGTTCCAGTTGCGTTTTAGTAGACTGCAAAGGTATCTCAGAGAAGCAGATTCTCACTTATATTAATATGATAAAACTGAGGTCTCATTGGCACTCTCTAGGTCTAGTTTATGTATACATGTGTAAGCCTGTTTTATCACATTTACAGCATATTTATATGTCTGGAGATGATATGATTGTTGCCATTTTCAAAAAGGCAAATATATGCCTTTATGGAGATTATGTTAGTCCCATTGGGATTCATCACTGTTGCATTTAAAAGGGGTGGATAGCTGCTGTCCGACAGCAGGCTGTGAGATTCAGGGTGTGGGACGCTCCCAGCCCTTTACAAAAGTAACTGTCCAGCATTGGGCTTTCGGGAACGCATCGGAGGATCAAACATTTCTGCTTAGGAAATGTGAGTTTCCTGTGCTGCCTATGAACAGGGCCTGGGCTGACCGTCCCCGCCTCTTCTGGAATCACCCCATTCAGACCAGTGAACTAGGCACACCCTCGACACTTCTGAGGGCCCTCGCACATCCCGGATTTTCTCTCTGTCTTGTTTTGGTCTTTTCCTGAGAAAACTCTTCAGAAAAAGGTTATTGGAAAAAGCTCAAGGGAAAATCAACCAAGGGAGGTCTTTGCTGCCCCAGTAGATGCCCAATTCCTGCTCAGTTACTCTAAGAAGCTTTCCTTTAGTTTCTCAGCACTTGATCTGGGCTACAGCTATGCTGTGCTATTTCCATTTCCTCTTCCACCTCTTGTGAGTGAAACTTGGAGATCACGCCCCATCAGCTGTTTACCTTTGAATTTCCCAACTGAAGTTTAAAGCTGCCTCATGCCACTTTAACTTCCTCCATTTGGATTTGGGTATATTCTTATTCACACAGTGCTTGGTTAGCTCGGGTGTCACATTTGTGCAGGAATTAAAATTAATACTCAGGTATACATTCTTAGTTTGTCCAAGAGTTTTTTTTCCATGGAAGGGAATATTTAAAAATAATACATTTCCCTAAATCCCACAGATATAGTGTGCTCACTATTTATTGAACATTGTGCTAATCACGTTATATACTTTATTTTCTTCATTTAATTCCCACATCTACTACCTGAAATGGGAACAGTAATAAAACTGTTGCCTTCCACTGATGAAATATCTTTGCCTCTATATTTCTCCTCACCCAAACTTTCAACACTTTAAAAACAAAACAATGGCAAAAACCAAATAACACAGTTTTTTTTCCTTCCTCTTTTAGTCCAAGTACCGATCTACAATTTAAAGCCAGGTTTTAAAAGATATCATGTATGAAAAAGTGCTTGAAAATTTATAAATTATCAGTTTTGGCTATCTCTATTTTTGTTGGTAGTGACCTCTGTCTCATTGATTTTTTTTGGGGGGGTGCATGATCTGGGAATCGAACCTGGGTCTCCCACGTGGAAGGCGAGCATTCTACCACTGAACCACCCATGCAATCAAGTCTCATTGATTTTTGCCATTAATTTTATTGTTTTTTTCCTTCCCATTTCTTTCAGTTTCTTCTATTGCTCCTTTGAATATTCTTTGAATATTCAATTCATTTTTGGGTCCTTTTTGTTTCATAATAAATATATTCAAAGCTATAACATTTCCTACAAATGCTATTTTAGCTGTGTCTTTTATATGTGAACATGAAATACTTTTCTTGCTGTTCAGTTTAATGTATTTTGAGGGTGCATAAATAAAACTAAAGACTTTGAAAAAGACTAATGAGAAATCAAACCATGGTATGACTAATGTTAAAAAGATGAAAATACATGAAATACAGAATAAAATAAGAGAAATAGAGATACAAAAGAAATAAAAATGCAATTAAAAGAATATAGTAGACTTTTACATGCCAATAAATCTTAAATGAAATGGATAAATTTCTAAAAATGAATAAATGCTGAAATTGGCCCAAGGAGGAAGAGACTTGGCTAAATCTATAATCTTAAGCCTCCAGGTTCAGCTCCTTCATAGATGAGCTGAAGCACACTTAAAAGAAACAGGTAGTTTTTATCTTATAGAATTGTTTTGAGGACATAGAGATGAGGGGGAAATTGTCTAACTTATTTCATGAAGCTAGTGTAATACTGAAACTCAAGACAAGTAAGAACAGTACACACACAAGAATTATAGATCAATGTCACTGGCGGTTATTGATGCAAACAATTACAAAGGGAAGGCTAGGTAGCTAAATCCAGCAGTGCATTTTTAAAAATTATAATCAAGGCTGATTCAATCCTAGGTCCCATAAGTATGGTTTTCCATTAGCAAAATATTAATATAATTCAATATGTTGATCAATGGTGACCATTTATACAATCATCTCAGTTGTTACTTTGTTAGACTAATGGTGAAAACACATCTGATGTGGGCAGCCCATGGCGGCCACCTTGGGGCTGACACTGATGGACAGAGGGTCCCACTGCAGAGACTGCTTGTCAGAGGATGGATGCCCCTGGACTGAGACTGTGGACCTTGTTTGCAGAGGGGCTTTGGCAGGCCATCAGCTGCATGTGGAGGTTTCAGAGTCCGCTTTGGGGCCTTCCGGCCTGGGCAGTGGGGCCAACACTCCCCCCACCCTTCCTTGCAGCCTAGTGCCTCACTGTCAGGGCCAGGCCAGCCTGTGCACTGACTCACCAAGGGGCCTGTGCTGGGTCACTGCAGCTCTCTGTGCTTCAGTTTCCCCTGCTCTTGAGTCTCTTAGGGCCTGGAAGGTGGGCAGTATGACTCGGGGGCAATGTCTTTTCCAGGGCAAGTCCTCAGACCTGGGGATCCCCCACTCCCTCAGAGGAGGGGAAACCTTTTTCACTTTGTTGCACCTCTTCTGAGGAGCAGCCCCAGGAGGGGACCAGGGTGCAATCTGGGATCTTGGGGGTGGGCTTTGCTCGGGGGGTGGAGGGCACTTGGATCAGTCAGTCTGTTTCTTACCTCCATGTTCACAGAAGAGGCAGCAGCCCCAGGGCTAGCTCATGTCTGTACATTGCACAGAAACATGTACTGCTGCATTAGGAAAAAATGTGAATGGAGCAAAAAAAAATTGTTTTTGGATAAAGTTCAATGGTTGTTTATGGGATCTAAAAATCTCTTAGATAACCAAGTCTCCCTTAATTTCATAAAAGCTAAATGCCAAAAGACTCCAGCAAGTGTCATAATGGAAATGCTTTAAGGTCAGGCACAAAGCAAAGATATCACTATCTCGATAACTGTTAGTCACAGTAGAAGGAATCCTTGGCTATACAATAAGAAAAGAGGATTGGAAGGCAAGAGACAGTTATTATTTGAAAATGATATCATCATTTGCACTAAACACAAAATAATTAACAAATAAATTGTGAAAATTAACACTAATGTTTAGCAAGTATGCAAGAGTAATTTATAAAAAAACAATAGTATTTTTAACATTAGCAATAATCAACAGCCCATTAAAGAAAATACAATATCATCAAAGGACTATGAATACAAAGTATCTAAATAGAAATTATCCCAACAAAGAACACATATGACCATTGTGGAGAAAGCGTAAAATTTTATTAAAGAATCTAAAAGACAGTTACTAAAGGGAGTGATAATACCATGTTTACTGAGGGGTTATTATAGGTGTCAGTAATCCTCAAATCAATCAATGTAAATTCAATTAAAATATCTGTAGAATTTTGGGGTAAAACTTGACAAATTGATTCTAAAAAGTATAAGGAGAGCTAAATCTCCATAAACAAATAAGATGATTTTTAAAAATGAGCCGAGAGGAGGAATTTCCATACCAGGTCCTAAAACATATAACAAAGTCACAACAATATGCTATTAAAAAACTTTGCAAACAGCGGAGAAAAGATAGATTATTTTGCAGATGATGTTGGGAGAATTGGCCATTATATGGAAAAAAATAATATTGGATCCCTACCTCATGCATTAAAAAGTCTCTAAATTAAATTGAGTTCTGAGAATAGTAAAAATATAAAGAAAATAGAAGATGATGCTTGAGATTTTTCTAAGACTTTTTCATGGGAAAGAATTTCTTGAAAAAGGCCAAAATAGCTTAAAACATAAAGAGAAAAGATAATGGATTTAAACACATACATCAAAGCACAGAGTATATTCTAAACCATATGGGCATTATAAATCAGTAAGAAATGGCAGGGAACTAATAGAAATTTAAGCAAAGTCTATGATTAAGCAATTTAGATGATAGGATACCTGTGTGCCATGAAATTAGGAATATAATTAATTTAATAATCACATTAAGATGTGAGCAACATCACAATTATTTAGAGAAATGCAAATTAGAAACAAAATGAAATGCCCTTCTATAGCCATCAGTTTGACAAAATCAGCCAGTTAAATAAAAAAGCACTTCTTTAGCAAGGATGTAGGGATTTGGAAATTGATGCAGCAACCTACTAGTTACATTAAACTCGAATTTAATGAAGGACGTGGATACACACACCCAAGATACCCAATGAACCCCAAACAAGGTAAGCCCAAAGAGACATTGTGATAAAATCAAACTGACAAATGCCAACTACAAAGAGAGAATACTGAAAGCCACAAATACTGCCATGTACATCATGCCACAAGCAAGAGAACCTACCTAAGATCAAGCACTGATCTCCCATTGGAAACCACAGAAGCAGAAGTCAGTGGTTTGACATAGTTAAAATAATGAAAACAAAAACTGCCGACCAAGAATTCTATATCCGGAAAAACTATCTTTCAAAAATAATGGAGAAATTAAGACATTTCCAGATACACAAAATCTGAGGGAGTTTGTAGACCGACCCTACAAGAGATGCTAAAAAGAGTTCTGTAGGTTGGAAGGAAAGGACACTAGACAATGGATTGAAGCCGCATGAAGAAATAAAGATTTCCAATGAGGGTAAAAAATATGGGTAAATATAAATACCAGTATTATTATATTTGCGGTTTGTAACTCCGCTTTTTATTTCTTACAAAATCTAAAAGGCAGAAGATGTTAGATAAATGAGTAGTTTTGGATTCAATGTATAAACATGAGCATAAACTTGTATAAACGTATAATTTGTGTCAAAAACTACATAAAGGTAGGGAGCAGAGGGGTGTAGGAACATAGCTTATGTATACTACTGAATGAAGTTGGTATTAAAGCAAACAAGATTGTTGTAGATTTAGGATGTGAAATTTAAACGCCATGGTAACCATAAAGAAAATATCAGAGAATCTGCAAGCTCATAGAGGCAGAAATTAGAATACCTGTTGCCAGAGTAGGGGACAGGGGAAGGGAGGGTTAATATATAATGGGTATAGGGTTTGAGGAGATGGGGAAGTTTTAGGAATTGAAGGTTATGAGGGTATCATAATATTATGGATGCGATTAATCCCATTGAATGATGTGCTTGAGAGTGGTCGAGATGGGAAAGTTTGTGTTTTATATATATTTCCACAATTGAAAAAAGAAGAAGGGAGACCAACTAAAGAGACAATGACAATTAAATGCAATGCAAATTCCTGGATGGGATCTAACAAGGGAGAAAAGACTCAAAGGCATATTATTGGTACATATGACAGAATTGGAATTTTGGCTGTGAGCTTTATATCCATGTTAAATACCTTGAACTTGAAACTATACTATAGTGCTTGAACTTGATCCTATGCTTAAGGTGCTTATTTACTTATGTAAGCAACATCTGTTGGTCATAAGAAATATACACGGCAGTAATAAGTGTTCAAGGAACATGATGTATACAATCTATACTCAAGTGTTCAGAAAGTGGATTAATAGGCAGACAGACCACTAGATAAATAGAAAGATGGAATGATGAAATAAATATGGCAAAATGTTAAAACTGGTGGATATGGATATCTGAGTCAGGGTGGGGAGTAGGGGTATGTTAGAGTTCTCTGTATGGAGTTTGTATTATTTTTGTAACTGTCTTGTAAGTTTGTAAGTATTTCAAAATAAAAAGTTAAAAAAATCACTAATGTTAGGACTTGAACATATCTGTTTTTACAGAAACAATGAACTCCATACCAGGAGCTCAGAATTCTGTTCGTCTTCCATGTTCCCAGCACCTAAAACACTTTGACTAGCTCATGGTAGGCATTCAATGAAGTTTCATTAAATACATAAATAAATCTGACATGGTTATCCAAAGGAACGTGAAGTGAAAGCTATTTAACCATTATTAAGCACTTCATGTTATAGCTGAGTAACATATGTTCTCATTTAACCTTCAAAACAACACAATGACATAGGCTTTGTCATCCATATTTGGCAATTTATAAGACTTAGTTTCAGAGAATATAAGTAACTTTGGTAAGCCTGTAAGTGGTGGAATTAGGATTTTAACTTTGGTCCTTCTGATTCCAGAAGTCTTAACTACATGACAGTGTCAGATCCTGATAGAAAACAGCTCTACCCTTTTTTCCTTTTAACATTCATTTTAGTCTCCAAATTTTGTTTTGAGTGTATTTCTAGAATATAAAAAGGGTAAAGATGGAAAGAGCACACAAGCTGCCGTGTCAGGATCCTCCAGTTGCTGATCATTGCAACTGTCATCAGTGCACCTACGAACCAAGAAGTCCACCAGAAGGCAATCTGGACCTTAGTTAAAATTGGATAGGTTACAACTTCATGCAGTTGAATCAAAATATAAACATACTTTACAGCTGTCTTCTTTATTACACCTGTTTTCAATTACAGTAGAGCTGTAAGATCATATTTGTTTCCTTCAATACTTTCTAACACTTATCCACCAATAATATATATGGAGAGGTTGATTCAAGAGATTAATATGTGAATATGTAATGAATTTTACTAGAAAATTACTTTTTAATAAAGATAATGTATCTGTGGAGCCGACATCATTTTTATTGAAGTCATTTTTCTCTTTATTGGTTGGAGGATAAATGTTCTCTAATGAATTATGTCACCGTGGCCAGACCAAGTTCGTTAACAGCATGACATACTATTAACTTACTATCCAGAGTTGTATGTGCGAGATTGATGCCAGAGAGTGTTTCTACCACCCTCTCTTCTGCTGTCCTGTCTGACTAATTCCCACATTTGCTGACCTGAAGGAGGAACTGGAGCAGCTCTTACAATAGCACATCTCTACCTCTTTACAGCAAATGCGGTATGTTTCCCCTGGGCTGTGGCATCAACACCCACTGCCCCATAACTGTTTCCTTTTTATCCTATTTAAGTCAGAGGAACAGATGCCACGTACCCTTGGAGACTCAGCCTACCCTCCTTTTTTTCTATTCTGCATAGCGAAATTATGCTAAATCTGGGCCAGGATGAAGCCAGCAGTTGAACTAAGCTTTATAATTTGGAGGAAACAAATGAACATGCCTAATTATTCATTACAACCTGTGTTGTGGGTATTGAACCATTGCCAGATACTTTCTTGTTTCAGAGCCTGAATAGAGTTTTCTGCACAGCGCAGGTGGTGATACACTGTGGGCTCGGTCCTGCAGCTGTTTGATTTCCCTGTGATCTTGAAATTGTCTCTCCTTGACTATCCTAGGGATGTCAAACGCTCTCAGGAAATACACATTCCCAGGGCAATTTATCTGGGCACTGTCACCTTTTGTGATTCAAATCACATTTACTCATGGTCAGATCAGAAACTCTCTTTTGAAATTGTTGATAACTTGGATGCAGGTTAATAGATGTCAGAGTTGAGGGCCTGTCTTACTCCCAGCAGGAAAAATATATAACTGTCCTTATTATTTGGTTCTAGAAGGGTCCCATAAAACACCTGCCCCCCAAAAGGTATTGCAGTCATTAAATAACGTAACTACTTCTTCTGCTCAAAGGTAAATGTGCACACTAAGACTTATTGATAATCTTGATGTACATGTGCTTCTCAAATCCTTTCATATTTGGTGCCCCACCCATGTGCCTTCCTTTACCTCTTGTTGTGGATTGAATTGTGTTCTCTAAAAAGGTATGTTGAAGTCCTAAGCTCCACTATCTCAGAATGTGACCTTATTTGGAAACAGGGCCCTTGCATTGGAATTAGTTAAATGAAGATAAGGTTACACCAGAGAAGGGTGGGCCTCTAAACCAAGAAAAGTGGTGTCCTTATAAGGAGAGACAGACAAGGGAGAAGATAGCCATGTGACGAGTGGGGCAGAGTTGAAGTGCTGCACCAAGGAAGGTTGAGGATCACCCACAAACTGCCAGGAGCTAGAAGAGGCAAGCAAGGCTGCTGCCCTGTAGTTTCACAGGGAGCATGGCCCTGAGAACTCTTTGATTTTCGACTTCTAGCCTCCGGAACTGCAAAGCAATAAATCTCTATTTGAAACCACCTAGTCCATGGTACTTTGCTACAGCAGCTCTAGGAAATGACTAGCTCACCTCAGGGCACAACTTCTGCTTGCGTCCCGGGAGCACCTCCACATCTTTGTTTGAGGGTTTTCTCTGGTGTCCAGTCAGCTGGCTGGAAATGCTTGGACACTAGTGCCCCCAGGCGTGCTCTGGCTTCCCGTGGGTCCAAGTCAGTGACCCACAGTGGCTGCTGGCTCAATGACATCCCATTCACTGGCTGTCTTTCTTTACTGACCTGAAGTCTATTCTCCACAGGTGTTTCGTTCCTGTGCTCAATAAATGGCTGGCTCTGTAATTGTTGTCTTAGGGTTTGCTTTAGGGGGAGCCCAATCTATGACAGACGGTGAGAAAAAATGAAAATCTGGGATCCTGAACAAAAGAGGGGAGCCATATGAGAAAAAGTAAAAGCTTAAAAACTAACAACCTCTTAGGTGCTAAGTCCTGTGAAAGACATTTTCACATGTATTTCCACATTTAATCTAACAACAGTTCTCTTCCACGTTTAGTAAAAACGGGGATTCTTATCCCCATTTTGTAGACAGGCAATAAAATGAAGCTAAGTCCATTCCGTAAGGAATGTAGAACCTTTGTTCATACTGGATCATCTGGTCCCAAGTCCAGTACTTCTTCTATAACACGATCTTTGCCTACTACTCCACCTCACAATTTTGCCTAGAGTGCAAAAGGGAGGTAGGGTTTGTAGGAGAAGGTGACATAAAGCCAAGAGTGCAAAAGGGAGGTAGGGTTTGCAGGAGAAGGTGACATAAAGCCAAGAAGGGAAGCTGGTCACCCCTCCTTACCCTTCTACGTATACATTTAGGTTAAGGAGAACCTGTGAGCACACCTGAGCAAGAGTAAGCTGTTTCAGCCTTCTGTCATCAGCTCACTGCCATCTGTGCTGAAGTCTTCCAGGCTGGAAAGGTTGCAGTCCAGGTGTTTTAGGGTGAGGGTAAGCAGTAAGTGTGGAGGATGCAGCGGTTCTGGTGTAGTTTTGTCTGAGCATACTTCTCAGGCACTTGTGCCATGGAGTAAGTCAGCAGAGCTGGGCTGCCCTCATTGCTACCACCTTCTCCCCAACAGCCCCTTCCCTTCCATGGCCACAGTATGCATTCTTGGTGTCTTTGCACATAGGTTCCTCTTGCCTTGACTGCTCTCTTGCCTCTTTTCTACCTGGAGAGTTTCTCCATTGTCTTAAAGTCTCAGCTCAAGCACCACTCTTGTGGAATACTTCCCTGATTTGGGTACTTGAGTTTAGTCTTTTATTTTAGCTTTGATCTGTTATTTCTATCAGATGTAAGAGGACTTCTGACCACCAAATATACTTTCGGGATAAAGTGGAACTGATGGACTTTCTCGGGTGTATGTCCATGTGCTGGTTTGTATTGGGGAACGTGGTATGGAAAAAGGCCATTGTTTGGATGACTAGGGTTTAGGATGCAAGGAGAGATGGAGAGGGCAGCATTGCCTACTTCTTTCAGCAGGATGGATAAGGTATAAGCGCTTCACAGCTAACACTATTGGGGAAAGACTCAATGTGTTCAAAGATGGCTCTGAGAACTGGGCACTGGCAGCTTGGCAGGCAAATGAGATTGAGGAGGCAGGAAGGGAGAACATTTTAAAAATTCCTGAAGGCTTATAAGAATAACAGGCGAGACTCTCAGAGATTTGGACTGGACGGAGAAATATGACTCATTTCTATATTGGACCCTATTGGTTTCTACTGGCTGGGTGGAAACTTGAACAGATTTTAAGTTTCCAGAAGGCAGGACTTTGTTTTATTTTTTATATTTTAACATTTTATTTTTAAATAATTACAGATTCACTGGGGGGAGGTTGCAGAGAATTATACAGGGAGGCCATGGACACCTTTCCACCAGTCTCTCCTGACATTAGCATCTTACACAACTAGAGCACATCAAAACTAAGAAATGGACATTGACACAATCCACAGGGCTTATATAGTTTTCACCAATTATGCATGCATGTCTGTGTGTTTATGTGAGCATAGTACATAATTCTATATAATTGAATCACAAGTGTAGCTTTGCATAACAACCACCACAATCAAGATACTTAACTGTACTGTAATCACACAACTCTCTTATGCTACCTCTTTATAATCACATCTGTCCTCTCTACCCCATCTCTAATACCTGGAAACCATGAATTCATCCTCCATCTCTGTAATTCTGTTATTTGCAGTATGTATCTTTTTGAGACTGCCTTTTTTTTATTCATCATACTTTTCTTGAGGTTCTTATAAGTTGTTGAATGCAGTAGTTCATTCCTCTTTATTCTGAGTAGTAGTACATGGCATGGATATATCACAGTGACCTCGTCTTTTCATCTTTGAACCAGCATGGTCTCTTGATGGCGCTCATTGTTAGCTATGTGAAAGGATAATGGGCTCAGCAAATAACTTAAACTATGCCAAATACATTAGGTGAGTGGGGGAAAACTGGAGCTAATTATTTCCATACCATTTAGAACTTCCAAATATTCTGATTGTCTTATCCAAACCCACCACTATGGACCCCTTTAAATGACAAATTATCTCATTTGGCTGTGAAGGAGTGGGTCAAATAATACAAACTGGTACAACTGTATTTGTATGCTGGCACCATTTGGTCAGATTTTAAATTGATGATTCATTTGAAAACTTCAGTCTTTAGTGCACCTTACATTATTGTTATCCCAGAAATGGAGCTTAACCAAAAAACTTGCATTGCAGAAAATGAACTTGCATTAATGGCAGAGTTTGAGTGTAAAAATCTCATGAGAGAATTTCAGAACTACTTCTTCCTAACCTAAACTTCTAATAACAGCAATGCTTTCCATTTTTATTGGGTTTGAAAATTAAAAACAAACAACAACAACAAAAAACAGTTTCACATCCAGCATCTTGTCTAGCCCCAAATTAAGACTGTGAGGTAAGTGGTCAGCACATGATGGGGAGGTGTGCATGTGATTATCATCTGTACTTGACAAATGAGAAAACAGAACTACAGAGGCATCAGCTGATTTGCCCAAGATCATGCAATTACTAGTGGATCAACTCAGCGATAACTCTGGTCTTCATTCTACATCCCCCTTATTGGCATGCTGTTTCTCATGGAAACATAAATAAGGACAAATACTTGATTTTTTTACTTGAATTCTACTTTAATCCTTTAAATTTCACAATTCTAATGTCAAAGTATCCCATAGATGCATTCCCACAGCATTCACTTGCTAAAAGTCATGTTTGTAAAAAATGAAGCTCTATCTTAACTGTTTTTCTCCAAACAAATCATAGAGATATTTAGAATAAGCTACTGCATGCTACTGCATGATTGCAGTAATTGAGTTTACCTGAGGGCAAAATCCTAGCTATTTAGGTAGACTTATAAAAATCTCCAGGTACAAAGTCCCTTGACGGATGGGAGAAACAATATGGAGCTATTAAACTTTACCACAAGGAAACCCCGATACTGTGTCAAACATTAGGGACACCCAAATCAATAGGCCAAGGCCTTGATCTTGAAGCTTGCTCTTGTGAAGCTTATGTATGTAGTGGAGAAGCTTAGCCTACCTGTAGGTATGCCTTAGAATCACCTCTGGAAGACCTCGTTTGTTACTCGGATGTGGCCTCTCTTTCTCTAAGCCCAACTCTTACAAGTGAAATTATTGCCCTCCCCACTACTTGGGACATGACATCCAGGGATGAAAGTCTCCTGGTGGCGTGGGAGATGATCCCCAGGGAAGAGTCTGTCCCTTGCACCATGGAATCAACAATTCCATCCTGACCAAAAGAATTGTAACAAATAAGGTATCAGTGGCTGAGGGATTTCAAATAGCATCAAGAAGCTAGTCTGGAGGTCACTATTTCTCAAGCTTCAGTTACACATTGCTACTATCACAACTTGCCAAACTCCAACCAAAACCATTTCTGCCAATCTTAAAGAACACCTAGGGCATTATGTAAGATTCTACAAAGGTCCCATGCACTAGGGCAACTTTCCAGAAACCTACAACCTCCAGGTGGCTCCCTGGACCAGATGTCCTGAAATGCAGAGGGGCCAGCCTTTCCAGAACATCAACTAGTTCTATCCCCCATCCTAAATTATCAACAGCCCCTTCCAACATAAAAATGTTAGAATGGGCGTAGCCAAAATACCCTTTAAGAGTGGGAGAAAGATCAAAGGTGATGGTGGAGTTCTACAGAGAAAGTAGGGTTTAACAAATAAGTATGACTGCTGAATCAGTATATTGATATTTCTTTTAGTCTCCAGTACCTTAGAATAGTTAGAAGTAAAAATCTTAAATTGTGGAATTGTAATCAATACAAAACTCTGATATCTGTTTTACAACTAATCGTTACAATGTACTTTGTAATTTATTGCTTATATATATATATATATATATTCTATTTTTGCACAAAAATAAAAAAAGGAAGAAGAATATAATAGAGAAGATAGGATTTAATAAATGAATATGACTGCTGGATCAATATATTGATATCTCTATTGGTCTCCAGTGTCTTGGAGCAGCTAGAAGAAAAAATGAAAAACTGTGGAACTGTAACCCAAACCAAACAAAATCTGTTTTTATAACTATTTGTTAAAATGTACTTGGAAATTTATTGCTTTTTTTGTATATATATTATTTTTCACAATAAAGAATATTAAAAAGAGAACAACAATAACAACAACAACAAAATCTCCTGATGGCTTAGTTACCCCATTCTATAAACTAAGGATATAAAAATAAAATGGATAAATAGGTGCAATTTAGAAATATACAGAGACGTAAAATAAAAGTTAAAGAAACAGTTTGAGTCTTTAAAAGTGAAATATTCCCATTTTTTTATATAAACTCTCAATAAACAAGGAAAGAAGGGGACTTCCTCAATTGATAACCAAAATCCTACAGTTAACAACATACCTAATGGTGAGAAACTGGACACTTTTTGCCCCAAGATTAGGAACAAGGCAGGATGTTTTCTCTTACTACTCCTATTCAACAACATACTGGAAGCCCTAGCTCCTACAATAAGACAAAGAAAAGAAATAGAAGGTATATAGATTGGGAAAGAAGAAATAAAACTGCCTTTGTTTGCTAATGACATGATTATCTATGCAGAAAACCCTAAAGAACTGACAAAACAATTCCTGGAATTAATAAAAAGTATAATGAGGTCTCAGAATACAAGGTTAATACACAAAAGTTATTTTTTCCCAATATAGCAGCAATGAAAAATTTGAATTTGAAATAAGAATAACATTTACAATTGCAACTCCCCCCACCAAAAAAGGGAAATACTTAGGTATAAATCTAGCAAAATATTAGGGAATCTATATGTGGGAAACTACAAATATGCATGAAGTTTTTTTTTCATATATGATCTTTCCCTGATTATGCAATACACTGCAGACCCGCAGCCGCACGAAGCCACAACCCTCCGGCTTACGGACCCTGTAGCGCTCATCTCTCCCGTGGTTCCCAAACCCTGTGCCCAGCCTTGATACAGCCCTCCTCTGGGCCATTAGGTCCCCTATAAGCCTAGCGATCTAAATAAATGGAGAGATATTCTGTGTTAATGGATTAGAAACCTGATTATTGTTAAGATGTTTGATTCTTCCTAATATGATCTATAGATTTGATGCAATCGCAATCAAAATTCCTGAAAACTATTTTGTAGACAGTCACAAATTGAGTCGTAGGTTTACATGGAAAGGCCAAAGACCTAGGATAGCTAGCCCAATATTGAAGGACAGCACTGGAGGACATACACTACCTGATTTTTCTTTTGCTTTTTTTTTTTTCGAGGGCAGGCACCGGGAAACTGACACAGGTCTCTGGCATGGCAGGCGAGAACTCTGCCTGCTGAGCCACTATGGCCCACTATCTTAATTTTAAACTTACTATAAAGTTACATGATCAAGACAGTGTGGCACTGGCAAAAGAGTAAGTACATAAATCAATGGTATACGATGAAAATCCCAGAAACAGACCCACATAAATATAGTCAACTGACCTTTGATAAAAGAACAAAGGGAATTCGATGGAGAAAGGATAATTTTTGCAACAAATGGTGCTGGACCAATTGACATCCGTATGCATGAAGGAAAAAATAAAACTAGATAAAAACTTCGCAACCTTCAAAAAAATTAACTCGAAATGGAACATAGGCCTTAATGTAAAACACAAAACTATAAAACTACTAGAAGATAGTAGAAAGTCTAGGTGACTGACTTTGATGATGAGTTTTAGGTACAACATCAAAAGCTCAATCCATGAAAGAAATATTTCTTTGTTTTTATTTTTAAAAAATGGCCACTTTGGCTCTATGATTTGGGCATTAATATTTGGTTGTAATTAATATTAGACTTTAATTCAGATAAACATATATAAACAAGAAAAGGAAGAAAACTTTGAAATCATTGAGACTTTATATCAATTGAGGTTTTACCTTGTGCCCACTTCAGTGAATTGGAATATGTTGTGATATATAAAGTCACACGGGTATGAGTTTTTTTCTTTCTTTTTAATGTTTGAATTGTCATTGCTCCCTTTTATTTTTGAGGCAAGGGGAGGTAACTGATATTTATTGAGTACATGTTCTGTACCAGGCATTGTACTGGACACATTATATATATCACTGCAAGAGGAAACATTTCCCTCTTCTACAGTTTGTATGAGATTAATATATCTTCACCCTGCTCACCAATTCCATCCTTCACAGCATTCAGAAATGATAGGAGAATGTCCTGCAGTACAGACATACAAGAATTTGACCAAAAAGCAGAGAAAACTTCAAAGTTTCTGCTAATGATTTATGGAACTAAGTGGTGGATGTAGGTGTGGATGTGGTATGGGGTCTCATTTACTTTTCAGTGCTCCAAGAAGCCGTAGAAGGGAGTGATGATGCATGAGGAGAGGGAGGATAGAGAGAAGGATGCAACTGGAGACAGGACATCTTAGCATCAGGTGTGAGAAGGGTCTCTTTTCTCCCCAAAGGGTAAAGCTATTCTGGAAGGTAAAGAGCTTGGAGTTTTTTACACAATACATTATTTTGTTATTTCTTAGTTAAGACCTTTGGCAGGTAGCTATTATTTTAGCCATTTTCTACATAATGAAATGAGTTTTAGAAAGGTTATATAATTTGCTGAAAGTCACCCAACTGATGTAAATAGCAGGGACAGGATTTCAACCAAGGCCTAATACCAAGTCCAAGGCTCTTTCTCTTCTACGAGGGGCAGAGCAGTAAAGTGATTAAGTGGATACATTCTGGAGTCAAGTTACTTTGTGAGATTTCCATTTATTAGCTTTTTTTTCTGTTTTTTTATTAATTAAAAAAATTAACTAACACAACATTTAGAAATCATTCCATTCTACATACACAATCAGTAATTCTTAATATCATCACATAGATGCATATTCATCATTTCTTAGTACATTTGCATCGATTTAGAAAAAGAAATAGAAAGACAACAGAAAAAGAAATAAAATGATAATAGAGTGAAAAAAGTAAAAAAAAAAATAACAAAAAAAACTATACCTCAGAGGCAGCTTCATTCAGTGTTTTAACATAATTGCATTACAATTAGGTAATATTGTGCTGTCCATTTTTGAGTTTTTGTATCCAGTACTGTTGCACAGTCTGTATCCCTTCAGCTCCAATTACCCATTATCTTACCCTATTTCTAACTCCTGATGGTCTCTGTTACCAATGATATATTCCAAGCTTATTCTCTAATGTCGGTTCACATCAGTGGGACCATACAGTATTTGTCCTTTAGTTTTTGGCTAGTCTCACTCAGCATAATGTTCTCTAGGTCCATCCATGTTATTACATGCTTCATAAGTTTATTCTGTCTTAAAGCTGCATAATATTCCATCATATGTATATACCACAGTTTGTTTAGCCACTCGTCTGTTGATGGACATTTTGGCTGTTTCCATCTCTTTGCAATTGTAAATAATGCTGCTATAAACATTGGTGTGCAAATGTCCGTTTGTGTCTTTGCCCTTAAGTCCTTTGAGTAGATACCTAGCAATGGTATTGCTGGGTCGTATGGCAATTCTATATTCAGCTTTTTGA
The DNA here is from genome assembly GCF_023851605.1 of Tamandua tetradactyla. Taxonomy (NCBI): domain Eukaryota; kingdom Metazoa; phylum Chordata; class Mammalia; order Pilosa; family Myrmecophagidae; genus Tamandua; species Tamandua tetradactyla. The sequence continues at coordinate 76,446,816 of NC_135331.1, read as the reverse complement.
GGAACTGCCAAACTGCCTTCCACAGTGGTTGCACCATTTGACATTCCCACCAACAGTGGATAAGTGTACCTCTTTCTCCGCATCCTCTCCAGCACTTGTCATTTTTTGTTTTGTTGATAATGGCCATTCTGGTGAGTGTGAGATGAGGTCTCATTGTGGTTTTGATTTGCATTTCTCTAATGGCCAGGGACATTGAGCATCTCTTCATGTGCCTTTTGGCCATTTGTATTTCCTCTTCTGGTAGGTGTCTGTTCAAGTCTTTTTCCCATTTTGTAATTGGGTTGGCTGTCTTTTTGTTGTTGAGTTGGACAATCTCTTTATAAATTCTGGATACTAGACCTTTATCGGATATGTCGTTTCCAAATATTGTCTCCCATTGTGTAGGCTGTCTTTCTACTTTCTTGATGAAGTTCTTTGATGCACAAAAGTGTTTAATTTTGAGGAGCTCCCATTTCTTTCTTTCTTTCTTCAGTGATCTTGCTTTAGGTTTAAGGTCCATAAAACCGCCTCCAATTGTAAGATTCATAAGATATCTCCCTACATTTTCCTCTAACTGTTTTATGGTCTTAGACCTAATGTTTAGATCTTTGATCCATTTTGAGTTAACTTTTGTATAGGGTGTGAGATACGGGTCCTCTTTCATTCTTTTGCATATGGATATTCAGTTCTCTAGGCACCATTTATTGAAGAGACTGTTCTGTCCCAGGTGAGTTGGCTTGACTGCCTTATCAAAGATCAAATGTCCATAGATGAGAGGGTCTATATCTGAGGACTCTATTTGAGTCCATTGGACAATATATCTATCTTTATGCCAGTACCATGCTGTTTTGACCACTGTGACTTCATAATATGCCTTGAAGTCTGGCAGCGTGAGACCTCCAGCTTCGTTTTTTTTCCTCAAGATACTTTTAGCAATTTGGGGCACCTTGCCCTTCCAGATAAATTTGCTTATTGGTTTTTCTAATTCTGAAAAATAAGTTGTTGGGATTTTGATTGGTATTGCATTGAATCTGTAAATCAATTTAGGTAGAATTGACATCTTAACTATATTTAGTCTTCCAATCCATGAACACGGTATGCTCTTCCATCTATTTAGTTCTTCTCTGATTTCCTTTAACAGTTTTTTTGTAGTTTTCTTTGTATAGGTCTTTTGTCTCTTTAGTTAAATTTATTTCTAAGTATTTTATTCTTTTAGTTGCAATTTTAAATGGAATTCGTTTCTTGATTTCCCCCTCAGCTTGTTCATTACTAGTGTATAGAAATGCTACAGATTTTTGAATGTTGATCTTGTAACCTGCTACTTTGCTGTACTCATTTATTGGCTCTAGTAGTTTTGTTGTGGATTTTTCTGGGTTTTCGACGTATAGTATCATATCGTCTGCAAACGGTGATAGTTTTACTTCTTCCTTTCCAATTTTGATGCCTTGTATTTCTTTTTCTTGTCTAATTGCTCTGGCTAGAACCTCCAACACAATGTTGAATAATAGTGGTGATAATGGACATCCTTGTCTTGTTCCTGATCTTAGGGGGAAAGTTTTCAATTTTTCCGCATTGAGGATGATATTAGCTGTGGGTTTTTCATATATTCCCTCTATCATTTTAAGGAAGTTCCCTTGTATTCCTATCCTTTGAAGTGTTTTCAATAGGAAAGGATGTTGAATCTTGTCAAGTGCCTTCTCTGCATCAGTTGAGGTGATCATGTGATTTTTCTGCTTTGATTTGTTGATATGGTGTATTACATTAATTGATTTTCTTATGTTGAACCATCCTTGCATTCCTGGGATGAATCCTACTTGGTCATGATGTATAATTCTTTTAATGTGTTGCTGGATTCTATTTGCTAGAATTTTGTTGAGGATTTTTGCATCTATATTCATTAGAGAGATTGGTCTTTAGTTTTCTTTTTTTGTCATATAGTTGCCTGGTTTTGGTATGAGGGTGATGTTGGCTTCATAGAATGAATTAGGTAGCTTTCCCTCTACTTCAATTTTTTTGAAGAGTTTGAGCAGGGTTGGTACTAATTTTTTCTGGAATGTTTGGTAGAATTCACATGTGAAGCCGTCTGGTCCTGAACTTTTCTTTTTGGGAAGCTTTTGAATGACTGATTCAATTTCTTTACTTGTGATTGGTTTGTTGAGGTCATCTATTTCTTCTTGAGTCAAAGTTGGTTGTTCATGCCTTTCTAGGAACTTGTCCATTTCATCTACATTGTTGTATTTATTAGCGTAAAGTTGTTCATAGTATCCTGTTATTACCTCCTTTATTTCTGTGAGGTCAGTGGTTATGTCTCCTCTTCCATTTCTGATCTTATTTATTTGCATCCTCTCTCTTCTTCTTTTTGTCAATCTTGCTAAGGGCCCATCAATCTTGTTGATTTTCTCATAGAACCAACTTCTGGTCTTATTGATTTTCTCTATTGTTTTCATGTTCTCAGTTTCATTTATTTCTTCTCTAATCTTTGTTATTTCTTTCCTTTTGCTTGTTTTGGGGTTAGTTTGCTGTTCTTTCTCCAGTTCTTACAAGTGGACAGTTAATTCTCGAATTTTTGCCCTTTCTTCTTTTCTGATATAGTCATTTAGGGCAATAAATTTCCCTCTTAGCACTGTCGTTGCTACGTCCCATAGGTTTTGATATGTGTTTTCATTTTCATTTACCCCAAGATATTTACTAATTTCTCTTGTAATTTCTTCCTTGACCTACTCATTGTTTAAGAGTGTGTTGTTGAGCCTCCACATATTTGTGAATTTTCTGGCACTCTGCCTATTATTGATTTCCACCTTCATTCCTTTATGATCTGAGAAAGTGTTGTGTATGATTTCAATCTTTCTAAATTTGTTGAGACTTGCTCTATGACCCAGCATATGGTCTGTCTTTGAGAATGATCTATGAGCACTTGAGAAAAAGGTGTATCTTGCTGCTGTGGGGTGTAATGTCCTATAAATGTCTGTTAAGTCTAGCTCATTTATTGTAATATTCAAATTCTCAGTTTCTTTATTGATCCTCTGTCTAGATGTTCTGTCCATTGATAAGAGTGGCGAATTGAAGTCTCCAACTATTATGGTAGATGTGTCTATTTCCCTTTTCAGTGATTGCAGTGTATTCCTCACGTATTTTGGGGCATTCTGATTTGGTGTGTAAATATTTATGATTGTTATGTTTTCTTGTTTAATTGTTCCTTTTATTAGTAGATAGTATCCTTCTTTGTCTCTTTTAACTGTTTTACATTTGAAATCTAATTTGTTGGATATTAGTATAACTACTCCTGCTCTTTTCTGGTTGTTATTTGCATGAAATATATTTTCCCAACCTTTCACTTTCAACCTATGTTTATCTTTGGGTCTAAGATGTGTTTCCTGTAGACAGCATATAGAAGGATCCTGTTTTTTAATCCATTCTGCCAGTCTATGTCTTTTGATTGGGGAATTCAGTCCATTAACATTTAGTGTTATTACTGTTTGGGTAGTACTTTCCTCTACCATTTTGCCTTTTGTATTTTGTATGTCTAATCTAATTTTCCTTCTTTCTACACTCTTCTCCACACCTCTCTCTTCTGTCTTTTCGTATCTGTCTCTAGTACTCCCTTTAGTATTTCTTGCAGAGCTGGTCTCTTGGTCACAAATTCTCTCAGTGACTTTTTGTCTGAAAATGTTTTAATTTCTCCCTCATTTTTGAAGGACAATTTTGCTGGATATAGAAGTCTTGGTTGGCAGTTTTTCTCTTTTAGTAATTTAAATATATCATCCCACTGTCTTCTTGCCTCCATGGTTTCTGCTGAGAAATCTACACATAGTCTTATTGGGTTTCCCTTGTATGTGATGGATTGTTTTTCTCTTGCTGTTTTCAAGAGACTTTTGACCTCTGACATTCTAACTAGTAAGTGTCTTTGAGAACACTTATTTGGATCTATTCTCTTTGGGGTGCGCTGCACTTCTTGGATCTGTAATTTTAGGTCTTTCATAAGAGTTGGGAAATTTTCAGTGATAATTTCTTCCATTAGTTTTTCTCCTCCTTTTCCCTTCTCTTCTACTTCTGGGACACCTACAACACGTATATTTGTGCACTTCATATTATCATTCAATTCCCTGAGCCCCTGCTCAATTTTTTCCATTCTTTTCCCTATAGTTTCTGTTTCTTTTTGGATTTCAGATGTTCCATCCTCCAGTTCACTAATTCTAACCTCTGTCTCTTGAAATCTACCATTGTAGGTTTCCATTGGTTTTTTTTCATCTCTTCTACTGTATGTTTCATTCCCATAAGTTCTATGACTTGTTTTTTCAGACTTTCCATTTCTTCTTTTTGTTCATCCCTTGCCTTCTTCATGTCCTCCCTCAATTTATTGATTTGGTTTTTGAAGGGGTTTTCCATTTCTGTTTGTATATTCACAATTAGTTGTCTCAGCTCCTGTATCTCATTTGAGCTATTGGTTTGTTCCTTTTACTGGGTCATATCTTCAATTTTCCTGGTGTGATTTGTTATTTTTTGCTGGAGTCTGGGCATTTAATCAGATTTCCCTGAGTGTGGGACCCAGCAGGTTGAAAGACTTTCCTGTGAAGTCTCTGGGCTCTGTTTTTCTTATCTTGCCAAGTATGTGGTGCTTGTCTGTCTGTGGGTCCCACCAGCAAAAGATGTTGTGGCTCCTTTAACTTTGGAAGACTCTCGCTGCTAGGTGTGTGGTGGAGACAGAGGAAAGGTTGTAGGCTAGTTTTAATGGCTTCAAATTGTGAAATCCTGGGATCTGAATTCCTTGAGAGAGGAATTCCACCTGAGTTGCATTTCACCCCTCCCATGGGGAAGGTTCAGGTGGCAGAGAGCCCTGAAAGCAGCCTGTTTCTGTGTTCGGGGCAGTTGCCACCTGTGTATTCCCAGCGCTGAGCCCAAAGGCAACCAAGCCTCCATAGAAACAGCCGCAGAAGGCTCTGTTTCGCCCCCTTTCCTCTTTTTCAGCTAGCCCAATAGGCGACTTCTGCCTTGATCAGTTTCGCCTGAGCTGAGGGCCTATTTTTAGTAGTCAGAAGTTGTTCATTAATGCCACTATTGGTGTTAGGTTGGACTCAGTCTCTACTACTGTTGGAGACTCTTTCCTTTCCCTCCGAGAAGTCACCTGTGGGGGAGGGGCGCCGGCTGCTGCGGCTTCGGGAACTGCTGATCCGAGGCTCCCAGCTGGCCCAGGAAGCCGCGTGTGTGGGAGGGACGCCAGTCGCCAGCCGCCGTGGCTTGGGGAACCGCTGATCCGAGGTTCCCAGCCGGCCTGGGAAGCTGCACATGGGGGAGGGGCACCGGCCGCCAGCCACCGTGGCTTGGGGAACTCGCCTCTTCGAGTCTCTCAGCCGGACTGGGAAGGAGGGAGGGAGGGGCGCCGGCTGCCAGCTGCCACAGCCCAGGGAAGCGCGCGCCGCTCGGGGGCCTCACTGCAGCGGAGTCTCGCAGCTGGTCCATCCAGTCCAGACTGGGGTACAGTGTGTGTCTGGTCTCTGTCGTGGCTCCAGGAACTGTTCTGTACTGTTTCTAGTTATTTAGTAGTTGTTCTGGAGGAGGAACTAAGCCGCCATCTTCTCCGGAAGTCCATTTATTAGCTTTTTAACCTTGAGGAATTTTTTTTAACATAGCTTTGCCTCAAGGCTAACATCTGAAAAATAGTGAAAATCATATGGCCTCATCAAATTGCTGTGAGAATGAGATGAGATCATTAATGTTAATCTTTTAATATATTACATGGCTCATAATAAAAGGTCGATATACGTCAGCTAGAATTATTCTATCATAACCTTGCTTCTGTCGTTTAGAGCAAACAATATTTGAAGATCTTCTTTTGATTTACAGACACCAAAAAATGTCTGACAGCTCCTTGAATCTTGGAAGGACCATAATTCAATGATTGACTAATGCTATTTTAAAGGACTTATATATTCAACAATTTGGTAGTTTACACCTGAACAGCCCATATAAGCCATCTTTTTCATTCATATGTTCTTTCCAATTTCAGACAAAATACCTCCTGGCTAAATGTAATTTCTTTCATATTTGTCTCCCTGATGAGGCATTCAACAACTTCAATCTATACATGAATTAGGGTCATACTATGCACAAGACTGTAGAGTAATTACTCAAGGACTTATATTTTTGTCAACTTTTTTGTTATTATTGTTTTGTTTTTGAAATTTTACTCTAAAGTGAAAAGTATAAGAGAGGTGTAGGTATTTGAGGTAGAAAAGATTGCTTCCAGTGGAGGATAAGGTAAAGCTTCAGAAAAGTAGTATATGATTGGTGCCTTGACACAATAGTGGATTTAGACATATAGAGATAATAGGGAAGGGCAATCTAGAGGGGAATAAAAACTGGAAAAATATAAAGAAAGGACAATGCAGTTCAGTAAGTTAGGAGTATATGGTGAAAGATATTAGAAGGAAACAAACAAACCAAAATCTTGGCTGAGATCTGGTTGTGGAGTCTCAAAAAGCAATATAGGGAGTTTGGATTTCATTCAACAGGTTAATGGGTGGCATTGAATGTGTTTAAGAACTATAGGCTCTGACCTGCCCTTGAGAAGATAACTGTGGCAGCTACGTACATAAGGGGCTGCAAGAGGGATAGAAGAGAGGAGGAAGTGAAATAGTTATTGTGAAAATCCATAATGGGGTCTGAAGTAAGGTGCTGGTGGAGAAGAAGACACACTTGCAAATAATAGTAGAAAGAAAATCACTGGGATTGAGCCATGTTTGGATGAGTATCCAGGGATGGAGAAGAGTCTAATGCTTTTCAAGGATGCATGGCTAAAAGGGTTCTGGTAACCACCAACAGAAACAGAAACAGCAGGAGAAGCAGGCTGTTCTGACAGACGAATCCTGAAGTCTATGGGACACGAGTTCAAAGTCTATCATATAGGACATCAGGTAGATATGTTTTGTGGAGAATGTAACTAGTTGATGCCAAACATGGAGAGAACTATCCAATCACTATTTTGTTTTTATAAACTTTCAAAATATTGTGATGTTGGAAAGGGGGATTGGAAATCAGAGAAGGAAAATTATCACAGTATGCAGGGTTCAGCATGAACCTCAGGTTTCTATCTTCCTTCTGTGAGTCTGTTAATGATTTTTTCATAAACATCTCTCTCTCTGTGACCATTTTATTTATGTTAGATCATTTAAATTCACCAGCCCATAGACTATTGAAATCAGAAGATGGAACTTCAGAAGTTTCATACTAAAGATAAGGAAATAAAGCTCAATGACATTAAATAGCCTTTTAAAGTTACTAGCTATTGATGAAGAATTCACTTTCCCCTCCTCCGCCAAGGTCCGTGGTTCTGCTGTGTAGCAAGATACCTCCCTCCAAGGTTTCCCTGGGTCATAAGATACCACTGCTCACCCTGATGTCACATGAAATCCCTGGCCTCAAGAAAAGAAAAGCAATGCTCAGGAGAGACCCCAATGACAGAGAAAGATTGTTCTTGGAAAGAAACCCCAGATGGCCCACTCAAGTTACTAGGCTACTTCTGAGTATTTGCTCCATGTGAAGATTAACAGAAGCTCATTGGAAACTTCAAGATGTCAAGAAGCTGAGGAAGTGGGTTTGTCCACCTTTTTCATCCTCTCTCCTCCCACTCTACATGCTTAGTAAACAACATCATAATGTAAAATATTTGCACCTGATCTGCTTTTTAAACAGTAGTATCAAGTGACAATATCCAGATCACTAAACAGATAACAAGTTTCTCAAGAAAACTTTAAGTCCTATTCTCAGGACAATGGACTTAGCAACCTGTTTAATGCTGTGTTCTCAGGGCCTTCCCTACTGCCCTAACTCAGATGACCACCATTTGGTACCAGGATCTCTGCCTTTTGATGAACTGCCCTCCTCTGTAATTCTCCTCTTTCTATTATTACCTCACAGTAACTAGATCTTTCAAAAAATATATTTCCAAGTCTATCATTCTTCTACTCAAATATCCCCAATACTGTCTTATTACCCATGCATCAGTTTTATAATAAATGAGGTTTGTGTACACATTTTTGGAGAACAACAATGAAAAATTAAGGGCTGAAGATTTAAAATAATAAAATATGACATTTGCTTGAGAGAAGTAGATTTGTCTTCTTCTTGGCTGTTTATGTACATCACTCCATTGTATAGCATCAGGGAGCTAGAGAGAGAAGCAAAGCTGATGCAATTGATTTTGCAAAGAATGTAACTATTTATTGCCCCAAACAGAGAGAACTGTCCAGTCACTATTTTGTTTTCATACATTTTTCTGTGCTCTTTTTTTTTCTGATTATAACCTTTTAAAACTCCTAACACACAATGATCTCACAAGGCACTGAATTAGGGTATGGGATTCCATATTTGTATTTTATGATTCCCCTGAAATATAATTCATCTAACTCAGAGAGATGTTTTATGTGGGAAGTAATTTGCTGTTAGTCTCTGAGATGGGCTGGAAAACTTGGAAGAAATGAAACATTGATTTACTGTCATATCTGAGTCACAAATTCATGCTCAAACAATGAATTTTTTATTATATCAGTTTTAAAATCTGCAGTCCAAGATTACCTTAGTTTTTTAAAAAATGAACAAATCATGCATAGTTTAAAATGCACAGGTTGAATATCCTTTCTGGGTCTTTAATAACAGTGAGCGATGTCCAATGACATTATGAAACTCTAGCTTTTTAATAACAATTCTGTTTATGGTTCTAATGACTATGAATTAGTAATAATTATTAGCAATAATTGAATTCATATAATAATTTATCATTTTCCAGGCATTGCTCTTTATAATGATAATAAAACAAAAGATAATTTCATGCCAAATATAAATATTTTAAAATGGCCATTTAGACTCAGGGGTAAGTAATTGGTCTGTGAAAGAGATGCAGAATGCGTATCAGGGATGTAAAAATTTTCAGCTCTCTCTGGCATGACCATGCAGCCTGGATGAAGAAGGAATTTGATACAGGAGACTGGGCAGAACTGTGGAGGACATTTCAGGATGTCAAATGGTATTATCTTGGAGCCACCCATTGATATATAGACACCTGCGAGATGGAACTTCCCAGGAATATTATATTGAAACTACGTCTATCTGCTGTGAAAACTGAGCTCACTGTGGGAAGGTGTGTTTTGAATGTTTGTCTGTTTGTATAAATGTACCTTTGTAAGAGGTATTACAGTAATTAGAAATGAGAATCCCATTTCTGTTGAAAGCTTATCAGTAACCTGTGTGTCTCTAGGCTTCACCAGCCTGTGGGTAGGAGAAAAACAAATCAATATATTTTCCCCAGATTCTTCTGGCTCTTAGCTATTTCCAGTTCAAGCAGACTGTTAAAGCATCCTCTCTCTGGCAGGTATTTTAACTCATTTCCAAGGATGTTGAGACTTTGCTCAATCAAGTTTTTATCCTCTGGACATTGCAGGTCTCCTTCCAGGTTTCCAGCGCACAATAGTATTGCTTTCTTTAGGGTGCTTTCTCCAGCTATGTCTCAAAGCTAAAAAATCATGCACCAAAACAGAGCTATAATCCCTTTGATGTCCATTGTCCAGGAATCTCAATATACTCCACACAGGGGCTGGGACAGGAAAATTGTCCTTCTCTGTGGGACTCAGATCATGCACAAGGGCCCAGTGCCACATGCCACCATGTTCTCCATTGCCTCTAACTCTCCCATTTCATCTTCAGGCCAAGTCAGACCAAAACCCTCTGCCTAAACACTCTCTTCCTCAGAATGAATTAATTCAAACATCCAGGAGCCTGCAGAGTCAGAGGTGCTGCATAAATGTGAACTCAGTTTGCCAACCTCCTGTCTGATATATCACATTAGAAAGGTGGTAGTGATCTGATTTGGCTTTTGAGGGGAACTAGTGTTGGCATTTGCACTATTGGATCAAATTATGGCTTTGGTGCAAGGGTTTAAGAGCATAGTTGTGATCTGAAAGGTTTAAGTGCATACTCTAGGTGTGGCCTTTTTGTCCTACCTGCCCAGTCTGTGCTGCAATGTCACTGTTTGTTATGGAGATAAAGGCAGAAGGACACATCCAACAGCCAGACAAGGCCCTTTGCTAAGCCTCTGTATTGAGATGCTGTCATGGTCAGGTTCATGTGTCAACTTGGCCAGGTGGTGGTGCCTGGTTGTCTGTTGGACAAGCGCTTCCTGTTTGTTGCTACGCTTTTCATGGAATTAAATCATGATCATGTTGGCTGCAGCCACAGCCGATTGTATTTGTAATCAGCTAAGGGGAGTGTCTTCTATAATGATGCCTAATCTAATCATCGGAAGGCTTTTAAGAAAGGTTCAGAAGAGACAGTTACACTTGCTGCTTCAGCCAGCCAGCCTTTCCTGAGAGTCCTTGAGGACCTTCACTGAAGCTGCCAGCTTGTGGCCTGCCCTACAGATATTGGACTCTTACAACCCCATGGTGGCCCAGACAGCCTCTACTGAGAGCTCAATGAGGAACTTCACTGGACCTGCCACCTTGCAGCCTGCCCTACCAGACCTTGGACCCTACATCTCCATGGTTATGTGAGACACTTCTATAAGTTTCATGTTGATGGATATCTCCTGTTGATACAGCTAATACAGCTAGATATAACCCTAGCTAATACAGCTTGGTACCGGAAGTGAGGTGGTTCTTAAGAAACAGAATCTTAAACATGGCTTTTTACAATTGGATTTCCACTCTGACTGGACTCAAAGGAACTAAGGACTCTGTTTTCTGTAATCAGAATGACACTGCCAATCCATGGGATAAGCTGGCAAAAGAGAGAGTCAAAATATCACCATTGGATTCTTCTAATGTTTCACTTATACGAAACCAGGCACTGGGGGATAAGTTTTTGACACTTTTATGAAATTTTATAGAATTAGGAGGTATAAAGATGTTGGCTGGTTGTCATTAGATATGCTGTACATATTGAGGAGGGAAAGGATGAGATGAAGGCTTCAAATGAGAAGTGTATGCACCGTATGACAGATGTAAACATTTCTATGTGTGCCCTGAAGGAAAATTTTTTTTCCTATAGTGGCAGACTTGAGATCTCTGAAAATCAGACTCAGAGTCTCGTTATTAGAGTAGCAACTTTATAAAGTAAACTGAAATCTCAGTCTTGCATGGTATCTGCCATTAAAGTGAGGGCATTGATTGGAAAGGAAGGGGACCCTGAAAAATGGGATGGCAACAAATAATGATATGGCGGTGGAGAGGTTGAAACCCTAGATCATGTGGAGTCTTTTCTAGATAACCCTGTAATAATCTACCCTGAGGACATAGACACCCCACCTCCAGCCTGCCCTGAGGAGTTCGCCTTCCAACCTCCACCTGAGAGGATTAACTCCAGAGTCATTAATCCTGTTTCACTATATGAAACTTCAAACAAATGCTCTGAAGCAATTCATTTGGAAGATACTTCTAATTCTTTTAATGACCCACCCCTACCACCCCTCACTTCTTTTTTTTTTTTTTTTTTTTTTAAGAGAGAGGGAGGAAGGGAAGGAAAGACAGAGAGAAGGAAGGAAGGATGGAAGGAAGGAAGGGAGGAAGAAAGGGAAACATCTTTAAACATTTTCTTGTTTTTTTTATTATATTTTTTGTTTGTTTGTTTGTTTCTTACATGGGCTGGGGCCGGGAATCGAACCGGGGTCCTCCGGCATAGCAGGCAAGCACTCTTGCCCGCTGAGCCACCGCGGCCCGCCCACCCCTCACTTCTTACATACTTATAACCAGACTAAAGTCCCAACAGGCCCCAAAAGGTGAGGTACAAAATGTTAACTATGAGGAGATACATTATACTCCAAAAGAACTGCATGAGATTTCCAATTTATATAAACAGAAATCAGGGGAATATGTGTGGCAATGGATTTTAAGGGTGTGGGATAATGGTGGGAGAAATAAAAAGCTGGATCAGGCTGAATTTATTTATATGGGCTCACTAAGCAGAGATTCTGCATTCAGTGTTATAGTTCGAGGAGTTAGAAAAGGCATTAACAGTTTGTTTGGACGTTTGGCTGAGACATGGATCAAAAGGTGGCCAACATTACCTGAAGTTGAAATGTCAGAACTGCCCTGGTATTTAATGTAGATGAGGGGATCCAATAGCTTAGAGAGATTGGAATGTTAGAGTGGATCTATCATGGAAACACCTGAGGGAGTGTCCAGAGAATGCACCTATTACCAGAACTGTGAGAAATAAATTTATGAGACTAGCACCATCATCCCTGAAAAGCTGTGTAGTCATCCTTCTATGTAGTTCAAATATTACTCTGGGAACTGCTGTCACTAAGCTGGAATCCTTAAACAAAGTGGGAATGACCGAATCCCAAGTTGGCAGAAGCCAGGTGGCAGCACTTAATCACCAAAGACAAGGTGGACGTGGCTATCATAATGAACAGTGGACTCAAAGCAGGAGTCAACATGATCTGACTTAGAGACTTGTGGCATTGGCTAGTAGAAGTACCTAGAAGTACAATAGATGGGAAGTCTACTAAATTCTTCTTTGAGCTGCATAAGCAAAAGAGTTCTAGGTCAAGTGAACAGAAGTCTAACTTGAATTACAAAAACAGAGAGTCTTGGCCACTTAATCAATTTTCAGAATTGAGACAGTTTACAGACCCAAAGCACCTTGAATGAAGGGGAGGCCAGGTCCCTTTAGAGGAGAACACTGTTACACTGCCACCAATTTATACTGTTAATCTTCTTTCAAGCCTTCCCCAAGGAGACCAATGGCCTTTTACCAGGGTAACTGTGCACTGGGGGAAAGGAAATGATCAGATATTTTGGGGATTATTAGACACTGGTTCAGAAGTGACATTAATTCCAGGGGACCTGAAACATCACTCTGGTCTACCAATTAGAGTGGGAGCTTATGGAAGTTAGATGATTGATGGAGTTTTAGCTCAGGTCCATCTCACAATGGGTCCCATGGGTCCCCAGACCCATCTGTAGTTATTTCTCCAGTTCCAAAATGCATAATTGGAATAGACATATTGAGCAGCTGGCAGAATCCCCATACTGGCTCTCTACTTTGTTGAAGATAACTATTCTCCTTTTGAAAAACAGATTTTGTCCTGCTACTGGATCTTAGTAGAGATTGAATGTTTAACCATGGGCCACCAAGTTACCATGAGACCTGAGTTGCCTATCATAAGCATATTGTCTGACACACCAAGCCATAAAAGTTGAGCGTGCACAGCAGCACTTCATCACAAAATGCAAGCGGTATATATGAGACACGACTAGAGCAGGTCCTGAAGGCACAGGAGGAAGTGGCCCAAATACCCATGGTCTGTACCCTTGCAACATTACCTTCTCTTTCCCAGACAAGAGGTATGGCCTCTTGGGGAGTTCCTTACAGTGCATTGACTGAAGAAGAGAAAACTTGGGCTTGACAGTGCACAACTGTCACTGTGCACAACTGTATATCTGTATATGCAGATACCAATTGAAAGTGGACAGTGGCAGCACTACAACCCCCTTCCAGGATATACCCTGAAGGACAGTGGTAGGGGAAATCCTCCCAGTGGGTGGAACTTCGAGCAGTGTACCTGGTAGTTCATTTTGCTTGGAAGGAGAACTGTCCAGAGGTGTGTCTGTATACTGACTCATGGGCTATTGCTAATGGTTTGGCTGGATAACCAGGGACTTGGAAAGACCATAATTGGAAAATTGGTGACAAAGAGGTCTGGGGAAGAGGTATGTGGATAGGCCTTTCTGAGTGGGCTAAAAACATGAAGATATTTGTGTCCCATGTGAATGCTGGCTTTAGTTCCAGAAGAGGGAGTGCTTCGACCAGGGGAAACAACAATGATTCCATTGAACTGTAATCTAAGACTGCCACCTGTTCACTCTGGGCTACTCATCCCCCGATCAACAAGCCAAGAAGGGTTTTACTTCACTGGTTGGGGTGACTGACCCTGACTATGAGGGGGAAATAGGACTGCAACTACACAATGGAGGTAAAGAAGAGGTTTTTGGAATATAGGAGATCCCCTAGGGCATCTCTTAGTACTACCATGCCTTGTAATTAAAATCAATAGAAACCTGCAACAACCCAGTCCAGGCCCAGGCAAAGAACCATGGCCAGCTGAAGTGCTTGCTGAGGGTAAAGGAAACATGGAATGGGTAGTGGAAGAAGTTAATGATAAATATGAACTATAACCACATGATCAGTTACAGAAATGAGGACTGTAATGCTGTTTTTGTTCATGCTATAGGGCTTAAGTTGTAAGATATCAAGTTTAAGAGTGGATGTTACCCAAAGACTTGCATCCTATTCTGGAAAATTTAATGCATTCCAGGTTGTGGGACAGTTGAGTATTGTTAGGCAAGGGAAAATGTGCCTGTTATTGTTTTCTATTTAGAGATTAAGTATGGTTTAATGTGATGTGTATAGCTGCCAAGTTGACAAGAGGTGGGCTGTCATGGTCAGATTCATCTGTCAACTTGGCCAGGGGGTAGTGCCTGGTTGTCTGCTCAGGCAAGTGCTGGCCAGTCTCTAGGAGGACATTTCATGGACTTAAATAATGATCATGTTGGCTACATGGAGTGCCTTCCGCAATGAGTGGCACTTAATCTAATCACCAGAAGTCTTTTAAGGAAAATTCAGAAGAGACATTCACTCTTCTTGCTTCAGTCAGCTTCTCCTGAGAGTTTGCTGAGGAACTTCATTGGAGTTACCAGCATGTGGCTTGCCCTACAGACCTTGGACTGCACATCCCCACAGTTGCCCAGCCAGTCTCTCCTCAGAGTTCATTGAGGACTTTCATCAGAGCTGCCAGCTTGCAGCCTGCCCTACAGTTCTTGGACTCTACACCCCATGGTTACATGAGACACTTTTATAAATTATATATTTACAAATATCTCCTGCTGATTCTGTTTCTCTAGAGAACCTAACTAATATAGATGCATATATTTCCTTAGTTATCATGCTATTCCTGCATGAGGAAACAAAGGCATCAGAATAGCATGGTCCTGCTCCCAGATGAATCAGAATAATTCATGATTCCACTTAAATAGTTTCCAAACTAGTTACACTGTCAACGTGTTGCACTGAATGCAAACTATATAGGCTGTGCTGGTTTGAAAGGATGTATGTCCCCTAGAAAAACCATGTTTTAATCTAAATCCCATTTCATAAAGGCAGAATAATCCCTATTCAATACTGGTTGTTAAACTGGATTAGGTGATGACATGTCTCCACCCATTTGGGTGGGTCTTGATAAGTTTCTGAAGTCCTATAAAAGAGGAATAATTTTGGAGAATAAAAACTGATTCAGAGAAAGCAGAGCAGAGTGACATAGCCACAAGAAGCAGAGTCCACCATACAGCAACCTTTGGAAATGAAGAAGGAAAATGCCTCCCAGGGAGCTTCATGAAACCAGAAGCCAGGAGAAGAAGCTAGCAGATGATGCTGTGTTCACCATGTGCCCTTCTAGATGAGAGAGGAACCCTGACTGTGTTCACCATGTGCCTTTCCATATGAAAGAGAAACTCTCACTGTATTTGCTATGTGCCTTCTCACCTGAGAGAGAAACCCTGAACTTCATCAGCCTTCTTGAACCAAGGTATCTTTCCCTGGATGCCTTTGATTGGACATTTCTATAGACTCATTTTATTTGGGACATTTTCTCAGTCTTAGAACTGTAAACTAGCAACTTATTAAATTCCCCTTTTTTAAAAACCATTCCATTTCTGGTATATTGCATTCCAGCAGCTAGCAGACTAGAACATAGGCCATATTTTTATATTAACTGAAAATATTTTATAGGCAAGGCTGAAACCATACATGACATGAAGCTGTGACTAGAAATACTGTTTTCCCTATGTAAGAGTCAATACCTAGGTCCATTATGCTCGGTACGCTTGCATGGCTAGAAAATTTGTAATAGCGTAGTTACCCCATAAATCCAAATTAGTTAGCCAAAGGAATAGCAGCCCAAGCTGAAATCCATAAGCTGAATTGCAGTCAGCAGCTTTGGTCCCAACTTCCCTCCTTAAACATTTTAATTTTAGTTGCAACAAATAGCACACCAGGAATATGAATTTCTTTTTCTCATACTTTATCTTCCTTGGTTCTAATCAAGGAGCCATAATCTATCCATGCACCCATCTGTACATCCATCCATGCATCCATCCAACCATCTGTGTCCACCATGTGTCATTTGTGCCCAAATATGGGCAGCTTAAGAAGGCCATTGAAATAGACAGCTGCTGTGTAGTTTTGCTTTCTTGTGATTGTGGGATAAAATGCATACATGCTTTTACATAAGATGCTTGGCTGCCTTGTTCATTCTATCAGTGTTGGCAGTGAGTGACAACACAAATAATGGGACAGTCCTTTTCTGGCCTGTCTTAAGCAGGAAGTACCACTGTAAGTGACGTCTTTACTAGAAATCTCAGAAGGTACAGAGAGGAATGGAGTGAGAGGACAGTCAAAAGCTCTGGGTGATGAGGGAGAGTTATTTTCGCCCTGGAGGTGAATCCTTTTGAGAATTAGCTTCTATCAGGAGAAACCGGAAATACCTACTCTTTATTAAGGATGCTGCATAGCTTTATTGAATTTTTTGGCTTGTTTCTTCTTGAGCATTACCAAAAAAAGGTGTATCACCAAAATTCATTTTTTCCCCAGATAATTGTAATTTGCTTCATAAACACTGAAGCTGGTTAGGTTTTAATGCAAATTTTTCTAAAACATTCCAGCATTTCTGGCCTTCTTAAGGAGAGCCTACTAATGTAATAGAATACTTTGCTTGGCTGAACTAAAGTTCAAGTCCCCAACCCATGCATCCATTTTTAGCTATTGATACTCCAAAAGACTTTTGATCTGTATCTGTGGAAGTAGAGATAGGCATCAGAAGGGAAGGAGAAGGATGGAAGGAGTAGCATGGAGTCTTTTACCTCTCATTTTTTGGACTTACCCTAAACAGGTATCTGGAGCCCATATTAGAGTTTTAAGGACCAGAAACTGGTGGAATTGCTTTTATGAAAGCATTTGTGATATTTCAGTCCCAACTAGTTGTGGTTGAGATGACAAAGTGTGGCAGAGTTTGGAAGAGGTCATTCTTTCTATGACTCGGCTCCACAGATTTCAGTAGCCTGAATTCTCTTTTTTTTGTATGCTGTATGGCAGGGTCACATTTCATTCTTTTTCCATGTGAATATCCTGTAATTGCAGCACCATTTTGTTGAATTTTTGTTTTGGTTGTTTTTTGTGTGTGCTTGTTTGCTTGTTTGTTTTTGGGGGAAGTGCATGGGCCAGGAATTGAAACTGGGTCTCCCTCATGGCAGACGAGAATTCTACCACTGAACTACCTTTGCACTCCCTACTCCAGAATTCTTTTTACAGGGAGAATTTAAGGATACAATCTTATTGGAAGGGGGTGCTAAGACACTTATTTTGACATTCACTCTGGGTTCCAAACATTTTAATTTAGATTGCATGCATATTTGACAGGAAGGCTCTAGGAGAATGTTTATGGAAATTGTAGGGGAGAGAGGGAGATAAAGCCCACTTAAGTCATCCCTTGGCACTTTCTTGTCATGGTTGACTTAAACGAAAATGGCTCAATGGTAATAGAGAATCTCCAAAAAGCAGCTTCTGGGAGGTGGGCTTTGTGCTCATTCCTACATAGAAATAAGGGCAGGAGAGGAGAGAAGAAATATTGGTGGACACTGGGATAGAATAAGATCCTTCAACTAGAAATGGAAATTCAGAATTGTCATTTGGACATCACTATAAAAGTGAATCTGTTGTAATGCCTGGTAACTTTGAGAGTACAACAAGTATTAATTATTTCATCATTCTGGACTGCTCAGAAGTATTGCCCACATATACACTGGTTACAGCATACTTGTTTGTAAGGCAGAATTGCTTTTTGAGGCTATAAAAGTGTCTATGGCATTTTGCCTTACTATGAACAGCCCAAACTTAATGAGGAGGTTTCATTTGGAAACTCTTGGTAGGCTGTTTCCAAGAGCCAAAATGCTACTACTTTTCATCTGTCTTTTATTCACTTCTTGAATTGCATATTTCTTTAAGGTCAAGGAGTATGTCTTATTGATGTTTGTGTATCTTTCAGTGTCTGGAACAAAGCTTTTCATGTAGCAGGGATTCAATAAATGCTACATAACAAAACATAAAGATAATCGTGGTCTCAGAGTATCGACAGCCTCCTTCCCTGGGGTAGGACCCTGCTTATGTTTTCTTATGTTTCTCTGATTCAAGATGAAGAGAATCAATGTGAGTTCAGCATCTCTTATACTTCCCCACACTCCCACCCTGACCCCCACCAAACCAGGCCCTACAGAGACGCCTCAGGTTTTGATTGCTCTTGAGCTTGTCCCAGTACCTCAGACTTTGGCTAAGAGGTTTGCCCTTTACCACCCTTCCACCCTAGAGAGACAAGTCCTTCTGCCCTGTTAAACTCTCCTACAGAATGCCTTTAGTCCTTGCCTCTTCTACCCCCCATACAGTCCACTATTTATAATATAAAAACAAATCTTGAAGGGTCGGCCACAGCAGCTCAGCAGGCAGAGTTCTCGTCTGCCGTGCAGAACTGGGTTCGATTCCCGATGCCTGCCCATGCAAAAAGTAAAATAAATTAAAAAAACAAATCTGGGAAGCAGTGTGAACAGATGTGCATATGTAGGAAAATTTGGGGAACACCAGAACTCAATATAGATGGAACTGAAAATGCAGGAAGGGAGAGAAAGAGTAGACATGTGGAAAGCTAACTGGAGTCTGGAAGTAGGAAAGGGGTTATACTGTAGATCCTTAGAACACAGTTTACATTTTACAGAAAGGAAGTGATGTGAATGGAAATATTCATTACATACCTTAAATTCAATTAATTAAATTTATTTCAGTTTAAAAAGCACAAGTTGTATTGCATTTAAGAAGACAGGGATCTTACAGTAAAAGTAGTCCATACTCTTGGGCCATATATTGGGTGCTTATTCTTAGAGAGAGATATGACAGTGTATAATGATATAAAATACACACAGTTGTAAGTATTCTCTCCAGGACTCCCAAAATAGAATTCTTTAAAAGACTTAAGCATTTGAGCATCTCCCTTTCTATAGAATTATTCTCTCCTCCCTAAATCCCAGGAGGCTGCAAAGTGTTCCTTAATAGCAAAGTGGGAAAATGGTCTCCCATATCGTATATTACATGTGCTTCTAGCAGGGCTTTTGCAGTTGCATCTCCCAGTGATGATTCCGCAGCTCATTTGAATCACATCCTGAACTTGGGCACTTACAGAAAACCCATCATTTTCTCTGTGGTTTTAGATGGTAATTCACTGAGAATATTGCTGGATCACAATCATCAAACCTCATCCTCCTATCAGAAATGATGGCTAGTCTATACTTTTCAGCATTCTAATCACATTTATCCTCTGGTTCATGTTCTGTGTTGCTAGAAGTTAAGTGATAAACTAAATGCACTTTAATTGGTGGTAGCCAGAATCATTATTTTTCCTTTCATTGGGTTCCTTTCCAAGAAATATTTCTTTACGAAATAGAATGGGAATAGAGTCTGTACTCACAGAGTAAAGCCAAGTGTTTACATCTCTTCCTGCTCAATCCTTGCAGCATTAAGCATTGGCACAGAATCCAAGAGGGAAGTATTTAATGAGGAATATGCTTAGAGGAAGATATGGGGCTATGGTGGGGTGAGGATGCTACGTGAGATACGTATACAACTAGCTCTAAATTATTCATATTACATTAGGAGTGTATTTTGAAGCTGATAAAAATATGGAACAAATTTTGTACAATTAATTTAGGCTTGTCTTTTTTTTTTTTTTTCAATTAAATCTGGGGTAGGTAGATAGTTTGCCCACATCAGTGTTAACTGAAAGATTCTTACTAGCCAATTCCATACAGCTGGCTTCATTAGCATTTTTTGAAGGCTCAAGTTTCACTTTCCTTCTCTGTCAAAATTTATATTCTTGACTCTTCTGTGAAAAATCAGTGACTGAAATACAAGAGTAGAATAACTGATTGAACTGGGTGCTGTCTCCATAATACAGTTCTTAGTCTTTGAGAAGCAACAGCTTATTCAGGTACAATGTTATCAGATTAGCATAATCAGAGTTGAAATGGCTCATACAATACATGTGAGAAGAGGGCAGCATAATCAGCAGCTGTGGGCCTTTTCTTTCCTACCTGTGACCAGAAATCAAATGATCATCATAATGAAAGAAAATTAACAAAAGATTTTCAGGAGCAAGGTTGAAAAGGTACCTGAACATTTGTGGAAAGAGTAGTTTCCTTCAGAATGTCATGAAAAGTGAAATAAGTCAAAATCAGATATCATTTTTTGGATACACTTACGAGAACAAATGTGAATGTTCTCTAAAAGGACCAGGGGTTTTGGGTTCCAGCATCAGTCTGGTAATGAGGCTCTGTCCCACACATGAAAATATCCTCCTAGGACATTCTACTGTAACTTCCTAAATGCATATATATATATATTTTTTTTTTTTTCACATAGGCAGGCACCAGGAAACCCTAAATGTATACTTAAAACCATACAGTCAAACTTCAAGTTTCAAAGGCAAATTTAATGAAATAACACAGTATAAATTGTCTTAGTATTTTCTTTGTAGTTGTAAATTTAAGGGAAAATATTAGTCAGTAACCAAAAGATAAATGAATATAATGATATAATGAATGAACATAAAGGATTTCAATGTTCCTTTCAGATCACTTTAGAAACAGGTTTTTAATAGAGAATGAAATAATTATCAGAGTTTACAAATAATCTAACAAGCTTAAGCCCCTAAAACTCAATGAATCAATCAATAAAATCATATTAAATAGTGCTCAATTATTTTACAAAGGAGACATAACATTTGCTCATAAAATGCTTTGGTACTTTGGGTTTTACCATTGGCCAGTGTAAAGTCACATGGTTATAGTAACACTGATTGCTTATTGAATGCTTACGATGTGCCAGGCACTTTGCAAATCACTTTACTTTCATTATTTTACTGAATCCTTCCCACAATCCTATAAGGGAGGCACTAGTATAATTTTCTTTTTATACGTGAGGAATTAATGCTTAGAAATGTTAAGTAAATTGCTGAGATCTGACAGCCTATCACTGTCAGAACTGGAATTCAAATTCAAGTCTTTCTAACCCCAGGCACCCTTTGCAGTATGACAGGGTCACATTTCATTGTTTTTCCATGTTAATATCCCGTTATTGCAGCACCATTTGTTGATTTTTTTTGTTTGTTGTATTTTGTTTCTTTGCTTTGTTTTTGCTTGTTTATTTGTTTTGGGGGAAGTGCATGGGCTAGGAACTGAACCCCAGCTTCCCACATGGCAGGCAAGAATTCTACCACTAAACCACCCTTGCACCCCCCACCCTTTGCTTTTTAGCAAGATCTCTTAACTTGCCCAGGCTAGCATCACCAACAATGGAAGTTTACAGATGCAACGTTCACTATTTTCCATTTTCATCAGTGGAATATTGAGGTAAACCCAGACACCAGAGCATTTGGAAACTCTCCTTCAACAGGGCACCCATCAAAATATATTTCCGTATCAGTTCTCTAAAAAATCATGTGTGCTCTGTCAGCCTGCTTCATGGTCTATTAAATGGGATGGGCAAAAGTCTCCATAATCTTAATATTTGTGGCAAGATTAGGTCTCACTTTATAAAGTAAATCATGACAAGGTGTTACCCTTAGCGGTTGATATGTTCAAAGGGACATGAACAGATCATCTCTGCTTTACCTGAGAAGGGTAAGGAAAAGTGCACAAATGTGTATTGAGCATATTCTATGTGTCAATTCTACAGGCATGGTGTCTCTTTCAATCCTTATGGCAGTCCATTTTGCAGAGGAGTAAACAGGTTCAGGAGAATTAAGTGACTTTCCCAAGTCTACCTACCAAGTAGTTGACAGATTTTCCTCTCCCCTATTTCACACTGCCCTAGGCCCTTGTAATAAAACACACCCTTCCTTTGTGGCTTCCTGATGGAGCTACTGGCATGTATTAGAAACTGGAAAGCTACTTGAGTTCTTCTAACAGCTCCCAAAGTCAAGATGTTAAGGAAATCATTATCACAGAGGTCAAATGGATCACATAGGATAAATGAAACACTGCATCAATGAGTATGCTTGAAATGGAGAATTTTGACTCCAGGCAACATTATATATTTTCCGTGGTGGCATTCAGCCATTTTCTTTAGTGTAGACATTTTGGAATTGCAAAAGTGAATTCACGTGTTTTCAAAAATCCAAGACAATAATAAAAAAAATTTTTTTAATTGAGCTCTTCTTGGACTGGGTGTCAACCAGGCACGGTGTAAGTAGAATAGATACCCTACAAACAGTTCTTTTAATGCTCTGAGGCCTGGTTAAAGGAATGCTAGGATCTACTCTAACTTGTGAGTTCATGGCAGTTAAACTTTGCCCTATGGCTATGGCCTTATGTTAGCTGTCAGGTCTGGGAATCTGGAGGCAAAAATCACAAGTTGGTGGTAATCCATGTGAAGCTTGAGGCTCTGCAGCTACGTCTGATGTAATTTCTCATTGTCCCTAGGGTATCTTCTCACTGGGACCTTCTCTGAGGAGAGATCCTGAGCAATCTTCTCCCTATGAGATTAGACCTAAATCCCACTCAGCACTTGGGAAGGGGTGAGCTGGATGCATCATGGATGGCTCTGACATGCGATTTTTAGTTTGAGGGCTTAAACGTAGTTCACCAGTATTTGCAGAAATTTATAGGGCATTTTTCCACAACACTGGCTGATGCAGAAGCAAACTGTGAATCAAAATCTGAAATGAATTACAAAACTCTGCTGAGCCTTACATCAAATCCAAATACCTTTATTTTCCACCAAGCTGAGAAATGAAACAAGTGTTGTTTCTTTTTGTTTTTGTTTTGTTTTTAATTAAACCATAGTGAACCAGTTTGAAGCTGTAACTGAGCTATTGAACTGGAACTAGAGTAAAACATCAGAATATATTCTAAACCACACGTGAGTTACCTGAATATTATTCAGTAAAAATCCCTGGTGCCAAGTGCTTGTTCATTATCAGAGCTAAAATTCAAGTTAACGATTTCTCCCTGCCATATATCTGTGTGGGGAAAAAGAGTCTGTTAGAGGCATTGGTAGTGGAACGGGGAGACAAATTATTTACAAATCATTGCTTCAAACACTTTTTTAAGCCATAAATTTTTTTTTCTCAAACAAACGGACACTGAAATTCAATAAAAAACAGATAAGTTGCAATCTACTGTCTGAAGCAGGCTCTGAAGCCACAAGCTGGGCAGCTGGACTCCCCTGGTACCCCTCCAAGGACTGCCAACAGTCTAAACAGAGGACATTTTAGAGCCTCTGCACTACATGTTATTATGCAGGGTTTGGGTTCTTTGGCTTCAATCATTCTTTTTGTACAAATGATTCCCGCAAGTCTCTATGTTGATCTTGACCTCTCTCTTGAATGCTAATCCCATGTCCAATTGCTGGCTCTATATTGTTCACTTAAAGTCAAACTTGACATATCTAATATTGAGCTGATTCTCTCTGTCCTCAAATGAACTCCTCCTGTATTGATTATTTGTGCTAATGTGACTACCATTCTCTTGTTACTTGGGCTTGAAACCTTGTCTTTTAATCTCTTTCCTCTTGTGCTCAACTAAGAGAGGATCAGTGTTAGGATCAAATGGAAGTATTCTATGTTGATATCAGTGATATCACATGGTCAGTGATCCCTTCTCAGATTTGGGGAGGGCCCTGGGATCAGGGTGGGGTGCTTGGATAAGGAGGAAACTGCAGGTGCTACTTAGGTGGCCACTGAGCAGCAATTAGAGAATTGTTTTAGGAATTAAAGTAATATCAAGGGTGCAGAAACTGCAGAAGCTCAGGAGAGCATTGTGAACAGTGACTGGTTCAATTAATCTTTTGGATTCATTTTGTTGTTTTTATTTTTTTATGTCTCCCTACATATATCTATTTCTACATCTATACATAAACACACAGAGGCAGATATGTGGTATGGATATCACAGGGAATTTTGTTCACAACAGTTGTGTGTGGGGGGTTGGTGCATGGTCTGGGAACTGAAAGTGGGTCTCCTGCATGGCAGGTGAGAATTCGATCTTTGAACTCCCTGTGCACCCTCCTGGATTGTTTCTAAGGTTCCTCATGGCCTTGGACAGTGAAAGGGCTGGGTTCTTTGGTTAGCTCTGACATATATTAGCTACATGATCTTGAGCAAAAAAGTTTCTCTGAGACTCAATATTCTCAAAGGTAATAGTTTCTCTCCTGCCTCCTTTGGGTTTGTGGTGAGAATTATATAAGATAAACATGCAACTTGCATCGTAAATGTTCAAATTTCTATGCATGGTGTGGTGTTAGGAGGTAAAGTCCCTGACCTCAGCCTTTCATTTGTTCACTCGTTCATTCACATGTTCATTAAGCACTCACTTAATGTCCTGGTGTCCTGGTGCTGGGCTAGGTATTGGTGCATCAGTAGTAAACACATCCTCTACCTCAAGGTATCATCTTGGCCCCCACAGAACAGATGGGGAGACAGGCTTTAAACAAATGATCACCCAAATAATAATAACTTGCAGATGTATTTTTAGGTGTCCATCTTGTCACATAGTAAATGTAACCTAAAGTGAACTCATTTAGTCCTCCTAACAACCCTAGGAGAGAAGCAATAATATTCTCTTTTACAGAAGAGAAAACTGAGGTACAAAGAGGTTAAATAACTTGCTCCAGGGGTCTCACAGCTAGTAAGTTACCAAGACAGCAACCCAAGCAGTCGGGTTCTAGATTTCATGTTTATGCTCGTAATCACTAAATCAAACTATGCATCATATGTTAATTCCATAGTTAAATAACCTCTCTGAGCTTTGGTTCTCTCCTCTGGAAAACAAAGGTTAATACTAACACCAACTTCATGGGGTTAAATTGACTATAACCTAAGATAATATTGTAAAGCACTTGCCACAGTAACTTCCATACTACAAACACACAGTAAATGTTCATTATTAGTGATTAATAATATATGATACATGCAATGAAGAAAAAGTACATGGCGCTAGGAAGATCTGAACTGTGTGAGAGGGGAGCAAAACACTGGGGGAAGACATATTTAAGCTGTGACCTAAAGGATGAAATAATTGTGTGAGGACCTTGGGAAAGAAGGTGACTGGCTCTTTCTAGGAGCACAGAGGAGGCCAGTGTGGCTGAACTGGATGGAGCGAGTGGGGCAGAGGTGGGGGACTAGGCTGGCCATGTAGGGCCACCCCTGTCATTTCAACTGCCGTCTTGATAATTCAGGCCCTGTTATCTCAGGCCTAAATTGTTTAAATGACTTCATAATTAGTCTTCCTGTTGTACTCTCTTACTCTCTTACTCTTCCAATTGGTTGCGCATATACCTGGCAGATTAAGTTTCCTGAAGAATTCCTTTGGTCATGACACTGCCTTGCCAAATAAACCTTCAAAAGTTTGTTATTCCCTGTCAAATAAACTCCAAACTCTTTAACCAAGTATATAGTTGCATTTACAGTCTGGTTTCAGCCTGCTTTGCACTGTCTTTTTCTCTCAGTTTTTCATAAATCCTGCCAACCTAGCTTCCTTGGATTTTTCTTACACATTTTTTGCCAATGACATTTTGCTCGTCAGTTCTTTCTGCTTGGAATGCATTCCTCTTCCTTCCTTTCTTCCAGTCTCCTTGGCCTGTGCAAATTCTAGCTATCTTTCAAGGTCTATAACGACTGCTATCTCAGCTGTAAAACCATCCCAGTTTGTGCCAACCAGAAGACATGTCCCTGTCCTTAAAATGCTGTACCTTTTTGGTTGCCTTCCCATATATAAATTTGTCTCTAAAGAATACTAGAATAAAAATTTGTTGATTTTTTATTGTAAAATAACACATGTAGAAAAGTATAAACTATTCACCCATAATTCTATTACTCAATCTAGCTATTGTCAGTGTTTTGTTCCAGTTGTACATGTGGAGGTTGAGAATTCAACTCCTATATGTTCTATAAGACATATAAAATTTTGAAAAACATTATTTATAAGTTGGAATAATATTCAGGTGTAGGAATTATCATAATATATGTAACCATTCCCCTATGGAAGCATTTGTGTCTTTAGTCACAAAATGAGGCAATGAAGATAACTGTCTCCTAGGGTTGTTGTGAAGATTAAACGAGATAAATATTAAAGCTCCTACAACTGTACCTAGTATGTAGTAGATGCTCAATAAATGAATGCCACTATTACTTTTATCTTGTCAGAATTTTCTCCCATGATTCATCTGTTCTCAGATTAAAGATAGAAAATACAGTAGGGAGGGTGGAGGACGCTTTTATATAATAGGTGTTTCTCTGTCCCTAAAAGAGATCATGGTTCTACCTCTGAGAAACAAAAGACCTCCATTTATCGTGCAAGCAAAAGACCCTTAGACTTAGCAAAATCTACCCATGAAATATAGATTTGTATTTTTAGCAATTTGTAGGATCAAGGATGGAGGTCAGAAGTATTAGTGAAAAATGCAACTTGGAAGTGATAGGTGATTACATTCACTTATGTTATCTGTGGCCTTTACTTCCATATATTATTGTGGATTGCCTTCAGATTTTTCTAGCTTAATTGTTTAAAAGTAGGTTCCTTTGGGTCTAGTTTCTTTATACTCTAATAAATCCATGTGATAAAATATCTTGGAGGGGGTCTTATTTTATCCCATTACTAATTTGATTGCAATTCCAAAAGTCTTCTTCTGCTTGAAGTTTATAGCCTAAACATCTTCAATAATCTCACCCGGCAGGCACTTTTACCAAGGTTTACATGTTTAGTGCTTTGAATGTTTCAGTAGTTTTCTATTCCCTGCCCCCAACTAAGCAGTCTGCTTGAAGATACTTCTGTTTGATCCATTTCAATGTCCATGTGACTTCTGCCTTTTAGTCTTAGAGGAGATGCGCCATCATTATTTTTAATACAGCTGTCATATCTGCAGTTGACGGAAGGTATACATGAGGCCCTCTGGCCTTACTCTCCTTACTATACCACCAGATTGCAAACTCTATGAAACCAGGGGACATGGAATGCTCTACTTTATAGCCTTAGAATCTAAACTGTACCTGACACAGAGTAGCTGCTCAATAAGTATTAGCTGAAAAAAAATTAATGATGACTGTTATCTCCCCACCTTGCCAATTAACCAGTTAAAGAATACTTTTTAGGCTGTGGGCTTTGGGATCAGACCGAGCTGAAGGTAAATTCTAGCTCCACCAATCACTGGCTGCTTGTTGGTGAGAGGGCATTTTCCTATTCCAGTATTTTATCTTTGCCGTGGGGATAATAATTCTACCCTTCCATAGGGCTAAAGGAAGTAACCTGTGTCAGGGGGCTTGACACATAGAATGCACACAGTCAAAGAAATCTTCCTTTCCTTTCCAAGACATCCTAATTCCAATTCACTTTTCTTCTTTTACTTCTCCTCCATCTGAGATTAATTTTAAAGAACATATATATATATATATCAGGCAGGGCTATAAAAAGCACTTGGAAAATCAGAAAATAACAAGAATGTTGAAATTTTCCCAAACCTCTTATATTCTTTCAGTATTTTATCCCCCTCCCCCCCAAATAGGTATCTCTCATTAGTCAGATTTTCTTCTCAAAAAACCTCCCTGTTTCTCACTTGTGGGTTACAACTGAAGAGGAAGCATAAGAATTTGGTTAATACTTATTAGTTTGTATGGCCTTTTAAATACATAAAACATACTAAATATGAATCCCTTTAAAGAATCACCATTTTCCATTTTCACAAATTATTTGGTATGAAATTTTAGGTACCTCATAAAAAGGTGGTCTCTCCTTTGATATTTCCATCTATGAAATGGGGGTTGTATATCCAACTCTACATATTTTTAGGGCTGTTATCACTAGAGAATACAGCTCAGAAGAAAGTAATTTGAGCACTTCAACTTTGACTCTAATTCTGCCAGATAACATGATTTCTTTTCTTTTTTTAACTAGACAATGGGTGAAAGTACAAAACATTCTTCTATCCTTGCTCACTTTTTCTTTTTGAGTTAAAGATCCCATAGAAGTTTAGGTTTTTTTCCCAAAGCATTTAGGGAATGCTTTCTTTAAAGTTTGTTGCTTTCCTCTAGACATTTGAATTTAATTTTCTTATTGCAAGTCTTTCTTTTACTTCCTTCAGAGCCTCTCCATTTGTTACTAACTATAATTTTGTTTATTTCCTTTCAATATATATTTTTTGCATTTGTTTAGAATGATTAATAATGTGGACCCATATTTTTAAGCATTTCTATTCCTTTTGTGTTATGCCTGGGTCCCTCCCATATCTGTATTAAACTTCTAATTTTTTTTTTTTTTTTTTGCATGGGCAGAGACTGGAAATCTGTATAAAACTTTTATTTGAAGAAGAAACTTCTAACTACCACAGAAGTGACATCCTGGTTAGCTGAGTAGGAAAATGGATAGCATACTGGTTGATTTACTCTTTTCACAAAAGTTGTTACAGAAAATCTAGGTTTGAAGGGTCATATTAATAATAACCCAGAGTATAAAAGGAAATTACTTATATTAAATATTCACTCTTTTCCCGAGAAATCATTAATGATGTATTTGTACGTGTTTAGATATTCATGTTCTGTATGGACTTTGAAATACTGATGGTAACTAAGGTAATGACCACATTTACTTTATTCACCACTTTGGCAGTATTGTGGAGAAATTCTCCTCTAAAACGAAACACCTCCCTTGCTTAAACTGCAAAACACACAGCTCTAACTGTAGTCCTGAAATTCAAGCGCTTTCAGAACAAGCAGCTAGCAGGGTTTTATAACCAGAGATTCAAAGAGGCTTGAAGGCATTTTAAAAACAAAACTATTAATTTTAAATAGGAGATAATATACCCTATCTATAACCTTTCTTGTCTTATGATTTATTATCCATTTTGTACATATTCTATTTTCCTTTCCTCAGCCATTCCATAATTTTTCATTTCTTTTTGACTCGGTTAACTCTCTTTCCTCTAGAAAGTCAATCCACTTTGCCTTTTCAATGCCCCATTCCTTGCACTGACTCACCAGGCCTGTGGTCAACCCTTAGTGTTTTCTGGTCTTCAGCTTTCTTTCAGAGGCAGGTGCTGTATTGGAAATGGTATTGGTCCCAAATCTGATTCTCTGCCTGGTTCTAAAATGTCACTTGACATTATTAGGCAAATCATTAATCTTTGATAACCTCCATTTATTGACCAGTAAAACAAGTGGGCTGAATTTGCTAATATCTAAAGTTTTTTTCTTTTGTCAGCTTTAAGATTCTGTTGGTCATAAACTATTATATTAAAGTTATTAGGGTATGTGTCATGTTACAGAATTTTTAAGCTAGCCAGGACCTTAGAGATAATCTAATTAAATTGAGTAATTTTACTTATTGAGAATCTAAGATATTAAATGATTTAATTTATGTCAAATAACATAGCCATCAACAGGACCAGATAATTGAATTTTTCATATAATAAGGCAAGTAACTTCAAATAAATATCATTAGTCACTATTAAATTAGATGAATGACTTGGTAAGGGAAATAGCATCCAGTATTGGTTAAAATGAGATTTTCTGAATTTCTCTAAGTTTAAATATCATATCTTGTTGTTTCAAACTTGTGAGTTATATTTCCATTTCCTTAGTTCGTTAAAAAGTACCCATAAAACATTTAAAATCATACTTGAATTTTTAAACTAAAACCATTTGATAAACTTAGGTTATGAGGAGGAAGTGATGTGAATTTCAGACATTTCAAAGATCTGCTGGCTGCATGTTATAAAATATGCATGGCACTGAGTCACACTGTGTTTCTTCCCTGGTTTAGCCCAATTCTTTCAGCATCTGTTTGCTGGATTGAATGATATTCAGTTAACCTTTCTAGCCTTATCTTCCATATTTTGGAATTAATTTGATAATTTCTCCACATCACATTTGACTTCATCTGCCTTGCCCCCTTGCCACTCTCACACTCTACTCCAGCTGTACGTCTGTCCTATAGTTTTATTCTCTTCTCTGTCTCTGATTGTCTGCTGTCTATCTCCCTGTCTTTCTCTCTCCCCCTCCCCCAAATAGTACCTACATTTAGCAAGGAGCAGTGTTTCTGCTTGTTTTTCCCTAGAGAGAGCAGATTATAAGGGAAAATGGGCTGGGAAGGAGGAGGGGCTGTGGGTGAGGTGATAAGAGATAAAGAGCAGAAAAGGGACACCCTTGAGGGAAAGAAGTAAGCAGAGCTGTTGTCAGGTTAGCCTGCAAGCTTCTCCTGTTCCCAGTTACCGTGGGGGTTCTGTATCTCTTCAGAACTCATGTTCTGGGGTTTCGAAGCAGGCACTGTTGTCTTTTCAGACCTCTATCTATGCAATTCAGTCCACTCACCAGCCTTCGAGGTTGCTTTTCTATAGGCATGACATTCATTCATGTACATTGAATTAAAGTGCTCAGCCTAGAGAATCAGCAGTAGAATTTCCAATTCACAATAAAATTTCCAGTGCATAGAATATAGTATTTTCATGCAGGAACTGCAGCATTTTCTCTCCTTACCATTCATCTAAACACCCTTCACAGCACTTTGTTGTTTCCAAAATGCCTTTGAGCCTATCTTGTCTTCTCCGCAGTTGTCTGCACCCCCTCCTTATGGAACTGTTCTCCTGTGTTCATTTCTGAGCTTTCTCCTTGCCCCTTCCTCAAAACCTCAAATTTTTTCCCCAGGATTTTGTTCTAGGGCTTCTCTTTTTATCTGTATTTTCTCTCTGGGCTGTTTCATTTGTTTCTACATCTTCAATCTCAATCTTCAGGCCTTGGCTATCCTCCCAGGATCCTACCTGTCCCTTTGGCTCACATATAACATACATGCAATTACCTGCTGGACTTCCTTTCTACTTATGAGACTCATAAACATCACCCTTAGGCCCCAAATGCTTTTTTCTGCCCTAAATCTACTTCGTCCTTTTGCCCCTGCCGTAGGGAATCACACACCCCTTCTGAATCCACACTCTGAACATGCCATCATCCTCTAAACACAATTAGTCATTGAGAACTGTCAATTCTGAAGCCTTCATACTCTCTCCATCACCACCACCTCTAGTCCAGGCTGTTGCCATCTCCTATTATAACAGCCACTTGTTATTGCTGAGATGCTTTCAACCCCTCCAACCCTCACCTCCAGTACATTCTCTCTATCAGTGTTTCTCAAAACGTGATACAGAACAGTTGCATCAGTAATCCCTAGGAGCACTCTCAAAATGCAGCTTTTCCAGCTCTCCTGAGTTAGGAACTCTGAAGGTGGGTCCAGCAGCCTCTGCTGTAACAAGCTCTCTAGGTAGAAACCACATCAATCTCATGCCCTGACTTACTTCATGTTTGTCTTCCTGAACTACTGTTCTTTAGCCCCCATGCTGGACTCTCTCCTGCCACACATCCTCATGGGTGCAGCTCCCTCTGCCTGAAGCCCACTCCTCCTTCTCTGGTTGACCCCTACTCATCTCTCAGGCTCTGCTTAGATGCTACTTGCCCTGGGGAACCTCCTGGAGTGCCCAGAGGTGGATTAGGTGCTCTTCCCAAGTGACTCAGAGTGCTCTGTGGAAACATCTATTTTTCATTGATCCCCTTTATCAAATGGATGATAACTTGTCTGGCACATGCTTTAAAAACTCCCTGATGATTTGGATCATGTTTCTTCTAGTCATTGAATTTTTCCACCAACCAGGATTACTGTAGGCACAGAGTGAGAATTCATAACAATATTTTTGGGATGAATGATTGTGGTTTGGCTCCAGTATCATTCTGGCTTTGTGCTGCTCTAAAGCCACAGACTGTACTATCCCAGATTGATGGCCTCCTCGAATCCCCCAAACCCACATGTTAACCCCTGGCTCTTGCAAAAGTGCCACCCCAGTCAAGGCATCTGAGTTGGTGGCCAGTATGGTATTCTCCACCTGTCTTCCTGATGCCCATGACCACCCCCGCCTCTACCTTAGGCTGTCAGTCAGTCTGTGCAGGAAAAATCGTGCAAAAATCTGATATTCGTTCTAGAGGGGTCTAATAATTTGGTCTGGTGGAAAAAGCTTCAAGTCAGCTACTGCCCTCATTTACTGTCATGGCTCCTCATGGTGGGAGGGCAGTCACAGGGCAGTTACAGGGCAAATATTCATGGAATGGCCTTCCTTTAGTTGCATTTCTTCTTTTAGGGCCCCAACTATTGAGTGAGAGGGCCGCTGTTAGTTCTCAACTTCTTCTGATTAGGAACCCTCACTACTGATACATAATATTTAGGTAACGTGCTTTTTCAAAGTACAATGCAGAATTTATTGGTGATGATATAAAATTGGGAAGATAGAAGCAGAAACAGCCCCCCTAGACAAAATAGAATGAAGAACTTCTCTGTGCACTTTCTTTTCTTAAGAGAAACACCTCTACTGAAAAGAGGCTGAGAAAATAATGCATTTTTTTCTATTTTCCCATTATATTCATAGAAGCTTCCCCTCAGAGTCAACTGCAGATGGGCGCATTCCTTGACCCCAAGACTGTGCTATCCAAAGAGATTTTTGCTATTTTCAGATAACCCGGGACTCCCTTAGAGCCACATTCAACACCAGGGGTGGCAGTGAGGGGTGGGACTCCGAGCCCTTAATGCAATACCTTCATAACCTAATATGTCCTCGTTTTCCACCCCTACCTTGTCTGTCCTGGCCACTCTCATTCTCCCTCTCGCTCTCACCCTCTTTCCTCTTTGCAAAATAAATTCTCACGTAGAACTTCATTTTACAAAGTAGATAAAGCTGCTTTTCATAAGGATACTTTTATTTTCCGAGTGTAGCTTCTACTTACTAAAGAGTCAATGAACAAGAGCAACATGTCTCCAGAATGCAAAACATTTGAAACCTGTGGCTATGGGTTGCCATCCATCCTCAACATGCAATGTGTATTCTGTTTTAGTTGTGCCATATTAAAACATTAAATCCTAAAGCCTGGTGGCTTTTTCTCCCACCCCTGCTTTTTTTTTTCAACAGTTTGCAGTACATTTTCAGGCTATTTTCTAATTAAACAAAGATCTCAGGAGAAACTTCATTGAATTAAGTTAGTAACACAAATTCCACCATCGCTGACACATTACAATTTGATCTTTAATACACGGAATGATAAATTCTGGGGGGTAATTGTTCTTTAAAAAGTAATTAAACAAATGTGGCTCTTTTATTTTTTTTTTGTATGTTATATGGTGGGGGTCACATTTCATTCTTTTTCCATGTGAGTGTCCCGTTATTGCAGCACTATTTGTTGAATTTTTGTTGTTTGCTTGTTTTTTCCTTTGTTTGTTTGTTTTTGGGAAGTGCAGGGGCCAGGAATTGAACCCAGGTCTCCTGCATGGCAGATGAGAATTCTACCACTGAACTACCCTTGCACCCCTAAACAAATCTTTTAAAATGCAAAATGGAGGTAAATATTTTAGAATCCTTGCAAAACCTTCATAAAACCCCAGAATTTTGGCAAACCAGTTTGAGAATCATTGCCCTAATTGGACAGTTTGTTTCTTTCCAGTTTTCCACCTGTCTTCCTTCACCTTCCACACATCTGCTAGACTTACCTTCTGGAAACCCAGAACTGACCTTGCCATTTCCCCTCATAGACATGCTGAGCATGACTCCATCCCTCTAGGGTGGTGCTCAGCCGCAGCTCTACCTGAGAATTCTCTGCTAGCTTTGAAAATTCTCACCTCTGGACCTTCCCTAAACTAACTAAACCAAATCTCTCAGGATGGGGTCTCAGTATATTTCAAAAGCCCCTCAATGTAATGTGCAGCCAGAATTGAGAACAACTGATTTAGAGAAAAGTGTACATATTTCATAAAAAGACACATAATACCCTCAGGGCTTGATCTTTTCTCACCTTATATTTTACTTTGATATTATCCCCACATATCCTGGATCAAGTGACATTCCTTGGGCACTCTAACCCCTTCCTCCTTCTTCTTGGGCTGTTCTCACTGGCCTGAATGACCTTTTCTATTCTATGCCCTGACATACTGGCATCCCACCTTGAATAGAATGAATGCATGCATGCATGAATGAATGAAGACTTCCTAAGACCTCTAGTCACTCTACCTCTATATGATAGTTCATATTTTATAGTTCTTCACAGACTTTTATTATCTGTAATTCTCAACTGAGAATAGTGCCACTGTTAGCTATCATGTGGTTGGGAATAAAACCCAGAGGCCTCCACAAATCCCAAGCCCATCCCACCAAACCTTTTTCTCTCTGGGACTACTTATCTGGGTTCAGACGGAGACCACAGAGCTAAAAGTTTAGACAATTTGAATTTGAGAGTGTGCTCTTTTTAGAGGTTTTGAGGCTAGGGTTGGACTTTAATTGGGCACCTGAAGTCCATGCACCTACTTTTCTCCCCTCTGTCATCAAACAACCCTCTAGAAGTTTCAAAATCTGAGTTCTTGTTAAGTTTCCATGAGTCATTTTTCCTGTCATTGCTTTTCCCCCAACCTTTTAACATTTGGAATATTGTAGTGCCAAGGAGATTTTAAACAGGGCTGATTTTTACCAGAATCGCTGGGTCAGAGAGGGAAAGGTTAAAATCACCATTTAAATACTTTGTCCATAACCATACAGAGCACAGCCCATGGCCGTCAGGAAAATGAGTGGTGAATGGCATAGCATTCGAATTTATTTGTGTGAAATTACTGGCACCGTGGTACTCAAGCACCTCCAATATTTCTGCTTCAGGAAGCTTTAATGCAATTCATGGTGGATGCTGTGTTTGTTGTATTACTGCGTCAGTAAATGGAAATGACAATGTGACTTTGTCCTCACTCTCTTGCTTTGCATGCCAATTTTAGCCTAATCAAAGTTTCTCTTTGATTTTTCATTGGACCTGGCTGTGCAAACTCAATGTTGCACATTCATGAGAACTGAAGCTCAGGGGAGGCAAGTGGCATTCAGATTCCTGCACGCATAAGTGTGTTTTACTCTTCCCGCCAGCTGTACCCTATGGGTCATCTTCTCTTTCATAAGGATGATATTGGAAATAAACTAGATGTTAATGAAATGGTTATTGAGCTATACATTGTGTGTCTTGGAACCTATTAATGTCACAATCAGCATAACACCCCAGAACTGCCCTGTGATCATAATTGATTCAGCAAAGCAATGGTTTTTTTACAGGCTGAGGACCTCTTTTCCGAGTGATACAAATCATTATTGGTAAGAACATCAGCTTGGGACTCAAAGTCCTCCCTCCAATGCCTGTTTAGGCATATAGCTTGAGTCTTTGTGACAAAACCTGCCCCATAGCGTGTGTCCTTAGGATGTGCGGCATCTGGGTGGAGAAGAAGAGCAGGTGTACCTGTGGAGACGGAGCCACAGAGCAGAAATCTCTCTGACTCTCTCCTCTCCTTACCATTCAATATCACATTAGAAATGTTGTGGTTTACAGAGAAACCTTGATTTGAAGCAACCAATGGGATGGATAAGTAACTGGAAGGAGTCTTCTTTTAAATCATATCTTCTGATTTTGGTATAGCTTTTGGGGAACTGTTTGGGAAACACTTTTGGAGGCTGATACAAATTTGTATCTTTTGCCCTTTATTTACATAAGAGTTCTTTTCAGTTTAGCTGTCATGAAGATGTCTGTTTATCGCTGAACTTCACCCATTGTAACAAAATTTGATGATCCCCAAGGCGGTGGTGGGGGATGGGGCTAGAGGCTGGGAGAAGATCATAGAAAATTGTGTCAGACCTCATAATGGAGAAACAAGAACAAACTCCATTTACAGGAAAAAATTAGACTGTAATTTGGTTCATGTTGATGCTGGAATTAGGATCAGGGTCATGATGAGGGAAGGTGGCATGCAGAGTTAAGGAAAGAGCATAGGTTCTGGAGTTATATAGTCTTGAGTTCATATTTCAGTGTTGCCAAATACTAGATATTTGACCATAAAAAAGAGAACATTTTAATTATTCTGTTTCTTAATTTGTAAACTAGAAAATGAATCTCTTTATGATAAGATTTTTGTGCGAGTTAGAGAACATTGGTAAGAGTCATGCATAGAGCAGCTGTGTTATCGATGGTAGTTCTTATTTTGAACTAATGCTGTTGGGGGTGGTTATTACAACTGAAAGAAGGTCAGTTGCATCTGGATGCCCGCGAGTGTTTGGAAGTGTGAGGGTGATTCTAAGAAACTGAGTTCAATAGGAAAATGTAGAAGGGGTTAAGATTGAGCATTAAGATGGGGAGGTGTCAGATCTGAGTGGGAGCAAACACATGCCTTGGCATCTGTGAGTGTGAGTTTAAGAACCAAGATGGCAAGGGCCGACAAGGGGGTGAGGAAGATGAATGGAAATTGGGTCTAGACATAATCTCCAGGTCATCGTTCTCCTCCATGGTGCAGTCTTCTGAAAGCCATAGATCCCAGGCTGCAGGACTAGTCTAATGATGGAACCTAGCTACTCGGATAACCATTGCTGCTGACAAGCTGGACAGAGTCCAGTAAGGAGTCCTCAGTTTCTTAGTCTTCACTGTTAAATGAACCAAGACCTGTGCTGCCCGCCGACCTGGAAAAGGTCACTGGCACTGCAGTTAAGGATGTGCAGACCTTGGGCCCCTCGGGTGGGTGACATGCAGCAGTGCAGTAAGCGCCAGCTGCTCCGCCAAACTCAAGACACAGTGAACTGTCAGTACAGGTAACCATCTAACCCTGAACCTTGTTTTCTTCACATTTAAAGGGGATAATAATGTCCACTAGCCTACTATGTTGATTCCATGAGGCTCAAAAGCACAGTGCAAATTGTGAGGATCACATTGTCAGGCGAGGCCGCAAGGAATTTTTAATGTACCCAAACACCTCTTTCAGTTGTCATATCCGTCTAACATTCGACAGCTTCATCATATCGATGTATCGATTTTTTCTTTTTTCCCCAAGTATATGACCACTAAAGCACAGAATAAAAAAGTGAGTAATTCAATATCCAGACAGATAATTGCATTCACTATGCCTTTATTAGCCAAGGAAATAGCTTCATTTATAGTGTGTTCTTGGAAATGAGAGTTGCCAATAAGTATTCCATAAGAAAAGAGAGGGAAGAATGAAATCCCTCAAATGATGCTGGGATAACCCCTTTGTATTATTCATTTTATTTTGCAAGTCAGTATCTCAAATAATATATCATTCATTCACTTATTCATTCATCTCACTTTTTATATGCTTTTTATGTATTGCCACTCCTTTTTTCTATCATACACACTTATATATAATGCCTGTATGTTGACAACTTCTAAATTAATTTCTCTAACCATAATGCTTCATGTGAATTCCAGATTCATATATTCAGTTGCCTACAGAACACCCTCATTTTGATTGTATAACAGACATCTCAAATTCAACATCCCCAAGACTGAACTTCTAATTTGCTTCTACCCCTGCACACGTGCTTCTCTTGCCATCTTTCCGTCTTGATAAATTGCCATCTGTTTTATCAATTACCTACACCCAAAACCTGTTTATCATCCTTGATTTTTTTGTTCTCACACACTCTACATCAATTCTTTGGCAAGTCCTGCTGCTCTACTTATAAGACATTTGCAGGATGATGGAAATGTTTTGGTAATGGATGGTGGTGATATTGGCACAACATTGTGAATGCAATTAACAGCCCTGAAATATGAATCTGAGTATGATTAGAAGGAAAAATGCTAGATTGTATATATGATAACAGAATAAAAGTTGCTTTTTTTTTTTTTTAAGAATCCATGGAACTATACTACGCAAACAGTGAACCCTAAGTTAAACCATGGACTTTAATAGAACAATTATTAAAATGTACTATCATCAATTGTAACAAATGTCCCACACCAATGCAAGGTGATGGTAGTGGGGTGGTATATGGAAATCCTGTGCTTTATGCATGATTGCTCTGTAAACTCATAATATTTCTAATAAAGGGAAACAAAAGGCTTAAAAAATGTACACACTCTGACTACTTCCCACTAGTCCACTGCTTTCAAACCTCTTCCTAGCACAGGTCATGATTTCCTCCTAATTGGTCTCTCCTTCAGTTCTTCTCGTACCTTCTCACTCGCACAGCCCATTGTCACCTGAGCAATCAGAATGATCCTTTAAAAATACAAGACTGATCTTGTCATTCCTTTGCTGTAATCTTTCAAATAAGGGTGCCGTCTTGCTTGGAGCATCAGGTCCTGCATGGTCAGCTCTACTCTACCTTCCACCGTATCTCCTACCACTCTTTCCTCTTCTTACTTTGCCCCAGCCTCAGTGGCCACCCTGCTGTTGCTCACAGCTGCCTGGCACAGCGAATGTGCCAGGAGGGAGAAAGCAGGGCATGCCTGGAGAGGATAGCATCCTCAAAGTCATGAGTCACAGACAATTTGGCCTGTGTAGGGATATGCAGATGTGATCGGGAAAATACAGGTTAGCTGCATAATAAATGACTTGGTATGCCATGACCAAGAGGTGGGACTTCATCCCATAGGTGACAGGTAGCCAATAAAAGATGTTAAGCAGAAGAGCGACAAATCAGGTTTGTATTTTAGGAATTTGGGGTGGGAGATGTATTGAAAAAAGCAGGGCCACTTGTCTGGAGGCTATTGCAAAAGAACAGGCAGAACATGTTCGAGGGGCATTGGGATTGAAGGGGATGATCAAGAATCATTCAGGAAGTATAATATGCCATACTATAGACATTATAAACATACAGGTAAAAGAGCATTGGTCGAAATCGAAAGAATAAAAGTGTGTCATCAGCTGGACTTCAGAGTAGATGGCAGTGGGAAAAATGCAGATCAGTGACTCAAAACACTAGTAAGAAATCAGGTCAGGAAACTTAGTCAATGAAAAATCGACTCCTAAAGGACAAAATCATGTCTTTTGATGCAGCATTCTCTGGCAAGATTCTAAGATTCTATAGAATATTTAATTGTGGGTTCTGAGCCAGGTTTTGTTTGGGTGTCCTTCAAAGAGGAGCTGGGGCAGGTGATATACGATTTACTGCTTTGCTTATTTTATTGGACACTTTCTTCATTTTTGGTACTTGTTCCTTGGTTATCATTTCCCGTTGCATATGTCATAAACATGTCCATAAAAACTTAAAGTTTCTGCTTGTTCAGGTTGAGTATGTGTTATTGATGGGTAATCCCTGTAACAGAAAAGTACCTAAGGTAATAAACTGCTCTGGTCTTCAAGCTCGAATCAGCCCCGGACTCAGGAATAACTCATTAGAGGCCACCACAAGTCTGGCCCCAGAGTCTCCATGGTCCCCACTTCACTTTAAAAATAAAGAAATTGTGTGCTGAAGAGACTTGTTAAACTCTACATTTTTGTGGGCAAAATATTTGGAATATACAAACGGTGTTTTCAGAGGCAGTATTACAGCAGAGGAGCAAAATGATCCAGTAGAAACCCTCACTCTGCCAAGCGCACACTCCCCTATGATGCCAGTCTAGGTGCTACACCCGGAGAAAGAGTGACTTGAATGAAACAAAATATGCAACCATAAACAATGTGCTCACCCAAACATATGGACTTGCTGAACTTCAAGAAATTACTTAAAATTCTTCCCTAATGACATTTCTTATGGAAAAGACACGTAGATCTTTAGGAAGCCCTTCATGCTTCATGCCGGCATAACATAATAATTGCAAATCCAGCTATCTGTTTCTAGCAACTTGTCAGACTCTCCTAATTTTGATGCATTTCACAAACGTTATTCCTTAAGAGAGTCTGAGATAAACATAGACATTAAATGATGACTTTGTCCTTAATGAACATCTGCCTTAAGAAAGCAGATAGATTTACTTCCTTGTGGAAGTCAGAGGCTGATCAGTATTACTTTTGTGTTCCATTTAGAACTCTGGGTTTCCCACAGCCTGAAATGTTATAATACGGTCAAACTATGCCTTTGGAAATGCTTTGCTTGAGGGCTGGGGGTGACAGATCACACATTGTGTAGCCTAACCATGATCAAAACTGCTGGTGTGATTCAGCTAATTCAGAGCATCCATAACTATTGCCAGTAAAAGCTGGAAAAAAAAAAGACCTTTGGAAAGCAATGCAAGCTACAGATATGAGGAGGTTGTACTTTTTGGCTTTGGAAAGATGCAAAGTTGAACTGGGTTATTATAAAGATGCACCACTGGACTGGAATTGGAATAGACTTTAGGAATCTACCTTATCCATTAATTTCTACCCAAAGAATTTAATAGCAGAATCCTTTGTTTTTTTTCTTCAGATGAAGTTTATATAGAATCCTTAAATATAAAAAGAGAAAGGCAGACGTCTCTGAATGAAGCAAGAAGGTAGGGAAGGGCTGGGCCTGATCCCTGCAGTCTGCAGAAGGACTTTCTTTATCAGAGCCCCAGGGGTTTGCAGAGAAGTGCTGAACCCTGACCACTCATTTGACAACAGTGGTAACTATTTTACAGAAGTTAAAGGGTTTTTCCTATAGTAGAAAAGGCAGGAGCTTTAAAGCCAAACTAAGAACTCTGAGACCAGCACTTTTACCCCCGAGCCCTGGCTACTTTATTCCTCCATAGGACACCAAACAACACCCCACCACCAGTCAACGGGGGCCAGGTAATGTGGGCAGCTGTGCTGGACTCACAGAAAGAACTGACGTTGCTTCTTTCATTAATGTAGCTTTCTTTAGGGAAATCGGTCCAAAGCAATTGAGATGAAGAGAGCTGTCTAACCCAGGAAGGTCAGGGCCTGAGCAAAGGGAAATTTTGGAGGGAGTGAAAGCCACAAGCTCTCCATTTATGCATCCTTGGAGGTTCACTGCATAGTAGAATATTTGGTTCAGAAGAAGATGGAAGGAAGATTGAAGAATGGAAAAAGAATTTAAAAAAAACCAAACTCTGGCAAATATGCAATCCAAATATAAGGGCTGTGAAACCTTATGATCAATTCTTCCTTTTTTGGCAGGCCCATATATAAGTTGATTCCTCAGAGGATTTTTATTGATTTTAATCATTGTATATTGATTTTCTACAGCATGATTTGGAATTTTCTCTGAAAGTTCTCAGATTTGTGGGACTGGCTGTAAGAAGATGAGAATTACCTCAAATAAAGACCACTCAAAAGGTGATTCATGGGTTATTAGCCTCTTCCCCATTTTAGATTGCACCTTTAAAAAAAATATATGTATTCTTGAAAAAGTTTTTAAGTAATTTGCTTTCAGTCACTAATCTTATGTGCTCTGGAATTTAGTGGCTCATGCAACAGCATAGAACTAGGGACCAGGAAATCTCCCTGTTGTGGGGAAAAAGTATGTAACAGTCCTATTTCAAAATTGTAAGTATAGGGTGAATTTTATTTTTTAGGGGGTGGTGCATGGTTTGGGAACTGAATCTGGGTCTCCCGCACGGAAGGCAAGCATTCTAACCTTGAACTACCCATGCATCCAGTATAGTGTGATTTTAACTCAGAAGAATGATTAAAGTATAAATGAAAGCAGGGAGGTTAAGGGGCTGGAACTGAATCAGATTCTCTGGGTTTGAGTACTCTCTTCATGGATTATAAGCTATGTCACCTTGGGTTAGTCACTCAGCTGTCCTGTGCCTTCATTTCAACATAGCTGGAAGATAGTAGTACCTACTTTATAGTGTTGTTGTGAAGATTAAACAAGATAATGCATAAAGCTCTTGGAAAAGTGCCTGGCACATAGAAATCTTTCAATCAAATCCACTATAATAATAATTATTATTATTTTTGCTTGGGCAGGCACGGGGAAAGGAACTTGGGTCTCGGCATGGCAGGCAAGAACTCTGCCTACTGAGCCACCGTGGCCCGCCCATCTGTAATTACTTTTAAGTGGTAGAACATGGGTGATTTTTTTCTCTTAATTTTCCAAAAAATGTTTTAATGTGGTCATGTTACATGTTCTGTGATGGCAGAAACTAAATACATGTTAAAGAAAAAAGTATCAATTTCTAGAAAGCTTCTTCTTTCCTAAACCCAATGCCAAGCAAATCGAGGTTCAATTTTTAAATGCACTTGTATATTCATGAAGAGAAGAAAAGGGAATGGAAAACAGATAATATTATTCAACTTGTTCTTCGTACAAATACTCATTCTTCCTTCGCTCCTCTCAACTGACCATTTGCCTCTATGATTTCTAACATCAAGCAAAAGAGAGAGAGAGAGAAGAGAAGAGGAAGAGAACGAGAAGAGTTCCTGTATTCTCTCTAGTTAGACTTTCCCAAATCTCAATGGGCTGACATTTTACTCTCACTAGCACACTTGGCTTCACTCAAGCAGTGAGTGTTTGCAGAGTGGCTGTTCTGGGTCCACGTTCTAAAACTCTGGCCGAGCCAGGTTACTACTCTTCTCAATGGGCTCCTGCAGTCCCTTTTCAGCTGTGGGTGGGGTCGGGCTGGGCTCAGGCTGAAGGAAAGCCTGGCAGGAGTGTGGTCATCTGCCAGCTGTCTCTGACTTACCACGTCCTGCCTGTGGGCTTAGCAAGTGGGCTGTGGGGCAGTGACCAGGTGAATTCACATAGGCTGTAGTGTTCCAGCGTAGACTCAGGTAGAACCAAGTGAGCTGCAGGATTTAGTGATTTTACAGGACACCGAGTCCTTCTGGTGGAAACCTGGGGTCTCCAGAGCTGCCTTGAGGAGTTGGAGGGTAGAAATGGAAATATTGGAACTGTTGAAGTAAAAACCTATTGCATTTGTTTTAAAATAAGCTTAAATAATTATTTTTTTAGATGAACCTACCCTTCTTTTTACTAAGGACTCCTTTTTAAGATGATGGAAAACGGGGTTAAAACAGTTAATAATTAATGTTTGATTTGCACCTGAGGGGAATCTCTTAATTCACACAGACTCCATCTGCCACTTAATACTTGTGTGAGATGAACAGTGATTAGCGGTTGAGTACTTTGTGCATGCCAGGCTCTGTGCTGCATATTTTATATCCATTACTTCATAAGTGACTCACAGTTGCCCTTTGAATAGGTGCTTGTGTTTTCTGGACGAGGAAGCTGAGGTTTTGAGCAGTGCAGTAAG
This sequence comes from Tamandua tetradactyla, assembly GCF_023851605.1. Taxonomy (NCBI): domain Eukaryota; kingdom Metazoa; phylum Chordata; class Mammalia; order Pilosa; family Myrmecophagidae; genus Tamandua; species Tamandua tetradactyla. The sequence goes on along the minus strand of NC_135331.1, from coordinate 76,403,741 downwards.
GCCTCTATGAGCCAAGAAGTGAATGAAGAAGTTATTGGGGTTTGTTAGTGTACCTCTAAGGCAGAATTTTAGCTGCTTTCTACAGTCTTCCCACTGAAAGTTGCTAAAAAATTGTACTGGTGGCAGAGCTTTTATCTCCCATTCAACTCCTAGTTGGACTGAGAGCCTTTCTACATGGTACACTTTCCTGCTCAGCTGCGGGCACCTTAAGGCTGGAACTGAATCTGATGTCCAGTTTATGTCCCCAGCACTAGAAGTGGGGTAGGTGCTGTGTCCCCTGCATCTCCTGTTGGGGCCAGACAGGGGGACCTGGACAGCACTGATGAAAAGATCCTGGGAAAGGTTGTCCATACCCTGAATTGTGTTCAGTGGGGGAGAGAGATGCTTGGATTCATGCATCCTTCTTCCACTTTCTGTTTCCCAGTGCTTCCCAGGCCTTAGCTCAGCTGGAACTATTTATCTTCCCTTGGAAAATGTATAAGAGTTATCTATGAGTAGTTAAAAGAATATAAATAAGAAAAGCCTTGCCCTATTAGACATAAAAATATTATTCAAAGCTAAATAAATTAACACCCATATAGAGTCAATAGAAGAAGCAATAAGTAGACCAATGGGGGAGAATAGGGGTAAGATCACAACACACCGATTTCCTCCCCTGCTGTGCTTAGATGACAAATGCGGCATTTCAAATCAGCGACAAAAGACCATCTAATTACATACAATTGGAGAAAAACCGAGATATATTCCTCACATATCTAATTCAAAACAAATTCCAAGTGCATTAAAATTCTAAACTTAAAACGGTACTCAATGTTGTACTAGAAAAAAACTATAGGAGAATATTTTATAATCTTGGCATCAAACTTAGACACCTGAAGGTAGAAGACTGGCATATTTGACTCTAAAAAACTAAGAACTGTGATGCTATATATATGTAAATGGAGACAAAAATTTTCACTAACATGTTAGCAGTAATCATCTCTACTCATGGTAAGGCACAGCTCATTGGGGTCTTATATAACTTGGGTTATTTGAAAAATTTTTAAAAAGAAAAAATGTTTAGAGACAATTCTTTCAATTGCTCTACTTCCTGCCTGTTGTCTATCCACCATCTATCTCGCTATCAACTACCTAATTTATCTGATCTATCTCCCATCTACCCATCTACCTGTCTACCTCATCCCCAGGGAATAATTCTCAGAGAAGGCAGGTGTGACTGGTGAACATACCCTTCAGGCAGAGCACAATGATAAGGAAGAAAGGTGCTGGAGAGAAAACAAGGTGCGAGCTTTAACTGTTGTACAATTTTGCCTTATATCAGCCCTACGTCTTTATTAGTAGAGGTTATTTTTTTATCTTTGGCATATTGCTTCTAGAAAGACTGCTCCACCTTACTTTGTTACCTTCTCAGACAATTTATTACGTAAGAGACTGCCTTAAAGACAGGATTTTGTTTCAAGCTGAAATACAATGTTGATTAAAATAGCCCAACCTAAAACTCCCTGACCTTTTTTCACAATTACTATTTTGTTTTCTTTCTCTTTTTTTCCTCTCCAATAACATATCATAAAATTCTTTTAATGGACCCCTATTGTTGTTTGTAGCTGGAAGTTTTTTGTTCCTCTTGTTTAGGGTAAAAGAAAGTCAGGGTTGAGAGAAACGTTAGAACTCAACAAGCCAAATTCCCCATCCCAGACTTGAGATTCCCTCACAAAATTCTCTCTTGATCCATTAATGTGCTTGTTCTCTCCCCCCAAATCGTATGAATTAGACAAACAAAATAGAGCAGCAAAACAGTGGGAAGGCAAGCTGTAGCAATCTTCACACTCTAAAATTTTACGAAGTTTTTTTTATACCATTCTGCCATACAGCAAAAAAAAAAAAAAAGAGACAATTAAGGATTATTTTATAAAAAGCCTTCTTGCAGGATTGAACTTCTGTTCCACCATAAGCACTAAGTAATAAACTTATACAGCACTGTTTAAATGTTTATAAGAATGAATCATTCCTAAATTATCAGCTCATATTATCATACAAATGATCACTTTTGCTTTCTATCCCAGTAGTGCTATAATCCCTAACAAAGTAGTTTATACATGTTTTAAGCGAGACTACAGTACTCCAGAAAAGTAGCATTATATTGCTTTAATAATAAAGGCACAAAATTATTCAGGGAGCTTTAGTCGAATGCCTGAGCATCTGGATTCAGCCAAGTAGGTCTACTCTATATCTGAAAGGAAAGCAATTCAGATTAAATGCTGGAGACCAGGTTGTATGAAGCATCCCAGGTTTGGTATATTTAAAGACCCAGATCAAATTGCTAACAGAGAAATCTGTTCCCAGTCTCTGACTCTCTCCTTTCCCTAATCCTAAAGACTCCTCCAATGAGAATTTGGGCCTTTAGAATAAAAAATAAGTGGAAAATAATGATCCTACCTTTGATGCATGGTGGCATGATATGGACAAAAAAAGTTCTCAGGTCTACTGAAAAGGATGGTTAATGTAATAGCTTGGATTTAAGTGATGCAGATGGACTCTGTGGAAGAAAAAGAGAGAGAACTGGCCCTGGGGGAAAAACAGACTTTCATAAATTTCATCATGCATCATGTGGGACAAACGAGCCATTGAAATGAGAGTTTGCACGAGTGTATTACGATGATGGTGTTTTCAACAGGTTCTGCCAAAGTCTTAAAGCCACAAGTACTTTTAAAGTCGGTAATTGCCTGGAGAGATAGTTTACTTTCTGTTCACTGAAACCTAAGTGAAGGAAAGAGGATCCTGTCCGGAGAGTTTTAATTTTCCGGACAGTCTGTCTCAGATGACGGCTTTCCCCCTGTGGACCCCTTCTTAGTCCATCAAGAAAAGAAAGCCGTGTTACTAAAGCCGAAGATGTTGGCAAACAAACAAGTCTTATGTGAACAAGGAACATTGTAGATGGGTGCACACAAGTAAACATATGAACAATAGCTGTGCTTCCGGTGGTTTCTGTTTGATTGATTTCGAGGGGGATGGACAGAGGTTTTGCTATCTTTTGCCAGTGAAGAGAAACAGGTGTAATAATCAATATACCTTTTTATCAAGAGAGTCAGTTTGAATGAGCACCATTTACTTGATATTAATGTAGCAGGAATCTAGCCATTTGTTCCAAACATCAAGAAAGGAGGACGATTTTTCATCCAAACATTGACTTTTGGAGGGGGAGGGAGAAGGGAAGGAGAGTGAGCAGGCCAGACAAATGCTTCCTCTCCAGTAGCAACAGAACAGTGATTGCCTGCGGCAGTACCTTGCTCTGCTTCCTGCCAGTCTCACCCACCGTTTATCTTAGTCGCTACCTGTGAGAGTCCTCTCCTACTCCAACCTTGGGCCAATCTCTCATTCAGGGACTTTTACGGTGGAGGCTAGGCTGTCCTGGAGCCACTAAATCTGTCTCTTGGCTGGGATGTCTTCACCCCTTTTACTGCCTTCTTAGAGCAGAAGTGTGAACCCCCCCCTCCCCCGCCAAGTCTCTTCCTTCCTGTTTCTAGTGTCTTGGAGTTTTCTGAGTGTTTTCATGGGCATTATCTCATTTATTCCTCCAAACAACTCTGTGGAGAGAATAGGGTGGATGTTATTCCCACTCTTAAAAATGAGAGTTGTGAGCCTCAGATAGTAACTTGTCATTATTATATGGCTAGTAAATTTTAGCCTAGAGAAGAAAATTTATCTTCTGTTTCCAGATTCTATCTTCTAGATGTCATTGTGGTAAAGATCCAATCGAAGATACATCATTACTGTTTTAGCATTCTGTGACTCAGTCATACTTGAAATCAATAATTCAGCTTTCTAAATTGAGTTTCTATGCTCACAGAATATTATCTCCAATTACTGAATTAAATAGCGATTTTCATAAATTCTCTATGCTGAAGTGAGACTGAAATTTATCATTATTAAATGTCCTTCTTATATTTGTACAACTTAATTCTTATTTAGATGAGAAAATAAAATTTAGTCAATGACTGGTATAATCTAATATTATCTTATGCTACTTTGTGAAATTCAGATAGCAAATGGATCATATTTTAAATAACCAATTATCCTGGAAGTGTTGTAGCAATTTTTATAATAACTTTTTTATTACAAAAACATGCATTTTAATCTGTATTAACAGCTCTAAAGAAGCCGTTTCATCCATCAAGTGAATATGTGCCTTTTAAGACTGTTCATTTAGTCTTAACCCATAGATTATACTGAGCCCAAAGACACATTTATTTCTCCTCCTATAATCAAATTAAAATATAGAAAACTTTTACACCAAGAAAGGGGACTAATGTTATTGAGCCCTTATTTTGTAAGAAGCTTCATGTACACTATTTCTTTCCATCTTCAGCCTTACCATTGAGTAGCTGAATCTGAGAAAAGTTAAATAACTTGCCCTCAGTCACTGACCTATTTAGTGGTAAAACTTAATCCCAGCTCTTTTTACCATACTGTTTCCCAAGTGAAATTATTGCTTAGTTCTTTTAAATGTCTTCTTATAAATGAACTCATGTACAAAGACTCCCATAGACAATGGACATAGACCTATAGGCATAGGCATGGACATGGTCACAGACAATATAGAAAAAAAGATCATTCAGCTCAATATAAACCTACTTGTTAAGAGGAATTAGTGATGGATATAAGAAGAGGGCAACCAAAACAAGAAAAAAAAGATCTATTCAACCATTTCCTTCTCAATTTGTAAAACAAGATAATCCATGATCTTATAATTACATGATCAAGTCTATAGAAAAAAAGCATTAAAATATTTTATTCATGTTACTTATCTGATTTTATATGGGCTCAAGTGATTTCGGAAAAGAGCTTAAGAATTTAACCTCAAATCTGGGGCAAACTTCTGCCTTAAAAATTGTATTTCAGTGAGATTCAGCTGTGGAAATTGTAATGCTCTTAGGCAGTGGAGACTTTGATTTTAAACAATGCCTAAATAGAAATGGCATAAATATATGTATCTAACTATTCTTTCCCCATGAAAATCAGTCTTGGTAATGTTTTCTCTCTCCAGCACTATTAGTCCCTACTGTAAGGGATCTGTGGGCACCTCCTGGCCTGGGACTCATGGTCTTTCCTTCACTCTGCTTTATATCTACAATGATCATGGTCCCTTACATCTGTATGAGGCCTCTCGGTTCATGCATTGCTTTTACCTCCTTTATTTCGTATTGGATTGTATCATCGCAATAACCATGTGGAGGAGGAAACGTAGCAGAGTTATCATTGTAATTTCTTATACTCATTGGTTGGTCTCTTTATTGTCTTGGGTTTTTAGTTCTTTATGTTTAGAAGTATTTGATTCTTCACAGCTCAAAGTAGTGTGTGTGTGTGTGATACAGTTTATACATTTTATTTATGGTATTATGACAGAACCCACCACCACACACCCTACTCATTCACTCTCCTACTCCATGGGTTCACTCACAGGGCTTCACTTCCCTCTGTAATCACCCAAACAAAACTAGTAACTCTTCCCACTTCCCACTCTCAGTCATACTTATTATATACATGTAATATTACCATAGTATTTATAACTAGCTGAACTTATCTTGCTTATTTTGATATTTTTAATATTTGTCTCAATCACCCAGAATGAAAACATCACAATGACAGGGACTTTATTTTTATCTTGTTCACGTTGTATCATCTAGAGCCACAGATGATTGACTCAATGAATTTAATGAATGTGCAAATGAATAAAGAAATCTAAATGGCCATGTTTTGAACCACATGATGCTTTCCCCCTGGCCAAAAGTGATTGACTGGAAAGAGGAGCCAACACTTAAACTACCCAGTGGAGTCCTACATAGCCTAGTGTGGGACAGGAGGATTCCCTGCTTTGACAATTTTACCTAAGAGCTTGTGATAGTTAAGTTCATGTGTCAACCTGGCTAGGTTATGATGTCCAGTGCTTGGTCAAGCAAGCACTGGCCTGATTGTTACTGTAAGGACAGTTTTAAATCATTAGTCAGTCGACTGCATCTATTACATCTGCATTTACCAAAGGAGATTGCCTTCCTCAGTGACAGAAGTTTCGTCTAGTCAGCTGAAGGCTTTAGAAAACTGATAGTTTCATCAGGCAGAAAGAACTGCCTGCTAAATTGAATTTATTACAGTTCTTATAATAAATCTCATATTTTCTATCTAGCTATCTAGCTAGCTATTATAATATATCCTGGAGAAGCCTAACTAATAGAGAGCCATAAAGAAAATCAGCCAACATGTGGTGGCCATGGAACAGAAACAAGTATACAAGGGCAGCCCTAAGGTAGACTCTGGAGGTGAGAGGGTTAAGGAAAAATTGAATATGAAAGACAGAAAAGATACTCAGGGAAGAGGGACAATTCATGTGGTTTTGTCATGAGAAGAGGAGGGGCTCTCTGAAGAGCCAAGGTAAAGTGGTGGAGCCAGAGAGTAGAGAAGAGCCCAGCTGTCCAAGTTCTCAGTGCAGCCTCAATTTCTGCAGAGCCTCTGCTTCCAGCCCTTCCTCCACCAGAGCCTGCTCTGCCTTGGCATCTCTTCGTCCATGGTAGGATGCGTGTTTCCTGGGTTTCTGAATCTTAAGTGGAACTCTGCTCTTACATCTAAAAGTATCTAACAACTACTCCTGTTTTCATCTAATCCAGATAGAGTACAATATGCCCTATTCTGCTCTTGGAAAAATCACTTAACATTTAAACTGGACTTTTACAATTTACAAAGTGCGTCAGTGCATATTATGCCATTTTCTCCTGAAAATGACCCCCCTTGTGAAATGGTTCCTAATTTCCTCTATATGGGAAATTTCTCTCTTATGTATTTGGTTATCACTTTTCTTTAACGTGCACCGCCAGCTTTATTTGTATAAATGTCTTATCTTCCCTACTAGACACTAACCATAAAGCAGAGACTAAATCCTATTTATTTTTTATCCTTCACAGTGCTTGGTATTATGCCTCATAAAACATAGTTGCTAAATAAAATTTGGGGCCAAATATTGTGCTGGCTTTTAAGGCTGAAGGTGAAGCAATTCCATGAAGTCTGACTGCATTTACCCATACTACTGAAATCAACCCTAAATTATAAACTTTTGAAGTTATTTAAAATGTGTCTTTTCTAAAATTTAATGATATTGATGGTTATGTTACATAGTGCCCATGACAGCTTTGGGAGTTACTCCATAATACTTATATGAATCTGTAAATAAATTATCAAAAGGAACACCTAAAAAAGTATCCAATTATAATATTAGTAAATAAAGTTCCAGATCTATCTCTTTTGGTTATTACAAGCTTTTCCTTTGATTTTCATTCTTTAAAGCCATAACTTCTCATACCGTATCTTAATTAGTTTCTTCATATTTTGTGGTTGCTTTTTTTTTCTTTACTGTGTATATAGTGTTCCAAGGACTGAGTCTGGGGCAAATGAGATAATTATCCATGGTATCCACAATTGACTTAAAAACCCTAGGATTTCCATTTGCTTCTTCTTGCTATGCTAAGCATGCAGAACTGAAGTAAAGGAAAAGTCAAACTGATAACCAAAATGCATAAGATTACAAGTCTTGATCAAGGACAATAGAGACAGCACCAGAATTTTGCATAAGATTAATAACTCTCCCTTCTTATTCACACTAGGTATGAGGTTCTAAGTGCTATGTGATTATACACTGAGGACATTTGTTTGAAATCCTTGGTAAATGTTTGTTAATATTAGCTGTGAGTACGGTATGGGAAAGAACAGACCTGATAGCATTTGGTCTTCAGATGGTTCTGCCTTGAGAAAAACAGTGAATTCCCATTTCTTCACTACTTTTTAAATGTATTCATGCAACCATTGATCATTCAGTAAATATCTATTGGGTATCTGCTACATCTTTCTAGGTACTATGCTAGGAAGAAGTGCGCTAAGAAAAAGAATGGAAGGAAATACACAAACAACTGACAGCAAAATCCTGTGGTAGGAGCAAGATAGAACCTAATAGTTAACACTAATCAAGGTATGCACGGAGGAGAGAATAGTCAACAGTGCTTTGCGGAGGTGCGGGAAAATGCTCCAGAGTCTTATAGACAGGTCATGGTCTGAGGTTTGAAGAAAGAGTAGAGTTTTCATATAGAAAAGTCATAAAGGGGATTTTAAAGAAGAAGAGGAATTTCGGGCAAAAGCATGGTGAAGTAGGACTGTACCCACACCACTGAAGTTTTTCACTTTCACTTTATTTATTCATTTTTTTAACATTGGCAGGCATTGGAAATCGAACCCGGGTCCTCTGGCATAGCAAGCAAGCATTCTTGCCTGCTAAGCCACCGTGGCCCGCCCTTAATTTTTTTTTTTTTTTTTTTTTAACATGGGCAGGCACCGGGAATCGAACCCGGGTCCTCTGGCATGGCAGGCAAGGGTTCTTGCCGCGGAGCCACAGTGGCCCACAAGTTTTTCACTTTAGCTGAAATGTGAGAAAAGAGAGTATTGGACAAGGAGTTTGGTGAGGAAAGAGGGGTCAGGTCATAGATGACTTGGTAAGTCACAGTAAAGAGCTTGTTCTCTATCCTTTATCCTAGGGTATAAGTTACTATTGAAGGGCTTAGGAATGGAATAGGAGGACAGAGTTTCACAGTGTAAACAATGGTTAGACGAAAGCAGGGTTGTGATAAGAACATGATTTTTCAAGCTGAAATGTGTTGTGAGAGCATTTTAGGACAAAGAGTGCAAGTGAAATATTATTTTACCGTTTATCGTTATTAGCATTCCTCACAATGATTTTGAAAAGGGGCAGAAATTAAATATTATTAGCTAAAACAAGTTTAAGCACATGGTTAACTACCTTTCCGAAAAGCACATCATGACCACCCATCCACCTGCCTATTCATATTTCCTCTTCCCTTTAGTTGTGGGCAGAGAGCATGAACACGTGAGAAAAGAGAGGCAAGTGGATTTTTACCCACCTTGATGGAGGAGCTGTGTTTGATGTGCTTGTCCACTGGTATGAGGCATGGTGGTGATTTTAATTTCTTGGCTGCTAAAACAAATACGGTCCAGTAGGTTGGCTTCATAAAAGGGATGCGTTGGCTCCTGGTTTCAGAGGCTAGAAGGCTTGCTTCTTCCGGGGTCAGTACCATCAGGCTGAGTATCTCTGGCGTTACTGGTATTCCCATCACATGGTGATACATGTGGCAGTGTCTTCTTTCACTTCTGGGTTCCATTGACTTCTAGCACCTGACTGTCCCATCCTTCTCTCTCTTTGTCTAAATTCTATATTGTTTACAAAGGTCTCTAGTAATGTGGATTAAAATTCAATCTGATTTAGTTAGGTCATACCGTAGCTGAAGTAGTATCTTAAAGAGATCCTATTTACAGTGGGTTCACAATCAGAGGGCCAGGGACCGGGGCTTGAGCATGCCACTGGGGGACAAGATTGAATCCCCAACAGTCACGTAAAGTAGTGCTTAAGTCAGAGGAACTGAGCTTCGGGCTCAGATGTATCACGAATTAGTCACATGACTGAAAAAATAATTCATTTCTCTGAGCCTCAGTCTTTCATCCTTAAAATAAGGTAACTGATTCTTTTCTTAATTGTTTTTAAAGATCATTGTGAGAATCCATTGAGATAATATCTTAAGAACTACACACCTTAATTTATGAATGCCTTCTAAATCAGAGTATGCATGAGGAATATCAATAGAAAAAATCATAAAGCATTGTTTCATTAAAACACTTGTGTTCAAAATGCTCTGAATACAAACATCTACCCCAGAAATTATCTTACTATCTCTAGGCTTTCCCTTCTCTGATCAGTTTTCTACACTAAAAATAAATGTGAGACTTTATTTTTATGAACTCTAGTGAGTTAGTTTAAATATTTCCTATAATGGATGTTGCTCAACATCCATAGTAGGAAATATTTCAGTTCTCCAAATAAACAGGAATTTTTCCAGAACTAGCTGTATAGAATATATACCAAGGAAGGTGATTGCATTAATACACGTGGTAACTTTTAAACATTTTTAGGTATAGATTTTAGTACAAAGAAGAGGATTTCTGTGGTCTTTTAATTGGCTCAATTAGGCTAAATTATGTCCATAGTGAAAAAGGTAGATTCGTCTTCCTTATAAATGTAGCTTTAACATTCACTCACCAAATATTTATTGAACAAATCATTAGAAGTTGCTTAGAAAGGTACATTAGCAACACTAGAAGTGAAACTGAAAGCATTTCCAGAGGAACATCAAAGCATTTTCAATTGTAACAAACTCCCAAACATAGTCTTTTAAAAATAATCTCTTTATCTGCAAAGTAATTAATATGACAGGGTAATAGAGAACTGATTAGAACCCAAAAAAGAGCATGATGAAGACAGCTCTACTCAGTTACACTTCTCCAGGCTTGCATTGACCTGGCTATCGTTTTTGAGGGAACTGAAATGAGTATCTGTAGATTTTACCATGGTGAGAAAAAAAAATCACAACTTTTAGCAGCAAAAGGAGGTTCACAAAGAATTTTGTTATTCTCCTTCATTTTCGAATCCCTTGACCCTAGATTTGAAACTAACTACTGTAGCAAGATTGCTTGGGTTCCTTTTTTTTATTCTATTTACTCCCGTGCTTTTTTTTAAACAATTTTTATTCACAAACCATACAGTCCATCCAAAGTGTACAATCAGTGGCTTTCAGTATTATCACAGAGTTGTGCATTCTCAATCAATCTGAGAACATGCTCACTGCTCAAGAAAGAAAAATCCCACTGCCCTTATGCTGCTTGGATTTCTTTGGGCTCTTTCTTCCCTTTTTAATTAAAACTAATGCGCTGTCCAATGTACTGATCCGAGAGGTTTTGTGTTACAGACATCATCAGGATGATCGAAGTAGCAGCACTTGTCACCAGCATTTATGGGCATGAGAGTCAGGAGCTTTCAAGTCATTTCCTCTAATTGAGGCCATTATTCCTTGCATGAACTGGGAATGGAAAGACATTCTGAATGTGTTACATGGAACTTCCTTGCCTTCATAATTAGGGTGCAAGCTCCTTGAGGACTTTTCCTGTTTGCACATCTACACAGGGTTTTCCTTCTGCTCTTATTTCTCATTCATGTACAAAATGATGGTAAAGCTTGTGTTAGATTCAAATAGTCTGACTCTAGGCAATGCTGACATACTTCACCGCAATAAGTTATTAAACAGCTCAACATAAGAAAATACGAGGGTTATTTTATTTCAGAGCCACATGTTATATTGCACTCCAATCTACATTATCTAAATTATTAGATGTCTTCTGAATTTTAGAGGATGGTAATTACAAGGTGAGCTGTAAAAAGTTATCAAGGAGTAAAATTAAAACAGATATTTATGTGTGGGACAACTAAAAAAGTAGAATGAAATTGTAAAGAATTAGAAATTGTATTCAAAAGATATGTAGATCTTAGCATTTTAAAAGTATGTGGTTAATTTGTGGAAGGCAATAGAGGAAGCTATGATGTAGAGATAGTATAAAATATTATCTCAGAAGGTTGCTAAGCTTTGATCCCTTGGGAAAACCACTTTACATCCGAATCATAGCATTTTTTAGATGGTTACACTCTAGGAGATAATGTAGGTAAAACTTTTGTGTAAATTAAAAAGCAAGGTGGCATGGTTTGTGTGTGTGTGTGTGTGTGAAAGCTCCTTTTCTCCTTGCCAGAAGGCATGGATTCTAGTACTTCTTTCTTTCTTTCTTTCTTTTTTTTTTTTTTGAAAGGAAATGGCTGCATTTCATATTTGCTGACTGTCACTTCTTTGTGAGGAGATTTGTACTGTCTTAGTTGGTACCTTCTGCTCCTCTTTCTACCTGCTTTTTGCTTCAGAGTCAAGTGCTTGTGGTTTTATTTTTCTTTCCCTACAAAAGCCAGTGACTATTATGTGGACAAGAGCTGAAGGACAAAAGCCTTTGTTACACTGAGTTATTAACAAAGGGAGCTTTTATTTTAGCAAGAGCAAAAAGGCATCATTATTATCAGTCACTATCCAGAAAGAATTGGAATTTTTAATTACAGTGAACTTCTATCACAGTGGTGTTCATTTTAATGAGACTTGACTTTCCCGAAATATTTTCACATTTTATCTACCCAACTAACTTTTGGAGGCACTTTTTTGATGGCAAATCACTGAGTGATAAAAAAATGATGTGTAAAATGCAGTCTTCCTTTAGAGAGTTATAATTTGTCTCCCTGACATAATTGCAAATACATGAAAACCAGAAGGTCTTAAAGTAGCAGCTTAGAAATGAAATTTCAGAAAAATGGGTAAGAAACTGAAATTTCAAGATAGTGATGACTTTTAAGGGACTGAAAATACATTAGGGAGCACTGACCCAAACCACTGTACTCTGAGTGCTAAGAAGAATACTATCCATAGGGTAATGAACCAATGCAGACAAAATTAGATGTGATAGCTAACAGAGAGTAAATAGACTTGGCCATATTCCAGGCATTTTGCTCAATGTCAGGAACAGAGAAATTATATGATAATAGGTACTATAAGAGTTATGCTTCAAGGTAAAAAAAATGCATTTTTAGTTTTATGTTTGGCCCCTAATGATGTGACTAAGGATGAAAGGGTTATCGTAGAAAGGTGCAAGTTAAAGGAAACATAGATGCAGGAGCCATTGCCAGAATTTGTTCCGCATCACCTCCTAGGATCACTGGTGGGTCAGAAGCTCTCATGCTCTTCACTCTCTCAGAAATCCAAAGATAGTTAAACCCATTACCCTAAATATTTTTATGTAAATTAACCCCTTAAAATAGTGAGGGTCTACAATGTTCAGTGCACTTCATTATGAAGAAAAGATGTTCCCTGCTCTGAGAATGCTTACATCTTGAGGAAGTCAGGGGCATATAAATAACTGACTACAGTATCATGGAAGCTCAAGGAGAGAAGAAACAAAGTAGACGAAAGCAATTTATAGTAGAAACTGTGGTAAACAACTGCTCTTTTGTCTCTTCCACATTCTTTTCTTTTGGAAATCACCCCTTCTTCTCACCATGTGATTCAGATGAGGCCATCAATTAAAGGGCACTGCCCCCTCCTCTACATCCCAACACGGGCGAGGGCGCTTGACCCAAGATAGCAAGTCAGAACATTCCATCCTTCCAGTCATTGTGATTGGTCATCGTGATTGGTGCAGGGCCAATCAGATGAGTCAGAGTCACTGGGAGTCCCTTTTCAGATAATTATTTGGTAATTATTTGGATGCTTGAAGACAGAATTTCTCTCTCCTTCTGAGGGTAAAGTCCATGTAAGTCTGGGGCTTCTGGTCACTATCTTTTCCTATCGTATTGAGAAAAAATTTCTAGAAAATGTAGTCAATCCTGAAGAAAAAGGGCCAAGAAATGAACAGCAGATATTTGAATATCCAGACTAGTTAAATCAATCAACTCCTGACATTTTCACTTAGATAAGTCAATACATTTCTTATTTTCTTGATCAGGTTTGAGTTGTGTTTCTGTCATTTGCATCCAGAAGATGCAATACACAGAAGATACAGTAATACAGAAACTCAATCCTTTTGACCCAAAACTTTAATTTTGTCTATCTATCATTTATTCATCAATCTATCTTAAAAAATTCTCTATACATTTTTGGTATTTATTAATTTTATAAGCATTCCTTGAGTACATTCCAAGCACTGGAGGGGCACTGGTAATTCTGTATTTCTCTCCCTTTCCTTTAACCTGTCTTAAGAATTATGAAATACTGTAACCATTTCACTGACTGAATATCCCCATGATCATATTATTACTGTCATCAAAAGCTTCTGTACTCTTTCAAACACAGATTCCTTCCGTGAACATTTTTGGGTATTCAAAATATCACTGGCAATTATCAGTTTATCTTCTGGAGGGATACAGATATTTTCTGTAATTTCAAATGGATTAATAGGAAAGTGTCAATAAAGGAACATGGCAGAAATGCACTTCCCAGCTAGTATAGTCATACTTACAGTGATGTAGTGACAACAATTATTCATCAGTCTTTAAAATCCGAGACATTTGTAAACTGGCTGTGACTTACATAAAGAGGAGAAAGGGACACTATTCTTCCTTTCTACCTTTTGATTACATATCTTTTAATCTTTCTGTGTCTGATTATATATTATATTACGGGCCAGGTCTTCATATTCATAGCAGCATCATGTGGAAATTAGGCTTTCTGTATGTTAAATTTCTAGATAATTGAAGATTACCCATTTAAGTGACAAAGTTATTTTCATAACATTAAACTATTTGATAGAGGTCTTTAAAAATGTATTATGCATTTCTAAGTTTTATAAAGCAAAGTATGGTGATAACATTACCATTTAATAAGTGGAGTCCATGAGTGGGTACTGTTAGTCATTTACATTCAACTTTTCATTTAGACCTACTCCTGAGAAGGAGGAGATACAGCTCCCATTTAAGAGAGGAGTAAACTGAAGACCAGAATGGTTAAGTAACATAGTTAAGATCACACAACCATAAGGAAGTAGAGCTGAGATTTGAACCCAAATCTGTCTGACTGCACAGCTGCTATTCTTAACAAATGTCATCATTCAGAACATAAAGTAGTGTGTGCTTTGCAAAAATTAAATTATGCTCTCCCTAGCTACACATGGTCTAAACTCTTTGTCCTAGTGCAAATGGCCCCACATTGTTTTTCCTTTTGAATTGTGTCTGCCTTTGGTACTTTTCCTTTCTTCCTTAGTGTCAGAATGCCAGCTGTAACTCTTTGCTATTGTAAGTGGCCTGGATATAGCAAAATGTGTCCTCCATTTTAGCTGATTACTCTTATCTGCTTTAAATCTAAATAAGTTTCCTAGGATAAGTGATCTCAGATCCTTCGTGTGGCCATGTGGGGGTAATGATGATGATAATGATAGTAATGCTATAATGATCTTTTATCTATAAAAGATCTTATCATTCTATAAGCCTCTAGATGTTATTACATATGTTGTCTACTTAATCTTCACTTTTAGACGTTTCTATTGGCTGCTCTGGACATTTCTCCCTTAGTTTCTAGGGCTCAGGTAAATTTCAAACAGGTGATATTGTTTGATAAATGATCCCTTACTTAAACGAGCTGCTTAGACATATTAATACTCACCTGTATGCACACTCACCAGCTCCGATGGGCTACTCTGACCTTTCTGCCTCTAGTCAAATATTGGCAAGGTATAAGATGGTAATGAGAAAACCCAGAATGCCAGTATTCCAAGGACACCTTCAACAGAGTCATGATGTGCTAGTTGGGAAATGATTTAACCACTCTCTGTTAACTGCTGAAAGGTTTGAAGGCATCTTATTAATTCATGTGTTTACTCATTATTACGCATCTTCGGTACTTGGAGAGATAAGGCGTTCATCTTAAAATGAATGCTTCTCTATTATACCAACATGTTTTACAGTAATAGTTCTTTTGGAGCTATTAGGTGGTTAATCTGTGGAATTAGTACGTATTTTAAGGTCCACAGCTGCTTGATAACTTTTGCAAAGTTTACATTGTAAGTATATCCTCAGTAAAATAATTGTTTGCTGAAATATCCCCAGCTGTGCAACAGTCACACGGAGTTCTCTTGATTTTTACACACTTATCCAAATGTAAGGCAGTGGGATGAATTTAGATCTTCACCTGATTTTTAAAAAAATCTACTCAATACATTTCCCCTCTCTGACATTGGACTCAAAATAGAAAACAGAGATAGCAGTTTTCTGGAAGGAGATAAGCTATAATAGCTAAGCTTACTAACTTATATGGTTGATTTGGTTTTCAAAAGTTTTAAAGTGACTTCTGTGTCCTATTCCACGTGAGTTTTCTCTGAACTAAAATAACCAATTAGGGGTATGTGTGCATGTGCGTGCATATATGCATGTTTGATGTGGCTAGAGTCTACCAACTCAGATACCGAGGCCATCAAACTTTCCAACTAGATCTTTAGGCATCTAAAAGAGAATTAATAGCATTAGGAAATGTCAATATTGTCAAGGAACTGCATATTTTAAGCATTAATTTATTGTTACTAAAGACCATACCTTTAGGTGGTTTACAGACCACTGTTTTTTTGTTTGTTTTTAGAACATTTTTAATTATGAAATATATACATATATACAAAAAAGCAATAAATTTCAAAGCATGTGGTAACAAGTAGTTACAGAACAGATTTCAGGGTTTGGTATGGCTTACAGTTAGACCATTTTGGAATTTTCCATCTATCAATAAAATGGTTCGGCAATCATACTCATTTGTTAAATCTTCTCTGTTATAATTCTTCCTCCTTTAACCCTTTTCCTAATCTTTAGGGATAATTAGGCTCTGCTCCTTCTAATTTATTCGTGTTGGAAATGGCTGTTGATAATGGGATACGGAGATGGAATTAGTTGATGTTCTTGGAGAGGTTGGCCCCTCTGGGTTTCAGGACTTATTTGGTTTCGGAACCCATCTGGAAGTTGTAGGTTTCTGGAAAGTAATCCTAGTGTGTGAAACGTTTGTAGAATCTCAGATAGAGCCTTAGATGTTCTTTAGGGTTAACAGGAATGGTGTTGGTTGGGATTTGGCAAAGCATGGTAATTAGCAATATCTAGTTAAAGTTTGTGTACAAGTAGCCTCCAGAGTAGCCTCTCAATTCTATTTCAACTCTCTTAGCCACTGATACCTTATTTTGTTACATTTCTTTTCTCCCTTTTTGTCAGGAAGGCATTGACCCCCTCAGTGCCAGGGCCAAGCTCATCCTGGGGAGTCATGTCCCACGTTACCAGGGAGACTTTCACTCTTGGATGTCTTGTCCCACGAGGGGGAAGAGTTCACTATTCTCTTATTGGATTTTAATTAGCAAATTAATCTGAAGTATTTTCATTTGAAAAGAGTCCCTGCATTACTATTGAATGTTAGGGATTAAGTCATGGCCCCCACACAAGACATTTTCAAATCTTAAACTCATTTGCAAATAGGACATTTGGAGATGATATTATCAGTTAAGGTATGACCAGATTAAATCATGGTGGGCCTTAACCCATATGACTGGAGGCCTTATAAACAGAGGAAATAGGAATTGATCACAAAACCATGGGGAATGACAAGTCTGAATTCCATGGAGCAGCTCACAGTTTGGGAATTCATGAAGGTTTTGAAGAATTTCCTGGTAGAAATTTGGCTGGCAAGTAGGAATAGAAATTTGTTCTGACTACTGAAACACTTAGTTCTCCCTCTAAGGTTTTCAACTGATTGGATGAGGCAATTCCTCTCACTGCTGAAGGCAATCACCTTTGTTCATTGTAGATGTAATCATCCATGGATGCATTCAATTCACTAATGATCTAAATCCACTAAATACCCTTCTAGTTACAATCAGGCCAGTATTTGTTTGACCAATCAACTGGACAATAATCTAGCCAAAATGACACTTGAAATTAATCACCACAGTTCATTATCACTGTGTTCAAAGTTCCATTTTCAATATTCTTGAAACTTTGGATGTATTTTTGAGTGTCTCAGATTCATGTTATACTTGGTTGCCATGTTTCAGGATTCTGGACCTCATCAATAATTAGCAGTGTTAAGTATTATATTATTTCTAAAAATCTAGCTCCTCTTCTTACCAAGGAATTTATATTATGAGGATGTATACATCTGAAACCAGATTCCTGATTTCAATCATGACATTATCAGAAAAAAAAATCCACAGTAGTTGCTGAGGGCTTCAATTTGGAGATAGAAATCTACT
Organism: Tamandua tetradactyla; assembly: GCF_023851605.1. NCBI lineage: Eukaryota > Metazoa > Chordata > Mammalia > Pilosa > Myrmecophagidae > Tamandua > Tamandua tetradactyla. The sequence continues at coordinate 76,386,008 of NC_135331.1, read as the reverse complement.
GATAGAGTATTTGGAAATGGTGTTATCAATAATAAGATATCTTTGGGTACCTGACCAGGTCTGCTGGGGTGATTTAATTAAATAGTTGAAACTCCTGTAGAGAACTACACCTTGGAAAAAATAAACTGATATGACCTACCGCTATTTTGTGTATACTTCCATGCTCAACAGAGTATATTCATTCCTTGATGTGAGAATGCATTTATGGTTGTTGCCGATACTTTCATCCATGCTTTACCTGATTTCCTTGGAAAGTTTTCACTTTTTCTCTCAGATAGTTCCAATGTTTTCTTCCCCAAACAGAGTAAACTTAATTTCAGGAGGGGAGAACTCCCAAATGTATACTTTCATAGAGGAGGAAGCAGTATATTAAATCCTGACTGCCAGAGACTGCTTGAGTGAGTTTGGGTTAATAGTGACTTTTTTTTTAATGAAATCTAATTTTAATTTTATATTCTCTTCTTCCTATATATATGTAATATCTGCATACATCCCCTCTTTAAAAAATAAGACAGATAAATTTTTGGACCTCCAGTCCTAGTGATAATTCATCATCTCCCTTCCCACAGAGCAAGCATTACCAAGAGCCCATTGTAAAGCATGTTTTCTGGAGATCTCCACCTTGACTGCATGTAGATATCTACTTCTTTCCCTTAAACTGTTCTCATGAGCACTGCTGGTAGTGTGAATTGGTAGAGCCACAGTAGAAGGGATTTTGGTTGAATGTATGACAAATGTGAAATACCAATGCCCTGATGACCTAGAAGTTCAATGTAGGTACATGCCCTATATACTTACGTTGGTGCACATGGAAGGAACATAGGGACTTTTAATTATTTTTCTTAGCAGAGCAATGATACATACTTGTTAAAAAATACTTTAAAGACTACAGAAGAGTAGAAAATAAAAAATGGGTCCTTTTACTCCAGCCCCCTGATTCTCATTCTCAAATGTAACTACTATTAATCATTTCATATATATATTACTCCAGACCTTTTACTCTGCATATATAGATATGTGTATATTTTGTTTATAAAGGTTTATTTTTATACACATAATGTTTTGCCCTAAAATATTTCTGAGACATCCTTGATGTTATATTGATTCACCAATCTACTTCAATCTTTTTTAACCTTCTATATATATTAGTATTCTAATATATATATATAGATGCGCCATGACATTTTACTGAAGAAACTTGTTTCATCTCCAAATTTCTAATATTTCAAATGATGCTGCAATGAAGATAACTGCAGCTGGAATCATTGCACACGTAAATATTTCTGAAGAATAAATAAAATTATTCCTGAGAAAATTTTACTCCTTTAAATTTTTGATAGGTTCTGCTGAATTGCTTTCCAAAACGTTTTTATTGATTTATCCCCCACCAAAAGTGTATGAGTGTTAGGCAAGTATACTAAATTGTACTCTAATTTTCTTATGTATAAAATGGGGATAAAATACCTTTTTTTCAGGGTTAACATGATATTAGGTGAGTGAAGGTGTATGACGCATCAGCAATGTGCCTGACAGAAAATGTGTTCATGACAAATCTTTCTGCCCATTTTTTTTTTTTTTACATCACTATTCCACCTTACATAAAGCAACACACTGAAAGTAGTCAGGTCTGAGTTTTCCTGTTTTCCACTTGGATTCAATGCAGTGTTTACAGCTCTCCAATCTTCAGACCTATGTCAGTGCTGAGCTTCTTGCCTCAGCATTGGCTCTGACCTTGTTATTCTTATATTAGATATTGCCCTTCTATGGGATGTGGTATCCAGCACAATCAAATTTCCAGTGCTTTTTATTTTTTGTCTTTCTTTCTTTTTTTTTTTTTTGCATGGGCAGGCACCGGAAATGGAACCCAGGTCTCTGGCATGGCAAGCAAGAACGTTGCCTGCTGAGTGATTCCCAGTATTTTAAAGTACATCGCAGATGACTTTTTAGTCTTCTTGTGATTTCATTTCCATGTATTTTGGGGTTTTGATAAATGTATTTATATTTTTATATGATCCATCCATCTTCTCAATGTCCACATCTACTTGCTCTGACCAAAAATTGGAAGGGTGACCCATAAGTTTGCAGACCTTAAATTCTGATGTTGTTTATCACCTTTTTGTTGGAGGACTCTGGGGGCACTATTATTTTCTTCCCAAATGTTTCCACACTTCTACCACCCTTTGATGCCACCCCTGCCTTCTTGGATGGCAGTCACTTCCCTCATGCTATCATCTTGATGAGGGCTTAATATACAACTTTAACTGATTTGTTCTGTTCTCAAAGCTGGGGTGAATTTTGTCAGAGAAGTAAGATGTGATGCAAGATCACTTAGTAGAGGAAAGTTTCATTTACTTCATGTATTTTGTGCATATGCATTTCAGGCCAGGTTTATAAATTAATTAGAGAGCCATCCCTGCCTGGACACTGGTGGTCTTCAGATATGGGTGGGCTTTGTAATCCCTGCCTGGACACTCGTGGTCATCAGGTCTGGGTGGCTTTTTATCCATCAGAATATTGCCCCTAACTCTCACCCCTCCATCCTGCATACTCACCTGCCAATCACTGGCCACATAGCCCGCTCATTTAAGCTTTAGACAGCTATGAATATGCAGTCCATTTTATTTTATTAAATATTCATTTCTGTAGGACTTACTGTATGCAAACCCTGTTCTAGGAGTTTTACAAATATTAACTCATTTAACCCTTAATGGCTGCCTTGTTTTCCTTGATTTCACCCCTGAAGGGAAGATACAAAACATCTCTAATACCTCCTCTCTATAGCAACCTTTAATATATATTGTGAAGGCAACCACCAGACTCCCTAGGGTCCACTCTTTTTCAGATTAAGGAACCCCAGTTCACTCTGTTGCTTACTGCATGACTGTGGGTTATTTCAGATCCTGACCTCTCTCCTCTGAATGTCCTTTGATTTGTTAAGGACTCTTTCCAAGATTGCAAACTGTCTCATCCAACCTACAGATGTGTTTTGCTTATTTTCGCTTTTAAAGAAAAAAAGACAAAGTAAAAGGAATTTGAATGCCTTTGCTCAGGGCACATACTTGCTAATCCCAAGGCTCAATCTTTACCTAATGTCTTAGGCACAAGTTTAGTTACTTGGTCCTCAAAGTTGCCTGGATTTGAGACCTCTGCTAAAGTGTCATATCCAGAACTACATAGATATAGTCTGACCACAGCCCAGCTGAGAAGTCCTTCATTCCATGATGCAAACTTAGATTTATCTAGTGTAGCACATTTTCTGGCAATGCATCTTTAGCCCATAAGTCAAGCTGTTGTTCCACACAGCTTTGGAAGGTGGATTAATACTTTTCACAGCAGTACAAAGAATCTACTTGCACCAAAGCCTATTGAAGAGTATATACTTTACTGATGATTTAGAACTGCAGGCAAAAGAAAAGGTTTATAGGGTAGAGCATTTCCTTCAAACTCTTTCTTGAGGTTATGGGCCTTTTCGGACTCCCTTCTTTCACTGCCAGCACTTCGCTTTACTGGTTCTTGCTTCCCTTCCAGAATCCTCTCTCAGGGGTTTTTCAATCTCTTTTCCTTAATTATAAAGAGCAGTTTAACTCCATCCCAGCTGAGCCAATGCTGGCAGTCACACCTATCATTCCTCATCTAACAACAGACCCTCCACTTCTCAGGAGCTGCATTCCAGGGAAGACAGCAAGAGATCGCAATAACAAAAACTTGTTTTTTTTCCTATCACAATAATATTTGTTTTAAAGCTAAACAATGTTTAATTGAGAAGTTAGGATTTAAGAAATGTTATAATTACTGAATCATCATATAGACATCTCTCTTTACTTTCTGGTGTTTTAGAGTGCTTAGAGGGTAATACCTGAAAATTCTGAAGTGTAATCCAACAGCCTTGATCTCTGATAAATCATGTAACTATATAGCCTTTATCTTGTGATTGCAAACACCTTGCAACTGAAGTTCACTTGAACTCCTTTATTCTCTCTTTCAACTTGAGTCTTATGATTAAAGAAAAAAAAAGCCCCTAATGTTTATTAATGAAGGAACTTGAGTCAGCCCAGAACTAATCAACCCCGATTCCAAAATTATCTTGCTAGAGGAAGATGAGTGACCAAAATTGGCCCACCTGATATGTGCAGAACCTTAAACTTTAACCTACAAGTGACCTACACCCTGTCATAATACTGAAAATCACACCCATCACCATATTTAGGATGCCATTTTCTTACATACCTTCCATGACTAAGCACTTAATCGATCCGTGCATGCCCAATTATTAGATCATCTCTAAATTGTCATCTCGAGCCATTGTGCTCATTAACCTAAAATCTGTCCATCTTTTATTTTTTTAACTTTATTATTGTATAATATAACATATATACAAAGCAAAGAAATAAAAAAGCAATAGTTTTCAAAGCACTCCTCAACAAGTAGTTACAGGACAGACCCCAGAGTTGGTCATGGACTACCACACCATCCTCTCAGAGTTCTCCTTCTAGCTGCTCCAGAATATAGGAGGCTAGAAGGAATAAATATTTTTTAATCATCACAATCAACATTTTTTAAATTTTTGTAAAAAATAACATAAATGCAAAAAAGCTATACATTTCCAAAGCACAAAGCACAACAACTAGTTGTAGAACAGTTGCAATGCCACAATTTTAGGTTTTTACTTCTAGCTCTCTAAGATACTGGAAATTAAAAGAAATATCAATTTAATGATTCAGCAATCATATTCATTTATTAAATCCTACCTTCTCTGTATAACTCTACCCTTACCTTTGATCTTTCTTCCTCTCTTTAGGAGTATTTGGGCTATGGCCATTCTAACTGTTTCATGTTGGAAGAGGCTGTCAATAATATGGAGTAGGGAGATGCAACTAGCTGATGTTCTGGAAAGGCTGGGCCCTCTAGGTTTCAGGACTTATCTGGTCCAGGGATCCATCTGGAGGTTGTAGGTTTCTGGAAAGTTACTCCAGTGCATGGAACTTTTGTATAATCTTATACATTGCCTTAGGTATTCTTTAGGATTGGCTGAAATGGTCCTGGTTGGGGTATGGTGAGTTACGACAGGTAGCAATGTCCAGCTGAAGCTTGCGTAAGAGTGACCTCCAAAGTAACCTCTTGACTCTATTTGAACTCTCTCAGCCACTGATACCTTATTTGTCACACTTCTTTTCCCCCTTTTGGTCAGGATGGCATGGTTGATCCCACGGTGCCAGGGCTGGACTTACCTCTAGGAGTCATCTCCCATGCTGCCAGGGAGATTTTCACCCCTGGATAGCATGTCCAATTTAGTGTAGAGGCAGTGACTTCACTTACAGAATTTTTGCCCATCTTTTAATATTCTAAAACTATCAGAGTTACTGCAGTCATGGGAGACAAAATTTTAGGCCTATAGGCTGGCTGATCTCCTGCTTTGTGCTGAGCAATCAACTTTTTCTCTCTTTGAAACTGGTGTCTCAGGAATTGGTTATTTGAGCGTATTAGGCAGAGAAATCCCCACTCTGATCCATATTAATATTTCTGAATCCAACTCACTCAGCTTATAGATGAAGAAACCCAGGTCTAAAGAGGTTACATTAATTAACTAAGATAACATAGCTAGTTAATAGAGAGTTAGTCTATAACTCAGCTCTTCTGTTTGCCAGGTGTATGTATATAAAATTGTTCTATAAACAATATTACCAGAAACTCCATCATTATATGTAAGATTTCACTACTGGTGAATGAGATCAGTCCGGGTGATATTATTTGAGATTTAACCTTGTCCGCACCAAAGCTGAAATTCACAAAACTGAATTTCAAGGAAGTTCAATGAAAACCATTATTGTAATGGGAAAGTTCTAGGAAATGGGTCTAATTTTTCTAAATGTGAGGATTTCATGGTATTTTTAATTATGTTTTGGCTGGTTTAGTGTCATCATGTGTTGGGGATGGTTTTGCTTTTCGTTAGTCTAATTAGCACTTTTCCTTTTCCCTTTCCTACACCCTTCAGGACGTTACTTGCCATAAAGTGCTTTTTGGATCCCCTGACACAGAGCATTTAGAAAAAATGGAAACAGTGGGGAACTGAGCAGCTAACTAGGCTGATACTGGAATCTAATGCAGCAATATTGCAGAATGATGGGATTTTAAAGTGGAAGAGACTCACACATCATCAACTCTGATCCTCCCTTACCTTTAACCATAAGGAGACTGAAACCCAAAGTGGCCAGTCTTTAGCTGAGTCCTAGGGCGACCTAACGTTGGAACCAGGAACGGAATCCACCTGTCCCTTCCAGTCCAGCCGCACAACTCTCTACAGCCTTCATGTAAAAGCGAACAATCAGAAAGCCTATTCCTCGACATTATTTTGTTTTATTGGCAGCGAAAAGGGTCATGTGCCGCTTACAATAATCTCTTATGAATTTACAATAATCCTTGCATTATCCTGTTAAACTGCTGCTGTGGCTCTGTGCTTAATAGATTGCAATCTATTATTCATAATGCCATCTTATTCCTGTGCAAGTAACATTATCTTTAGAACTAAAATTTTATGGACTCAGCCTTAATTTCATAGTAGAGTAAGAGAGAAAACATTTAGAACAAAGAATTTTCATTTGTGAACTTAACTGAAGTAGGTATTATTCAAGAACCTACTTTGTGCTTGGCACTATCTTAGGGACATATTGGGATTAGCAACAATATATGGCATTTTAGCCACAAATAACTTAAATTTTGTTGTGGGCTTCTGCCCTCCATGAAAGAGTTATCTTCAAAAAACATCTGGAGAATAACATGTTGCTATCCCTAAGGAGTTGGTATGTGCAAGGCCTAGGCCAGGCTGTGTTCTGTCATTTACCAAATGTGCTATCTTGAGCAAGTAGCTTAAGTCAAGTTTGAACGTCTTCATCTGGGGATCGAAATAGCACTTACTTCATAGGGTTCTTTCAAAGATTCTGTTAAGAGAGAAGACAGAAACCACTCAACACATGTCTGAACACAGTGCTCAAAAATGTTAGCTAAGATTTAAAGTTTTCAGCATTAAACGTCATTAAAGGATATACTCAAGGCACATCAGAGAACTAGGCCAGTGACAACAATACATTTAGGGGAACAAAACTTTTGCATTTGATGAAGAAGTCTCTAGATTTCATTGATCGATGGCATTCTATTTGTATGGCTCAGTGTAGCCTATTTGCCTACAGCAGGAATCTCAAGCTTTGAGGAAGAATCCTAAGGGTGAAGTTGGGAAGAACAAATGCATTATCTTTAGTTTAATTTCTAATTATTAGTTTTCAGGAGAAATTTTCTTCAGATAGACGTCTCCTTGTTGTTGACAATATTTTCCATGCACCTCAGGTTCTTAGACAATGGCCTCCTGATTGGTTGTCCTTCACTGGACTTCACACCCTGCTTATCTTTAATACCCTCTGTTGTTGATAAATTAGTCTCTTAGAGGAGGAAAATAGTTGAACCCAATAATACAAAGTATTTTGTAAAGACTTGAAGTGTCATGTTTGGTATCTAAGAAGATCAAAAGAAGTGATGACCAATTCTTCCTCCTTCCCTCCATCCTCCCTCCCTTTTTTCCATCCCTTCCATTCTTCCTTCCTTCCTTTCTTCCTTCCTTCTGTCTCTTCTTCATTCCTTCCTTCTTTCCTTCCTTCCTCCCCTTTAAAAGTTTTTCCTGGGTATTTTAGATTTTTTTCCTCTTCTTTTTTTTCCTACAGGGAAAAGAAACTGAATATGGGGAAGGAAAATGGCCTTAACAATGAATCTGTGTAATATGAAAGAAAAAATTATGGCTAATGTGAAATGAAATGTTTTTAAACAACTTTGCAGTCAAGCTATTAATAATCATCTTGCAAAGAGGATGACATATAGCAGAGCATATTGGTATATTAAGGATCCATGAATTGCTGTCAGTTTGAATTTGTACGTATTTTCTCATCACCAAAAATACTGTGATCTAGTTTGCCAAGGGAAAAAATCTTCAAAGTTACAGCATTGTTAAACATGTTTACGGGAGACAGTTTCTATGTACACATATTAATTAGGGATCTAAAACATTTATCTGGATAATACAGCAAAAATCTAAGCTTTGTTGCCTAAAACAATAAGTGTATTAAGATCCTTTCTTTTCTAGAGCCACCTAGATGTTTGTATCATTCTCCATTTCATTTTGCATGTCTAGACAGAATTTCTTTTAGAAAATTGATTGAATAGAGGAAAATTCTGACAGTAAAATAATTGAGAATTTGAAAGGCTGATAAATGTCGCACAACTTCAATATGTTAGAGTTGAAACCTGAGACTTGTGAATTAACACCACACAATTTTAAAAATATGAGCAAATATACACAAGATTCCAGAAAAAACTGCAAATCTAATTGAGAGTAGAAAAATCACTTTGCTATGAAAGAAGGACTTCCCACAAGTTACCATCTCCTCTGCTTCTGAGTTCTCAATGGTGCAGACAGTTCCACACTCAGGACACATTGCATTCTCTAGCTTTTCATCTTCTAGCCATTTTCCAAAGCACTCATATGACACCATTGTCTTACATTGTAGCCTCTCTGTGCATAGCAGCTATCACCAATTCCTTTCCAATTCAAGGTGATGATGCAAAATAAACATAGATCTTGGGGAGATTCCAGGTTATCTACATTGCCTGTGACCCCCTCACATTGCTCTCTGTTTGGTGGCTCTCTTGGTTCTTTTCAACATGACTACTAAGGTCCCTGAGATCATTCAAAGCATGTTGCATACTTGGGTGGGATTAAATAAAGGAAGGAAAAGAGAAAGTGTCCTTGGGGCATTTGTAGAAAGACACAGCGTTCATTGTTTAGAGTCTCACTGGCTATGCAGGGTGTAAAGGACAGAGCTGCAAACCTGCAAGCCAAATAGCAACTCACTTAGTGCAAGTTTGTATTAATGCCATTGAAGCACAGAGCTGAAAACTGAGGATATTTGCTCCATTTCACAGATTAGTGACCTGAAGTTGAGACATTATTTGTGTTTAATTTATCTATAATTTAAACAAACTATGATCTATGAGCTATTCTATGTGGCTTGTTTTCAACTATTTCATACCTTTGTTGGTAGAGGGATGATGGCAAAAATCAGGACACAGACAGTTAGAAATGAAAGAGAACTAAGAGGTGATTTAGTTCATGCATCTTGCTTTACTGATAAAATAATCAGGGCCGGAGGAGTTCAAGCACCTTTCTGTATTGCAACCATGTAGCAGATCTCTGCCATTATACCCACAACCCTTCTTAATCACCTTGGACAGTGTTACAGGCTCTATCTTCATAGTTCTCTTGGCTTTCAAGGTCTCCTTTGTCCCTTAGGTTGGATTTCAGACAATGTACTGAGTATGGCAGCTGAATTATTACAGTCAGTTATCTGTGTAGTCTATGGTCAATTTAAAATGAGAAACATCACACTAGTAATAAGACACTCTTAAGAGATGTAGCAATTCAATCTGGTTCACATAATAATAGCAATAAAGAAGAAATTGAACATTTTCTTCTTTCTTGCAAAGAGCTAAAAACAATTTATGGATTTTCTTATTTATCCTCACAGAAGAGCTACAGCCACTTTGCTAACTAAGGGCCTCAGTCACAGAGGTCAGGAGGCAGAGTGGTAGAAGAAAGGCAGGGCTGGAGGGCAAGTAAGACTTATTTCAAGGTCTCTTGGTATCGCTAGCTTGTTGTTTGATATTGAGTGAGTCAGAGTCTCTCTGAACCTCAGTTTGCTCACCTGTCAAATGGGGGAAGGTGTTCATCACCTTGATCTCCAAAATCCCTTCATGGACAATTCCTAAGTGACTTAAAGAGACCTGAATCCTCAGCTTAGATTTTCTTACTATTAATACCCATATTTAAAGTCTCTATAGCTTTACTGTCTTTCAAGATCTCCCTGATTGTAATTTTTTCATCTTTTCCTTTTCCTAAGAGAAAAACAAAAAAGTTAACAAAACCTTTTCTGTGCCAGGGAGAGGCTGACTGATAAGGACCAAGAGAATGAGGCAGTAGTTGGACAATCACCTTATCTCTCCTGGATGGACACCTAGTAGCTGTTCTTGGTGTTTCATGTTTCTTCCAAGACCCAACTTCACTCCTGCCTTGCTCTAATCATCTTGCTTTGTACTTTTTCAGATGGAAACTAATCATCATAGCTTCTTTCAGCCTTCTTCTTTCAAAATGTTTCTGCTCTTCATTGACCTTTTCCGTACTCCTAATTACTACCCTAACTTTATCTCGGCAGAAGAAGAGAGCCCTGCATTGGGGCCTTAAAACCTTGCTTAATTCTTCTAAATCAGTGGTTCTCATATCTTCCTGCATACTACAATCACCAGGAGAGCTTGTAAGCAATACAGAGGAACTTAACTATTTGAGTATGCAAAAATACTCTCTCTCTCACAGACACATGCATGCACACACCCACATTCACATGCACACACACACATACACACACACAATGTTATAATACAGCACAATGCAAATGGCTATGCCAGAACCCTGTGAACAAAGGTGAAGTGTTTATATAACTGTCAGTGCTCCTGATTGATCACCTGTCAAACAGGACCTAATTTATATGGGCCATTTCATGGCCCTCAAACCTCCCAACTAACCTGCAAGATCAGTAATATGAGAATCCACTTAACAGATGCAAAAACTGATGCTCAGAACATTGAATGACATGCCTAAGGTGATGCAGCTAGGAATGAGAGAATAAGGGTAATGTCCCAGTATAAAAACTTCATACCATATGACTCCACTGGATTAAACTGGACCTTAGTTCACACTTTGAGAGTTGGTGGACCAGAGAAGAAGACTTTGTGAGGGAAAGGTTTGTAGACAGTAAGAACTGTTTTAGTCTTAACTTTATTGTTGACACACAAATAATCAATAAATGTGAGCTTTTATTCATTTTAATAGTTTTTGTTGAAACAATTTGGTTTCAGTATGTTCTTTTTTCAATGATTTCTTTCAATTATCTACTTTCTCTTCTCAGCTTACTCTAATACTCCCTTAAGGATTTATTTTTTGGAAAACCAACTTGAACAACCCCCTAGTACCATAAGAATCTCTAAAGCTGAACAGCTAATGTCCATTGCTGTGTGGTATTCCTATCCCCAGCCAAAAACTCTTTCGCTTTCTCTCTACAGGCACATGCCCCATTGTTTCTTGTATTTCAATGGCCTGGCCCATGCATTTGGTTTTGTATTTTGCTTTCAGCAGCTGTTCCTAAAAGTCTAAGTTTATGTTGGCCATTATTGGGTTTATTCTTAAATTTTTTTTCACCAAGTCTTGTAAACACATTGAGACCAAGTCTGGCTCCAAGCTAGGTTTTATTTTTTTCATTTTATTCTAGCATGGTACCAGATGGCACTGAGGAAGGACAATAAAGGAAATCTGTTTCTCTCCTCACGTTTTATATATCTATCATAAATCTTAACTGACTTTAAATGAGCAACAATTTAAAAGTTCAAGTTTCAGGTTGAATTTTATTTCAATGTTTTATTAAAATTGATGTGCTTTTGTGAATATGAACTAATGTAATATTATTTCAGAAAAAACTTGGTGAAAAGTATCTTGGCAAAAATCCAGCCAAGATAACACTGGCAGTTTTTTCTGCTTATCTTTATTGAAGAAACACCAGTAAGAAACCCTTAGCTCGTATTATACCTTTGAAATATGGATAACATCAAACTCTGCACTACCTAGGAAAGAAGAAAGAATTCTAAACACCATTAAAGATTTTGTCAGGAGTGACTGTGATATTTATTCACAAATCTAGCAGACTACTGAGGCTTGAAATGTCGAACTTATTAGGTCACTACTTTTGAATATAAATCATACTTTCAGGGTAATGCTGAGTTTGCATTTCTATAATTTAATGAAAAGTTAAGACAAGGATTATTATTATATTTTCTCGAGTTAAAATACTTGCAAATATATAAAATGCATAGACATGGAAGGATCTGTCGTCCACATTCTCCTTAGACTGGGAAAAGGTGATTTTATAGGAAAATAGCCCATGTATTACATTGATTAGATCAAGGCTGATTTGGGGGAAATGGAATGGGAAGGAAAGAAAGCTCATAATGCTACTGATAGATATAGCTTATGGAAAATATTAGGCAGGGAAAACTGGGACATAATTAATATTTTATCTGAATTGAGTGCCAACTTGAATTGTCTTAGAGATTGGTGGCAGAAGAACAGAATCATTTTTTGCTTTTTGTTATTCAACAGACAAGGCTGCGGAAAACTATAAAAAAACATTTGGATGATACTTTAAGGGAAAATTGTGAAAACCATTACAAAATGTTTTGCCTCTTTGCTTAGCTCTCTTGTCCCTTTCTCTTCGTCTCAGTGTGGAGGGAGAGCTGTTAACCCATCTCCCCACGTTACCACTCAGAATCAGCATCTGGATGAGAACTAGCCCCATACGATAGGGGTTTACTTGATGAGCAAGGAGAGAGCAGGGAGTGGGTCAGAATCCACAGAAACGGAGATTGCCTGAGCCAGTTGCCCACAAGAACTCTGTGCATGAGTCTTGTGTTTCCATCTGTTCTGTGAGCTCTTGGCGTGGCCCTCTCGGGACCGGCAATCCAGGCCTTCACAGCTGGGGCCTGGGCACATGGCACCTGGGCAGAGACTGCCCCAGGTGTCAAGCACCTACTTTGCCACCAAGTTGTGTACCTTGGGCAGGTTGTTCACTCTTTACAAGCCTTGGTTTTCTCTAGTGTAAGATGGGGATTATACTAGCACTCATTTCCTGGGGATGTTCTGAGCTTTACATGAGAGAATGCATGTGTGCTGAATGGGGCGCATAAACTGTAACTGATATGGTTGTGTTATGTGACTGCCATATATAAAGTATGCAATACATGTTGGGTCTCATCACTGACATTTTTAAGGTTTTATTAAGGTAGTGGCCAGATCAAAAACACGCCGTTGTCTTAGCTGCCAGATCTTCTCTTGAAATGTCCATGGCTTAGTGATGCAGGCTCCAGAGCCAGAGATGATGGTTTTGTATTTAGGTCAGGCAGCATGACCTGGGAGAAAGGCTGTTGGGCTTAGAGTCAGAGGAATTGGGTTGAAAGCTGGCTCTGCATTGCTGGCTGTGTGACCCAGGACAAGACTTTCAATCTCCTTGAATTTCAGTTTCACTGTCTAAAAAGGGGACAAGACTTTCAATCTCTTTGAATTTCAGTTTCACTGTCCAAAAGGGTATTGGTGCCCACCACACAAAGCTGTGAGAATAACAGAAAGATGATTTTTCAGTGTGAGCTCAACATACAACCTAAGCAACAAGGAAAGTGGCACTTCATTAACTCTTAAGGTGCATTTACAGCTAGCCTCTTGATACAAGGGGATCTATACCCACTGCTGCCTCTTACTGGCCTCTGTCAACTGCTCTCACTTTCCTTTGGGGAAACTGTTTTTCCCTTTGAGAGAATAGTCTACTCCCTTACTACCTTTAATGAAATTGCAACCTGATTTTGCCTCTTTGCCATTTTTGGAAAATTTCTCACTTCACCACTGAATTAGTCAAATCCAAATCACAAATGACAAAATCTGAAGCCCTTCTTCTTGAATTCTCTGTGCATTTGACATGATTATTCACTCCCACCTTCACAATGACAATGCTATTTATTGACAGGTTTCTATGTTCGTGCTAGCCACCTGGCGTACATGGTTTTATTTAACTTACCCCAGACCTTACTGTGGTAGGTATTATGACCCATTGTAACAAAGGAGGAAAGTGAGGTGCAGAGATGTAAAGCAACTTGCTCAAGGTCACCTTAGTTCCACATAAATGGCAAATAAACGAAAGTGGAACCCTATTAATACCCTTTACTTAGCTTCCATTTGTAAATTTTCTCTATCTAATAAAACACCCCAAGCACTATGTACCTTTCTTATGACATGTATCTCACTCCTAATTCCTCTGAATTTGATATAACTCTTGGGTAATTTTAATCTCCTTGAAGACAAACTTCAGCATTATGCCTTGTTGGAGGAAATTATTATTCTTATAATTTTTACAAAGGAAGCATCAGAAAAAGAATCTTTCCTTGGGCACACAAGTTTGAAGAGTTAAAACGAAGTAAGAGCATAGAAACAACATCAGTGCCTTCCTAGGCTGTTTGCCTTTATAGGCAACAGAACACTGGGCTTTCTCAAGCTAAGAGTTTCCTGTGGATTTATTGGTCAAGCAGTCTTTTTTTTAACAGTGTAGGGAAAGAGAGCTGAAGAGACAAAATGTGCATACTTTTCATAGAGGGCACATTTGAAAATGTCATTGCTATTCTGATTAATAACAAAGAATCTCAGCCAGGTGGAGTGGAATGTTATTTAGATTAAATCTAGGTAAGACAATGCACAGCAGAGAAATTTGGGCAAGTTTGCATGGTGCCGAGATGGACCATAAACAAGAGACGATGAGTGCCATTCCTTTTCCTGCTGACCTTTATTTAACAGAATTCTCTCATTAGAAAAAAGCTTGCTTTAGCTTACTGTTAAAATTGCTGTTTGTTCACCTGCTTTGACAAAGGAGCCAGCAAGGGCAAACATTGAGTTAGATTAATAGTTTGCCTACTTGATGTCAGTGCAATTCTCTCTCTTCTTCTCTCTAATGATCTCTGTAGGCCAATAATGATAACATTATTTTATTTAACAAGCAAAGGGCTGATGTGTAAAATAGATGCAAAGCATAGTATGGGACATAAAGATATTTTCAATGAAAGTATACTAAAATGTAGAGGGCTTCTAGGTATTATGAAATTTCCATTTTTTAATAGGTGAAAATGATTAAATGATGGCAATTTCATATGGGTCAAAATTTTACAAGACACCTAAATCTGTACTGACCAAAATTTCAAAAGGCAAGTGACACTATCCCACTTAACAAATGGAGGCAATGAAGCTCAGAAAAGCCAAATGATCTGTCCTAGGACACACACTAAATGGGTTTTGAATCCAGCTCAATTCACTTTGCATTCCATCAATCTGTTGTTTTATAAAATGTAGATCTTCATGAAATTTGTAAGTAGAAGAAAAAATAAAAATTATGCATATGTATAATTATGTTACATTTAAGTAGCAAAAGATAAAACCATCTGAGGGGGTTCAAAGAGTAGGGAAGTCACTTCCAGCATTGGGGGTCAGGAATGGAAAAAGAATAGAAACAAGGGGAAGGAGACAACTGAGGTTCTTATACGTGAGAAGCCACGTGAGGATTGGTAGGATTTTGAGGTGAAAATGAACAGGAAAGAAGACCTTTTCAAGAAGTTTGATGTGCATGGGCCAAGGGACAGAGGCATGGAGGACATATAGGAGCTTCGAGAGGTTTTAGCAGTATAGAACAGTAGTAACATTAAGTAAGAGAAGGGAGATAAAGACTAGCATGGAAATTTATCTGGGCCCCAGAAATTGGAGACTCTTGATGAGCTAATCTTGGGAAATTTTATTTATTTGGTTAAGAGAGTGCCATTGAACATTTGATCAAGGAATTTCCATGGTCAAAATCATGTTTTGGCAAATTTCATTTGGAAGGTCTATGAAGAAGAAAACAAGACAGGAAGAGATTGATTTCTCAAATGTTCTGTTTAATAGGTTCACTCAGGACTTATTAAACATAGGCCACATGAAATGATATTTTTCTAAAGCTCCCTCACATAATTCTCATGCAGGTGATTCATGACCACACTTTGAAAAATACCAAACTATAGTCAAGGCAACTAGTTAGCAAACTATTATTAGTCAAAGTATGGGATTGAAAAGGCTTTATTTGTATGGAGAGGAATAAAAGCACAGATGCAAAAGATGTTTTGAAGAATATTTGCAGACTCAATAGACTGAGATTGATTAGATCCATGATGTGAATCAAAAACAACCTTGGTTTTAAAATATGGCATTTGGGAAATTGGTGGTGTCATGAACAAAAACATGAGGTAGAGTGGAAATATCTAGTAGGTAATATGCAACATAGAACTTGGACTAGAGAGCAAGGTCACAGCTGGAGAGACTCTGAGATTTAAGTGTAGAAAGATGACATTTTAAATTTCTGGAAAAGTCTAAAAGGAGAAGAGAAGGAAAAAGAGAATCCAACAAAGGAGAAAGGATAGAAAAGAACTTTAAGGCAGAAGGAAAACCTGGGAAGTTGAGCTTCAGTAAGTTCTAAGTAAGAGGGGATTTGAAATGAAAAAAGTCCAAAATTTTGAATGCTTTAGAGTGATCAAGAGATATGAGATTGTGAAAAGGCTAACAAGTAAGGTGATAAAGAGATCTTTGGAAAGAGGGCAGGCATAGGAAAACAGCATGGTCAGAATTCATACATTAGAGCCTTAAAAAGGAAGTGGAGGTGTTTGAATGAAAGGAGACTCTAGTCCTCTTCCAGCATTCCGTAATCTCAAAATCCATACAGTTATTCAAAACCAGAAATCTAAAGATACCCTTGACACAACTTTTTCCTTATCCCCATCCTCTCAAAATTAAACCATCACCAACTCTCTGATGTTAATTCTTAAGTATGTCTCCCTTCGGCCATTTTTTCTGTCATCTCACTGCCTCCTGGTCGAAGTTACTATCATCTGGATTATTGCAATAATCTGTTTACTGGTTTCTCTGCATTGGTTCCTGGTCTTCTCCATTTCCATCACCACACTGGCATCAGAGCTATCTTTGTAGAGCACAAATATCTTGTCGACCTGCTGCTTAATGCCTTCGATGGCCTTTCCTTGCTCTTAGAATAATGAGCATTCTCTTAGAATCGCTTCTTCTCTTTAATATTATCTGCCCCTCCAACCTTATCTCTAACCACTGGCTGCTTGCTCCCTGCCCTCTGGCCTTGCAATCATCTGTCAGTCACAGACCTGTCCTACTCTCTGCAACAATCTTAAATTTTGTCTAGTTTATTAATATTGTTATTGCTGCTTGCTAGGATGTAAGCTCCATGCGGGTAGGAAACCTCTCTCTCTCTCTCTCTCTCTTTCTCTCCCCCCCAACCCCCAACCCCTCCATGTGCACACACACACACACACACACATACACACAACACTTGATAAATGCTTAGTGGATGTGCCATGCTTTAGGCTTTGCACATGCTTTTTCTCTACC
The DNA here is from genome assembly GCF_023851605.1 of Tamandua tetradactyla. Classification (NCBI taxonomy): domain Eukaryota; kingdom Metazoa; phylum Chordata; class Mammalia; order Pilosa; family Myrmecophagidae; genus Tamandua; species Tamandua tetradactyla. Next base: position 76,368,892 of record NC_135331.1, on the reverse strand, counting down.
TAGGAAGCTTTTCTTCAACCCCTGCTGCTTTCAGGTTTACTCTTTTTTCTTTCATTTATGTCTGTTCATTTAGCATCTCAGTCATCTCTTCCTCAAAGAAGACTTTCGAAAATCCCTAACTACATTAACATCTCCAATTAAATAATCTCTTAGAACCTATTCCATTTGTAACTGTACACCTATTTGAGTGACATTTCAATAATGCCTTTCTCATCAGAACTGTAGCCTTCTTTGTGGGGTGGGGTGGGGGGTTGTTTCTGGTTTGGCTCAGCATTGTAGCCCCAATACCCATCATAGTGCTTAGTCTATAGTGGATGGGAAGTAAACAATTTCTGAATAAAAGCATGAATAGGTGAGTGAATGCATATGAAATGGGGGCTGGTAAATTAAAGGTTAGCAGAATGGAATTTCTTTTAAAAAAAGAAAGTAGAGACCTGAGCACACTCATAGGCCTGGGGAAGAATCTTCTAGTAAACGTAGTAAAGATCTTATATCTGAAATCAAAATTACACACAAGATAACTTTTCATATAAGCATATTCTGTTAGAGCACATCTGTTTTATTCATACCATTGCTTTCTCTCTTTTTTTTTCTTCAGTTTCAGTTCAGTAGGCACTAAATCCACTTGTCAATGGAGAAATAGAAGACTGAGTAACAGGCTGAAATAGACATTTTCTAGCCAGTTCTCTCTGTACCAGGGCTCTTGTTACCTTTTCCAACCCCCGAAAAGATGTTCTTAAATTTGGCAACATATTATCAAAGCATTACTTCTCCTTTAGATATTAAGTTTTTTCCCCCTCTCTAAATTTTTCTTCAGATTCATTCCAACAGAGAATTGACTTCTGTGCTGTTCTATTTTTATGCTTCAAAACAAATATTTGCCTTGAATTGTCTATGCAGAGAACCTCGCATGGCTTTTCCAAAGCACCACACAGGACCAAATAAAACCATTAGTAAGCAAAGTTAAACCAGAAATTGATCAGCCTCACAGAGGAGAAGAAACTGGATTACTCCTGTTATACTTCTGCCTCTGAAGATAGGTATTATTTTCTTCTGGATGTCAGTTTGTTTGTTTTATAATTTGTTGATTTGGACTCTACTAGGAAATGGGGATAAAAACCCAAAGTCAATCAATGTTTGGAGAACTACTATTGAAACACAGTTTCTGTGAGGAAGTTTTAGTTCCATTTTCTGGAACTACAAATTCCTTATGTGATTCGGATTTTTAGACTGCTCTACAACACCAAACTCAAACATTCTAGAATTATTTCATGAGCAAGATTTACCAACTGTTCTTTCCTACTCATAAGGCACCTTATGCAGCATGGCCAGAATGAGCCTCTGCCTCTGATGCAAAGCAAGAAAGATTCTAAATTTGCATTTGAATTGCTAGCTATTTTTAACTTTTTAAGAGTTTCACTTTGAAAAATACTTTACCTTTCTTTATATGGGTTATGGAGTCAGGTGCTTGAACTTCACCAATTTTTCAGTGAAAAAATTAATCAAAAAAGACTTAAAAAGTCTGAGAAAACCAAACTCATTATTTATAAAATCCTGAACCATGCCACAAAGCACAGTGGAATTCCCCAGATACACATAGAGTAGTAAGGGCTTTATTTTGAGAAATTTCCAAATTGAATTTTCTTTTGGTAGAACTCTACATGAATTGGTTTTCTAAATCACTTCAAATCACAGAAACACCTGTGAGTAATAGGATCCTACAAATAAACAAGCAACAACAGGACTCATGAGCTCTTCCTTCCCCTTCCCAAATACCACCATCTCCACCAAAAAGTACAAAGGGGTGTCCATGGAATTAAGTCATGTATGGTTTCTTTCCCAGTCAGGAAAGCCAGAGAGGTTTCCTACCCTCATGGAGCTTACATCCTAGCAAGAGGAAATAACAATATTAATAAACTAGATAAAATATATGATTGCAGCCAAGCAAAGTAAAAGATTAAACATTTACCTGCCTTCTCTAGCAGGTCAGGGGATCGGCTGAAGGGGAGAAAGTATATCAGTCAAAAAGCTATTTTTTTAAAAAACAAAATGAATACTGTATGCATTTTCTATAGATCTATTCACCTAGAACTATTTTTAAAATAATTATTACTTAAAAAATAATGTCTTCTTTCAATGAGTTTGCATCCTAATTACCTGGGCTAAAAAGCATACTTTAGAAATTTAATTACATCTTTTACTATTAGTATAACTACTCTTTTTTTACTTATTGAATGGATTTGTTGAAAATGGAAAATGGGTTCCATGTCCAGAATATTCTGGAATTTTAATTGCACACTCAGGAAAACACCAAGATGAAAAGGAACCTTTATGTGGGATTCATCTGCCACTTTCTTAATTTAGTATAAATACTGAAAAATGTAGACCAAAGCCCTCCTGTCCATAGTATAAGCACCTTCTCTTCCTTTCCTAAGAAGTCAGCAGACCTGACACTTTGACGGCTGATTTATTGGTTCCCCTACCTCAGAGCTGAAATTCTCATCCGGGCTCATCAGTCCCTGGACTTTGACGAAGAAGGGTTTTAGGCTTTTGCTGTCTGAGACTGTCAGACTCCAAGTTGGCTCAGAATGGGAGGCCCCACGTGCTCTTCAGAAAGATAAGGTAGCTGCTGTGGGCAGATAGTAGAGAGGGAGTGATGGAAACTGCTAGAAAGAGGGTCTGATAAGGGCCTGAGAATATAAAGTGGAGAGGAGAGAGGATAGGGGAGTGAGAGGCCATTGAGCACCTGGCAAGGCCAAGAAAGTTCCATGCAATTCTATAATGCTGAGGTGTATGGTTGATGTGTCCATTTCCCCTCCTTGGGTCACACTGGGCACTGAGGAGTCTAGTGTAGTTACCACTGATTCATTCATTAAAAAAATACTTGCTGAGCTTTAGCGACTGTCAGGAGCTCTTGCAGGCATTGGAAATACTGTGCTGACCCTGACCCAGTCCTTACCCTCCTAGGGACTCACAGTTTAAGGAAAGAGCAAGAGAAGTGAGCAAAGATTACAGCACAGTGTGATAGGCCATAGCAGAACTATGCATAGGTTTTCCTTGGAGCAACATGTTGTGAAGATAGTAGTGCAAAACAAAACCTTGGAAATCTGTGTAATTTGGTGATTATGACACGTCCACACATACAGAGCTAGATTTGAGGAATGACAGAAGATGAAACACCCACCAGAATATAATCATTGGGTGCACAAAACCAAGCTTCAGAAATCTGAAAATTGAGAATTTGTTTGGAGCAGGATGAAGTTTAGAATTGAAAAGGACAGTTTAACCTAAGTGGCAAATCAGCGTTTGAGAGTTTCCCAATAGTTTAATTGAAGGTGCTGATTTTTTTATTGCATAATCAAATGAGACTACCTTCGCATTCAAATATTGTAATGCTAAATCCAGAATAATTGATGATGCTAATTGCCAATTTCATGCACGTTGCACTGGAGTCATACTGTATGAACTTGTATTATTAGGCTGTTTTACCAGTGATTCAGCCAGTGCAGACAGAGACGGAGGGAAGACGCTGGAAATGTTGAAGCTGGAGGCTAAACAAGCCCAGGTTGGTTGAAGTTCTTCTAACCGACACGGGGTACATGATTCTATAAAATAAGGTTCAGTATCTCAGAGAAGCAGACCTTTTCTTGATTTTTCCAGAATTGCCTTTTTCATTTTGGGTTTAATAAGAAAGGAACAAATGTCACACATTTCAGGAAAATCTGTTTCTGCTGCTGGTCAGATGCGCACAGCCCTGAATTCCTCAGTGATACCCAGTGCTTAAATGACTTTCAAATGATATCGATTGAAATAAGTGAGGAGACATGCAACACTAAGAAATAAAAACGAAAGGAGGCTATTTAAACCAAATTCCTCAGTGTCATAATCTATGTATAATTAAAAGTTCACTTTGAATAATAATAGCTACCATTATAATAGGTAATATGCATTATGCACTTAATTTGTGCCAAGCGCAGCGCGACCAGCTGTGTCTGGGTTACCTGATTCTCCCTCACAACTACCTCATGAGTGATATACTATAAGTGTCTATGTTTCTGCAGGGGAAAGGGTTTAGCAAGGTTAAACCACAGGCAGCAGGCAGGACTGGGTTTCAAACCGTGGTCCACAGGACTGAGAAGCAGGTGCTCTGCTCCAAAGCTGCATTTTATTGCACGTGAGAGCTGGTGCTCATAATGAGTATATTTGCATTCATTTAGGTTGTTTACAGGAGTTTGTCTACTCTTTGTTTAGGGAAGGAAAATAGAAGGCACCCTCATTGTTCACAGACAAAGAAAAATCTCTTCAGATCCTCCCTTTTAAAAAATTCCCCTAATCACAGGTGGTCTTTAGTCACTAAATACATTAAAGATGGTTTATCTGACATTCTATTTATGAGGCGTTTCAGTGGCTGGAGGGAGAGTAAATTTAGATCACTTACTAGCTCTTTAGCCTTGAGAAAACTTGATTAATTTCTCTACTCCTTAGTTTTCTTATCTGTTCAATGGAAATTATGATCCTTGCGGCTCAGGCATGCTGTGAAGATTAAATGACAATAATGTTGAGAAACTGTTACTTTTTAAATCATCTTTTCTGTGCCATGTGCTCTACTAGAGCACTGACATATGTTGCCACATTTAATCTTCAGCCCAAAGGTTGAAGATTGTTTTTTATTTTTATTTATTTTCACCAATTATTAATTTTTGGAAACTGAGGCTCGGTGAGATTAAGAAGAGGATGTCCAAAGTCACATAACTATGATGCACACAAGGTGACATTCAGACTAGGTCTCTTTATTCTTAAAGCCTGTTCTTTTCTAAGATGGTATGTGCTTTTGACATCACACCAACTCTTTATACTATAAGGAATTCTTGAAATACAGGACATTATTATTTACACCCAATTTGGGGGATACAATTATTTTATTATTCTTCAATAATTTGAAATGATGTATCTTATAAATGGCAATAATGCTCAGTGTTAACCAGACCATGAGACTGACCATGCAAATTTCAAGAATGCAAATGAATAGTACAATTATTGATTGGTGTTGGTTGGTTCCTGTGGCTACACAGCTGCTAGGGCTTGTCCTGGATGGCATATTGACCCCACCCAACCCTACCTTCCAATCTGTCTTTACCATCTCCTTCCTCACAGCTAGGGGAAAATGTAAGACGTATCTACCTACATACTCAATTATATAGGGAAACTGTGAAAAAAATCCCTTTTTGAAATAGAAGTATCTCTTGGATAAAATCAAATTCAGGAAAATTGAATTTTTCCTCACCTTGACATTGATTGGAATCAGTGATGTGATTTTTTCCCTCCTGGTTAGAGAGGAGGTAGAATATCATTTTGATAAATCTCCTTGACTTTCTAGAAGGTGTTCCGTATCTTCCTCTTTGGAAAAGGCAATGGGGTCTTATGACACAGTGCTCTGACCCCACATTTGAAAACCACGCTTGGAACCTAATGCTCTTGCTGGATTTTCAAAGTACAAAACCCATTCCTCTAACTCAACAATCAGTTCATTCATTTGACAATTGATTATTGAGTGCGTAGTACATAAGAGACTTTGCTCTAGGTGCCATGCATACATTATGAAACAAAACAAAGTCCCTGCTCTCATAGAGCTTACATTCTAGGAGGAAGGAGGAAAACAATAAAAAAAGGAACATATAATACATTGGGGATATTATGGTATGCTGTGGAGAAAAAGAAAGCAGGGACTAGGAATAGGAAGTGTGCAAGGGAGTGTGATTTAAAAGGTGGTTTTCAGGGAAGTCTTATTTGATAAAAGGACATTTGGCAGAGGCTAGAAGGAAGTGAGGGCCTGAGTCATGTGGCTTTCTAGGGAAAGACTTTTCTAGGTAGAGGGTGCAGAATATCCAAAGACCTTGAGGTGTGAGAGTGCCTGGTGGATTTGTGGACCAGCCAGGAAGCTAGTGTGGCTGCAGTGGAATGTGAGAGCAGTAGGAGAAAAGTGAGGGGCACCAGTCAGGCACGGTCTGTGGGCCTTTGTAAGGATTTGACTTTTATTTAGAGTCAGATGGGAAGACACTGGAGGCTTTAGAGCAGAGGATATTGTGATTTAGCTTCAATTTTGAAATGACCCTCAGTATTGGGTGCAGAATAGAATGTGCATTTGGGGGCAAATGGAGGCAGAGGAAAGAGAGCAATTATAAAAATATTGCAATACTCCAAGTGAGAGTTGTTGGTAATTTACGCAGAGTGATAGCAGTGGAAATAATAAGAAGTAATTGAATTCTGGATATATTTTGAAGGTAGAGGTAATAGGATTTTCTGTGATATATGAGGGAAAGAGGGGAGTCAAAGATGACACCAAGATTTTTCTTTTGAGCAACTGGAAGAATGGAGTTGCCATTTGCTTAAATGGGGAAAATAGGGGAGGAGGACATTTATGTGGAAGTTTAGAAATTTGATTTTGAATATTAAGTGTGAGATACCTATAAGACTTCCAAGTGGAAATGTTGCATGGGTATTGGATATGTAAGAATGAAGGTTATGGGGGGACTAGAGATTAGAATTTATGAGCAGTCTGTGTAAGGATAGTTTCTAGGGGCTCGAGACTTGATTAAACTCATTTATCTGGGGAGTAAGTACAGATAAAAGAGAGGTTTTGAGTTGCACCAAGGAACATTCTAATATTTAAAGATTTAGGAGATAATGAGGAACAAGCAGAGGAGAATGAAAAATTCTCTACCTATAAAATAAGAAGAAATTACACACCTACACAGACGAGACACACACACATATACACACTTATCCATATAATCTCCTCTTCTAGGAAACCTGAGTTAGGAAGTTGGAGTCAGACTCTGAGAAATGATGACACTGAGTTTTTCACATGTGCCAAGAAATCCAGGGAGCAAAGCGCTCTGACGGGGGAATGGCACCTTTACTCAGTCTTGTGTGCACCCAAAAATGATTTTGGAATTTGGGGTGAGGAAGTAGAGGGTGATAGGAGTATGATAAAGGCTGAAGATCGCAATATGGCAGGAAAGGGACATTTACATAAATTTTTCTAATATTAGTCTTCTTGCAATTATTAATATAAAAGATGCTTTTTGAAATAAAGTAAGCGACCATAAAATGAATGCAGAGTATAAAATACACCAGTGACAACATGCTGAGATAACCACTGCTGACATCTCGGTATGCTTTTTCTAGATTTTTCAAGAAAACACGTCTATTAATGAAGTTAGTATTATATTGCATATGCTTATTGTAGTCTACTCTTTGATATAATAGCATGAAAATTTTTGGAAGACATATTTTTCATCGTATTTTGATGAAAAGAGAAAGATGATGAAAGAGAAGATTTTGCTAATTTGAGAAACACCTGGTCCAATATCTACCCATAAACTAGAATGATGTTATGGATATGTGAGAAGACAGAACAAGGACAATTTTGGATTCTCAGCGTCTTGATTGCTGATATGATAGACTGCATCCATGGGGACTGAGAAAACAAGAATAACCAAAGCTTTGATTATATTTTTGTCAGGGTGGTTTCCAGACTTTTTCCTTTCTGTATAGCTGGAGAATTGCTGAGTTTTCCTTACCAGATGTAGCAGAAACTGAAAGGAAAGGGTATCTAGGAATGTTTTGGTTGATATTTACCAATGTAAACAGGCAATGAAATTAACTTGTGACACAAAGTGATTATTTTGACTAAGTTACATGGTTTAGCTTTCTTCACAGCTTACAAAGACAAAAGAATTACCACAGTTCCCCTTTATTTTCTTTCTGCTGAGGGTGTATAGCCTAGACACATACACCATCAAGATTTACTATAAGGACTTTTTTCTACAAATCTGTGAAAATTATTTTATTTTATCAGTAAAGTGTTATAGGCATGATCATAGCACAATAATTGCTCCTGTTGAAAACTTTCATGACATGAATTGCCTCTAAAATAGGCACTTGATATGATTAGATTCAGAAGATACTGCTAAGACCAAAGCCAATGGAATTCTTTTGAAATAAGTGAAATTAATGAAAACAATAGACGTAATATTCAGTTGTAAACATCTCAAAACTGTAAGTAACATAGGTGTATGAGCTTCTGTTTGTGTATTATGAGCTCTTTCTTTATATATGTATTTTTGATTGGTTAGCTCAGTTGGGTAGGGAAAGGGACTTTACAAGGTCAAGGTCACACATTCCACTGGTTACACAGAAGCAGAAAACTATGTCATAGCCATCACTTGCATCAGAACTTCCAAACAGTTATCTCATGGACAAGCATTTTGTCACCGAAAGACCATCTAAGAGCATTTGCTGGCTCAGTAATACCCATCACACTGTTTGGAAAAAAGGACACACAACTTTAGGCACAGATGTCAACAACCATTTCAACTTTCTATGTGAGTGGCTGTACATACATAGCAGCTCACCAGTGTCCAAACTCAACTGCAGTGAGAAGTACAAAAGCCCCACTTAGCCTTAATTTCAATACTTAGCTGAAAACAAACATACTATATTGTCCATCATTTTTACTCCTAGTTAATATTGCGTTAATATAGAAATTTTAGAAGCATTTGAAGAATATTTTATTCTTTTATAAATATACAAATATTTTGTTCATTTTTTGCCATTCGTTATAACCAAATTAGAATATGGAATTTTTTCAAACATAAAGTAACACCTTTACATCTTGGAATTGTGAAGTCCATTGGGGAAATAATGCAACAGCACCAAGGAATCCACTCACAATGTTTCTGCCACTTCACATTGAGGGTCATGTGCAATGACAAATACTGAAACTTGCACCATAGATCAAGTTGGGAAGCATTGGCTTTTGATCATTGCATTTTAGCTTTAAAAATCTCAGCCTGTGAATTCCTGACATTTCCTCTTCTCCTTGAGCTATACTGATCCCATATTAAAGTACAAAGCAATATAAGTTCCTTTGCAAACCCACTCATTAACCACTGGACTTCGGAATCCAATTGCTCCTCTCATCCGGTCAAGGAGAATTGTGCTTTATGCTGCTCATTAAAATAACAAAGAACAAAACAAAACAAAACAAAAAAACGTAAAACGGCAAGTCCATAAGCTCTAACGAATCACCATTTCCATCTGCAGCCCCGGCAGTTGTTCAAAAGCTAGAGCAGGAATAGAGAGAAACCCCTTCTTCTAGCCTAAAACTCTTGTTCTCCTTTGGTAAAAGCATTAGTACAAACAGAGCAGGTCAGCCTTTCAATATGCAAAATGGACGAAGGGACCCAATTTTCTTTTATTAGAGGTTCAATCCGAAATAGCTCTTTATCAGGAAAAATCAGAAATAAACATTCAATTTCCCCCTTTCAAAAATTAAGACTCTGCCTATCAAAGCACATTGACCATGGGGATAAAATATTTATCTAACAGGTTTCAAGTCTTAAAGACAGCTTCTTCTTTATTTTTCTTGGAGCTTCATGCCTCCCACCCTCAAAAGTCCCCACTCAACCCTACCAACAGCCCAGCTTGACACCACAGATATGAAGCAAACTGTTTTCTCCGTGACCTCTAAGCATTTTACTCCACGCGAAAAGCAACGTGGAATGCACACTCAGCAGGATAGGAGCCTGAACCCAGTTTGTCCTCAAGGCATTTTTGCCATAAAACATAATACTATCCACTGTGTTTTGCTCTAAGCAGAGCGGTCTCCCACTCCACCCCCCCCCTTTCTGCTTCTCGCTCCGCACCTGTCTGCAATTCACCCACACCGCACAAAGCAAACAAAAAGCACGAAACAGCAACAGATTCCTTTGTTTTACACGCAAATCCTACCTCCGGTAGTTGTTACATCTTCCTCAAAAGCCACGCTTAATTTTTAATGACAGCGACCCAGTGCAGTCTTCCAAAGAGCCGGGGGTAATCATCATTACCTCTCGTGCCTGAAGCTTCTTGGACCAATGTCACAACCCTTGCTAACTCATAGCTTTAACACTCCCTACTCAAAATGTCTGAAAGAGTTTGTAAGGACAATGGGAGTGACAGGCACGCTAGACAGCCATGCAAAGAATTAGTTATCCGAAGCTCCGTAAGGCTGCTTCCTACTGTTTTTAAAGCGTGCAGGAGGTAGGATTTATTAGCCTATGATAGGCATGCTGTTTCTGTTTTTATTAAATACTGTAATAGGCTGTCTGCTAGCAATGCTCTGATAGGTCCAACATCACTTCCCCACTGCTTTCGAATTCTCATTTTAAGGGCGAGAGAACTCAGACTTCCTAACAAGCCCAACACCACACTGCTTACTGGATCAGATTTCCAAATCCTCTGTAACTACGGGAAAGAATCCTTTTGTAAATAGGTATTTCTACAATGGAAAGTGAAGTTGGAAATAAGCACTCTAGGATTCCCCAGACAATTCTCTCACTCTCAGCAAGGGACTCCTCTTCCCAGTTACAAAAATAAGCCTTCTCTACAGTTAGGTGAGAGAATAAATCCGAACCGAAAATATTCTCAACATTACTGAGGTGGGGATTATGGAATCTACTTACACAAAATATCAAATTATGTATTAAATGGAATGGAAGTATAAATAGATACAGTAAGTAATTATTACATGCCAAGTTACAAAGCTTTGTGTTCCAGTGTGGAGCATTGTATGATATGCACTAATTGCCAAAATGGAAAGAATGAACAGTGGATGAAGAGATAGGGATGTCTACACGACCTCAATCTACTTTTGACAGCCATGACCATGGAAGACGGGTAAAGGATTTCTTACCGTGAGTCAGAGACGCAAGTATTACTTGGTTGGAAATGTTACTTTGTAAAGTTGAAAGTACATTTCCAAATAGGAAAGTAGAAAAAGGTACTGATATCTCATAGCAACATAGAGTGCTTTATGCTCCAATTACCCAGGTTAATTTTTTCATATAGGTTGCTCTTATTAGAGTAATTGTAGGTTGACAGCAAAATGCAGAAAATACAGAGTTCCTATGTACCTCCCCCCACAATTTTACCTATTATTAACACCTTGCATTAGTGTAGTAATTTTATTAAATTGATAAAACAATATTTTTATAATTATATTATTAACTATAGTCGTAGTTTACATTAGAGCTCACTACGTGGTACAACCCTATTGTGTTAAAAATTTATTCCAGTAACATATATACAGCCTAAATTCCCCTCTTTTAACACATTAAATATGTAATTCAGTGGTGTTAATTACACTCACAATGTAGTGCTTCCATCACCACCTTCCATTACCACAACTCTTCCATCATCCCAAACAGTGAGCCTGCACCAATTAAAGATCCCTACTCTCACCCTGGTCTCTGATAACCTGTAGTCTAGTTTCTGACTAGGTGTTTCAAATCAGTGAGATCATTTGGCATTTGTCCTTTTGTGTCTGGCTTATTTCACTCAACATGATGTCTTCAAGGCTCATCCATGTAGTTGCATGTATTGAAAGTTCATTCCTTTTTACAGCTGAATATATATTGTACATACCACTACTGCTTTGGTGACAGAACACTTGGGTTGTTTCCACCCTGTAGCCATTGTGAACAATGCCCTATGAAAATCCATTTGCAAACATCTGTTTGGGTCCCTGCTTTTGGGTCTTTTCAGTATTTACCTAAAAATGAGATTGTGGGTCATATGGTATTTCTATAGTTTACTTTCTGAGGAACCACTGAACTTTTTTCCATAGCTGTGGTACCATTTTATATTCCCACTCATAATGAATAAATAGTCCTATTTCTCCACATCCTTGCCAGCGCTGGTTTTCTTTCATTTTTCAAACAGTATCTCCTTGTGGTTTTGATTTGCATTTTCCTAATGGTTAATTATGCTGAGCATCTTTTCATGTGTTTATTGGCCATTTGTATATTTTCTTTGGAGAAATGTCTATACAAGACATCATTTTTTAACTGGGCTATTTATCGTTCTGTTGTTGAGTTGTAGGATTTCTTTATTTCTTCATTCATTTCTTAAATTGCAGTATTTATGTTTGTTTCCTCTTTAAAACTTCTGTCTCTTTATTGAGATTCTCAGAGTTTTAATTCATCACTTTATTTTCATTCACCTCGAGATATTTCCTAATCTCCCTTGTGATGTCCTCTTTAGTACATTGGTTATTTAACATTACATTGTTTAACTTCCATATATTTGTGAATTTTCCTTTTATCCAGCTATTATTGATTTCTATCTGCATTCCTTTGTGGTTGGAGAAGATACTTTTGTATGATTTAAATATTGTTGAATTTAATCAGACTTGTTTTGTGACCTAGCATATGGTGTACCTTGAGGAATGATCCATGTGCAGTAGAATACAGTAAGTATTTATTACATGCCAAGAATGAGAAGAATGTATTTTCTGCTATTGGGTGAAGTGTTCTTTATAAATATTTTAGGTATAGTAGGTTTATAGTGTCATTCAAGGCTTCTCTTTCCATACTGATCTTCTGTCTAGATCTTCTATTCATTATTGAAGTTTAGGTATATATGTGATTTAGTTTGTAAAAGCTGCTGAATTTGATATACCAGAAATGAAATGGCTTTTAAAAAGGGGCCCTCATTAAATTGCAAATGTACAATTCTAAGCCTATAAAAATATCTGAACCAAGGCATTCATGGAAAGATACCTTGATTTAAGAAAGACTGATGGGTCAGGGAATACCTCTCCAGCTGGAAAGTCATATGGTGATGTCTGCTGGGGGACCCTGGCTTCTTGTTTCAATGACTTCCCTGGGGGCATTTTCTTTCTTATCACCAAAAGTCTCTGGCTGTGTGAGCTCTGTTGGTTCTAAAGCTTTTCCAAAATGGCTCCCTCTTAAAGGGTTCCAGTAAGCAACCCCACCTTGAATGGATGGAGACACATCTCCATGGAAATCATCTAATCAAAAGTTACCACCCATAATTTAGTGGGTCACATCTCCATGGAAACAATAAAAAAGATCCCACCCCCAATATAAAATGAGGATTAAAGAACATGGCTTTTTGGTGTACATAATGGCTTCAAATTGGCACAAGAAGTCATATATTATTAAGGTAGAATTGTCTATGTGTTCCTTTAAATCTGTCACAATTTGCTTCATACATATTGACACTCTACCATTAAGTACACATATATTTATAATTGTTATGTCTTCTTGTTGAATTAGTTGCTTTATCAATATATAATGACCTTCTTTGTCCTTTGTAGCAGTTTTTGACCTAGAATCTAGTTTATCTGATACTATTGCAGCTACTTCAGCTCTGCTATTGTTACTACTGGCATGGTGTATTTTTCCATCCTCTAAATTTCAATCTGCTTGTGTCTCTGAATTTAATGTAAGTCTTTTGTATACAATTTATATTTGGATCATTTTTCAGTATCCATTTTGTTAATCTCTATCTGTTGACTGGAGAATTTATTCCATTTACATTTAAAGTAACTACTAATAATGCAGTACTTTCTTCCACCATTGCTATTTGGACTTTGTAAATCTTGTATCTTTTTTTGCCTCTTGGTTTGTTCCTACAATTCATATTAATTTGATTTTTGTAGTGTACCATTTTGAGTAACTTCTTAAACTGGCTTTGCAAGTTTTTAGCAGTTGTTCAAAGATACTGTGGAACAGTGGCACCCTGGAATGTCTTATGCTGCTGTCTTAGTCAAATGGAATACTACCCAATATATTTTGATAATTGTATTTTTTAAATCTCTTAGTCCTTTGTTTATTTTCCCCTGCTTTTCTTTCTCCCCTGCCGCCACTCCAAAGGCAAGAGTTGCATAGTAGTTGCTATAGAATCTGAGTGGTCTGCTCTAAGGGAGGGGCTTAGGGACAACAGCAGATGTAATATGAATGGAAACGTACTACAATGGCTTTTGAATTGAAAGTGATTACAGTGGACTATAGAATTGAATATGAGGAGTGATACTATTATATATATATAGATAGGTAGATATACACATACAAAACAAATATATATATTTATATAAAACAAAACACCCTAATACAAAGCAAAGCCTCAAAAACAGGAATGATTATGAATCACCACTATAAAATTACCAGCAATTTTGTTATCTAGAAATGGTTGATCATATCAACCATTGTTTTATTAAGTGAAAGAGCTGAATACCTAGATTGCTCAGATGTCTGATAAAGGAAAGACAGTGATTTATTTTTCTCCCCTTTTTGTTAAACTCTGCATTGCTGGTTTGAATATGCCCCTGGTTATATATAAATTTTCATTGTTACTTGAAAGATCATTATTTTTCTCAGGAATAAAGTGTGATTTAGTGGTAAAATCTCCATGTATCCCAAACCCATAGCTATATTTCAGTGTCCTTATAGTGGTTCCCTGGTCAAAAATTAAAATTTTAATTTTAATTTCAAAAAATAATTCTGTTCTCATTAAGTTGGTAGGATAAAGAGAAGTCTTTTCAAATTTTCAGTTCATTAGATGGAAAGAAAAGTAATTTTTTATGCCAAGTGTCTAAGGCTTTGCACTAGCCTCATGACCATCCAGGACTAACTATTTCCTATCAAATTAATTAACTTTCACAGTTAGAAGGAGTCTGGGGAATACCAAATTATTGTTTAGTATCTTAGTTTCACAGTTTGTAATTGGAATAATTGATAGTACAGAGGCACAAAAATTCCAAAATGAAATTGTTAGGAAGTAATTTCCAGGATTTTATGGAAATTCCATTTTCACAAGCCAGCATATTATCCACAAGTTTATAATGGGATAAGATTATTTCAGTGGAAAATAATTTGTGAATATTCTTTTTTAAAAGGATGAAAGAGGAGAAGTGGGACCTACCATGATGGTGGAGGGAAGTGAGTAATTTCAGGGCTCCATGTCCCCACAGAGACTTTGAACAATCAGCAAGAACTGGCAGAAACCTCTTTATCAAAGCTCCAGAAAATAGTTGAAGGACTCCAGCCAAATTCAGAAAAATGCTCCTTCAAAGCAGAAGGGTCTTCTGCTGCTCTGCTTGGCTCATTCCCCACTCTGCCTGCTCAGCGCAGAGCTGGAACTCCTTTGTAGTGTGGATCCCTGGTCCATGCTTCGGAGGGAGCAGAGAAGCCTTCATGCACATACTGGAAGCATGGATGTCCACCCATTCTGTTTGATAGGTGCCTTAGGGGCTCACTGTCCCAGAGCTTGCCCTGTATGTAGAAGGCAGGTCATGGGGCTCCTTCCAGAAAACTAAGGGAGAGCCATCAGGGTTGTGCTGCCCAAGGAAAGAAACAAGCTGACTGTAGGACATACAGAGCAATGTCTAGGACATGGAAGAAACTGTTTTCTAGGGAATTGGGACATTTGGAAATGTGTAAATGGGAGAATTTCCAGGGTTACATGTGCATGCCCTAGAGAAGACTTATGTGTGGAAAGGATCAGGGAGGCCCATACACTTTGGCCTGGAGCTATTTTCTAGACTCATTGAATGGATAAGCCATGAAGCACACTGCCGCAGGTCAATTGCAAGGACTGGAAAAGGTGCTTTCTTTTTTCCAGCCCTGAAAGGAAAGAACAATAGACTATATATCAAAGCTGCATGAAGAAATAGAGCTCTCATTAAGAGTAACAACAGGAGTAAATATATATGCCGGGACTATTGTTTTTATTTTTTTTGGTTTGTAATTCCACTTTTTAATTCCTACAAGATCTAAAAGGAAAACACATAAAATGTAATAATAAATTGGTGGTTTGGGGATCAAAATATATTAATCTGTAATTTGTTACAAGAACTACAGAAAGATGGGAGGATAGGATGTTATAAGAACACAGTTTGCACATATTATTGAAGTTAAGTTGGTAACAAAGCAAGCAAGAGTGTTATAGATTTAGGATGTGAAATTTAAGCTCCATGTTAACTATAAAGAAAATATTGGAGATCATGCAAGCTCATAGTGACAGAAATTAGACCAAAGGTTGTTGGGGGTGGGGAGCAGGAGGGATGGGAGTTAATGCATGATGGGTGTAGAGTTTCTGTTTGGGAAGATGGGAAAGTTTTAGCAATTGAATGTTGTGAGGGTACTGCAATATTGTGATTGTAAGTGGTTGAGATGTAATTGTGATTGAAAGTGTATGATGTAAATATGCTCCACAATTAGAAAAAATAAGGAAGATGGAAGAACATCCAAGAGGCAATGACCATTAAATGAAATATATGAGCTTGGATGGGATATAGCAAAGGAGGAGAAAAGACTCAAAAGAACATTGTATGGACAGATGAAAAACATTGGAATATAGACTGTAAGGTTTATATCCATGTTAAATTTCTTGAACTTGATAACTGCACTTAAGGTGGTTACAGAAGTGAATATCCTTGTTCTTAGGAGTTGTACCCAGGTGGTATTAAATGTTAAAGGAGCATGATGTATAAAACCAAAACTCAAGTGTTCACAGTATGGATTGAAAGACAGACGACCCATAGATGGGCTGATAGATGGATAGCGTAGGTAGAATGATGAGGCAAATGTGGCAAAATGTTAAATTGGTCCATTTGATAACAGAATATAGATTAAGGGTATGTCAGACTCCTCTGTATGGAACTTGTAATTATTTTTGAAACCCTTCTGTTGTTTGAAAGTATCCCAAAATAAAAAGTTAAAAAAAAATTGATGAATGCAATGTTATAAATTGTATAAGTCAAAATAATTTTTTCAGATATAATAAGTATTTAAATGACACCCTAAGCATCATTAAATGTACAGAATAGACAGACAGACAGATAGATAGGTAGATGGATAGATAGATAGATAGATAGATAGATAGATAGATAGATAGATAGACAAACAGATAGATAGGTAGATAGATAGAGATGCAGAGAGAGAGAGGGAGACAAAAAGACAGAGACAGAGAAGATAGGCAGATACAGAGACAGAGAGAAAGAAGGAGAGAGCAGTTAGATACCTTCCTCCAATTCTACATACAGTCAATTCAGGGAATAGCTGTTAATAAGGCAAGAGATCAATGAATAAGGTTTTATCCTGGGAAGATGTAAGAGCGTAAGTATGAGGCAAGGATGGACAGTGATGCTGTAGGGATGCTGGAAGGGACAATGTTCAGGTGAGAGTGGGAGAGGGTAGGGGATGGTGCGTTAAGTTAATGGAGGAGGAGCTGGAAATGAGAAAAGAGTCTACAAGGGAGGAAGGAAAGAACTTGAAGTAGCATGCTATTGGAGAAGCACACGGACTTTGGAATAAGGAGGCCTGGTTTGTACTTCATCTGTAAAATGGAACCTAAGGATGGCTGTTGCAAGACTGCAGTAAAATGAGGCAAGGTACATTATTAGGCCTGAGTAAAGCCCTTTTTAACCAGAAATGCTGAAAGAAAATTAGTTATAATGAAACAGAAAGAAAGGGAGATGAAAGATTAGAGAAGAAAAGGAATAGAGAATAGAAGAAATGAAAAGAGAAACTCATGGGAAAGAGAGGGGGCAATGGAAAAGAGGGAGAAGAATTTCCCCTGTTGGATCATATATGATAAAAAAATTTTCTTGCTTTTGTTGTTTTGTGTGTGTGTGTGGTTTGGAACATACTCCAATAACTATTGTTTTAACTCTACTCTGATAATAAGTTTCAGATAATGAAAGTGTTCTGGAACTTGCACCTTCTTCAACAAGAAAGAAATCCATGCTGAATTTGTCAAAAGCCTGTTCTAACATTTTGTGAGCAGCTGATCTGAGGATTGCATTTAGCAACTCCACATTGCTGTTTCTGATGGTTCACTTGAGAATAAAGTTTGGGCCAACAGAAGGTGGGACTGAAGTGATATTTCAGAGCTATGTCGCCAAACACATTCGGCAAGAGTACTCTGTGCATCTGTAACTCAATAACATTTTTAGCAGCATCTGTTCTCTCACAGCACATAAGAAAACTTGTTCTGGAAAGAATTTGTGTATGCTAAAAAATATTAGGTTGAGATTCATTCTTTGTCTGAGAGAGAGCAATGTGATCACGTGTGCAGAGAATTTGCAGTTTATATGCACAGCCTGCAAATTAAATGGTTTAATGAATGAAATGATGAATGCATAATTTCATTATGAGTCATCACTATTAAAATGAAAATTTGATAGATACATAACCAGAAAGTGTAGCTATCTGTTACAGATACAAGTTTAGCTAATTATATTTCTGAGTATATAATTTGTGCTCTGAATAATATAGACAATAGCTGCTTTTTGCTGCTGTGACTATTTTCTAGAAACTGCGGAAAGCTTAGTTTAGAAATGATCCTTCCTGATATGTTCCTGTAAATGCTGGAGCTGACTGCCTCTGAAGAGGTCTTCATTTTCAGTTCAGATGCATAGGAGAGGCATTCTCAAGTATAAACTTGAAGTACTAGCCCTAGAACGCAACGAAAAGAAAACAGTTGAGGAAAACCTGACAAAAAGCATAGGGCTTGATTTCTGAGACAGAATGAAGTGCCTTTCCTTGGTCTACATCATGTTTCACTAAGAGTGAGACCTTGGGTTTGAGACTTTTTTTAAAAGAAGAGTTACTAGCAAAATCATAATTTCTAAAATTATCTCCACCCATATTATATCAGATCATAAGAACAAAGCTATTGCGGGTCAGGACAAATATTAGTGGTTCGGTTTCCAGCTAGGGAAATCAAGGGTGAGGAAGGTTAAGTCTCCTCACAAGGTCACACCATTCATCAGCATGTCTTTTGACTCCACTCCAATGTTTTCCATTATTTCATGAAACTTTACCCCTAAGCTCCCAATATTTCTTTCACTTAACACAACACTTCTAGGAATGTTGCTCTCTATTTCATATGAACTGTGAATACAAGCACTAGAAGGATGAAAAAAACTGAAAAAAATTGCATAAATTGAAGTTTGCTGACATTTTTCTTTTCTTTTCTATCTGGCAAATACTCATTTTTTTTTAAATCTTTTTTTAGTTATTTGTGCGTTTAAGGTAGAGTTGGTAAGCCCTTTTAAAAAAGTAAGCTATAAATTTTCACAGTTCTTATGGAACCAATAGTGAATAATTCCATACTAATGGTAGCACCAGGTCTCTCTGATCTCTGGGCTACAAATGCAAGCCTCTCTTCTAAGGTCATCATTGGGGTCATCTTCTTGGAATCTTTGACAGTCTTTATAACAATTAGAGGAGAAAGTCGTGCAGGAGAACCCCTGACACTTAGTTCTGGCCGTGTACTACCATTTGGTGTGTGGGTGAAATAGGAGAAGGTGGATGATAATATAATATGTAATGTTATATATTATAATATATAATACAATATCATAATGATTACTTTATCCAAATTTTCAAGGTAGTAGTAATACCTCTCACCCCACCTTACCATGAACAGTCAGAGGAATCCCAGAGCCCTCTCCTGGATGTCCATGAGAAAGGATGGTGCCAGCTACTTGAAACACATGCTGTCTGGGCTGTGTTATCATCCTTCTGAAGTCTGTTGGAGTAGTGGACCTAACTCAGCTTTAAAATAAAACATAACATGAACCCATTGGCAGTTGTTGGGGTTCTATTTCATCAGCATTCTCCTATTTCCTAGGGCCTGGCTGCAATCTTCTTGCTTCCTGGAAGCATGAACTATAAGAATGTGGCACTCCAGGCGCAGTGAATCTATGTACAATCAACGAGAAGATGATTGTCGGTTGCTAAGATGATGATGATGATGATGACGGCTTACAGTGCTGCAGTAATATGCACTCACAATACAGCGCAACATTAGATATGATACCTGCTGCTTTCAATATAAGTGAATTAAAAGACATCAGTCTTAAAAACAAAATAAACAGGAATAAAAATCCCTTGCATGCAAAAGGCTCCAAAGGCAAGGACTTATGTGTTTAAATTTACATGTATATTTTAATAATTTACTTAATGTTGCTAGATCCTTAGAGTGGAAAAAGAGCCACTTGACCAATAGAGTGCTTTTCAGCAAATGTGCTAACATTCACTGTAAAAAGTTCCCACTTTTAAAAACTAGCAAAATGCTGATAAATCCGTTATGTGTTGCCAGTTGGAGAAATTTTAAGAGTTTATTCAATGCTAGGCATCAGAGAAGATCTTAATAAATATTTTCATGTTACATGATTTACATAGAAATATAATCAGTAAAATGATTATAAACAAATATATTTGTATACTGAAATGTATTTGTAAAATTACTTTTATATCAAGGGTATAGGTCAGCTGTGATGGTGTCTATACCCTGTTTCTCTCCTTAAAAACAAAACAAAAAAACACTCTAATTCTCATTATAAAGGCAATACGTGCTCACGATTGAAAAGTTAGAGAATATAGAAAATACTAACAAAGTCTCCTGTGACCCCATAATCCAGAGATAATATCTACTATTTATATTCAAAAATTGGTATCATATTCCACATACCATTTTTTATTTTAATTTTTTAGTGGCCATATAACATTATATCCTGTGTGCTGGTTTGAATATGCTATGATTCCCAGAAAAGCGTATGCTCTTGTAACCCATCCCTTTGGGTGGGACTTTTTGCTTAGGTTGTTTCTGTGGAGATGTGACATACCCATTGGAAGTGGGTCTTGATTCTCTTTACTGGAGGCCTTTGTCAGGGAACAAAAAGACAGTGAAAGCTGAGAAAGCCCAGAGATGTACAGGGAAGCTGAGAAAGAAAATGCTCCAGGAGGAGCAAGAAGGGCCCACAGAAACTGAGAGTCATTTTGGAACCAGAGCTCAGGAGAGAAGGACCAGCAGAGTTCACCATATGCCTTCCCATGTGACAGAGGAACCCTGGATGCCAGCAGCCTTTCCTCAGAGAAGGTATCACCCTCTTAATGTCTTAATTTGGACATTTTCATGGCCTTAGAACTGTAGATTTGTAACCTAATAATTCCCTTTTGAAAAAGCCAACCTATTTCTGGTATATTGCATTCCAGTGGCTTTAGTAAACTGAAATGATGTGAATCTTCCCTAATTTATTTAATCAATCCCCCAAAGTTATTTTCTTTTATCGTTAGCATAAGTCAAGGGCAATGCCTTTGTAGATAAATCACTGTCTATATCTCCGGTTATTTTATTTAGGATAGATTTCCTATCTGGACTATTGGGCCAAAGGTATGGATGCTCTGTGAGCTCTTGGAATGTATTGCTAAGTGGCTCCCTTGAAGGGTTGTACCATTTTCGTATTCTTACCAGTGGGATAATATCCTGACAATAACAAGCCATTGTGGTGGACGTTTTGTTCTTCTCGTTCACACAGAGAGGTTTATTTTGCCTCATTTTGCTTTGGGATGGAAGTAGATGTCAGGTGTCATATATTAAGAGGAGAGGAAGGAGAAGGAGAGGAAAGGGGTTACTAAAATTGGAATTTTGTATTTCATTTCCTAAAATGGAAATGTTTTTATTCCCACTATGGGGAGAAGGAGGGTGAAGAAGTACTTCAAAGTCTGGGGCCAATCTTCATGCTGACCCTATTGCTCAGTGTCCAATCTCCCTCCAACTGTGTCCTTGGCATCCTGGGACATTCCTACCCCTAAGGAATTCTGTTGTATGCCTGGAATACCCAGAGCCACGGGTTAACTTTACTTAAAGATTTGGGGAAGGAGGTTTGGATATGTGCGGTTCTTAAAGTTTTTAGCTCATGTATAAAACCTGCAGTATTGCTTTTCCAACATCATTCAACTTTGGAATTTCTTAGATAAGCTCCACAAGTACAACATTTTTTATCATTGGAAGTCATTGGAATTCTGGAATGTTGTTTTCTGGGGACTCTGGTGGCATTAGTCAAAATAAACAGAGAACATGCTTTTAGTGAGAATCAATGATGCTAATACAGAGGAGGCTGGAATATACAATTTCTTGGCGAGTTTGGAAAGACTTATGGTGGCCATTATATGAAAAAGTGATTTGTTATCTTTCTAAGATTTAGTAATTTGGGAATGTCACACACACACAGATTGCCACCTACAAGTCAGCTCAACTTTCTGCTAAAATTGCACTCAATCAAATGTTTACTTTCACATGACGTCACACTTTAATTTCTGCTAGAAAGTAACTCAAATCGCAAATTGTGTGTGTGATTTTAAAGCATTCATCATTTATCTCTTTAAAGTAAACTAATTCTAGAACTATATTTTCAACTGGGAACATTGATTTGTTGTACTGGTAGGTGCTCTTTTAAAGTGAGTTTGAACTAACAGAACATATGCAAGATGATGAAGGGAACTCAGAATAACCGGAAGTCATTGCAACATGTTTCAGAACTGACATCCCTAAGGCTCTCCACAAAGCACTTGATAGCAACAAGATTGATAGCATGACTGCACACATCTAATGTATATATGTATATTTTGAGGGGCAGCAGGCAATCGAAAGTGGGAATATGCTGAGATATTTAAAATATAGGCTCATTATTTTGGACATGGAAATGACCTTTTTCTTGTGCAAACAAACAAAAAACTGGGTAGGTATTCCATGATTCCATCATTTCTATAGAGAAGTTTAAAAAACAATCCTAAAATTTCTGAAGGAAAAAATATCTAGAATTTGGCAACCAAAAAAGAAACAGTCTTGGGTAGAAGTACTATGTATGCTTTGCAAAAATCAAGCAAGCAATTTGAAACAGATTGACATTATCTTTAAAGTTTAAAATCTTCTCTTTTCCATTGTAGGATGAAGTTCATGGAATAGGAGACAATTTGGTGAACTCTTCAACATGAATGTGTTCAGATCGTAACTTTGTGAAAATTAGAAAAAGTCACCCTTTCTTTAGGACATTTATGAACCATCTGCTGGAAAAATGTCCCAATAAGTAGAAAAATTCCAAACTATGACGTCTTTGAATATGAATGTTGGCCCTGGAAGCCTAAAATACAAAATCTGAATTACATATACATAAGTGGTCCTGCAGACCTGAATCAAAAACGATGGGCTCATCAAAGCCATGCTACCCAATACTGTGCTTGCAAAGACTGAGATCAACCCTGCTCTTTTCCTTATATTTTCATATTTGGATATTGATAATTGTTCATTTTATTTGATATTCTACTATTAATGATAATGTCAGTGATTATATTCATTTATAAATTACTTGATGGTAAAATACATGATGAAGAAATATTTAACAATGATGTATTTACAAAAAAAAAATAGTGAGTGGGAAAAAACATATGGATGGAAAAGAGATTCTAGGACTGTGGCGAACTGAATGCAGCTCCCTTCCCCGTCATGTTTGACTCCAATGACTGATTCTCATGAGCCAAATGAAGGCTCCATGCAGGAATGTCTTTAAGCTCTTTTGGGTGTCCTGTGAAGATAACTCAAAGGAAAGGTTAGATGCCTGGAAACTCACTTCTGGAAATCATGGAGTGAGGACAGGGAAACAGTAGAACCTACAAATGGTTGTCCCATAGTATCTGTGAATTCCAAAGGAAGCTCTCCATTGGAGTGTTTTGTTTTTAAGGAATCCAAGAGGGAAAGATAAAGCAAAACGTGTGGGTTGACTCTGGCTCTGAGACTGGGAGAGTGCAAAATCACCTGAAAGCAAGGAGGCTTCTCTCAGGAGTCCAAGGGAGGGGACTGACAGTCTGCCTACTTCTACACCAAGGAGCATATGTGGGCCCAGATCAGCCAACCAAATAAACAACTAGCTATCTAAGGGAATTTAGTTTTCAGAGAGAAAAAGCTCATCCTAAACAAACTGAATTCATGGCTAGCAAAACATAACTGCCAGAGGAGACGAATGGTCACTTGAATATATACACACACATGTATATATGTATAGATAGATGTACAGCTATATATATATATATATATATATATATATACACACACACACACACACACACACACACAATCACTTATGGAAATTCAATTTGGTGGAACGATTTTTAGACCTAAACACATGATTTTCTGATGATACTATTTCATTAGATGCCGAAGAGGATGGTGCCTGTGTACAAGATACATTTTGGGCACAAAGCATAGATATAAATAGGCAGAAAAAGATCAGAGACTTGGGGATTTAATTTAGAAAATCTAAGAGGTAAAAACAGGAGTTCCAAGGGCAGAATGAAAAGGTAAATAGACCCAATAATTTTTTAAAATTTCCAAGAAATTGATTTCTTTGAGCAGAACGATAGGAAGTTTGTTCCAGAGAAGATTATGGTATTTTCTTATAATTTTCTTAAAATGATAGTCCTCGCTAGATCTTTGTTTACTCAATGAATGTTTGTTGAAGCAAACATTCAATGAAAGCAGGTAAAGAGAAGACATGTGGTGAGTAATGGCAATTTATACATACACATTCACATTTACACACACATAAACAAACCATCATTTGGATAGGGAAAGGCTGACTGGAAAAATTATGTACAAATGCTATAAAAGGACTCTTTACATTGAATAGTAATACTAAAAAAGAAATTTTGAAAAGAACATGGATGGCGAGTTCTAGGCTGACTCAGCCAAACACAGGAGCCAGGGGAGATGAATATGTGTAAAAGCCTTCCAAAGTATTATTTAGGTAAGTCACCTGTGGTGACTTAGAGCCATGAGTCCAGAAAAGACAGTTTCTTAAGGTACATCCCTATCTTATGTATGAACCTACTGTAAATAAGACCTTCTGATGAGATTACTTCAGTTATGGTGTGGCCCAAGTGAATGGATGGATCTTTTTTTTTTAACACCCAAAACATCCCATTTTCCTCCCCCTCCACCCCCTATTGTTTATTTACTTTTATTTTTTCCTTACTCATTTGTTCATACACTGGATAAAAGGAGTGTCAGTCACAAGGTTTTCACACTCACACATTCATATTTTTAAATTCTATAGTTATTCAATCATCTTCAAAAATCAAGGCTACTGGAATATAGTTCTACAGTTTCAGGTATTTTCTTTTAGCGACTCTAATACACCAAAAAATCGAAAAAGGTTATCTATATACTGTATGAGAATAACCTCCAGAATGACTCTCAACTCATTTGAAATCTCTCAGCCACTGAAATTTTTTCTTTCATTTCTCTTCTCCCTTTTGGCCAAGAAGTCTTTCTCACTCTGATGACACCAGGGACAGGCTCATTTCCAGGATTCATGTCATGTTGCCAAGGAGATTTTATCTCCCTGGGAGTCATGTCCTACAAAGCAAGGGGATGGTGAGTTTACCTCTTGAGTTGGCTTAGAGAGAGAGGCCATATCTGAGCAACAAAAGATATTCTCTGGGGGTGAGTCTTAGGCAGAATCATAAGTAAGCTTAGCTTTTCCTTTGCAGAAGTAAGTTTCATAAGGGCAAGCTCCAAGATTGAGGGCCTGTCCCATCAAACTGATAGTCCCCAGTGCTTGTGAGAATATCAGGTCTTCCCCCAGTGGGGAAGTTTACTATTCCCACCTTTTTCCCCCACCCCTCAAAGGAACTTTGCAAATACTTTTTAATCTTCTACTCAGCTTAATCTGGTATGTATCAGGACCCCACACCAACCTGTACAAACCAACAATATATCGCTCCCTATTCAAGGATCCATGTAATTATGGTGTTTGAGCAAGCTGACCACACACATTAAATTAGATAGTGAGCTAAGAAAAATATTAATTTTGCACTGAATGAACTTGCATTCCTTTGGTCTCACATGGAAGTTGAAGTGTTAAAACAGTTAATATCATCCTTTACCCTTTAGTCTGATTCACCTTAGTCCTACCCACATCAGCCCCATTCATATCTCCAACCAAGTCTGATCCTGATCCTTTTTTGGTGTTTTTAACAGTTGCTTTATTGGATAACATTGACTTTCATTGAGGCAGAACTTTAGATCTGAGTCTCAGGTGTCACACAAACACTCTAAGTTCCATGGGATGACCGGGTTATACACAGAGAATTTGGCATCTCAGAATGTAGAAATAACAGTTACAACTCTGGAATACATGTGGCTGCTGCAAGAGCTTGCAATCTAGGAACCTTTACAATAGGCCTTCCCCTGATAACCTATGCCCTCGAATTCAGTCCTCAAAGTTTGTACACTATAGTTCAGTCTGTATGAGAGATGCATTATAATATCTGTCTTTTCATTTGTCTTATTTCATTCAATTTACTGTCCTTAAGCTTCATTCACATAGTTGCATGTCTCATAACTTCATTCCTTCTTGCAGCTGCTCAGTAGCCTATTGTATACCACAGTTCTCCTTTCCAGTCTGGAGTCAATGTATCCTTAGGTCACCTCCAACCATGGCCTAATGGCAACAATGCTACCATAAACACCAGTTGCCATTGAGCATTTGTTTCCCCATCCTTAGTTCCTCCAAGTACATACCTAGCAATGGGGCTACAGGATCATATGGCAACCCCACCCCTAGTCTCCTGTGGTGCCACCACACTTCCCTCCAAGGTGTTGCACCACTCTACTTCCCTACCAACAGTGAATGGATACATCTCTCTCAGACGCTTGGGCATTAATCTTATGACTTGAATCCTTTACATGCAGAATGAAATTTAGACCCTTAAAGAGAAAGCCATGGGAAGAAGTTGGAAGTCAAAGGGACCCAGAAGAGAAGACAGGAGAGTCCACCACGTGCATCACCATGACAGAAAAGCCAAGGAATAAGGACTGCTGGCAACCAGCTCCAGAAAGCCAGTATTTTGGAAGAAAACACTGCCTCAATGACAACATGATTTTGTACTTCTCTTAGCCTCAAAACTGAGCCAGTAAATTCCTGATGTTTAAGCCAAGCCATTGCATGGTATTTGTTTTAGCAGCTTGGAAACTAAAACAGGACCCAAGTAAAAATATTTAAAATGTTGTATTATAGAGGACAGGTGAAGGGATAAATTGTTTGTGGACACAGAGTTTTCCGGTGGGGAAATAGTTCATATCTAGTGTTCAAAATTAGTGAGTGTAAGAAAAGGGATGATAATCCTTAGAGGAAATGAATGTTATAATGAAACTCTCAAATTAACAAAGGGGAAAAAAAAAAACCTCACCAGAATGGCTAATAATGTGATTAAACCAACAAAAATGGAAGAGGAAAAAAGACAAAACAATAATGTAAAAAAAATCAAAATAAAATTAAGTCCACTGGTTGTTTTACTAATTGTGAGTGGTTGGAAGGCCCCTTTAAAAAAGCTGAGACCATCAGATTGAGACCATCAAATATTTTCTATATTTATCTATTTTATCTATTTATCTATATCTATCTATCAGCTATCATCTTTCTATATCCAAGTTATCATTTGTGTCCTCTGACAGCTCTGTTTTGCTGGTCATGAATTTAGTTTGTTTAGAATGAGCTATTTTTCTTAAGCTACTAAATCGCCTTAGATAGCTTCTTTACTTTGTTGGCTGAGTTGGGCCCATGTATGATCCTTGGTGTAGAAGCAGGCAGACTGTCAGTCCCTCTTTGGACTTACGAAAGAGCGAAATTCTGTAAGACAGTAAATGAGAAGAAGGCATAACTGCAAATATAAAAGATTAAAATAATTATGGGAAATTAAATGAAATTCATGTTTTCCCAGCAAAATATAAATTAGTGAAGTTGATCTAAGAAAAGAAAAACTGGAATAAACCAGTCACTGAAGAAGAGATCAGGCCAGCTACATGCTATACATGTAATAGAACCACATATGTTCATGGCTGAATTTTATCAAAACCTTAAAGAACGTGCAATTCTCAAGCTACTGCAAATCCAGAATCATAGAAAAATATGTAAACAATTTTATTTGATGACAAAGCTAGAATAACTTCAGTACCAAAGTAAGTGAAAGTTACTTCCTAAAGGGAAAATAAAAGGAAAAAGTGGTAGAAGGAAGAAAAGAAAACTATAGATCAGTTTTCTTGGTGGATATAGGAAATAAAATCCAGCAATGTATCAAATAATAATATATTGAGACAGTAGCATATCAAATAATAATATATTGAGACAGTAAGATTTATTCAAGAAAATAGTAACTATTAATCTATACATGTAAGAATTCGAAAATGGGAAAAGCAATGTGATCTATTAAAAATACATTGAAAAGCATTTGATAAAAGTCAACAGCCATTCCAAATAAAATTCTAAGTAAATTGTGGCTTGAGTTGCCAAAAGAAAGTTACTTAAATAAAATAAAGACTATCACAATCCAGCAATAAATATCCTAAATCCAAAGCTTTTAAATAATTTTAATTAAGTGAGAATTAGTTAGGGATTCTCAGCTTAAAATTCTTTATTGGTTCCTAACTGGCCTATTTAAACCTTTATAAGCCTTATTTTTTCCCACTTAACTTATATAAAGGTCACTATCCATCCGGACCTGCTTCTATTTTCCCCTCACTTGATGTTTCAAATCTCCTTGCCTTTGTTCACACTGTTCCCTTTGCCTTCCATGCCTGCTTTATCTCTCTTTTCTCTTTTCCTCTGGGTAATCCCCATTTTTAAGACCTGGCTCCCATTCTCCCATAACAACCCATGCATTTCTCTAATATTCCTCTTAAGAAATGCTGCTTGAGTGCACAGATGGGGCCCTATTTTCCTTTGTACATTTGGTGTCTAGCATTGTGTCTGACACATGGCACATGTTCAATAAAAATAAGGGAATTAATGTGTGAAGGGCTGGATGAATCCCCAAATACGATGACCTCTGTTGATTTGTTTCCCTTGATTTTACTCTCTATAGCAATAGTTGGGGGTGAATTCCTGCTGAGAGTCCCTCTCATGAAAATAACAAAACCTGTCTCTTTGTATATGGATGAATTCTCTTTTATTTTATGACCCACATGAACCAACTCCAAATGATGCTGTTAATGCATTTTATTTGCATTCTGCTTCATGAACTGACAATCATGTCTATATCTCCTAGGTTATCTGTTCCTTTCTTCTTGCCATTGCGTGCTGACAGTCTGAGGTGAGGATGGGAGCAGAAGAGATGTTTTAGAAGCTCTGTTAAGTGACCCAGAAGTCTTCACCTTGCAGATGGTGTTTCATACAAATACCTGGTCTCTTGCTGGGTGCTTTCCTTAGCTGCTGACTCATTGGGCACTTTTGACAACCATTGCATGTAGAGTATGCATCTTTTGTACTTTAGCTACAATTCTTGAAATCGTCTGGAGGGAATAGATTCAGAAGAGTTCAGTCGGTGAACCTGATTCTACAGCTGCTCGAATGTGCTGCTGCTTGTTATTTATTTATTTTTTTTAATCTTCCACTCTAACTTCTGCCATCTGCCATCATTATGTAGCCCAGGTGTGCAGGATTTGCTTGTCCTCCTGTAAACATGACTCTGCCATCTTCATCATATTTTGATCATTAGTTACAGAATTGTCAGTGATTTGACTGACCATTCCTTAAAACATCTTCTCCAGATGCTACTTCTCCAAGAGGAAGGGAGAATAGCTAATATGCTTTGCAGTTATTAGCTTCGATTTAATTGCTTTCTCCTAACCAGACAAATTTAAACATTTTAAATAATCTATATAATTTCTACTCAGTTGTCCAGTTTATTTGGGCAGGTAAAACACAGTATATGAAAATCAGTGTTGCAGTCTCTTCCCTTCAAATTTCATTATAAGTATGTTCTTAAGGAACATAAGGCCTGACCCCAATTTGATGATTTAGGATTTCTTACTTTATCCCTGCTAGTATTTTACTATATTTCACATTTTATTGCAGCTATTTGTGTCTCTTTTATTGGGTTGGATATGTCTTTTGATTCCCATAATCTCATTAACTAGCACAATTAGTAGTGTTCAGATATTAGCCAGTGTTTAGTAAGTACATATAGTCTGACAAGCTACCTTTACATTTGAACTCTTTATATTTGCTCTGATGAGTCCTTAAAGAATATAGGAATACAGTTTTAGGGATTAGCCTAATAAGCAACTGCCAGAAATTCTTCTCTGGAAGTCTAATGAGCACTAGATTTGTAATTGGAAAAATCTTGGTATTACGGCTGCCAGTTTTGAATTATTTCAACTTGGGCAACTTATGTACATTCAGCTTTCTCAAATATAATATGGGAATATTAATATGTCATGATCACATCATAGAAGTGTTGTGATGATCAATTAAGAAGCATTTAGGGCACTTGATAAAATGTAAAGCAATATTTGAAAGAAATATTTTGACGTTGTTTTGTTCATTCTGACATACTCACTTTACCTCAATAGGTCACATGACACCTTCAATTTGGTGTGCTTACATACTGTTTTTGAAATGATTTGTCACACAAACTATATTCAGCATTTTAAAGGAGATGATGACAGTGATTTGCCTTCTAATTTTGTATACTGGGCCTAACAAGGCCTTAGTAATCCCTCAAGAATAGAATTATGACAGATTGAAAAAAAAAGGAAAGCAAATAAATAACTGAATCATCCTTTTGCAAAACTGGTTTTGATCGTCTCTTTAGTTCTGTCCTGAAACTATATGGGATTTCTTGTATCTATATATGCAGGTGGAACCTGACCAACTCAGTCTGTCAATATAAGAGCTTTACTGAGTAATTCCAAAGGAATTTCACACTCTCATCTTCCTTGATATGAGGGCACAGAACTCACTGGGTTTCAAATTGACCCATGTGGCTACAGGGAAGTTGTACCAGCTTCCCTCACTCTGTATAATTCTGGTGAGATACATTTGATATCTGCTAGTGTTCCATTTGTCAAGCAATGGATTTCTGATCAAACAATATCTCTCTGACAGAGCCTGGAATGATTCAGAAATCTTCAAATTTTACTTTTATAGGGGAGACTCTGTGTTTCTCCATTGCTATAATCAAAAGCAGCAGAGAGACTGGCTTGCCCACCAGTATGCTGGCAAATTTGGTACACAGGACCTTTACCAAATCCCTAGGCTGCTTGGTTTGTCACATAATGGAGATATGGTTTATGTCAACTAACTGTATCTATCAAAGCATTGAGAGCTGACTTGCTTCTTTCATATTAAAAGGAAAAAAATCAAGTTTTATTGTAATGTGCGTTTTTTAACCCACATGTTTATATCACATACTGTCTCTTATTTGTCTTTTTCAGTCAGAGTTACTTGATGGTTTAGAACCAATATGCTAAAAACATGGACGTGCTAAAAAATACAGACTTATTTGTTGATAAGGGCAGATAGTGCAGATGGAAAAATGGAAAACAAAACAAGTGAAGTGAAGACAGGACCCATGAAAGATTTTTTGAAATGTTACAGATTTCTTCACTGAACTCTTTGAGGTGTCATTGATCCAAATATTACTTACACTGGTCACAAGGCCTCTTCCTTCTGAATGTCACTTGTTACATCCCTAGGCTCCCATTTATTCTCAAGGATTGGTCTCTGAATATGTTTTTCGTCCTTAACTTACATTCCAGGACATTAAAATAGTTGCCCTGTTGTTGTTGATGGGCTATTTGTTCAATTAAGGAGAATTCATGGAAGTCTGGGAACATACCTGGAGATTTAGTTTTGAGAAATTACAGGCCTGTAACCTTAATTATTTTAACTGAGGAAACAATTATAAAATTCATTTTTTCCAGGACCCTAAAGTTGACAGGATTTAAGCCTTCAAATTTAAGTTTTGCCATTTACTGGCATATGGTTTGGGGCAAACTCCTTAATTCTGGTGTTTCAGTTTTCTCAGCTATTAAATGGAATCATTATATCTACCTCACAAAGTTGTCAAGTGCAATTGCATGATGGCCCTTTCTACAATTCTAAAGCGCTCTACAAATGGTAGTTTGCCTTGTGGTTATTGTTTGTGAAGAGCAGGTGCTATTGGAAGAACCTAATCTCATTTAGAGCAGGGGTCAGTTTTAATTCCTTTGACCCTGGTAATTTCTCTAAATGATCTTTGTAGCACATTATCAACCCTTATGTAAATATGGCTAAAAACACTTATGGTTCCTATGTAGTCATGCATCTGATTACAAACATAGAGAATGGCCCTTGAAAGTAAATGGCAGCCTCACAACTTACCAAAGGATGTTCAGTGGGAAGAGGACTTGGGATCAGGGTAAGCAACGTTTCAATCAATGACACAAAAGTTGGGTGAGGATCATCAAGCTAAGAATACTAGTGACAAGTTTGTAGAACCCGAATTCTATTACTTTGGTAAAGGATGTATTCAGAATTCAGAGTGACCTTGATGACTGGAAAAGAGATCAGAAATAGCCACAGTGGCATTCAGTGAGGAGCAGAACGAACACCACGAGAAGGAGGCTCCTGCATGCCCATGTTTATGGGGGCGAGAGGTGGGGGGTGAGGAAACCTGGGTAGGTGTGAGGAGACTGAAGACAGTGAGGTTCTGGGGAGTTACAGACTATGAGTCAGCAATCTGGCATTGTGGTGTAGAAAAAGTGATCTCGCTGCTGCAAGACCCAGCAGGAAGGTGGCCTGAGAAAAACTCAAGGAGCAGCTCCTCTTAGAAGGGGACCTGAACAGGCACATTTAGGGACAACTAGTCCGGAGTCCTGTATCTAGGCTCAGAATTCTGTCACTGGGTAAATATTCATTTAGGACATCGAATCCAGCTATTGTGGCTGAAGGTTGAGAAGGCTTTCATTCTTCTGATGGGAAACTTGAGGTAAATACAGCCATCAAGAAAGTGAACACTGCACCCCCACGAACCCCTGAACTCCCTTCATTAAATTATTATTTGTCCTTTGTTTAGAAAGTTTTTAAAATATTTAAAAGATGTCCAGATATTAAACCTATACCACCTTTTGAATAATTTATTACAGAAGTTGTCTGTCCTTAAAGGGACTGTATATGAAACCACTGCCCCAGGCAGCTTGTCTAAGCTCACTCTGTCCCTGGACAGTGTTCCCTTTGTCTGCCTGGTGGACAGAGCCTTCTGCAGGTCTCAGCTGAAGCCTCACTTCTGTGTGGAGTTTTTGACCTTCCAGAGCAGTTACCTCCTTTTTCCCTGCCTCTGCTGCATCTTGTGCATTTCCCTGCTGTTACACTTGATAGAATTAGAATGTGAGCTTCTTGAAGGTATAAATCAAATCTCATTTTTTTGTATCCTCATCATCCAGAAGAGTCCCTAACACATGGTGTAAGCTCAAATGTTCTATCGAATGACGCATGGTAAATACATAAATACATATGACTAGATTAAAAGCAAAGCAAAACTGATATTAATCTGAAGTAGAACCCTCCAAGTTTCTGCATTCCATGGTGTACCACACGCATGGGGAATTATATTTTAAGCAGAATTTAGGCGTTTTCAGTGAGCTAGAAGGAAGAAGTCCATGCTAGTAGAAAGCAAACATAGTCTTTGCTCACTTCAAAATGAGAGTATTTTCTCATTCTAGATGAGTTGTGTATTCCTCTCATCTTATAGGTGAAGAGCTAGACTAAATCCCTTTCTCACCTAAGATCCTTTACTATGGCATGCTAAGCTCCAGCCTTCACTGGTTTACACCAGTTGCTTAAGGGTCCAGGATGGAGATAAAATCAGGCTGCACAGCCCAATTCCACCTTCAGCAATGTGCAAGAGACTCCCTCTGTTTATATGCTCCAAAAGTTTAACAAGTAATGGCATTTTCATATTGTGACACATTCATTTAATAATGAAGGGGACTGTGAAGCCAGAACTCTTTTTTTCAAGACATCAATGCATAAAATGTGTCTTTTCAATTTTGTAAGTCTCTTTTCACACATTACATTTGATAAGAAAGAAAAGACATCTTTACCATAGCATTGTCTCCACGTGTTCTGGTTTTGTCCTTTGAGTGAAGCATTTGATGCCTGTTGAGGATTTAAATGATTTGATCCTAACTCTGAAGTTGCCCTGAGAAGTGATCCTGAATTTTTCTCTGAGATCTGATTCCTTCCATTCACCACCATTTTATTTCCAGAAACAGAGCAGCAGAAAACTACATCATTTGTTTGCCTAATGGCATATGCTAAACGCACACACACACACAACTCCCCTCTTTCTTCCAGCTCATTTGTAATATTTATCTTACCGTGAGTACATTCAGCCAGTCTTTAATTGTCAACATGTTCCTAAGCAGACTGACTGGGGTGTTAGCAAACAGCAGCAGCAGGAAATCTCCAGCTCCTGACAGCTAGAGACTTCCCTTCAAACAGTGACTTTCAAAAGTACATATTAGTTAATTTAGAAAAAGTAATCTTAGACTCTTAACAAGTTTATTAATGCCACTGATTTAATTATCTGTTTAAAAAATGTCATGGCTTTTACAGTGCCTCATGATTCTATTGGTTCTTTCTATTAACAAAGGAGTTATGGATGTTTTAATTCCTAGCTGAGTCCTTAATAGTCTAAACAATATGATCCATCAAGCAGTCACAGACATCAAGACGTCAGGGAGGAATCTGGTCCCGGTGACGTGTGACCTTGGGAAGTAGGCTCATCTGAATCAGAACCATGGTTCTGCTCCATCCTAGCCTATGGGGACTGAACCTCATTGTATAAAACATGGGTAACCTTAGCTCCCTTACAGGGTTATTGCCCCGATCGAATGAATTCCTGCATGGAAAGCTCTAAGGATGATTTTAGATGCATAATAAATTCTTGATAAATGATGTTGACAATAATGATGATGATGATGATGAAGGGCATGAAGATGCAATTTTTCAGCTGGAAGGGTTCATACACACAAGCATAATCCTTGGCTGTTTTGGAGAAACAAATTTTACCTTCAAGCATGGGAAAGGTCTAAAGATTTCTGCTGGCATTAGTTTCAGATTTTTTTGAAAAGCACAAAACAGCTGAAAGCTTCAATGGTGAGACTTTCCATTGGGAGCATCAAAAAGATAAAGCCCATTCTATGTGAAATAGATGCTGCAATTATTTTCTGAATCTGTAAATGCATGTCTTGGACCTTATTTTATTTATTTAAACACTCTGGTAATTAAATCATAGGACTATCCACTGCCTTCGATGGTGAATGACCTTCTCTCAGTCTCAAAAATCCTGGAAGCACAGTTTCTGACAAATAATAATATTCAGAGGAATTTAGAAAAAGGAGATCAGTAAGAAAAAAGGTGTTACTATTTTAAGGTAATTAATATTTTGGTTCCCTTGGTGGTAAAAATAGGACTTCACCAGATGGCAGATGTCTTTTTTGGTTAATGTCAAGCTGTATTTTGGATGAAGAGATGGCAGAGGGAGCTGCTGTTGACAGCAGCATTTCCACATCACGCTAAGGCATGCAATATGGGGTTTGGGAATGAGAGAGGAAGTAAGCAAACACATAAGGTATTTTTATTGCCTAAGAACATCAACCACTTTGCTTTTTTGAGAAAATGTGACTTTTTGAGATGAAATTGG
Organism: Tamandua tetradactyla; assembly: GCF_023851605.1. Taxonomy (NCBI): domain Eukaryota; kingdom Metazoa; phylum Chordata; class Mammalia; order Pilosa; family Myrmecophagidae; genus Tamandua; species Tamandua tetradactyla. The sequence goes on along the minus strand of NC_135331.1, from coordinate 76,333,727 downwards.
AAATGTGAGGGCTATGGAATTCTGTGTGGGGTGTGTGTTGGAGACACAGTGCAAAGCGAGAGCAGTAAAATTTCTGACATCTCCCAGCAAGGGTCTTCAGGATGATTGGGAGAATGCCTCCTTGCACAGCTTCCCAGGGACACCCAATCAAGCAACGGGGCAGGAAGGTCTCCCCAACACCCAAGTCTTCTGCAGTTTCTTCTCATGCTTTCATCACACACAAGCTGATTGTTAGACTTTTGTATGCCTCTGAGAAAGTTATGAGGGAAACAAAAGTATTCCAAAGTGGTTCATGGCCTGGTGGAGATAGTAGGGGCTTTACATTTTAGTTTCTATGTAAAGACAGGAGCCAAAGCTAGAGTAGGGCCACAGCAGGCCAAGGTCACATGACTAAGTAGTTGGTGGGAGTCAGTTAGCAGCCCAGGCCTTTTTCTAAATCTGTTATTCTCAATCCTCTTCAAATTGCCTCACAGGGGCACTGGTGGGCCATGAATCGGTCTGAGAGATTATAACCGGCATTTACTGAACATCTACTATGTGCCAGGATCTTTGCATGTGCAGTTTCTGCTCCATCATTAGGCTCTCAACATGGGTATTAGCTCCATTCCACTGGAGCCACAGGCAATGAGGTTGAGTAACCAGTCTTATATTGAGCTATCATTTTGAAAGCACATCTTTCTGAAATCAAAGCCCTTGTTTTTCGCATGTTACCATGTGATTCTTTGGAATATTTCTATGTCTTCTGGAATGTCCTCATTCTCTCTAGTATCAAGGTGAGAGCGAAAATAAATGTGTGTGGTTTTATTAAGATTACACATACAGATTTCAGTATGACCCAATAGCCAGAAGTTTGTATTAATTGTTTTCCGTCTCTTACTTTATTATGGTGAATCAGACTCGTGTGTGGAAAGGACACTATTTGGAAGTTAGATCATGCTGATTTTATCCGAGTTGTACGACTACAAGGTTGTGGCTTTGGGTAAATTATTTAATCTACCTGTGCCCCAGTTACTTCAAATGAAAATGGGGAGTGGACTAGATTAGTATATCTTTACATTTCCTTCCAGGTCTAATACTCAATGATTTGTAAAGTACTCAAAGCCCTTCACCGACATGAACTTCCACCTCACACACCCTCTGCCCTGTTTCCCAGTGGAAAGACTGCAGCACACATTTAGCAGATAACTTATTTCAGGTCCACTCTCAGTTGCAAATAGATAATTGCCCTCTTGACCGAGTCCTCAGTGATGCCCCGAGTAGGTTCAGAAGCTCACTCTCCAAATAATTATCAATATTCATGAAGATAATTACCTTACACAGACTTTGGAGGCATAATACAATGCTTGGACATATCACCTGATGTACATATTTTCCAGGAATGTTTACTGCAGATTATTTATTTCCCTAACCAGCTGAGGCATGAAGGGGGGATGCAAAAAAAGATCATTTCATGTTTTGTTTCTTTTGGAGGGGGGTTGGTTTGTGAATACTTTCTGAGAAATCTCTCTAGCTTTTTTATTTGTTTCTAGACTCATTAATTCTGTTGAGAGGATTAAAAAAGCAAATGCTAGTGAAAGGAAATTAAAACTTCCAAACTGCTTCCATCAACATATGTTCTCTGGAGTGTATTCGAAGGGACTGATTAGTTAGTGCTTCCTCAGTGCAGACCCTCTCTGCCTAGCCTTACTGCTCCCCCATAGAAACCTTTAAGGCAGTCATCGTTTTCTTCCTTTTTTTTGTCAGCAGATTTATTAAGTTATAATTCACATTGTCATCTTTTACCAGCAAGGATAAAGAACCCCACAGAACTTATGTTATGTGCTCACAGGAACCTGTGGTCAAAGTATGCCTTGAGCCCAGATGAATCTTATTGAAAGGGCTGTGTGTTTTCCACCACGCTTTGAAGGGCAAAATGTGATCATGTGAGGACAAGAAGAGGGGAGTCTAGTGAGGTTTGCAGTCTGGTCCACTCTAATGTATGCCTCGGCTTATGTCAGGCTGTGAAGGAGCACGACTTCCAGCTACCTACCAGGGTGCCACAAGCATTTCTCCCATGTCACCTATGCCTGGCTTTTAATCATTTGCCTGTTGTTCATCCACTGATTCAGAATATTAGAACCATCAAAACTGAGAGGTCATCTAGTTCCAACCCTCACTTTTACAGGTAAGAAACCAGATGCTCAAAAACATAAGATAACTTACTTAAGGTCACCTGAGAACAAAATTCAGAAGAGCCTATTTAATTGGCTTCATTCTCTGAACTCTACTTCTCTCAAACACTTTAGCCATTGACTTACTTGGGTGACTTTGAGGTGATCTCAGGGCATTTGGAGTGATGGCAGCCCCAAGTTTTGTCACTACCATGCTGCAGAAATGCAAGTATATGTCATGTAAAAATTGTGAAGAAACTGCTTTAAGAGAAAGAATAAATTTTGTTGCATCAGGTTGAATCTAGACTTCTTTTAGAAGGAAAAAAAGCATCTTCTTCTATTGCCTCTAGCAGAATAAGCTTAGTAGAGGGTTCATAATTTAAATATATTAAACAATTTGAAACGCAGTGGCTTCTATTTAAGGAATTTAGAATTCAAAGCAGAATTTCTCACCTGGAAGCTTTATTCTTTATGTTATGGATATTCAACCAGCAATTTCATATTACCTAATTAACCCATAATTTTGATGTTTCAAGAAAATATTATTATGCTTCCAACTATACATCCCCATTCTTGCCTCTGCTTTTCTACATTTGTTCTGGCCTTTGTTTTAGTTTTCCTTTTTTTTAAGAAAAAAAATTAAAATCTTCCATTAAAATAAGTTGAGGTTCCTATAATTGATATTAATGTAAACACCTGTGAAATTTTCTTTAAGATTGATTTTACTCTACCTTAGGCCATGCCACATTATTGTTTAAAATTTTCAGTTTTTGTGTTAGTTAGATTCAGTTGTCAACTTGGCCAGGTGAGCATACCTAATCTTGTTGCTGCGGACATAAGCCAATGGTACGTGAACCTCATCTGTTGCCAATTACATCTGCAGTCAGCTAGGAGGCGTGTCTGCTGCAATGAGTGACGTTTGACTTAATTGGTTGGTGCTTAATTGAGAGATCGCAATGTAGCACAGCTAAGCAGCTCGGAATTCCTCATCTTAGCACTAACAGCTCAGCCCAGGCCTTTGGAGATGCAGAAAGAGGTCACCCCGGGGAAAGTTGTTAGAACCCAGGGGCCTGGAGAGAAGACCAGCAGAGACCATCCTGTGCCTTCCACATAAGAAAGGACCTCAGTGGAAAGTTAGCTGCCTTTCCTCTGAAGAACCAACAAAATAAATCCCCTTTTATTAAAATCCAATCCGTCTCTGGTGTGTTGCATTCCGGCAGCCAGCAAACTAGAACAGTTTTATTTTTTATTTAAAATAATATTTTCATGGGTTGGTTCTCAGTCGATTCTGAGACTGAGTTTGGGGCACAAGATGTACATCTGTGAGGGAAAGGGGCATGAAGCAGGATGTGGCAGAGGAAGAGGCCAAACTGGGATGCAGGGACTACAAAGCTTCTGACTGTATGGTAGCAAGCTCTGGTGCAAATATTGCCTTTCAGTATCCCCTCCACAGGCCAAAATAATCAGGCCTAATCCCCATGCTGATTGCTCACCACACTCCTCATCTGGGCAGCAAGTCCTTCCAGGAAGGGTGAGCTGAGTGGCACATCTTCATGTCTACCACAAATACAGGAAGTATTATTGACTTCTATGAGGTTTAAAGGAAAACCTTGATATAAAAAAATCAGTCTTTTTTGAACATTTCTCTTCTCTGCTTAAATGCCTGGAGTATTCTCCATTCCTATTGGTTGCAGTACAAATCCCCTAATCTGGCTTTCAAGGCACTCTGCCCTTGAACTCATATCTATGTTTTCAATCTCCTCCTACTCTTCAATAGAATCATCTACTTAAGCCAAGTTTATTTTTCTGTATCTACAACATGACCTTCCAATTCTTGCCTCCACCGCTTTACTCAAGCAGAGTCCTTCCTGAGCGTACTTTACCTATTGAGGTATACAGAGAGATTGAAAAGATAGATTTCAGTCTAGTTGGAAAGGCCTCGAGGTCCACGTGATGGTTTGGTTCATGTGTCAACTTGGCCAAAGGATGGCGTCAAGGTGTTTGGTTATGCAGGCACTGGCCTGATTTTTGCTGTGAAGACATTTTGTGGACTTAGATAATCAATAAGTTGATTTCATCTATGACCAACTGAGGAGAATTGCCTTCAGCGATGAGGGGAGTCTCATCCAAAAGGAGATGGGATGATTTCAATAGTCAGAAGAGAGAATTTCCATCTCCACTTCAGCCACCCAGCTTCCCCTAGGAGAGTCATCAGAAAACTTCACTGGAGTTCCCCCTTGTAGCCTGCCTTACAGAATTTTGACTTGTGCATTCCCACAGTCATGTGAGACATTTTTAATAAAAATCTCATAATATATACAGATATCGCCTATTAGTTCTGTTTCCCTAGAGAACACTGACTAATACAGTTTAAAAGAAGAAGTTTGTTGCTAAGCCTGTAACAACTAAAAACCTTGGCAAACTATAGCCCACAGGCTAAAATCAGCTCACTATTGGATATTATAAATTAAACTTTTTGGAACATAGCCATGCCTATTCATTTATGTGTTATCTATGGCTGTTTTGCTATAATTTTGCTTAAATGCAGAGTTGAGTAGTTGCAACAGAGACCATATGGTCCACAAAGCTGAAAATATTTACTATCAGACCCTTTACAGATAAAGTTTGCTGACACTGCAATCCAAACCTTCTTTTGTAGTTTAAAAATACTAGCTTTGACCATGAAGTGTTCCTGCTACACTGATCTCTCCAACTTCTAAACTCACAGGGCACTTAACAAAGTTCCTGTGTTAGGTTTTGTGCTTCTGAGGTCTATGTCCCACAATCCTGACCAGACTGCAAGCTTTCTGCAAGCAGAGACTGTGCCTTGGTTTCATGTTGGATTTTCCCCAGTGCTGAGCACAGAGCACCTTTTGACAACCTTTTGGAGACCAGCCTTACTTGCTTGAGAGGCAAATTTGTTGGAGTACAGGAGAAATGAAGCCCAGTAGATCCAGGTCCTCATCATGTGTGCATGAACTTGGGACAGTTACATAATTTCTCTCTGACACAGACTTCTGCTCAGCTCTGCTGCAGTTTACATGACTTTGAAGCTAAAAGCTTTTAGGTAGGACTTGGCTTAGAAGATCATCTCTTATTCTAGGCCAAAGCTGGAGACATACACAACACCCTCACAGTAAAGTGGAACAGAGGGCACTGTGTAAACGGCATTGCAGGAGTGATTCATCTACTTCACACATAGCAGAACAGATCAAGGAGGAAGGGATACTCCGAGCTCCTTCAGTGGGCTCTGACGGCAGGTAGGGAGGGAGACTCTGAAGTGAGGGGCACCCTCTCCCCCTTTCCCCTCCCAAAAAATGTCAATAATGACCCATCTCTCACTGGGACAGCCTTAAGGGCCCATACACATTTCCACTCATCCCCTGAGGGTCACTATGACCTTGCCTGAGAACTGAAAAGCTCTGGGGGTTCTAGCTGTGACTTAGAGGCCTCCGAGGAGAGCAAGTGGGGTCGAGGAGACTTCCAACAGAACAACTCTACTTTTATCTGTTTTATTTCACCAAGATTTCATGTGAAAAGGATCTATAGCTAAACATTTTAAAAATAGAAATGCAGTAAATGCAGTTGTATACTTGAAGCTGAACATTGCTTAACTGTAAAGACAAACTCTGAACAGTGTCAGACTGACAGTGGGAAAGAGTCCATCCAAACCCAAGGAAGCATGATGAAGATGAGAAAAGAATAACAGGGTCTTCCTGCTAAAACCAGTCCAGACCATCCCCTATCTTTCAGAAATGGACACAGGAGCATTAGATTGAGATCATAATGACTCATAATGGCTATTCATGCTGTATTAATTATGAGCTAGGCATTGCATATATGCTATTTTCACACTTGTAACAACTTAACTGCTAGGTATTATGCTCGTTTCATAGAGAAGGCAGTTGGGCAATGTCTCCACACTCACACAGCTCAGTTAACAACTGAATCAGATTCAAACTCTTATTTTGTCATGAAATCCATTTTCTTTCTGCTCTACCAATCTGCGATATGATATTATTTCTAATTTACTGTCACTTAACATTTCAAAAATACTTGCATAGGTATGTTGCTATGTTAGCTATGTATATGCTTAACCGTCAAGATGTTATACGTAGCATTCCCTGTCATTCTGGTTTTTGTCCTTATATAGGTTCCCTTCAAGTAGTTAAGTGAGGTATCCACTAACATTTGCACTGCCTAGGGCCCAGATCAGGTATACCAAGCAAGTGGCATCTCCTACAAAGGGGCGTCCAAAGTGACTATCTTCCTGTGTCACTTATTACTCAGAAGGGTACAGATCAGAAAGCAATAATACATGAATCAAACATCTCCAGAGGGGGAAGTTTTTCTTTCTAGCAGTCTTGAGGATGGCTCTAGGAGGCAAATAAAGCACTGTGTTAAAGTTGGAGTCTTTTGATTTTCTTAGCCAGAATAAATGTGTGCTACTTATAAAAGATCTGAGTCAGGTCTTTAGATGATTAGTATATTACTATTGTTAAATAAATCTAGAAGTCAATTGGTTCTTATCTAAAGGATATGAGAATCTATCTTGCAAAATAAATGACTGTATCTAATTGTACACTGAAGTTAGAAATGAGACCTTTATGTGTACACGATAAGCCATTTTTGTGAAACACAAGTACAGGGCTTCCCATTCTCTTATTCATAACACTTTCCTCCCATATGTTTCATCTGTGATAATACAACAGAGGCATGCAATATTTCTCACTTATTTTCTGATTTACCACATACATCAGTTGTCTGGAATATGTCATAAGGAAGTTTCTCTATATTTATTTAAATTATACAAATTGCTGTATCTCTCAGGATATGATGTTCTATAGGAACCTGTAGTTTACATGACTGTCTTAGGGGTTATGGTGCTTTGGGATTTCATTGTTTTCTTTTGAAATACAGTACATTATAAAGAGATTCAGGTCAACCAACTCTAGACAAAAACAATTTGGTCAAGACTTCTGAGGTTTTACAATTGTTCCCTCACTCCTGACCACCAGTTTAGTGTCCCTTTTCATCTGTCATGGTAAAAAGTGACCTGATAAAATGAAGTCATCTGGTGTTATGAGTGAATATATTAGAGAAAGAACACTGGTCTTGTAGCTTGAAGAACTGGATATTGTTTTCTTTTCATTTGTTTTCTAACTCCTAGGTTGGTTGAATGACGTTGAGAAAACCATCGTTAGTTTGGGATATAGTTTTCCTACCTGCCAATAGAGCATGTTGGAACAGGGATGGCAGCAGGTGATAAACGCATCAACTCTCCTTTGTCCTGTGTTCATGCTGGAGATGCTGATCAGGCTTGGCTCTTGTGCCCAGAGAACCTACATCTGGCTTCATTGTTCTCAGGACCGGTCATGAGCCCTTATTTTCAAATTATCAAGTTAATGAAGAGTAAAAGCAAGTTGACATTCTTTGCTAAGTGGGTGACTCTTTCCAGGTCCCATTAAAGAGTTGTAATGTCAGGCTTTTGTAGAGATTCGTATGTATGGAAAAGGCTATGGGTGGAGGAAACAGCTACCTGAAAGTAATAACTTCCTGACAATAAAAGGTTAGCAAAAATGAAGCAAAACTTTGGATAAGGACAGATGCATGGTTGAGTTCTTCTTGGAATCCTTAAAATTACCTTCTCCAGAGATCATCCCATACTCTCCCTCTTTCAGAGATCCTTCTATTATGATTTTTAACAACTAAGGAATTTCAGTTGCTAACTCATAGTTAGCAGTTTCCTACTAACCACAAGACTGACTGAAATTAAAATATGACTGTGATGATTTGAAACTATATGTACCCCAGAAAATCTATGTTTTTAAACCTAACTCATTCCTGTGGGTATGGACCCATCGTAGGTAGGATCCTTTGATGAGGTTACGTCAGTTAAAGTGTGACCCACGTCAATCAGGATATGTCTTAATCCGATTATTGGAGATAATTGGAGTCCTTTATAGGTGGAATGAAATTCAGATGTAGAGAAAGAATGCCTCAAGAAGCAAGAAGCTGAAAAAAGGAAACTTGAAGAGAAGAAAGAGACCAGGAGACACTGCCACATGGCTTGCCATGTGACCAAGGACCACCAGCAGTCAGCACCAGAATACCAGAGTCTTTGGGAAGGAAGAATTGCCTTGATTTGCACTTTTTCCCCACCCTCAAACCATTGCTTAACCTGGCCCATTTCATGGTATTTGCTTGAGCAGCCAAAGAAACTGAAGCGATATTTTTTATTTAAATGAAGACTCTGGCCACTGTTTGATAAATATCTTAAGTCTCATTAAAACTAACTCCACCACTCCCCTTTTTTGAGTAATGGATGGGAGAAAACTCTCCAAAATACATAGTGCTAATAAAATAGATCTAATTTAATATTTTAATCTTGCCTTTTTGGCTAGTATTCTGATGATACGGAAAATACAGTTGAAATCTTCATGAATGATTTATGGTGTTGTTTAAATTCTTCCATTGGCTGAGAGACAAATATTTCTAATCTGAGTATGATTAATATCTCCAATATTAAATAATAAATAATGAAATAGTCCTTCGAATTTGTGAGGTACTCTGCAATAGAAATAGGTTTGCTTTATTTGATTACCTTTTCATTTATTTAATCAATCAGGAACTTTTCATACATTACTACCATCTAATTTTAGAAAAGAGAAAATTTGGGGGTAGAATGGCTAAGCTAACTGTCCAAAGTCACATTCTCTGGAACATCCTGGGGTAAGTACTTGAATTTAATTTTCTTGATCCTCTGTTCTGAGCTCTTTTGCCTATGTTTGGCTTCTTTCTCAAAAAATATTTTGGGGGTGAATTTAGCTACAAACATTTTAAATATGTATAACTGTGTGAGTTCTAATAAAAATTGAAGGACGACTGCAACGTAATGTGGTTGGATTTCTTAATTTAAATAGAGCTGATAACTGGCTCATGATTTTCAACTCATATTATTTTCACAGATATTCTTATCAACAGAACCTAGCAAAGGTCCTGCTGCAAAAGAAGTGCTTAAAAGTGGTTGTGATTATTACTGATATTATTATTATTATTATTTGTTGTTAGTCAAAGTTTCAAATATGGGCAAGTCAGAGAATTAACATTTCCTATTATAGAGAGTGTCTATAAGGTTTGCTCTTGTTTCATAGGGTAAAAGAGAAATCTTGTTCCAAGATATGGAGTGAAATTCCACTTAGAATATTATGCAGATTAAATTTATCCTGAACATAGGATCAATCTGCCTCATTGGTACTCCCCCGGGAGCTCGTGAGTACAAGCAACACAGAAAGACCCATTAGTCCTATTTTAAACTAATTCTAATGTAAAAGTCAAGGAACAAAGGGTGTTTACTATAAGGAATTTGGTTTCCATCTGCATTACTGCAGTGATCTACTTTGGGTGATGGATGAAACCTGAGGTCAGTCTGTGAAATTTCCCTTTGTGTTTTACTTCTATTAAGAGTTGTGCAAGCTTTGTGAGAAACACTCACACCTGTCCCGTCCAACCTAATATTTAGATCAGATACTCATTCATTCACTTCTGTTTTTATTCAACAACAATCAGTGTCACCAATAATGAAGATATCAGCCAATTTTTGTAGAATGGTCACCTTTGTCACTGTGCTGAGCCCTGGAGAGACAAAGATGATCTGGATATATGTTCTGCTCTCCTGTTGTTTATTGTCCTTTAGGGAAAACAAACCTAAATAAATAGGCGCAATATTGTGTTAAGGATATCCTGATGGACATTGCCTAGGGAACGGAGAGAGTATGACGGCAGGAGTATTTAATTCCAAGCTCCTTAGTATGGCATTCAAGGCCCTTTGTAATCTTGCAGCAGCCTAGTTCTCCCCTATTGTACCCCAACTCCCCACAAACATGCATAAGTACTCCATATTGTATTAAATTGCATTGATTGCAACCCTGTATTAAATCATATCTCTCTGTATGCCAAGAAAGGTTGTATCATTTTAATTTTAGGATGATCTGAGACTGTTCCTAATTTGGTCAGAAGTTTAGACTTTGGCTGAAACTTAAATCCAGGCGTCACTGGAAGAGAACAAACATCTTACAGGCAAGGGATTGCTTCCTTATTGAGGATTTCAGAAGCCACATTTCTAAAGTGACTGCCTAATCAGTACATAGTTTCCTGAGCATGATGCCGGAGGGAAAAACCTAAAGAACTCCATTTTATTAACCATTCCAAGGAGTAGGCAAATGTTTTCCCTGAAGAGCTTTCTAAACATGAGTATCTAAGTCTTAGTGGCACTCCTATGAGCACACGATTCAGTTTCTTTTTTTTTTTTTTTTTTTAATAAGGGGCAATTGTGGGAATAGTCTGAATTGTGGGAATTGGCCTGAAAACAACATTATGTAGTTCGCAGCACGTATTTCTGACTCTTGCATCAAATGTCATCTAATATGAGCATGGCTTAGAAGAAGTTCATGGCAACAGCTTTGTATCCTGATCTCAAGGGACATGATATGCGAAATATACTCCCAAAGGAACACATTTGTGAGGCTAAGCTTATAAATACCCTCTATCAGGGGAATTCAAGCCTGGCAATCTCCTTGTTAGTCTTCATTTTGTTCATTCTACAATCTTTGATCACATATTATATGTCAGGTCATGTGGGAAGAAGTAACCCACGCTGCTTGCACAAACATGGGTAGATATTAAAACCCAATCCGGCCTTCATTCGTGGCATAAATGAATGACATAAATGAATGAAAAGCTAGTCATCAGATTTTGATAGTCAAATCCACAGCTGCTGTCTTAGGAGTGATGCACAAGCTGCAGTTCTGTCCATTTTTCTTGAGGGAAATAAGGACACTTTCACATCATTCCAGGATTTCTTTTAGACTCTATTATTAAATATAGTTTTGATGTGAGATTTGTCAGAGGAAGCCAACCTGGTTGAAAATTTCCATTATCTGAATCACTTCCTACATACATGTTTTACCAAGAAAAAAAAGTATTTGGATTCACTTTTATGATAATTCCCATAGTATAATACCAAACGCTAAAAGGATATCGGTAAGGACATCTTCAAAGTTGTAAAATGAAGGACTTCAGATCAGGAAATACTTGCATGTTCACTAGGCTGCCTCAGGGAGAAGTGAGGACCAAAAAGAAGGGATAGATTCCTGGTTGGCACCTGGAATGTTTCAGACGTCTTTCGGGGTCTGTTGGTCTCATACTTTGGGTGAATATTTAAATCAGAGAGACAATTATTTGAAAATTATTTAATGAGAGTTGCAATAGATATAGCTACCCCACCTCAAAAGCTTGGCAGACTGCATCTTTGAGCCATGTCTGGGTGGGCAGGGGATGATTTTTGTGCTTTCCATATGCCACGGGGAGGGGTGAAGGAAAGGAAGAGGAGGAGGTGTGTGATGGCCTGCAAATGAAGTACAACCCTAGAATGTGGAGAGAAGATTAAGCAAAGGGCAGTATCTGAAAACTAAGCTTTTGTTTAGATATTTAATGGAAGAGATTAGCTTTCTTAGAATTGAGGCTCACTCACAGAACTAGGCTGGTTCATAAATTTCTTTCAACACATACTCAAAGGAACTGAAATTTTAGAGAAGCAGATTCGATGCCTTTCATTATTTATATAAACCTGAGTAAGCCCTTTAAATCGGTAGAGCTCAGTTTCCTCATCTGTAAAATAAGGAGATTGAATTGGACAATCTTTACAATTTCCTGCAGCTCTGATATTTATGAAATTTAGAAACATTGATGCTGAAAGGGATTAAAAATATTATCTGTCCATTTTTCTTCTCCCCACCAAAAATGAGGCAAGCAAACAAAAATTCACTGCATCTCAGATCAGAAATTCCACACTAAGGTAAACAAATTGATAATGGGTTATTAATAAATACTTCAAAAAACTCCACTGTCCTTAGGTGAAAAGAAGTCTCAACCTGTTGAGATTTGCCGACCTATCTCTGCCTCTCTCTGCCCGTGGTTCTTGTGCCCCTCCACTCACAGCAGAGCTGTTGCTCTCTCAGAGTGCAGGACTCCTCTGACCTCTGTGCCTTGGATGCACCAACCTCCCTCTTCATGGCAAACTTTTGCACACACTTCGGGGGTCACATAACAATAGCCTCTACCAGGAAGCCTGCCTTCCTGCCACCCCACCCTACCTGCTCCCTCACAAAAAACCCACAAAGTCTTATTTAGCTGGATGTCTCTTCTTTATTAGCATCCGAGCTTATTTCTTCCATTTTTGCTTGTTTACATCAATTTATGCTATAAAAATTGGTATAGAATTGTTTATACCATTTTTTTATTGTTTATTCAAGTTTCTCTCCTACTAAGGTGTAAACTACTTAAGGGTAGTTTTTTTTTTTTTAAGTCTTTTTCACTGCAGGGCTGAGCACCTTGTCTGGCTCTAGGAAGTGTTCAATAAATGCTGCTGAATGAATGAATGAGTGAATTATTTAGCACTATTCAGGGAAAGAGGCAGAGACAAAGCAACATTTTTAAAAGACTATCCAGATGCACGTCTGCTGCCAGAGTGTTCTGTCACCTTCCCGTTGGGAAGAGTCTAATGATGGAGGTAATACTAATCACTTCCCATTTGCATGCAATTGTTAATTTTCCTGAGCTGCTGTTTGGCTGGTAGCAATGGAGTCTAATCTGGTCTCATCCTTTGGAGAGCATTCCATTCTAATAGCTGTCTTGCTGTAAGTTGGAAGTGCGTCATGCACAAGCTATTTATTTCTGCATCATAAATTTCTAATGTTTCTTTAGGCTGATGGGATCTTATGTTTGTTGAAGTCGGAAGATGAACCAAATATTCTTTTCTTCTTAGATCTTAGATTGCCTCCTCCTCTCGTGCCACCTTCCTGTCCCAGCGCTCAGTGGAAATCTGAGGCTTCTGGAAGTAGCCAATATTTTTTCCAAAATGCTGCTCCAAGACTGATGTCAAATAAAATTTTTCAGATGCTTACTGGAGATCACAGGTCTGGAGTTTATGTCTTAGGAAGTGGACAGGCCCCAAATCTGGGGCACAATTGGGTCCATTCATACTACTTTCTCCCCCAAATCTCCAGACACATCTCTCTAATTCCTGGGGTTTGGGGTGGGAGGTAAGGGCATGATGGTAGCAAAAGGGCCAGAGTGGCATTGACACAGAGCTATTGATGACTCAGGACCCATCTGTACATTAATTTATTCATTCAACAAGCATTTGTGAGCTAGGTATGAGGTGGACCCTGAAATACAGAAATAAATAGGACAGGAAATACAGGTATTTAAATTGTAATATGGTGTGATAATGGATAACCTAGAAACCAGCACATACTATTTTATGCCATATCTTTTCTCCCTGACATTTGAGTGGAGTGGAGTGGAGTACCATGCATAAAATGTGATCCCTGCTTCCCCACAGTATCTACTTTTTATTTGTCTCTTCCCAAGGCTGGGGCCAACTCTTCTATCTTATGATTGGTTACAATTATCAGTCAAGGGCAGGATAAGAGGAGGAGTTATGAATTGACTGTAGACCCATCCATAAGACACTCACCATCTACCCCAGGGAGGTGCTGAAGTTACAGAGAAGGGACACACAGCCCCTGCCTCAAGGCTTTCACCATCTGGTGGGGCAACACATTTGCAGTTAAGCCTTTCTTGACTTGAAAGAAATATAAGCAAAGTAAAATGAGGACGAGGTGAAGTCTACATTACAGTAAACAATGGGTGTTGTTGATAGATGTATGTCATGCTATCAAGGGGACAAAACAGCATTCCAGGCAGGATGGACCTGGAGTTCCAGGTCCTGAGGCTCAAATGGTCTATAACAGTGGAGTTGCATCTAATTGGGTTAATGCTGTTTCAAGAGCTGTAAAATTTGTAGTCATCCCGGGTGTATGACAGGCATTAGCAGTCCAAACAGCAGGAATCCAGCAGGTGGTCAGAGCACAGCAGTGGTGAATCCCTTCTTCCTGTAGCATATGAAGCTGCAGGACCTTGGACACCAAAATATTGGATAAGGCAAACATCATCTTATCTCTGCAGGAGTGGAGGGATGACAAGGCAAAATGAGGCTTTTAGGAATCATAGCTAGTGGGTATCCCAAGGTTGGAGGGCCAAACAGTAACCCAGTGGTCATGTGTAGATAGCACATTGGCAGATTGGGAGAAAATTGAAGATTAAGTGATAGAGTACCGAGACTATGAAGAAAAATGTTGCTGAAATTCAGACTAGGCCAAAGAACAGTTGCTCCAGCAGCCAAAGTCTTCTTGATCTATCTACGTCAGGACTGGCTCAGAGGCTACAGTGAAGTGGATCTGTCTTTGGAAGCAATGGAAGGCCTGCACGAGGATCCATGGAGTGGCAGAGGAGGGATGTGAATTTTCTTAAATTGCCACTTCCATCCAACTATTACTTCTCAAGCACTTAGAATGGTTCACAGATGCCCATCACAGTAAACTTAACCACTTTGAGTGGCCAGATGGAACATCCAAACTGGACCCCATATCATCTCTTTACTTTTTTCGCTTAATTATCATATTGGAAAGAACATCCAAGAAATGTTCCCAGAACACAACAGGCTCAATCTTATCTCTAAGCTTTTGTTTTTGCCTTCTCTTCCACTTGGAATAGCTGGCATGGCTTCTTGGTATTCATTTTAATGGCAGTTGTATTAGCTAGGGCTCTCTAGAGAAACAAAATCAGCAGGAAATATTCATAGATATAAAAATTTTTAAAGGGTCTTATGTAACCACGAGAATGTAGGGTCCAAAATCCATAGGGCAGGCTGTGAAGCTAACAACTCTGATGAAGGGTCTGGACGAACTCTGCAGGAGAGGCTCACTGGCCGAAGCATGAAGAGAGACTGTTTCTTCTGAATCCTCATCAAAAACCTTCCAGTAATTAAGTATCACTCATTGCAGAAGACACTCCCCTTGGCTGATTACAAATGCAATCAGTTGTGGATGCAGCCGATGTGATCATGACTTAATTCTATGAAATGCCCTTATAGCAACAGAAAGGCTAGTACTTGCTCAACCAGACAAACAGACACCACCACGAGGCCAAATTGACATAAGAACCTGACCATGACAGTTTACCCCTTATCAACTTGGCAGCTATACACATCACCTTAAACCATACTTAATCTCTAAATAGAAAATAATGGAAGACACATTTTTTCCTCACTTAACAATATTCAACTGTCCCATGTACAATGGGAAATGAATTAAATCTCCTCGGAATAAGATGCAAGTCCTTGGGTAATATTTATTCTTAAACTTGATATCTTACAACTTAAATGCTATAACATGAAGAAAACAGCATTACTGTCCTTGTTTATGTAGCTGATCATGTAGTCATAGTTCATATTTATCACCAACTTCTTCCACTACCCATTCCATGTTCCCTTTACCCTCAGCAAGCATTTCAACTGGCTGTGCCTCTTTGCCTGATGGGGTGACCCAAACCTTCATTTCTGAAGTTTCAGAGCCATTGGTAGTCCCGCCTGATTGGGTTATTGCAATTTTCCATTGATTTTAATCACAGACATGGTGGTACTAAAAGACACCCTAGGGGATCTCCTATATTCCAAGAAAACTCTTCTTTACCTCCATTGTGTAGTTGCAGTCCTATTCCCCGCTGAGAGTCAGGATCAATCACTCAGCCAGCAAAGTAATCCCCTTTTTGGCCTGTTGATCCAGGGGCATGAGTAGGCTAAAGTGGCCAGGTGGCAGCCTTAGATTCCAGTTCAATGGAATCATTGTTATTTCTTCTGGTGGAAGCACTCACCGTTCTGGAACTAAAATCTATAGATCAGCGGAGCTTGAAGTCACAGGGTCAGGAAGCAAAATTTTTCCTAGAGGATCACCAGGGGTGACAGAGTATGGTGCCACTCCATCTCCACCCCTTGGTTCCTGGACCCATGGATCCTGGCTATGGGAGAAACATCACCATACATCAGATGCTGATTCAGAGCATACATAGCCTCCTGGAGGACATCATCCCGGCCCTGCAAGGTATTGCCACCTAATTGACACCATAATTGAGTTTTAAAAATGCCATTCCACTGTTTGATCAATCCAACTGCCTCAGGATGATGGGGAACATGGTAAGACCAGAGAATTCCATGAGCATGTGCCCATTCCCACACTTCATTTGCTGTGAAGTGTGTTCCTTGATCAGAAGCAATGCTACGTGGAATACCCATGATGATGGATAGGCATTCTGTAAGTCCTCGGATGGTAGTGTTGGCAGAAGCACTGCATACAGGGAAAGCACACCCATATCCAGAGTATGTATCTATTCCTGTTAGAGTAAACTGCTGCCCCTTCCATGAAGGGAATGGTCCAGTGTAATCAGTCTGCCACCATGTAGACAGCTGGTCACATCGGGGCTGAGTGTGGGTCTCTGTTGCTGGCAGATTGGGCACTCAGCAGTGGCTGTAATCACATCAGCCCTGGTGAGTGGAAGTTCATGTTGCTGCTCCATCCCTACCACCATGACCACTTTGTTCATGAGCCCATTGGCCACTGACAGGAGTTGTTGGGGAAAGAGGTTGACTGTCATTCAAAGAACAGGTCATCTTATCTACTTGATTATTAAAAACTTCCTCTGCTGAAGTCACCCTCTGTTGCACATTCATGAGGGTCACAGATATCTTCATGCTTTTCGCCCACTCAGAAAGGTCTATCCACATACCTCTTCCCAAGACTTGTTTGTGACCAATTTTCCAATTATGGTCTTTCCAAGTCCCTTACCAGACATCCAAGCCATTAGCAACAGCCCATGAGTCAATATGTAAATGCACCTCTGGCCAGTTCTCCTTCCAAGCAAAATAAACAACCAGGTGCACTGCTCAAAGTTCTTCCCACTGGGAGGATTTCCCCTCACCACTGTCCTTCAAGAACACCCCAGAAAGGGGTTGTAGTGCTGCAACTGTCCACTTTCGGGTGTACTTGCATATCGTGCTGAACCATCTGTAAACCAGGCCCGAGTTTTCTCTTCCTCAGTCAATTCACTGTAAGGAACTCCCCAAGAGGCCATAGATCTGGTCTGGGAAAGAGAAGGCAATGTGGCAGGAGTGGAGACCATGGGCATTTGGGCCAATTCTTCATATAACTTACTTTTGCCTTCATGACCTGCTCTGACCCTATCTCTTATATACCATTTCCATTTTATGATGAAGTGCTGCTGTGCACACACAACTTTATGGCTTGTTGGGTCAGACAACACCTAGCTCATCATAGGCAACTCAGGTCTCATGATAACTTGATAGTCCAAGGTCAAGCATTCAGTCTCTACTAAAGCCCAGTAGTAGGCTCTTTCTCTCAAAAGAAGAGTAGTTGTCTGCAGCAGATGGTAAGGTTTTGCTCCAAAATCCTAAGGGTCTGCATTGTGATTCTCCTACAGGGACCTGCTAAAGGCTGCAGACAGCATCCCTATTTACCACTGATACTTCCAGCAACATTGGATCTGCTGGATCATATGGTCCAAGTGGCAGAGCAGCTTGTACAGCAGCCTGAACCTGTCACAGAGCCTCCTCTTGTTCAGGTCCCCACTCAAAATTAGCAGCTTTTCTGGTCACTGAATAAATGGGCCAGATTAGTACAACCAAGTGAGGAATATGTTGTTGCCAAATCCAAAGAGACCAACTAAGCATTGTGCCTTTTTAGGGTCATGGGAGGGTCCAGATGCAGCAACTTATCCTTCACCTTAGAAGGGATATCTCAACATTCCCCACACCAGTGGACACCTAGAAATTTCACTGAGGTGAAGACCCCTGTATTTTTATTGGATTTTTCTCTCATCCTCTGACATGCAAATGCCTTACCAATAAGTCTAGGTTATTTGCTACTTCTTGCTTACTAGGTCTAGTCAACATGATGCCATCAGTATTATGGACCAGTGTGATGTCTTGTGGGAGAAAATAATGATCAAGTTCCCTGCAGGCAGACAACATTATGACATAAGGCTGGAGAGTTGATATACCCCTGAGGTAGGACAGTGAAAGTATATTGCTGACCTTGCCAACTGAAAGCAAACTGTTTCTAGTGGTTCTTACTAACAGCTATTGAGAAGAAAAGCATTTTCCAGATCAATAGCTGCATACCAGTTACCAGGGGATGTATTGATTTGCTCAAGCAATGATATCACATTGAACAGCAGCTGTAATTAGAGTTACCACCTGGTTGAGCTTACGATAATACACTGTCATCCTCCAAGACCCATCTACTTTCTACACAGGCCAAATAGGAGAATTGAATGGGGGTGTGGTGGGAATCACCATCCCTGCATCTTTCACATCCTTAAGAGTGCCAGTAATCTCTGCAATCCCTCCAGGAATCTAGTATTGCTTCTGATTTACTATTTTGCTAGGTAGGGGCAGTTCTAGTGGCTTCCACTTGGCCGTTCCCACCATAATAACCCTCACTGCATGAGTTAGAGAGTCTATGTGGGGATCCTGCCACTTGCTCAATACGTCTATTCTAATTATGCATTCTGGAACTGGGGAAATAACTACAGGATGGGTCCAGGGGCCCAATGGACCCACTGTGAGGCAAACCTGAGCTAAAACTCCATCGATCACCTAACCTCCATAAGCCCCCACTCTGACTCGTGGGCCAGAGTGATGTTTTAGGTCCCCTGGAATTAATATCACTTCTGAATCAGTGTTTAATAATCCCTGAAATATCTGATCATTTCCTTTCCCCCAGTGCACAGTTACCCTGGTAAAAAGCTGTTGGTTTCCTTGTGGAAGGTAAGGAGGAAGATTAACAGTATAAATCTGTGGCAGAGTAACAGGGTCCTCCCCTGAAGAAAACTGGCCTCTCCCTCATTCAAGAAGCTCTGGGTGGTAAACGCTCTCAAATCTAGAAATTGATTAAGGGGCCATGACTCTCTGTTTTGTAATTCAAGTTAGACATCGTTCACTTGACCTAGAACTCTTTTGTTTATACAACTCAAACAAAAATTTAGTAGACTGCCCATCTATTGTACTTGTAAGTACCCCATGACTTACTAGTCAATGCCAC
The DNA here is from genome assembly GCF_023851605.1 of Tamandua tetradactyla. Lineage (NCBI taxonomy): Eukaryota > Metazoa > Chordata > Mammalia > Pilosa > Myrmecophagidae > Tamandua > Tamandua tetradactyla. The sequence continues at coordinate 76,314,559 of NC_135331.1, read as the reverse complement.
ATGTATCTACATGTCAGATTATTTTGACTCCTGCTTTGAGTTTGCTGTCTATTATGATAGCCACATCCATCTTATCTTTGGTGATTAAGTGCTGCCACCTGGCTTCACTTCACTAGATTCTGCCAACTCAAGATCTAGTCATCCTCACTGTGTTTAAGGATTCCAGCTCAGTGACAGCAGTTCCCACAGTAATATCTGACTTACAGAGAAGTGCAACTATAGACCTCTTCAGGGATGATGGAGCTAGTCTCACAAATTTATTTCTCACTGTTCTAGTAAAAGCTGCATCCTCTGGATATTCCTGGGCTGTAAGAGCAGGCTTTGCATCATAAATCCATTCTAACATCCCAATCTCTCTAAGCCTCTGGATCACCTCATCTACATTATACCAGGGCAGTTCTGGCATTTCAACTTCAGGTAATGCTGGCCACCTTTTGATCCATGTTTCAGTTAACCATCCAAACAAACTGTTAATGCCTTTTCTAACCCCTCGAGCTATAACACTGAATGCAGAATCTCTGCTTAGTGGATCCATATCAATAAATTCATCCTGATCCAGACTTATATTCCTTCCACCATTATCCAACACCCTTAAAATCCCATAGCCACACATATTCCCTTGATTTCTGTCTATATAAATTGGAAAACTCACACAGTTATTTTGGGATATAACATACTTCCTCATGAGTGATACTTCAACTTTTGGGGTCTATTGGGACTTTAGTCTAGTTATAGGTTTGGAAGAAATGAGGGGTCATGGAGGTGGTTCATGAAAAGAATTACAAATATCTACCCAGTCATTTGCTTCAGAGCATTCATTTACAGTTTCTTCTAGTGAAACATGATTAATCACTCTAGGGCTGATCCCTTTAGGTGAAGGTTGTGTGGCCAACTCCTCAGGGCAGGCTGAAGATGGAGTGGCTATGGTTTCAGGGCAGACTATTACAGGGTTATCTAGAGAAGACTCAGCATGACCTGGGGTTTCAACCTCTCCACCACATCATTATCAATCCATATGTCACCATCCCACTTTTCAGGGTCCCACTCCTTTCCAATAAATGCCCTCACTTTAATGGCAGACACCATGCAAGATTGAGATTTCAGTGTACGATGTATAGTTGCTACTCTAACAATAAGTTTCTGAGTCTGATTTCTGGAGATCTCAAGTCTACAGCTATAGGAAATAAGATTTTCCTTCAGGACACTCTAGAAATGTTTGTATCTATGAGATGAAATGTAAGGTTCTCATTTGAAGACTTAAGCCCATCCCTTCCACTCATTAATGTATACAATATATCTAACAAGAACCAGCCAACATCCCTATGCCTTCTATTTCCACAAAACTCCATAAACGTGTCCAAAACATTATCCCCCAGAGCCCGGCTTCATACTAGTGAAGCATTAGAAGAATCCAATGGTGATATTTTGACAATCTCTTTTGTCAAATCACCCCGTGAATTGGCAGTATCATTCTAATTATGGGAATCAGAGTCCTTAGTGCCTTTGAGTCCAGTCAGGGTAGAAAACCAGTCTTAAAAACCCATTTTCAAGACTCTGTTTCTTAAGAATCACTCCTGGTACCAAGTTGTATTAGCTAGGGTTCTCTAGAGAAACAGAATCAGCAAGAAATATTCATAGATAGAAAATTTATAAAAGTATCTCACATAATCATGGGAATGTAGAGTCCAAAATCCGTAGGGCAAGCTGTGAAGCTGATGACTCCAATGAAGGGTCTTGATAAACTCCACAGGAGAAGCTCACTGGCTGAAGGAGGAAGAGAGACCATCTCTTCTGAATCCTCATTAAAAGCCTTCCAGTGATTAGATTAAGCACGACTCATTGCTGAAGACACTCCCCTTGGCTGATTACAAAAGCAATCAGTTGTATATGCAGCCAATGTGATCATGATTTAATTCTATGAAATGTCCTCATAACAATAGACGGGCCAGCACTTGCCCAACCAAACAAACAGGCACCACCATCTGGTCAAGGTGGTGCATGAAACTAAACATGACAGCACCCATCGTTAAAGACTTAGTCAAACCCTACCTGTTGCCCACCCTCAGCGCTGTCCATTTCCCAAAAAGCATGTCTGCTCTCTCCAGCCCATGCTACCAGAAGGTGCTATTCACTTCTCCTATTCCAAGGCACATAGAATCAGGATTGCACCATTAATGGGTAACATTACGGGTTGTTTTGAGGATGTTGGCTTTATCTGTTTAGAGGATAATAAGCTATTCAAGAATGCATCTCCACATTCTCATCCATCTCTATTAACATCCAGCACAACACTAAGCAACCTTTTCAGGCTAAATATTTGCATAGAAATTGGCCAGATGTTTGAAATGGTTTAGAGAGGTGGATTTGGATTCCACTGCACACTTACTGCTTCATATTTGGTTTAAAAATTGGGAGCACCAAGTTTTTTTATTTAACATGAAATTTTTTTATCAACAATAATAGTTTCTGACATTTCCTAATAGATTTTTGTAGGGGATTTGGGCCCTTTATTTCCTTTAAAAATGAACAGCAAAAATTAAGTTTGGATTAGAGTGAGCAATGATGGTAAAAAGTGTAAAGTTTCTTTCTCCATTCTAGTTCAAAGTATTTGCTTGTTTCAGTTATGCAATTTGAACCTCAAAAGCCATTTGGGAGCCTGGTACTTTTAAAATCATTCTCATTCTTGGTCTGAGCAGTAAGGCTTTCTCCAAGTGAATAAAGATGGAAAGTTTACTTTTTGAAAATTCCAAATAAAAATAAAATGTCCTTCAGTGACAATGATGGTATTTAGAAAGTTTGGGTCATGAAATGGGCATTGTCACTCTGTCTAGCTATTTCATTTAATCAACTCTGCATATATATGTTGTCACTACCTTTGTCTTTACAGAAAGAGTCTAAAATCTATCAGAATTGCCTGTGATATGAGGAAAATTCATGCGAGGGGTGACAACAGAGACGTCTCAGTCACACTCAAATGTCAGCATGCTTTATTGTGGTCAGTTTACAGGCTGCTTGAGGCTGCTTGGGAGGAGGAGGGGCTGGGATGAGTAGGCCTGCTGCAAGTCCCAATTTACCATGTTCCAGCATTATGACTGAGGGCCAAGCACCTAATCTTTCTAATCCTCAGTATACCAGTACAACGCAAGATACTAAATATACCCACTTTGCAGAGTGACATATGTTTAGGTATGGTCTAGCACAGCACCTGGCAGTAGTAGACACCTGGTAAGAACACGGTTTATAGGGCCAGGTTCAGAGGCAGCATGATATTAGGGATAAACTAGAGGCTGTGGAGCAATATCTGGTTTTCAATTCTGTTTTTCCCACGTATAATCAGCAATGTTTAGTAAATTACATATCAACTCTGGGCCTCTGTTCATCTGTAAAATGGGGTGATGAGGGTATCCACTCTGATAGGTTATGCAGGTTTAAAGAGCGTTGCAAGTAAAACCACAGTATAGCATGCGGCACAGGAAAAGCACATAATAAATGGTTGCTGTCGCTATTATTTCATTTCAGGTCCAAATCTAAAAGACGGAGAAAAATATTCTTAGAATTCTTCCTAAAACAATGCCTGAGGAGTCTGACAAGTCGGAGATGAGCGCTTTTCACTGAGGATGGAGAGGATCTTACCAGTGGTCTTATAGGCATATGATTAAAACCAACTCTCCTGCCCTCTAATACTGGCTGATTTCAAACTACTAAAGTGTATCAATGAACACAGAGATGGGAAGAGAAGCTAACAAGCAGCTCCTGCAGCAGGTAAGAGCTGCCCCCAGCATGTACTACATTTTTCCTTCTTCCTAAACTCATATAACATAGGAGAGGCACAAGCTCACATCACTTGGGTTGCTCTGTGTGACGCTTTGAAGATGTGCCTCAAAGTCTTTGGCCAAGCATGGTGCACCCACAGGACTGGGGATCAGCAGACTTGGGGTCTAGTCCTGGCACTACTAGAATTCTCTGATCATGGACAAGTCACCTAGCTTCTCTGAGACTCCACTTGTTCTGACAGCTAGTTCTGAGACTCTTTTCAAGTCTAAAATCCATTCTTCAATTATTCCAAAGTTACATCTTTTTCATTGCTTTTTCTTGGGTCACATGTCTTTCTATCCTGAGACAGAAGGCAGAGACCTTGGATTTTAACAAGCTCTACAGAAGAAAAAAAGCTCGTTATCTTTATGGGTCTTGATAAATGTTCATTCTCTGTGAAAAGGATTTTATTGATCATTACAAGGATACATTCTGAAAAGATTCCTGCCAGTGATTAGATAGTTGAACAAAGTGTCTTTCCTTCCTTTCAGGAATGTTATACAGTTTAATGAGATAATGCAGCATGGAAAGCAGTTTGAAAAGTATAAATACCTACTCACTCTTAAGGTGTTATTGTAAATAGTTTTTTTCTACATTGCAAAAATTTAGCTATGCTAAAATAAAAGTAGGCTTATTTATTTTGTTAATGACCACTACAAGCTTCACTACATGTTATTTCCAATATCTGCCTACAAAATACCACATGATTTCATGCAAAATGAAGCTCATATCTTAAATAATTAATGACCTACACTTTACTATCAGGGAAATATACAAATATGAGGCATTGCAAGAAATGTTTGTAAATATATGGAATTAAAACTTATGGACCAATTTTATTCAGTTTTTGTGTTAGTTTGCTAAATGTTGCTGGAATGCAATATACCAGAAATGGAAAGGCTTTTAAAAAGGGAATTTATTAAGTCAGAAATTTACCGTTCTAAGGCCAAACTAAGGCATGCACAGAAAGATCCCTTGACTCAAGAAAGGCAGATATCTGTCACATGGGAAGGCACGTGGCTGTCATCTGCTCGTCCTTGTTCCCAGTTCCATTGCTTCCAGCTTCAGATGCCAGTGGTTTCTTCTTTAAGCATCTGTGGACCTTCACTTAGCCCCTCTGGGACACATCTCTGGGTTCTGGCTTGCTTAGCATCACGTGGGAAGGCACATGGCAACGTCTGCTCTCTCTGTCAGCACTCTAAGCATCTCCAGATGTCTGAATGTCTGCTCTGAAGCAACTCCAAGATGTTTCCCCTTTTAAAGGATTCCAGTGAAGTAATCAAGACCTCCCTTGAATGAGTGGAGTCACATTTCCATCTGATCAAAGGGCCACACCCAGAATCGGGCACATCACATCTTCAGTCAATAATCTAATCAAAAGGTTATGCCCACAACTGGGTGTGTCCTATCTCCATGGAAACAATCCAATCAAAGTTTCCATGTCACAATATTGAATCAGGATTAAAAAAAACATGGCTGCTTCTACAAGATTGGATCAGGAAAAAGGACATGGCTCTTCTAGATACATGAAAGTTTTAAACTGGCAGAGTTTTGTATAGGAATGATGCTATCAGACATTTCAGTGCTCCTGGTGCTGAAGTTTTAGAATACAATGAAGCAAAGAGAAGCTATACAAAATATTCACTCTGAATAAAAAGTGAAAAGTGCCTGAATAAAGAATTTGAAAGGATGCAAAATTTATCAATAAGCAATTTATCTGGTTTAAAGGTTTACAACAGAAATCTAACAATTATTTACCTTTTGTTTTTGGCATCAGTAATGATCAAAAGCTTATCTGTAGAACACCAAGGCAATCTATTGATTGTGTTATTTTGTACTAACTGTTAATTTAATGAACATTTTGTCAACAGAATTGAACTAATATTATTTTATTAGTTATTCACCCATTTCATAAATATTTGTAGAGCACCTACTATATGTTAGGTGGCATGCTAGAGAACATAAAAGATGAATCAGATTTCAGTCTTGTAGAGGATTGAGGGTGGCCTCCCAAAAGATACGTCCATATCTTAATTCCTAAAACCAGTGAATGTTACCTTATTTGGAAAAAAGGTCTTTGCATATATAATTAAGCATCTTGAGATGAGGAAATTATCCTGGACTATTTGGGTGGGCCCTAAATCTAATGACAAGTATCTTTATAAGAGAGGTAGAGGGAGAGTTGGTACAGACAGAAGAAGAGACAATGTGACCAAGGAGTCAGAGATTCGAGTGACATGGCCACAAGCCAAAGAATGCCAGCAGCCACCAGAAGTTGAAAGAGGAAAGAAATGAATTCCCTCCTACAGCATCCAGATGGCATGTGGCCCTGTGGACACCTTGATTTGGGATTTCTGGCCTCCAGAACTGAGACAGAAAAAATTTCTATGGTTTAAGCCACCAACTTTGTGCTCATTTGTTGTGGCAGCCTCAGAAAACTAACAAGGGAAGGCCTCAGGTACACAGACAGGAGGCGGACTTCACTCAGTACTCTACAGGCAATAAGGAGTTCACTCTTAAACAGGAGGATGACAGGGTCAGAACTGTATTTAGGAATGATCTCTGGCCATGCTGTGATTTAAAGGGGAAAAATACTAGAGGGGTGGAGAGATTGGCTCAGAGGAGATGATATTAATCCAAGGAAGAGATATTTATAGCAGGGCAGGTTTTTGACAAAGCACACTGTTCCACCTGGAGATTTTTGATTTGTGCTATTATTTGCCCTCTCAGATAAAGTTGCAGCCAACTTTAATATAAAGACAATCAATTTAGTTTTGTGACCTCCCAAAAGACAGTGTACCATATCCACATTCTCATTCTGAAAGCATGGCACATCTTGATGCACAAGAGCTACACTAGTGTTATAGTTTCCATAATATTGCTTCTTTCCAGGATATTAAAGAGAATCTCTTCTGGTTCATAAACTCTATGCATTTTGTACCTGCCTTCCAGATCGTAAATCATGACATAGGACAAAAGCTGCCTGCAGGAGTTTTGTTGATTGAGTTATGAAATATGCTCACTACCTGAATTTCTGGGCATCCAGACACAATAGTCCATTTTGGTTCTCCCCTTCTTAATCTGTCCACAATTTCCCCATCAGTGAGGCAAATATGTGGTTAAGTGTGGGGGCCTTGCCCTGAAGGTGAACAGTAGTTGGGAAGTAACTAAGAAGGGTACTGATTTCCCCTGTAGTTCATGTTGCAGGCTTCCCACCAAGTAGAAAATGTTGTTGAAGAATCAGGATGGGATGATATAAAGGGGTTCAGTCAAAACATGACTGTAAGAAGTGGGACAGGAGCCCTAATGATGCCCATTCAGGGTATCTAATGGAGTTCAGTGTGTGCCATTGTAAAACTATCTTCCTCACTCAGCTTTAGGGAAATTACAAGGATGTGAAGCAAAGGGGATGATAAAACTTAGGCTAGGTCTTGTTTTTTCTCCCCAGTCACATTTTCAGGTATCGAAAACACAGTTACTGACTGCCTAACCCTGTGCTCAGGTATGGTCAGTCCAAAACACTGCCTGTGAATTCACTGAGCATACAGCACCATCCAATATGTACTAAGGGAGAAGGTGAGATCAGATTCTTAGGAGCTGATGATCAATCTGGGAGGTAGGTCACATAGTTAGTTCCATACCAATTATTATAAATTAATGTGAAAGATTGATAAAGGTGACAGACTGTCTGTGGCCATTAGCAGAATTGGTTGAGTATATTAAATGCAACATATGCACTTAATTATTACCTAATCTGTGCTCAACAATGAGCCAAGCAAGATGGAAGCAACAGCAGGAGTGTAGGACCCAACACTGAGTAGGCCAGTTTAGTAAAAGAATTAAGCAGATGAAAGATCCAGGTAACGGGAGATAGTGTCCATAAATGGTGTCTTTCTTTATGTTCTCAAGAACTTAAAACTTATGGAAATTGAAAAGATGGTGTGGGTCAGTTTAGTTACAGGAGGCTTTATAAAAAGTTGAGCTTGTGTATTCATTCATTCATTATTCATGTAATTTTCATTCACCAGGAAAAAACTATATGTGTTGTTTATTATGTTCCAGGTACTGATAAAATAGTGAAGAAAACAGATATTTCTTACTCTCAAGGAGCTTACAGTTTGATGAGAGAGACAAATGTTGTCCACATAATCACATAAATATAAGATTACATTTCATAAAAGATGATTACTCAGCCGAGGGAGAGGGGTGGTTGGATCTAGTGTGGTATTGGGAAGTAGGTAGTCAGGAAGACTTCACTGCGGCAGTGATGTTTAATCAAACATTAAAAGCTGAGTAAGAGATAATTAGGCAGTGGAGGTGGGGAGCAGAAAGGAAGTAAGCCAATATAACTACAGCCCAGAGGGACAGAATGGCACCGAGTGGGGCAAAAAGATAATTCTTGCTCCTGATGTTTCTGGAGTCAATGGATACCGTTAAGCCTCTGTTAATAGCCATGCATCCTCTCTCCAGAAACATGCTCATACATTTGCAACTCAGGAAGTTCATAGATTTCCAGAGGCCTGTCTGTGAACGTCATAGTAACTCCTGCCATAGGGATAAACACAATTGGAATTGATGTACTGCAAGAGGGGTTTGGAATGGGCACAGCGCTCACAGGAATATGGGAATCAGGGGTTCTCGCTTGGCAGGGTTTTTGTCAGTTTTACTCCAGTTCCTTTGCATGCTCCCAATTCACAAAAGTCAAGGTGAATGATAGGGAAAGAAACTTTTGACTTGTCCATGTGCATCTTGCAATGCACATGCCATTGGCCTTAGACCATTATCCTCTCCTCTCCTGGCTCACCTGTGTCCTCCCAGCGCCGGACCTATCAGCATTCATGAGTTTTGTACTATATGGGGTTTTGTGGCAGGGAAATGGACTCCATGGCATTGATTTTCTGACTGAACAGGCTTTAAAAACATCAGCAAGAATATTTGTGAAGCTGTTGAATACAAACCATTTCCTAATGTATTTTAATGAGTACTTGGTCAGTTAAGTTAATCAATTTATAAAATATGGGGAAGGAAAGACCTATTGAAATAGAAGTCATGTTTGACGAGGTGAAACTTAAAACTTAAAACTACAAACCGGCTGCTTACTCTGAGTGGTAAATATGGGCAAACAGGTATGTAGAACCCCTGAGGAGACTATTTTCAATATTAATTATCATGCTGTGCCTTAAATGGTTTTTGTTTTGGTGCTAAGAGGTTTGTGAAGATTAGATTATTTAAATGGCAAAATAAATTTTCCTGAATTTGGACAGTCTTTTGCAGTCAACTGCAAAAAGTTCAAGGGGTAGAGAGAGAGAGAGGAGTTTGTGCATCTAGTTCATTCTTTTCCAAATGTGAAAATAAGCTGAATTGTTAGTGAAGGGAAATACAGGCTGCTCATCAGAGTAAAAGCAGAGGGTTTGAATGCAATCGCTTTCCTCAGGCTGCTGGCGGACTGGGTGGTAAGGTGAATCCAGCAGCCATTTAGTGGTTGGAATTATCAGGAACTGTGTTCCCTGAGTGGAGAAACTTCTCTTTCAGGCATCAGCAATGCTCAGGCAGACAATATGAACTAAAAATGTGCGTGCAGTTGACTGCTCAGAAAAAGTTCTGAAATGTGCCCAGAGGAAAGGAAAGGAGTGCCGTTTGTTAAACTGCAAATGCATTTCTCTTCCCCTGGCCCAGAATCAGCAGATGAGTAAGCCTGTAGTCTATAGAAGGTCTGTGCTGGGTTCAGAGCTGGACATGTCTACAGGGAGCTTGCCTTCCAGCAGAGGAGAGCAGCCTTCTGCATCTATTCAACTGAGGCACAGCACGCTGGATGGCAGAGGGAATAGAAAATAGTGCTATGGAAATAAACAGAAGAACAGACTGGTTTTGTCTTGGGGGATTAGGGACATTTCTTAGAGGATCTGTGATTCAAGCTAGGTCTGGAAAGCTGGTGAAACCTTGACAGGACTATATGGTGGGGCAGGCAGCTAACTCATAAGGATGATATGGTTTGAGGAATGCTCAGAGGACTGAATGCTCAGGGAACAGTGTGGGGCATGGTGACTGGCCATGTGTGTGTGCCTGTGTGGCTGAGTCTAGAGATGGTAGAAGTCATTTGTGGAGGTCCCTTATGATTCCGAGGGCACTGAGGAGACCCTGGGTTTTGAACAAAAAGGTGTAATGATCCCATGAGTACTTGGGGAAGATCTCTTTAGTGGGTAGGATGGCTAGTATGGGGAAAGAAAATGAAAGGGGGAGCTCAGCACATCAGCGTAGCATGGCTCTGCACCCTTTCTTCACAATGCTAGGAATGTTATTCTCTGCGCTATGGCTGTTCAGATAAGCTTCAGTAGTCTTGTCTCCTCGAAGCTGGGTTTCAGGTTTTAGTTTAAGACTGGAATCCTAAATACAAGAACAATTGATTTGTATTTTATACTAGAATTTTACACAAACGGGTCTCAACCAGGTGTGGTAAGGAGTGGGGGTTATGTTTGGAAGGGAGCACTGGAATTTCTTAGCAAGGGGGTTTCAAATTATACCATGTACCAGCTTATATCCCCTATTCACCACCCACCCACCCCGCCCACCAAAATTCTGAAGCTTCCTTTTGGAAGTCTGTCCTTCCAGTCCCCCAGAGGAGATAACTGCCATGAGCTGTGTGGATGCATGCCATGCCATTTGGCTTCGGAGCTGAAGGAAGAGAGCTGAGAATCCGTCTGCTGGAATGTGGATTGATGTTTCTCTGCTCCCTGTTTTTAAAGGCCAGAGACTCATTTATTCCAGGTGAGTTCTTATCCCTCTCCCATTCCAGCAGAGCCTTATATCTGAGGAAGAAGAGTTGGAGAACTGTTATCACTGGTTAACCAGAAGATACTGTTAAGGGAGATTTTAATCCATGTTTCCTTGCCTTTTAATAGCTCATGAAAACAGGAGGGGAGCTCCAGGAGTAATTCATAAAACTAATTTACCTGCCTTGACTCACATTCCATTTATAACCTGTTTAACTTCTGTTTCGTTGCTTCTTCTCCCTCACTCTCTGACCATTTCTCATTTTAATTTTTTCTTTGGGTATCCATCTCTTCATTTCCTTTTTCTCTTTCCCTGTTCTTTTTTTTTCTTTTTTGGGAGGGGTGGTGGTGCATGGTCTGGGAATTGAACCTGATCTCCTATATGACAAGCGAGCATTCTTTCCCCAGCGAACCACTCTTTCCCCATTCTTATTCCTGCATTTTCTTCTACCTTTTTTTTCCAGTTTACTAATAACCATTTGAATATTAAAACAAAAAATGAAAGTTCTGTTTAATCTACGTAAAATTATCATTCAAATAAGGCTCTAGAACGCTCTGTTTACCTGGGTATGTTTTCATACACACAAGAAGAATGAGTGGCTGAATAGGAAATAAGCTTAGTCTTTGCCTCAATTTATGATTCCAAAGGTAGCAGACTCTTAGGAGATAAGGATCCACTCTTCTCCCTTCCTAATTACAATTTCCTCTTTCAGCTCTATGCTCCTATTTATATATACTTTACCCTTTCAAAAATGTTCCCTATTTCCCCACACTCCTTTCCAATTCACTCTAATTTGGGGCTGAAAAGTCTGCATTTCAGCCATTTTGGTATCTTACAAAGTCTTATGCTCAGTTTAATGTCTTTCTTCTAAGTGGAGACGTTATCCTACCAGTTATAGGGATAATTAAAAGGAAAAGTTAAGACACTGTACTGACATTCCTAAAATCCAGTAGACTAGCATGCAAGATCTTTAATTACACATAAAACATGATAAGAGGAGGACACCTTTATCATTTCTGAAGCTCAGGGCAAGTCACCACTCTTCTATCACAACCAGATAAAAGCAGTCCATGGAAACAAAACACAAACAAAACAAAGAAACAAGCCAAGAAACAGAAGGTAGCCTTGAAAGAATGGTATTTGCAAAGAAGTGTGAGGCTGTATAGAAGAGTGGCTGTGGTGAAAAGCTCAGGGGATGATGGTATATGATGAGCCTCAGATAACACTTGGCCCCAACTGGAGATCCACCTCATTTTCCTCAGCAGTCTTCTGCCTGATTCACTTACTCAAGGGAATATTAGAAGACTGGAGCTGGGCATTAGAAGCAAGCACTTGCAGGAGAAATTTCCCAACTGACTTAAAAAGGGCATTATTTCTTGAAACAATAGATTTTTAGGTAGAACGAGAAGATTTCTCTATTTGTCTCTACTTTCTGTAATAAGGATGCCAGCCTTTTCCTGACAGGGCTATTTTCATTAGTGTTGCATTTCATTGAGAGCATGGCTTCTCATTAGTGGGTTAGAGATGTTGGTGTTCTGACCTTTAGCCATGGTGTCCTCTCATTGTCCAAGCTATTTTGTCTCATCACCACATAAGGCCTATAATCATAGCACCACTGGCGTTTTAATTTCATTACAATTCATATTTTGGTTAGCATTCCCACACCCACACACATCCTGTACACTTTAATTTCTGTGCATGGTTGAACTGCCTCATTTCCACGGAAATGAAGTTGGACCCAAAGGCTACAGACCCTGGTTCTAGACATGGGGATTTATTTCTGAGCCTCTGAGCCTCTCTAACCCGCATGGGACACACACGCACACACACACACACACACATATTCACACAAAATTCTTTATCTTTACCAGATTGTGTTATTTTCATTATTTTTCTAAGAGTAGATATGGAGGCAAATCTTTGCTTTGCTCAATTGTCTTTAAAATCAACTGGTTCAAAAGGAGCATATCTGAGTGGTCTCTCTCTCTCAGCTAACATGACAAGCAGACTCACTGCCCTCCCCCCTTTCTACGTGGGACATGACTCCCAGGGGTGCAAACCTTCCTGGCAACATGGGACAGAAATCCTAGAATGAGCTGGGACTCAGCATCAAGGGATTGAGAAAACTTCTAGACCAAAAAGGGAAATAGAGAAATGAGAAAAAATAGTGTCAGTGGCTGAGAGATTTCAAACAGAGTCTAGAGGTTATCCTGGAGATTATTCTTAAGCATTATATAGATATCACATTTCTAGTTAAGGTATATTAGAGAGGCTGGAGGGAAATGCCTAAAAAGGTAGAGATGTGTTCCAGTAGCCATGTTTCTTGAAGATGATTATATGATGACATAGCTTTCTCAGTGTGACTTTGTAATTGTGAAAAGCTTGTGTCCGATTTTATCTACAGTATGGACAGATGAGTAAAACATATGGATTAAAAAGATAAATAAAAAAGAGGAACTAATGTTAAACTAAATTTAGCAGATTGAAATGCTAGTGATCAATGAAAGGGAGTGGTAAAGGGTATAGAAAAAAATTAGGGGCAACAAAGCCTAAAATATACTGGGTAGATGGAAATACTAGCAATCAATGAGAGAGAGGGGTAAGAGGTATGATATGTCTGAGTTTTTTTCTTTTCTCTTTTTATTTCCTTTTCTGAATTGTTGCAAATATTTGAAGAAATGATGATGGTGATGAATATATAACTATGTGATGATATTGTGAATTATTGATTATATACCAAGAATGGAATGATCACATGGTAAGAATGTTTGTGTTTGTATGTTGTTCTGTTTTAAAAAAATAAAAAAAAATTTTTTCTTAAAAATAAAGGAGCTTTATGGGTGGCCAAGCCAACAAAAAACCTGGGTTTTTTTTTTTTTTTTATCAATGTTTTCTATTTTGGGCTGAATATATATACCTACACATTCATACAATTTCAACAATTTTTAACTGAATGGATTATTTCTTAATGGATCACTTAATTGGGCAGCATATGCTCACTGAATGAAATAACTATTACCCAACCCCAGCCTCGCCTGTCTTCAACTGATCTATCAGTGATCATATTGGCTTGGGATTATGGACAGAACTTTAGTTCCATGCTGAAAATATCTTTGCCTGTCTCACTATTTGCATGGATGTATCAAAAGTCTCAATAAAATCTGAACACAGTCCTTCTGAATGAAGTGAAGTTTATGCCATCATATGATGCCTCTATGGGAAATAATATTTTTCATTTAATTAGCTTGAGAATTATTAGAACTTGTTGTTGCTAGCACATTTGGGGCCGTACCACATCTTGTGGTCTTAGAGACACTGTATTTTTCTTACCTAGTGAAAAGTCAAGAGCTAATGTGTAAAGTTGGTGGGTCAAGAAATGAGGATTTAGATATGCTATGAAAGTTTTAAACATAATTTATTAAAGAATTTATAACTAAACTATGCCTCATAAGTATGTGAGGTGAAGAAAGAAGGGAGGTTAAATAGACATGCATTAAATTTTTAAGTTTTCATAGCTCCAAGAAGGTAGCATTGAGTAGATAATTAGGAAATATACGCATGAATATACATTTTTAGAGTTGTGGTAGTAACCACCAAAGTAAATGTTTAAAAACGTTTAAAACTGTTATTTGGGGATGATGGTACTAGAATACGTGGTAGAAGGATGCAGGGTGACAGAGGGAAAAAAGGGAGGGATGGAAATATTTACCTGTAATTTCTCATCCTTCTATATTTCTTAAATGGCAATTATAATACTTATAATTACTTTGATATCAGAAAAATTCTAAATACACATAAAAAGTAGAGAAATTTGTCTTTTTGTCTATGAACTAGAGCTCTGGACAATATGAAATCAAGAAACCATGAGTTCAATTTCAAGTTGCTTCCACTCAAGTGTCCTTTTGAGGGTCCTTAATTGTATCCCTAACACAGTGCCTGGCACATAGAGGGCACCTGATAAACAGATTTTAAATGGCAGAGTGAAAGGGATAGCCCTGAAAGGATTCATTAATACTGTATTATAGAAAAACGAAATAGGTACTTAAGAAAAAGAAACATATGAGTTCCAAGAAACAGTGGAACAACTCTATCTTAATAGCAGACATTCCAAATGTCCTAAGAAAGGCTTGGATAAATTTCTACATGAACTCTAAGGTGGGAAAGGGAACTTTGGCTCAAGGATGGAGACAGAAAGGGGCTTTCTGGGATCAATGATGGAAGATGTGCATTTAAGATGGGTTTGGGAAATGTCTTGTACCTGGACATATGGAGATGGGTGGGGACAATGAGAGCACAGCTCGGCCAGTTGGAGCCTATGATAGCAAAAGACAGGGATATGGGGTCAAGTGTTCATAGATCAGAAAAGTTCTTGGTTACAAGACAATAGTGGATTTAAAATTCATTACTGGATTTTAAACCATGACACCTATGACATTAAATTAGTGATAGGGGCTTACCAGCTCAGCATTAACGCTGTACCCCACTTACTTTAGTTCCTAAAATGGATTCTACAGCATTTCCATGAAATATCAAGGTTCTGGAAAATATAATTTGAAATATACTGGACCAGACTGCAGAGTACTTGATGAGGAGAAATAGGAAAACATGTTGGAAGGATGGGTTGGGGTATCTACTGAGAAGATCTTGAATGCCCATTTTAAAAGGTTGCATTTTATTCTGTAGGCACTAGAAAACTTTGGACATTAATAAATATTAGCATTTGGAAATAAATGCTTAAGACATACACATTCGTGAGAAAGACTGACCCTTCACCCTTCAGCACAATGAGATTAGAGATACTTGAGATGGACAGTCCAGGATGGAGTCTAGCAAATTTCTAGGCAAGAGAACTTGAGTCAAGATGATAGAAGCTGGCAGGTGAAATGCAGTGGGGTGTGAGAGGTAGAAATGACAGGGCATGAATGGAGTGTGGTGGTTGGCAGTGTGGGTAGAAGCAGAAGTCAAAGTTACCCCCAGGTTCTGATTTGCAACTGGTGGTATAAATGGTGACACTAGCAGAGATAAGAAATGGAACCCATCAGGGAAAGAAGCAGGTTAGAGAACGGAGATGCTTTGCTTTGGAAATTTAAAGTGCTGAATCCAGAGTCCAGGGTAGTTAGGAGTCTCAAGGGAGGTTAAAAAGACCTTCATGGGCGAAGAAAGAGGAAGTGAAAAAAAGGATGGGAAACAGAAGAAACTCCCTTTTACTTGCCTCAATGAAAGAACATCCTTCCCTCCACAACAGGAAAATCGGGTGGGAAAGGACCTCCTCAAGATTTCTTCCCCATCTAGCTCCCACTCATGTGGCTTCCTCCAAGTGCTAACTCTTCTCAGGAGCCTCACCCTGCAGAACACTTGGCCTCAGAGATTGGGTCCTAGAAGTTGATTGTATGGTGGTGTGGGTGGTAGAGAGTTGTCCAAGGCGGCAGAGTGGGTAGTGGATGCAAGGGAGCTGGATGCCCAAGGGCCAATCTAAGAGACTTATTACTTTTCTGATACCTCACAAATACACTCTGCTGCTCAGATATGGTCCTCTCCATTACAAGGTCTGCCAACTTTCAGAAAACTCTCTTAGAACACCTGGGATGTTCGGTTACCATTCATCAACAAAAGCCTTCTCACTACCATAGCAAGTGATCATCATTAGTCAAGCTACTCAGAGGAAAATGAGATGCTCTCTGGCTTACAGGTGCCTTGGCTGGACTTTCATGGAAACTCTGAGTCCCTTGTTTTCTCTTGCTGCCCTGGTGAAGGGGGCTCATGTAGCTGATCAGACCATGTGGTTCCTTTCCAGCTCCAGATGATGCACCTGTGTCCTGAAGGCACTCTCAGGCAGAAGACAAGCTTCAGTGAGGGTAGAAGAGTTGGCAGGGAGTGCTGGCTGAAGCCAATCTTTCCCTGATAAAGGGACAGGGTTTAAGGGAGCAGTCGGAAGCACCCTGGGTCCTTTGCTTTCTCTCTTCTGCAGACTGACATGGACTAGGCTGTGTTTCTTAGGCTTCATTTGCAAAGGGCTTTGGGATTCAAGGATCCCATAAAAATAGAAATTATTTTATCAATGAAAGGAAAAAGCACAAATAAGTGTGAGATAATGGAAACATTTCACCATAGGCTTTCAATGTTCTTGCATATACCATATTCACTGGGTGTATATGATACATGACTAATAAGAACACTACTAAATCCTAGCTTCCTTATGGACCTACTCTAGATCCAGGCCTGTAACACTGCATTCCTGGATTATTTTCATAGTTTCCTAACTGATCACTTGATGTCTGATGTCTCCCCAGTAAAGTCCATTTATCACACTGTTCAAAATACACTGGAAGATACTACCATATACCATACACCATACACCACCCCCCACCATCCCTAAAGGGTACGATTAAAAGATCAACACCAAGTTTGGTAAGGAAGTGGAGCAACGGGAACTTCATACACTGCTGGTGGAATGTGAGTATCGGAACAGCCTCTTTGGAGAACTGCTTAGCTGAATCTACTAAGGCTGGACATCACCATATCCTTTGACCCAGAAAATCTGCTCCTACCACATATATTCAACAGAAGTGAATACACATACGGAAAGACTTGTATGAGAGTTCCATAGAAGCATTGCTTGTGATAGCCCTGGTCTGGCATTAGCTCAAACATCCATCTCAACATTAGAACTGAGAAATTGTGGCCTATTCGAACAATGGGATACTATGCAGTGGCAGGAATGAATGAACTGCAACTCCATATCACAGTGCAGATGAATCTCACAAATGTAACGTGGAACAAAATAAGTCAAATACCAAAGCATAAATATAGTATTGTTCCTTTCATACGAGGTTCAAAAACAGGCAAAACCAGTCAACGGCCTTATAAATTGGGCTAATTGGCTATCCTTGTCAGGGTAGGAGGAGGGACAGGAAGGGAGCAAAAGGGGGTCTTCTGGGGAACTGGCCATGCTGTGTTTCTTGACGAGGGTACTGGCCATGTAAGTGTGCTCACTTTGTGAAAATTCAACAGGCTGCGTACTTATTCTATACTTCAACAACACTTACAAACCAGACAGAATGACATTCGCACAGTTCTGATCATGTCACTTTCCCAAATTGCCCTTCTCAAGTGGTTCTTCTCAGCTTTCAGATTAAAGTTCTGAGCTTTATTATCTGTTCCATGTATTTCTTAGCCCATTTCACACTAAGTGACATAAGCTCCAGCCACATTTTTTAATCATCATGTCCGTCTCCCATGCACTAACATATCTACAAGGCTCTGTTCCCTCTTTCTGAAACCCTCCTGTGCATTGCTAACTTGATGACACAGCTCAAATTAAAAGTCTCCTCCTTAACAAAATTTCCTTGACTCAAATTCCAAACAAGAATTTGCTTCCCCTTTGCTCACCTTCTATTAAAACATTCTCTGCTTGGTCGGAGTAAACCTTCTTAGGTATTTGTTAAATAAATGGTTTCTTTGTGAGCAGAGCCACCTGCATTAATGGGATTCATATTTCAAAGGATCTTCCAATGTGGTTAGATGCAGAGACTGTCACTAGGAATTATGGCTTTGGTGTTTCTCACTCTGTTTACTTAGTACTGCTGCCCCCCAACCCTAACAAGGAGGAGTTTCTTTGTAGGCTTCAAAGCTTTTTATGTGGCCACATTATTTACCAGTGCTTTCTCCTGATGGTCTGGTAGCAGCTGCAGACTAAAGATAACTTTATTTTGCTTTTATCTTTTGCAGCAAGGAAAGAAAAGAAAGATACATATATTTGCTGATTTCAAGCTAAAATAATATTTTAATCTGCAAAGTATGAGCAAGAATAAAATAGGGTCAAATTCTGCCATATTCTTAGGACTCTCTATGCTTCTTGTACCACACTTTGTCTTCCAGCTGCATTTTGAGAGAAGTTTCTAGATGTCATGATTTCATTTCTGCAGGGTTTAGGTTTCTGCATATTAACTTGATCATGCTTTATTGCTTAGAAATAATCTCCCAATGTCCTAACCAGTTATTGGGTTAGAAATAAGTACATATTGGGAGATTAATATTAACTAGAGACAGTCCACCATTGTATCTAAATACAGCAATATACATATGGAGTGAAAGAGAAAAAGTAGAATACAACCCAATTTATGAGTCTCTAAGATTGTAATCAAGAATCAGATACAAGTTAATAAAAATACCCTAATCTAACTGGACACATTTTCAGTATTTTCTCCCTTTTCATATTTTTTGTACACCAATTCAAAGCTGCACAATTTCTCTAGCTCTGCAATTACAGTTGCCTAATTCTGTGTCTACCCTGGAGATATGAATGAGCTAAAAAGAAACTTTGTAATCAACTCATAATTATGCAGTCAGATGGAAAAAAACTGAGAACTAAGTCTTATGCTTAGTTATGAGCTTTGTATATGTGGAGGTCAGTGGATGGGTTGTGACTAAAGACTTAATGTATTCCTAGACCTGGTGACTGCAAGTGACCCTCCTGGGCAAGTATCTAAATAAAGCCTTGTTTCTAACAAGCAGTTTTAGAATATTAAGAGAAGGGATAATGTATTAGGTTTTGTGTAGTGCATTTTGCACTGTGTATATTTATTCTGAGGTATATTCCCATGTGGTTAGGATGGTATTACCTGGGGAATAGTGTAGGGAAACCACTTGGCACAAAGGGATAAGGAACCAGCTCACAGCTGGTTGGCATAAGAGCAGAACTTGACTCAGACCCAGGTCACTGACTGTTGGCTTAAGCTGCCCCCACAGATCCACTCACTCTTTCTTCTGGATCATGCTACCTTAAGAAATTGAAAGGTGCTAGATACAACACATCCCCTGTAAATCTGGATTAATGTAAAGATGTTGAAAGCCTCAGTCTTCCAGATACCAATACAAAGTAAACACCCTTTGAGTGTCCCTCTCCTCTAGCCCTGCCTAGAACTTGGCTGCTCTGATGATGAGGCAGAGAAACACCCTCCCAAGAGTGATCCAAACACACTCCCCTTGGGCTTCCAGAATTAACCACACTAATTGCTACAACCATGTAGAATCATTTATCCAAGTACCTTATGAAAGGATTATTTATTTCCAGTTATGGTTCACCTATTTTAAGGGGAAGTGAAGAAAACATGGACTTTGAAGCTTCAAAGTCCTCATTTTCAGCCTTCCTTCTGCTATTGTGTAGCTTCGACCTCATGCAAACTACTTGCCTCTAAGAGTCTCATGTTCTAGCAAGTTATTTGGGGATTTAGAGATAGCTAATATGCATTGTCTTGCACATAGTAGAAACAAAACTAATTAGAAATGAAAAGTAGTGGCCATTAAAGCCTAAGAGTTTTAGATCCTATGCAATTTAAATACTGTCACATTATTAGTAATTCAGAATTTGCTGTAGTAATTAACAAGTCTTCCATCTTCACTCCATTTAGCATCATCACAAAGCCTTGAAGTTCCAGTTGGACATTTTTGCCAACGTATGTATGTATAGACCAGATTATTCCCCCTCTAGAAAAATCTGTCTTACTGATTATCATCATGGCCATTTATAAAAAATATTAGGAGAGTTTTGGGGCTCTGTGAGGGTAAGATCTAGACTTGTTTGTTCTCTTTGTTATATTTTTACCCATGAACACAGTGGAAAAATGAATGAACAGATGATTGGAACAGAAGGTTCTGGTGATTCTATAGAGGTTCATCATCTAAAGAAAACATGCCATGGCCTGCCAGCAGTGGGCTCATGGCTTCATCCTTACATTTAAAGGGCAGTATAGTGGTTTGAGGTTGTATGTACCCCAGAAAAACACATCCTTATATTTAATCTATTCCTGTGGGTGTGGACCCATTGTAAGTATGACCTTTTGGCAAGACTAATTCACTTAAGGTGTGACTCACCTCAATCACACCTTAGTCTCAATAGGACTAAGATGATCTTAGTCCTATTACTGGAGTATTTTGTAAGAAAATGAAATTCATACACAAAGAGAAAAAGCCACAGGAAGCGAGAAGTTGAAGTGGAAACTGGAAGAGAAGGAGGAGGCCAGGGGATGCAACCATATGCACTGCCATATGACAGAGGAGCCAAGGATCACTGGCAGCCAGCCCCAGAGTGCCACAGTCTTTGGGGAGAAAACATTGCTTTGATTATGCCTTGATTTGGACATTTTCCCAGCCTTAAACTGTTAGTCATAAATTCCCATTGTCTAAACTGAACAATTTCATAGTATCTGCTTGAGTAACCTTGAACACTAAATCAGGTAGGGCATCCAGTTTGGCCTGTCAGAGTTCTGAGTTCACGTTTTTTAGTCTGCTGCTGAATCACAGTATGACTCTGGACAATTAAACTTAGCATTGAAATTGAGGGAAGTAGGCATTGATAATTGTCATGGAGGATCAACTGATTAATTAGTATGACATACTGCTTCATAGAAGTAAAGGGGTAATGAATAGGACCGTAAAATAAAATTAGTTAATATTTCAAAAAAGAAAGTACTGCCTGGATGAAAGTTGATGAGAATCAGGATTCTTAGGGTAAGGAGCAACATGAGGGAAATGATGACCACCACTAGGTTGTAGCTTTAATGAGGTGGCACAAAAACTCCAGAAGGTTGGGTTATCTAGAAAGAGAGTTCTCCTAATACACGCTGAATCCAGATAAAAACTGCATGAACTTTGGGTGCCACCTCTCTCTGTCTCTCTGTCTCTCTCTTTCTGCCTCTTTGCCTCTCTGTCTCTCTGTCTCCAGCTGTTTCTAAGTGTGGTTTTGTCTTTCACAATGTTTAGATGAGTCTTGTCAAAACACAAGACTTGAGTTGCATGGAACAGGTGATAAGAAAAGACCATGGTTCCACCCTCCAATCCCACCAATTCTAGTCTAAGAATGATTCAGCTACTTCTCTGCCATGAGCTAATTCATGCTACTAACAAGTGAAGTCAACTCTCCTATCAGTCTCAATTCTGTCCTTAAATGCTACACAGAAAAAAATAAGTGTTTCAAGTGAGCTTTCCTGTCTCCACAGTGTCTTTTCTCTTCCAGGTGATATAGCCCCAGATTCTTCAATATTCCGCCCCTAGTATGGATTCCTGTCCCCTTACCATGTTGCTCTCACTTCTCTGGATATGTTCCAATTTACCCAATTTGTCCACAATCAACAGCAGTGTCTTTTTACTGGTAAAATTTCACAGTCACTGACCATACTGCATCTCTGCCTTCACATCCCTTCTCTTCCATTGGTGAAGTCTCAGTGGGGACTCACCTGAGGACCCAGCCATGAAGGGGCATGTGCCAGTTTGAAACTGTTGTATATCCCAGAGAAGCCATGTCCTTTAATCCTTATTCAAAAGTACTGGGTGGGATATTTCTGATTGTTTCCATGGCGATGTGATCAACCTAGTCGTGGGTGGTAACTTCTGATTAGATGGTTTCCATGGAGATGTGTCTCTACCCATTCAAGAAGTCTTAAATAACTTACCAGAGTCATTTAAGAGGCAATCATTTTGGAAAAACTTCAGAGCCAACAGAGCCCACATAGCCAGAGACCTTTGGAGATGCAGAAGGAAAACGACCCCAGGGAAGCCTTATGAAATGAGAAGAGAAAACTAGCAGACATTACCATGTGCCTTCACCGAACATTAGTGGCCCTTTTTTTGGAGTTAAGACATCTTTATCTGAATGCCTTAGTTTGGACATTTCTATGACTTTAGAACTATAAACTTGCAACTTAGTGAATTCCCTTTTTAAAAGCCATTCCATTTCTGGTGTATTGCATTCTGGTAGCTTTAGCAAACTAAAACAGGGCCTTCTCACCTTGGTCAATAGAATGTTAGGAGCCCTGATTTGTGACTGTATCAAGTCATCCTTACTAGTAAGACTTTTGTGGGCTCTTGTAACTTAACTCTAGTAAATGCATTGCCACCATTCTCATGAAATCAATTTTTTCAAAATTTCTCCATCCAGCTATCCATCCATCCTTCCATCCATCTATCCATCCATTCATCCATCCATCTTCCACAAAGTATTCATTTAAAATATATAATGTTAGCATCTGTGTATTCAAAGAAAGATAAATAATAGCATCTGACTTTAAGAAGTTCATAGTCTGGTGAGAGAGATGTGCCCACCCACATATTGTATCCCTAGGTGGTCAAATTCAAAGGCAGAGCTGGCAAAAGATTCTAAGAGTACCTCTACTTGGGTCTCATTCTGTTCCCAGAGCCAAAGTTCTTGCCAGGATGGGTTCCTGCCTGTTCTTGGCAGGTCCTCTGGTACTGACCACTGGCTAGGTCTCCACCTACCAGGTGTGATTGCAAGCCTGGATGCCCACCATGAACTTGACTTCCTCATTCTGCCATCCCAAAGACAACTTTGGGTTTGCCTCTTCCTGGGAATCTGCATCCTGCCACTCTTAGGGCAGGGTACCTGATAGCCAGGTATTAACTATTATGCATACAGATTCTCTTTTATGGACGTTTTTGAAGTATATTTTAATTCAGTTTCAGCTGTGTAAACATGGAGTGGATACATCATATGGATCACTCCATGATGCTTCCCATTAAAATCAGTGATGAATTTTAGGCAAAGTGTGTCTTATTCTCAACACTTTGACCTGAGCAGGTTTGCCCTACATGTCATGATAAAGGAACACATAAAAACCATCCATGAGCTTCAATTCCTGAGTTCAGTATTTTTCCAGACTGCTCTTTCATTTTTCTGCTTAAGTGCTTGTTTTTGCTCTTATATTTGTTTCTCCCTTCACCTTCTCCTAGCTTTGTACACCAGCTCCCAGCACAACATATTTGCATTACTTCCTCATGATATGAATACCAAACCTGAAGTAAAAATTCCTTACACAGGAGATATAGTACTGTGTAGTGGAAAAAAAAAAAACAGAGATTTTTGGAATCCGATAGACCTGAGTTTAAATCAGGACGTGCCAATTTCTGACTGTGTGAGCTTGCTTATGTTTAAATAACAGCTAATCTAATCTGGAGATACTTTCTGTTAAGTAGAGCTAGTAACTCAACTGGCAGATTTATGAGGTCAGTATGACTGAATGAATATGAAGCTCTTACAACATGCTAGATACCTTCTCTATTCTTCATATTAACACAAAAACCCATATATAACTTCATTTTTGATGACTCTTTTAATCCTAAACCTGGGAACAACAATGGTGCATCTGTGTAGTAGTCTGACTTGACCAGAAGCTGCTACTATGAGGGTTGGGAAGACTTGCATTATGTTGTTTTAAAAATGTAACTGAAAACATATTTACCATTGATCTACAGCAGGCTGTGGAATAAGGACATTTATTTTCACGGAAAGGGTGAGAGGAAACCAACGGAGACCATTTTTTTCCCTTTTAACCAGAGCTCAGTTAAAAATGTGTCTCATTCCAGCTCTGCAAGAAATACTAAAGGGAACACTAGAGACAGATACAAAGACAGAAGAGAGAGGTGTGGAGAAGAGTGTAGAAAGGAAGACTATGAGTAAAGGTAAAAGGAAGGAAAATTAGATATGACATATAAAATCCAGAAGGCAAAATAGTAGAAGAAAGTACTACCCATACAGTAATAACACTGAATGTTAATGGATTAAACTCTCCAATCAAAAGACATAGTCTGGCGGAATGGTTTAAAAAACAGGACCCATGTATATGCTGTCTCTACTCAAAGGTCACGAGGCCAAGGACACAAATGGACATTTACATGTTTATAGCAGCATTATTAACAATTACCAAGTGATGGAAACAGCCAAAATGTCCATCAACAGACAGTTGACTAAACAAACTGTGACATTTACATAAGATGGAATATTATGCAGCTGTAAGACAGAATAAAGTTATGAAGTATGTAACAACATGAATGGACCTTAAGGACATTATGCTGAGTGTGATTAGCCAGAAACAAAAGGACAAATACTGTATGGTCTCACTGACATGAACTGACGTTAGTGAATAAACTTAGAATATTTCCTTGGTAACAGAGACCATCAGGAGATAGAAATAGGGTGAGATATTGGGTGATTGGAGCTGAAGGGATACAGATTGTGCAACAGGATTGAATATAAAATCTCAGATATGGACAGCACAACACTACCTAACAGTAATGTAATTATGTTAAAACACTGAATGAACCTGCATGTGAGAATGATAGAGGGAGGAGGACTGGGGACATAAATGAAATCAGAAAGAAAGATAGATGGTAAAGATCAAGATGGTATAATCTAGGAATGCCTAGAGTGTATAATAATAGTGAAATGTACAATGTACAAATTTAAGAAATGTTTTTGCCTGAGGAAGAACAAAGGAATGTCATTATTGCAGGGTGTTGAAAATAGATGATAATTAATACTTTAAAATGTCACCTTCTGTGTGAGACTAAAGCAAAAAATGTTTGTTACAAAATTTTGTAATTTTGAATAGAGCATTTCCTAATTTAACTCATGTAGATAGTTTGATTGAATGTCATAAGTACTTGGAATCTCAGGTAGCACATGAGATTTTGTTGGTTTGTCCAGAGTGATGCCCCAATGAATCCCAGAGTGATTTGATCAGTGACTGGAAAAGTATTTGCAAGCCCCCTTTGGGGAATGGTGAGAGTGGGGAGAAATTCAACTTCCCCAAGTTGAATTCTTGATATTCTTACAAGCAGTGTGGACAACCAAAGCTATAGGCTGAGCCCCCAGGCTTGGGGTTTGTTCACATGAAACTTAACCCCACAAAGGATAGGTCAAGTCTACTTAAAATTTAGGCCTAAGAGTCACCCCCAAGAGAGCCTCTTTTGTTGCTCAGATATGGCCCCTCTCTCCAGCCAACACAACGAGCAGTCTCACCACCCTCCCCCACTCTGCATGGGACATGACTCCCAGGGGTGTGGACCTTCCTGGCAACGTGGGACAGAGATCCTGGAATGAGCTGAGACTCAGCGTCAAGGGACTGAGAAAAACCCTAGAATGAGCTGAGAATTAACATCAGGGGATTGAGAGAACCTTCTTGACCAAAGGGGGAAGAGTGATATGAGACTAAGTGTCAATGGCTGAGAGATTCCAAACATAGTTGAGAGGTTATCCTGGAGGTTATTCTTATGCATTAAGTAGATATCACCTTGTTGTTCAAGATGTAGTGGAGAGGCTGGAGGGAACTGCCTGAAAATGTAGAGCTGTGTTCCAGTAGCCATGTTTCTTGATGATGATTGAACAATGATATAGCTTTCACAATGAGACTCTGCGAATGTGAAAACCTTGTGTCTGATGCTCCTTTTAGCTACTATATCAGCAGAAGAGTAGAACATATGGAATAAAATAAATAATAGGGGGGACAAATGTTAAAATAAATTTAGTTTGAAATGCTAGTGGTAAATGAAAGCGAGGGGTAAGGGGTATGGTATGTATAATCTTTTTTTTCTCTGTTATCGTTCTATTTCTTTTTCTGTTGTCTTTTTATTTCTTTTTCTAAATTGATGCAAATGTTCTAAGAAATGATGAATATGCAACTATGTGATGATATTAAGAATTACCGATTGTATATGTAGAATGGAATGATCTCTTAATGTTTTGTTTGTTAAATTTTTTAATTAATAAAAAAAGTTAAAAAAAATGTGTCTCATTAAGAGTGGGTACATCTTGTTGCAGCATAGTAATCAGAACAACAAATGAAGAGCCAGACAGCTAGTTAGCCAACCTCTAACTAGTTGTATGATCTTGGGCTCTAGTTTCTTTACTAGTAAAATGGGAATACCTCTAATTACAATAACTAGCTCTGTATAAATATAAAGCACTGAAAAAAGTGGTCCCCGGCAAACTTTACCTCAGCTTTTGCTACCAGTGTTATTATTATTTATGAAAAACCTTTACCCATCCATAAGCAGATATATCTTAATCTGAATTAGTTTCATTATGAAAAAGAATGTTTTTCTCATTTGTTTATTTATAAATTGTGTTCTTTCTTGATTTATTCACCACTTACATTCTTCCTTAAACTTTATGTTAGTGTTCTCTACCCATTTTTAATTCTTTACTCATTAATAGCTTCTAAGAACTCCTTTAATTTGGTGGTAAAATTCCACCTTTGCTTTGTCATTTTTCCTTACATGTAAATTTTCAATCCAGATTAAATTTGCTTCAAGACAAAGTTGGGTTAAAAGTTTCTAAGGCCAAATTGTGAAATCAAAATATCTTTACTTTTTCAGGAATTTGTCCTATATTTTACAATATTTAAGGTAATACTATGAGCTGACATTATTCATCTTAAATGTTTAAGGTATGTTAAGTTAAACTGGTGTTTCAGCTTAACAATCAACATCTAATTATGTATTTTATTATAGAAATAATACCAGAGGGCTCAATTCTACCTTTAAGCAATATGGTTAGTATGACAATCTAATTATTTTTACCTGATTATATTCCCAGTTTTGAATTACTGGGATTCAAAATTACACTAAGGCTTTTGGCTAAGTACATCACAGGGTGATGCAATAAATAAAAATGCATACGTTATTTTTCCCTGTTCAATTTTATTTACTGAACCAAAATAAAACAGCATGTTTAAATTCTATTATATATATATATATATATATATATATTTTAATCACTTAATATGGGATCTCCTGTGCAGTTTTCCAGTCCAGTATAAGGTGTAGCTTTTTAATTTTTTAGAAGACAAAGTAAAATAATAAGACAAATAATATTGATGAAGTGCTTAATACATGCCAAGTACTGTTTTGAGCACATTAAATAAGTTTAATTTACTTAATTCTCACAAATAACATAAGATGTTGGTAGTATAATCCCCAATTTATAAATGAGGAAACTGAGGCACAGGAAAGCTAACCTGACCACAAACACAGAGCTAATAAGTAATTAGAACCTAAGCAGGATCATTTTAAGAGATTTGGTTAGCAAGCTCCAAACTCTATATTCTGCCAAGTGTTTGAAGATAAATATTTTAATCTTGGAGGGCCATCTGGTCTTTGCAACTGTAGCACAAAACATCCATACACAATACGTAAATAATTAGATGTGGCTGTATTCCAGTAAAACTATATGGACTCTGAAATTTTATTTTTATACAATTTTCACGTCACGAAGTAGTATTTTCTTCTGACTTTTTTTTAACTATTTAAAAACGTAAAAGACATTCTTAGATCATGGGCTAAATAAAACAATCTAGGGGCAGATCTGGCCCATGGGCTGTTGATTACTGACCCCTGTTTTAGAACAAAAGATCTAACCACTGAGCTCTTATTGATGTGGACATAACAAAAAGCGAAATTCAAGGGCATTAATTCTACCCTCATTCTAATAGGTAACCTAAAAAGGATGACCCTTTCTTCTTTGATTTAGGATCAAGCTAATGACTATGAATGGAAGATACTGTTTATTAGAGCTATGTTCCTTTGGTTTGGCAGTTAAAAAGTTGAATTGGATTCTTAAGGTTCTCTTGGTTTTTTGTGTTTCTTTCACCTTTAATTGTGGATGTAATCCTCTTCAGGCTGAATTTATATAGCAAACATGAAGGCATTTCATAATTACTGGATTGGTTTCAGTAATGTACAACCTAATGGAAGAAATCAGAGAGAAAACCTAACTTTGAGTTCTGAATCATGCTATTTTATTGTCTGCATTACAAAGTTAACTTGCTTCATCATCAAAATAGCATTTTGCTTTTTGTTGGACAGATAGAACCTCATTCACAACATCAGCATCTGGTGTGGTTTCTTTATTATGAAAAAGAAATTCCCATTAAGCCACTCAGCAAGCACAGTTAAATTTTAAAATAACATTTGGCATTACGGCAACATCATTTTAATTGTCCTCCATGCCGGCCTAGTTTATCTGCGTGGCAACCGCCCCATTCATTTGCACCTACCACCTGTCCTGGAGCCTCTCAGTGCACCATCTTCAAGGTAGTGATAAATAATAAAGCCGTCTCTGTGTGTAGATGTGTCCTGTTGATGCATGTGGCTGTGTGTCTGAGCTTCTCACAGGCGCTGGCAGCTTGCTCTCATCAAGATGGGCTCAGGGAAGTGAGGTCCTATTTGAGAGGGGAAGGCGAAGGCCTCCAGGGCTTTTGCAGCAGGAAGGGAAAGGGTCAATGCTGTTTTGGAGACTAACTTTTCAGCCCCATAAAATCTAGTACCTTGTCTTCACACCAGATAACGTCTCTGATTACTGTTCCAACAGAGCTGGGGAGATTATTTTGAGAAAACGAAGTAATGTAAGCGGTTTCCAAACCAAAGGCTTGAAAGAATTGTATGGTGATAGGACAATTTTGGACAGATCTTTGGAATCATTAGGAATTGTGGCTGCAAATGCTAGATTCACTAATTTTACAGCCATTAACTACTTTCAGGTGATTTTCTATATAGGATCATTTTTGGCCCTTATAGCATGACTCAATTAAGCCAAGTAAATGTTACATTCCCCCTCCAGCATGAGGGAAGCAAGACCTACACGGGATTTACTCATTTACCTAAAACAGCTGAGAGTGAAAAGCCAGAGCTGTGATTAGATTGTTTGGTCCAAAATTCCTGGTCAAATACTCTCTCCACAATGGTATAACATATGTATCACCTAGAATTGCTAAATATTGCCAAAGCAACCAGCCATTAGGAAAAAATATAAATCTGTTAATATGTAAACAAGGGAAGATAAATCTCAAGAGGTTATTGGTTCTCAATTTAGGAAATATGGATTCAAATTATTGGGCTCATATCTAGAAATACAAACCCGAGTTGGTCAGTTAAAATCGCAAAGCCTTAGTTTTGTGCCTTATAAAGTCATTGTGAGAATAGAGTGAGACAATCAGCAGAATCATCTAAACAGTGTGTCAGATGCTTAGCTGAAGCTTAATAAATATTAATTCCTTTCTTCTTTTACAAAATTGTTAGTTCTCTGAAGCTAGGTAAATGGGCAAAACAGCTGAGATATTTTCAATGACTTGTGCAATCTCAAAAACACTTTAATTTATAAGAGTCGTTGCATATGCTACTATAATATTAACTTTCTCCTTTACTTTTAATATTTCTTTTTACCCAAAGTGAACTGAAATTTTCAAACAAGCAAAGAAAACCAGTATTATTTAGGAGTAGTGAGGGACATTAAAAGCTCCTTTACTTCTTTAAGTCTCAACTCTCGCATGTTGTTTTTTTATAGTGTCTGGAAACCTAACTTTCATTTTTGTTGCAACATTGTGCAAACTCAATGTGAAGTAATTTGATTAACTTTCATCTCAGGGGAAACTTCAAGATTTAAAATTACATCTTTATTTAATCAAAAACTAATCTTCCAATAGAAAATGACACTGGATCTGAAAGGATTTACAAAGTAATTAAACATTTTCCAAGAGTGCATATTGTATCAATAGTAATTATACCCAATATAGAACATGTATGCACACATTAGCTATTACTTTTATGCCACTAAATAGCTTGTATTTGAACTTGAAAAAACTAGACCATGAAGTTTATATCATTGAAGGATTATTTTGCTATTTAACACTTGAATATTTTTCTTTATTTTTTACTACAAACTAAGTTTTTAACATGCTTATATGCTTATTTGGTGTTCATCAAAGCGCTGAGTGGTTTTTCAGTCCCTTTAAAAATTGATCTCAAAATTAAACCTGGAGTCATTACTAAATGATGTTTTAAATGGCCAAGAAATTCCATCTGAGAGCCTCATCTACTGATACTTCAAATACAATTAATACCGTCTTGACATACATTATTTCAATTATATAGCAACCCTGTGATGCATGATTATTACTTTCATTTTACAGTTGAGGAAATGGAGATCCAGAGATGTTGAACAAATTGCCCCAAGTCACGCATAGAGTCCATGTTTGGTCTGAGAATCAAACTCAGGCCTCCAGTTCTAGGTCCAGGCTTGTCACTCAAAGCCACCACACTGCATAACTTCCAGGGACATCATTTGCCCCCAGACTTGTCCATTTCTCTTTTCCATCCTATCATTTGTTTGTGGCACCAAGTTTTCGTCTCCCTGAAATCTGAAAGACCTCACATGTCACTCAGTGTCCGCGACCGTCTCGTTCGGCTTCTGATCCCCGGCCGGCGAAGGGAACAGGAGGAGAGAGAGACAGGCGCAGACAAAACAGCTCGAGCGGCAAACACGGGTCCGAGGCACGCAACGGTTGTGAGCACAGACCTTTACTGGAGTTAAGCTTGCATTCTCTGTTACAGGTTCCACGCGGGCCAAAATAGCCCGCGGGGGGACAACCTCTATGCGGCCGTCAGGCACGGCTCCCTGTGGGTCGTCTCCACCCACCCTGTCCGGGTAACCTCTTATATACTGTGCCCAAACCCAATAGGTTAGTGCCACGTATACAGAGGTGATTGGAAGATAGGGTTGGTGGGCGCGTACGTCATACACGGAAACAGGATGCGGGCGCCATCTTGACTCACTCGATGGGCGGGGGGAACTCTAGAGCAGGCTGCAGCGCGACCACTAGGCCTGACCTGGGAGGCGGCTCTCCACATCTCCCCCTTTTTTATTATTTTTGGTCCGTAGACCCTTTCTTAGACCCAGTGTCTCCATTGATGAGTGAGCTCCCGTGAGCTTGATTAGCCCACTACTTGTTTTGGTGCTTTGGGGAGTCTGGACTAGGCTCCAGCCATCTTGCGGCTGAACCTCTGGCACCGACCAGAATGCCTCCTCATATAGAGACCGGAGAGCCCGTGAACTGGAAACCACGTGACTCTCCCTGCAGTGCTTCGCCTCACAACTGGGCTAAGCGGGGCTCAGGAGAGCGGCAACCAGAGTCGAGAGTGTCACTAGATGTCTCTGTGCAATGGCCGGAGTCTAGTCTGGCCAGGACCGTGACTCTGCCTTAGAGATCATCCTTTAGACAAAAATTATGACTTCTGGTGCCGCCTTTTACACCCGGGACACGGCCATGGGCTTTGCGGCAGACCTTGCCTTCGAGCGTCCCACCTTGAGTGGCTGGGATGGGTCATACGGTGAAATGGGGGACTGGGCAGCAGGGCGGTCGTTGTCAGGAGCACCAGGGGCGAGTGACATAGCCAACATGGTAGTAACACGCAATTGCTGCTGTGTCTGGAACAAGCGTTCTAACAAACATTTAACAGTGACTAATCCCACTAATAGTCCCACTGCCACGAGGATCCAAGTAGTCAAATTGGGCCAAGAGAACCATGAGGTGACTCGGTTCCACAGACTTTGTACAGTCTCGCCCAGTTTGGAAAGGTCGAAGGCAACGGGGGTCAACTTGATATCCCCAAGCACTCGAAGGTCTGAATCCACCTGTTGGGAGAGGTTAGTAAAGGTAGGGAGGTTTTAAAGCTGGTCCCCTTTCTATACGATAGAAGGGTGACTAGCGCTCCTGTTGTCATCTTGTCGTTCGTCGCCATCATCAGCAGAGTTGGAGACCGGATCTGATGGTTCAGGTTGAAGGCTTGTTGGTTTTTTAGGCAACAGCTCCGTGGCCTCCTCGGGCGATGTTACGGTTCTCACCAGTCTTTCCGGAACCCACACTGGTTGACGTCCTGGCTCCTGGGGAAAAACACAAACAGAGCCTCTGGCCCAGCTGAGCACCGGGTCAGGGCCTTGCCATTGTCCTGACAGGACATCTTTCCATCGGACCAAACCTCTATGTAATGGGTTTGGAGTGGTATGCTGGAGGGCAGGTGTCATTCCTTGTGAGTTTTCATTTAAGAAATTATATGTAAACAAAGCTACTGACAGTTGGGCTTTTGGGGATAGGCTGTGGCCTATTCCTTCCTTTTGTTTTTTAAGCAATTCTTTGAGAGATCTGTGTGCTCTCTCTATGATACCTTGCCCTTGGGGATTGTAAGGGATACCATGCTTTAACTGCACTTCCATAGTTTCACAAAATTTTTGAAAGGTTTTACTGGTATAAGCAGGTCCGTTATCTGTTTTCAATATTTTTGGCTTGCCCCATGCCGCCCAGGCGGCAAGGCAGTGAGCAATAACTTGATGGACCTTTTCTCCTGTTTCAGCGGAGGCAAACATAACTTGAGAGCATGTGTCTATTGACACATGTAGATATTTGGCCTTACCATACTCTGAATGGTGAGTGACATCCATTTGCCAAATGTCTCCCGGGATGAGACCTTTAGGGTTAACTCCAACTGAAGGGACTACCCTCTGTTCTGCACAATTATTGCAGGCTCTGACTATATCTCTGGCAGCTGCACGCGGTATGTGAAACCGTCTGACTAAGGTGCTTGCATTGACATGAAATTTAGTATGAAACTCTTGGGCTTGCTGATAGGGTGTCAGCGCTGGGAAAATGTGTGGCTGTCGCGTGGCCATATCTACTATGTTATTTCCCTGTGCCATAGGGCCTGGCAAGCCTGTATGAGCTCTAATGTGGGTTATGTAAAAGGGACACTGTCGGGCATGTATAGTTTCCTGAAGCTCGATAAAGAACGGTCTTACTGGGGAGGAATATTTTATCATGCCTACCGTTTCTAAGACCGCCACAGAATTCACGACATAATTGGAGTCGGATATAATATTCAGGGGGTCGTCAAACTCTTTTAGGATTGCGATGACGACTTGTAATTCAACCCATTGAGGCCTCTGTGGCTGAAAGAGTACTGTTTTTGGGGTACGCCCTTCTACCCAGTATGCTCCTGCACCAGTGCTTGAACCATCCGTATACACGGTGATTGCGCCTACCAGGGGCTTGGGCGAGGTTACTTTGGGAAAAATTACCGGGTGCCGAGTAACAAACTGCAAAAGGGGGGCTTTTGGGAATTGATTGTTAATGCTTCCTAGAAATGTACACCGGAGGATGGCCCATTGATCTATGCACCCAGTGAGTATCTCAAGTTGCTGGGAAGAGTAAGGTACTCTGAGGTTTTCAGGTTGCTGGCCGAAATGTTGTATGGCCCTTTTAATTGATTCTAAGGCCAGATCTGCAACAGCTGTAGGATAGTGCTCTAGGACCTTTTTTGGGGAAACTCCAGGGTGAACCCAGAGTAATGGTTCTTGCTGCCATAGCACTGCCATGGGCTGTAACTCTGTCGGCAGCACGCAAGCTTCAAAAGGCTCACTGGGGTTTATTCTTTTCAGAGTAGCGCTGCTGAGCGCCTGCTCCACTCGGGCGGGGGGCACGGCCGTAACTGCCCCTCCCCCGACCAGCCTGTAAGGGGTTCCGGGTCTCGCAAAGGAGGGCCACTGTAATTACCTGATTCGGCCACCAGAGGGAACCCGTGGTGAGGGTTTTTGGCGAGATCACCAAAACCATTCACCGGAAGCCGCCGCGTCCCTGCAGCAGGCGCTGGCGGGGCGGAAGGCTGCGTGGGTGAGACAGGGGGCCTCTCCCAGTCGATTAACGGGGGCGCATCCGCACCTTCGGTCCCATCACTATCTGACTCAGAGTCAGAGGTGTCGGGACTATTGCTGGGCTCGGTCGGCTTATGAGTTGGCGGCTCACTCTTACAGGAGCCGTCTGCTAAAAGGGTCTTTAAGGGAGCTAACAAAGGTAAACTTCCGGACTGCCCCATGCTTGCAGTCGGCACTGTACTTTAATCACTCGGAGAGCTCTTCCGAGTCCCCGGGGCTACCTGAAAGCCCGCGGGCCTTAACTCTCATGTAATAAGAAGTACTCACCTCCTCGCGGTGATCAGGCGTGAGAAGTCCGCTGCGAACTCAAGAAGCACGTCCTCACCAGCTCGGGGAAAGGCAGCAGAAGGGTCCCCGTACGGGCCACCACTTGTCCGCGACCGTCTCGTTCGGCTTCTGATCCCCGGCCGGCGAAGGGAACAGGAGGAGAGAGAGACAGGCGCAGACAAAACAGCTCGAGCGGCAAACACGGGTCCGAGGCACGCAACGGTTGTGAGCACAGACCTTTACTGGAGTTAAGCTTGCATTCTCTGTTACAGGTTCCATGCGGGCCAAAATAGCCCGCGGGGGGACAACCTCTATGCGGCCGTCAGGCACGGCTCCCTGTGGGTCGTCTCCACCCACCCTGTCCGGGTAACCTCTTATATACTGTGCCCAAACCCAATAGGTTAGTGCCACGTATACAGAGGTGATTGGAAGATAGGGTTGGTGGGCGCGTACGTCATACGCGGAAACAGGATGCGGGCGCCATCTTGACTCACTCGATGGGCGGGGGGAACTCTAGAGCAGGCTGCAGCGCGACCACTAGGCCTGACCTGGGAGGCGGCTCTCCACAACTCAGTAAACATTTTCTGCATTAAGGCAGTGTTGTTACTAAGCATGTCACATGAGGTTATTGTCCAGGTACCAAAACAGTAGGACAGAACAGTGAAAATGTTAGTCAATTATCCAGATGCTTTTCTCACAAACCCCTAATTGGAAGCAGTCACCTGCTTGGCCACATCTTTCATTTTTCAGCAGGAAGATTAATGATATACATAGCACCATCTTTGCTGTTAGTAGAGTTGAGTCTCCATTGTCAAATGGATGAGGCTGTTTTCATGATGCCCAATTAACTATGTGTCAGTCTATTATAGGATTTCAGGTAAACTAAACAAACTTGGCAAATGTAGTTTTCTCATTGGCAATGGAATTGATTACAATTTATAGACTTCATCCAGATATATTGCTTGTCAGATTCTGACTTCTATAATTTGGTTAAAAGATACAGTCAGTGAAAAAGGCTATAAACAGTGTACCCGAATAGCAAGGTCATTATGAATATGTTACAAATAAAATCCTAGACATTTACGGTATTTAGATCTAAAAACTATTTTACTTTTTGTGCCCTTTTTACTATATAAGTATTGTTTTTGTAAATATGTCTATATTCAGTCACATCATATGATTGAAATTTGATTACTCTTTCCTGTGGGATGTAAAACAAATTGAGAGTATTAACGTGATGTGTTGAGTAGATAGTCCATCTGCCAGGTATTTCTCTTTTTGGCATCTCAAAACCAGAAGGTTCACTGGGAACCAATTGAATGTATGTCTTTTACCTGCAATATATTATTTGAGCCTGTATACTCATTTAATTAAAATTTCATAAGGTCAAAGATTATGTTCTTTCCCTAGACTAGGAAAACATGCTAGCTGCTAAATTCATTGTCACTCTAATTGTATTTCCTCTGCCAATATCAATGCTTTACATTCTTTGGGTTTTAATATGAACTTTGTCCCCAGATATTTTACAGCAGTATATAACACAATTAATGAGCTAATTTTTATAAGCAGTCTCAGACAATGAGGGAAAGAGATGTTTCTAAATAAGATCAGAAGACAGATCGTCAATTCAATGCCTATCACTCCAAATTCTACAGATGTCAGCACCACCTCCAATTAATCTTGACCTGGTAGAAGTATAACCTCCTAAAAGCTTAAAAGCCTTTGGAGAAGAGAAAGTTGTTAGCAGCTCTCCAATCAGCACAAGGAGAATTCTAACATCTGAAACTAATTGGGACTGAGGATCTGAGCATTTGTCTGGAGTTCTGAGGCGGAAATGGGGCAGTTGGGCATCTGCATATATTTTGATCCTTTGGACATGGCCCAAAGAGTGTGGTGTCTCTGATGACCATTGCCCTTTAAAGCCCTGGGAACTTTATTACTAGTTCCTGATCTCCACTGCTGTGATCCAGCTTCATAAAAATCGGCTACTTTTGTGTTACAGTGGACATCTGGGTGTTGCAGACCAATCAACTCCTTCCCTTCACTTTGAGACCCAACTATTTTTTGTATACAGATTTGATGAAGCCATAAATCAAGAAGCTCTTCTTTCCCTTGGCCAAATGGTGGGGAAAAGGCCATCTATGTCCACCAGACCTCTCCCCTTGGAATTTGTACACAGAGTAGAAAACATAACACCTGAAAGTGGTAGCATCTCTATGAGAGGAACTTTTCACCACTCCATTGCCCTCAAGAGATCTTTTGGTTCTTGTCCTTTTCAAAGACTGGTCCTTCAGTATTCCCTTCAATTCTGTGTTACCCCATATTCTTCCACTAGATTATTTTAAAGATAAACAACAAAAATTGGTTTGGTCAACAAAGGAATAGCCTTAACTGAAACATGTTCAGCAGCAAAAGCCGTGGTAATTCCAATCATACTCTTTGGGTATTTAAGTTTTGACAAGGTAAGCCAAGCCACTCATGTGTATTTTTTCATGCATTGTTCACATTAAGTCTGAGCAAGGTAAGCTAGTAAGTAAAACTTTTTTGCTGTTCAATACACTCTTGGAATGGGCAAATTAAAGGATGGAAAATGCATGGAAAAACATTCAAGAGACCAAGAGAAATATGAGAAAAATTGTGACAGAGAAAATGAAATGTAGAAAATAAAGTTCAAGAAAAAGAAATCAAAGATGAAAAATAGATTTTTAGGTGCAGACATCTTTCAGAAGCAGCATCTCTGGTACACTCATCACTGGTATATGTATATATATATCCTATTCAATTACATTATTAATGCTGTGTTTTATGATACTGATAATCTAATGCAATTTGACTGACCTCATCCATCAGAAATGACACATCAAAAATGGGCTTTTCAGATTTAGTAATTGAAAAAGAAGCAGCTCTTTGAAATTTCATTGTTAAATGAAGTTTGAGAATATTAATAAACTTATTAACCAACATAAAAAGAAAATTTCTTTTAAAAAAATTGTTTCATATCCCCATTGAGGATCTGATACCCACCAAATCAAATATTGGGATCTTCTATAAAGTCCCAGACAGACTGGCAACTTCTCTGCTCATTATCAGAGAATTTACATGCCCTGGATCATGCTTTTCCAAGAAATTACCTTAATTTCATATTCTGAACATTTCATATTCAACAAATCCAACTAGCTGCTTTTCACTCCCAGCCACTCATCTTTTAAAGAAAAATTACCTGGCAAAGGCTGTTCTCTCCTAATATTTTTTTCTTCTTTTAAATGTATCATGCACAACTATAAGTCATATTCCTTTCTCAGTGTCCTCCCTTACTTCTTGATAAAAACAGCTCTGGCCTCTACTCTGTTTGAATGGCAAAGTCAACCTGGTTGCAATGGTTCTGCCACCTGTGCCTCCCCCAGTCCAGTCCATCTGAGGTCCCTACAGGTGTAACCCTGCCCAGCTCTTGAACATTCCAGGGCAAGGCAGAAAGTGTACTGGAAGCACACCTGAAATTTAAGATATTTCACATGAAGGACTTCCAGTTAAAGTGGGAAAACTGGACACACATCATTATTTCTTTTCCTTCTACATATTAAAAGGTTTTTAAAAACAGCAGTAAAAGGTTTTCAAAGGTACAAACCCTTGAGGAAACACAATACAGAAAAGGACAGGACAATGGATGTATGATTTTAATAAATATTTGGAGGATGGAAAGTAGATGGTTGGAAGAGTGGTAAAAACTCTGAGAATGAGATACCCAATGACTAACACACTAATAATTCATTTTGCAAAACTTTATAGTGATCCTAGAATTAAGGCACTGGGGACCAGGTTGAATCCTGGAGATTTAGTCAAAAATCTCTAAAGGAGTAATTAGATCATCGGGTCTCATTCCTTCTAATCCCAAGCTAGGTGAATGCCCTCTCCCCAGAGGAGATAGTGGGTTTATTATTGGGGAAAATTTGGCCAGACAGTTTCTTGACTCAGAGAGACCAGGTGGAGTTAAGGGGATTAGGTAAAAGTCAGAATATTCAAAAGTGAAATGCTAAGCCCACTTCCCTTGACAGGCTTTCAGGATATTTGTGACAAGCATTGACTTTTTCAGTTTTCTCAGACAGAGTCAGGAAGATGTTTTTTCTAGAAAAACTGAACAGCTTCATGGAAAAGACCTACAAATACTGATATTTTGGGTTCCTCCAGGGAAATTCAGCTTTCCATAGGATCTCACAGTGAAGCCCACCATTTGGCAAGTCCGACCCTAGCACCGAGAGAGTCTGTTTTTAAATAAATGCCTTACTGTTAAATATGAGCAGAGAGCCAAGGGTGAGCATGCAGGATTCAAAGTATATAACAAGAAAGACATAAAAAAAGACAGAAGAAAAAAGAAAACTAACTTAGAAGAAATAGAAATGCAAGAGACAGGAGAAAACTTTTTAAAAAGTAAATGCAGGGCGGGCCACGTTGGCTCAGCAGGCAAGGACGCTTGTCTGCCATGCCAGAGGACCCAGGTTCGATTCCCGGTGCCTGCCCATGTAAAAAAAAAAAAAAGTAAATGCAGCTGAACAATAAATTTTCTCATGAAGAGAGAGGATATTGAATTGAAGAAACAAGAATGGGATGCTACATATAAAAGGAACAATAAAAAGAAAGAGCTCTTGGAAATCAAAACCAAGAGATCTAAAGTGGAAACTTTAATAGAAAGGTGGAAAATAAAATTGAGCAAATATCTCAGATTATGCAAATAAAAATGAAGAGAAGAAGGTATTGAAAGATAATTAGAAGATTAATGTATGCTATCTGGATATAGAATTTGATTCCCAAACTATAAATCAAATAGGACAGTGGAATCAGAACCATTTCTGAAATGCAATTTCTCAAAAACCTTCACTCCCATGTACCATTTTTCAAGCAAATTTCTAGAAGATGAACTCATCAAAAAAAGAGGGAGTGAACCTAAAAATGGAAGGCAGGAAAGCCAAGAACTTGGGGCTACAGTTGAGAAAAGAGGAAAAGGAATATCTAAATGAAATCTATGCAGCAGACCTGTATAAGAATGCTTTCAGACTTCAGTAAGAAAATGGAGGGCTTCAGGTTAGAGGTCTCTAGAAAAAAATAGGAATTTGGTCAATTATCTTATTTCTTTAAGCATTTAGAAAATTCTATGGGGAGGCTGTTTGTAAAGTGTGTGAATAATTAGTATTCTATGTTTAGAAAACTAAGTAAATAAGAAAGAATTATGGACGCCAGTTGAAACCAAAAATAGTGCAAGAAGGAAATGTGATTGCAACATCCTAGTTTGCTTAGCATTGGGTAATATTTACATAGTTATGATAAACACTGAATACTGATTTGACCCAAAATGTTATTGAACTTTGTTCAGACATTGTGGGCAAAAACTCAATTCTTACCAGTGGTAATAGCAAACCTAAGATAACGCTTAAACTATCATGCCAAGAAATACTGGTATAAACCTAAATATAGTGGTAAATATCAGAGAACATACACACACACACAGTCATACACACAGATGGTTGGAAGGTTGGAAGTTTAAATATTATCAATATGTCAATCCCACCCAAAGCAATTTATAGATTGAATGCAATCACAATGAAAATTCCAGCAAACTTCTTTGCAGAAATGGAAACGCCAATCATCAAATTTGTATGGAATGTTAAGGGATCCCAAATAGCTAAAGCCATCTTGAAAAAGAATGAAGTTGGAGGACTCAAACTTACTGATTTGAAAACTTATCACAAAACCACAGTAAGCAAAGCAGCATGGTACTGACACAATGACAGATATATGGACCAATGGAATTAAATTGAGAACTCATAAATACCTTCAAATTTGTGGCTAATTGATATTTGACAAGGGGCAAAAGTCACTCAATGGGAAAAGAATAGTTTCTTTAACAAATGGTGCTGGGAATACAGGGCATGCATTTGCAAAAAAAGAAAAAGAACAAGGAGGAGGATCCCTTACCTCACACCATATACAAAGATCAACCCAAATGGATCAAAAATTTAAATATAAGGGCCAAGATTATCAACCTCCTAGAAGAAAATATAGGGAAGCATCTCCAGGACCTTGTGTTATGGAATGGTTTCTTAGACTATTTTTTTAATGGACAACTAAAGCACGAATAATAAAAGAAAAAATAGATAATAGACCTTGTTAAAATTAAAAACTTTTGTTCTCCAAAGGACTTTATCATGAAAGTAAAACAACAACCTCCTCAATGGGGGAATATATTTGGAAACCACATATCGGATAAAGATTTAACATCCAGATTACATAAAGAAATCTTTCAACTTGACAATAAGAAGACAAACAACCAAGTTTAAAAATGGGCAAAAGGCTTGAATAGACATTTCTTCAGAGAAGATATACAAATGGCCAGAAAGCATGTGAAAAGATGCTCAGCATCATTAGCCATTAGGAAAATGCAAATCAAAACCACAATGAGATACCATTTCACACCCATTAGAATGGCTGCTATTAGAAAATGGAAAATAACAAATGTTGGGGAGGATATACAGAAATAGGGACACTCATTCATTCATAACTGGTGGCAATATAAAATGGTGCAGCCATTGGGGAGACAGTTTGGTGGTTCCTCAGACAGCTAAGTATAGAATTACCCTAGGTTCCTGTAGTCCCTCCACTAGGTACATATCCAAAAGAATTTAAATCAGAGACTTGAACAGATATTTGCTCACAAACCATAGTGGCATTATACACAACTGTCAAATAATGGAAGCAACCCTAGTGTACATCAACTGGTGAATGGATAAATAAAATGTGATATATACGTACAATGGAGTATCAATCAGCAGTAAAAAGGAATAAAGTCCTGATAAATGCAACAATGTAGATGAAACTTGAAGACATAGTGTTGAGTGAAATAACCTGACACAAAATGACAAATATTGTTTGATCTCACCAGTTTGAAGAAATTAGAACAAGCAAACTCATAGAGTCAGTGTCTAGAATATAGTTTACTAGGGGATGGGGTCGGGGGGGGGAGGAGAGATAGGGAATAGGAAGGTGTTCTAGTTTGCTATCTGCCAGAATGCAACACACCAGAGACAGATTGGCTTTTAATAAAAGGCAGCTAACTTTCAACTGAGGTTCTTTATTACGTGGGAAGGCACAGGATGGTCTCTGCTGGCCTTCTCTCCAGGCCTCTGTGCTCCAACAACTTTCCCCGAGGTGATTTCTTTCT
The DNA here is from genome assembly GCF_023851605.1 of Tamandua tetradactyla. Taxonomy (NCBI): domain Eukaryota; kingdom Metazoa; phylum Chordata; class Mammalia; order Pilosa; family Myrmecophagidae; genus Tamandua; species Tamandua tetradactyla. Next base: position 76,273,169 of record NC_135331.1, on the reverse strand, counting down.
GCATCTCCAAAGGCCTGAACTGAGCTGCGAGTGCTGAGGTGAGGTATACTGAGCTGCTTGGGCTGTGCTACATTGAGCTCTCTCATTTAAGCACCAACCAATTAAATCAAACATAATTCATTGCAGCAGGCACTCCTCTTAGCCAACTGCAGATGTAATGAGCAACAGATGAAGTTCATGTACCATTGGCTCATGTCCACAGCAACAGAACTAGGTACCTTCACCTGGCCAAGTTGACAACTGAATCTAACTACCATAGAAGGTAAGGCTCAAAATGCCAGGGTTCCTATTTGGAATAATGGAAATGTTTTGGTGAGGATGTGGTGATGGTAACACAATATTGAGAATGTAATTAACGGACACTGATATCTGAATGTGATTAAAAGGCAGGAATTTTAAATTGTATACATGATAACAGAATACAGATTTTTTTTTAAAGTACATGGAACTATACTACAGAAACAGTGAACCTGTGAACCTAAGTTAAACCGTGGGCTTTAGTTTATAGCTAAATTATAAAATGTTCGATATCAATTGTAACAAATGTTCCTTACCAATGCAGGGTGTTAATGATAAGATGGTATATGGGAATTCTGTAATTTACGCATGATTGTTCTGCAAATGCACAATTTCTGTAATAAAGGAATAGAGTTCTATGACCAAAAAATAACAGATACGAAAAGCAAAATAAACAAAAAAATGATATTAGGAAAGACAATGCCTTAGTGAAGATGAATGCTTTTATGATAGTATTTTAAATAATGTGGCAGATACCCAAGCAGTGTTGAGTAAGGAGTGAGGAAGAGGACAATGGGAAATTCTGTTACGTAAGAGGTAGCCTGCAATCTCAGAGGAGTTATTCTTAGCAGCTGTTGGGATTGGACATATTTTTGCAAAAGATATATGGAAGGCAAAGGGCAAATATATCTACTTTACAAAAAGCTCCTAAAAATCAGTCTGGAAAAGATAAAGCTTTTGTCTTTTGGTGCTCACCAAGCACCATTTTTGAGCCAAGCAAACGATACAGATGGCAATTTATAGAACAACAATAAAAATAGCCTACAAATCAAAGGATGATCAACTCCAATAGTGATTGGAAAATGTTAAGACAACAAAAATGCTTAGGAGATGTGTTTAAAAATACTTTAGATGGGCAAAAATATAAAAGGATTGATAATGCCCATGATTATAAGGGTGTAAGGAATTAAGCACTTCTGTATGATATTGGCCAAAGTGTGAATTGGTGCAACATTTTTGGTGCAACATTTTTGGGGACAATTCTTTAATATTTAAGTATATTTAAAAGTATGCTTACTATTTTATGAACAGTTTCACTTCTAGAAATCACCCATCAGAGATACTTGCACAGGTACAGAAGGATATGATTACAAGAATGCTGATGGAAGGCTTATTTTTGATAGTGAACAACTGGAAACAACTCAGATATTCATAGGTAGGGGAAATCATGGAACAGAACATGCTGTATTATTTTAGCAAAATGTTGCATAGCTGTTAAAATAATCAAATTGATATATGTGATTCATGGATGAATGTCCATGGTATATTATTAAATGAAAAAAATCACTTCAAAGAATTGTATGTATAGCATAGCTATTTTATCCTTTGTAAAAAGGATAAAATACAACTTACTGGTTTATAGATAAATGCACACATACGTGTGTATGCATATGCATGCATATATATATTAATTTACACATATGTCTGTCTTCCTATCTTTATATTGCATATGACTAGAGAATTAAACAACAGATTATCAACAGTAAGATGGGAGTGGTCATGGCAAAGACATTTGCTTTCTCTTTTTCTTCAAGTATTATTTAATTTTCTTTTTGCAAGCATGTATTGCTCAATCTTAAACACCTATGATTCTTGCACCTATAAGTCTTTTAAGTTCAACCCACATGCACAATTATGAAATAGTGTTGAATTTATGTTCGAACAGTGTCTAACTCAAAGTCAGTCAATGGCTAGCATCTGAGCAAATGAATTTTAATAATTATTACCGACTGTTTGCAAACCATTCAAACCTCAGTTCAAAAAGCCATTGCTTGTGACCCTCCACTGTGATTTATCTTATAAATATTGCTGGCTTACTCTGGGTTATTTGTGACCTTTAGGAGCACTTTTTATTCAGCAGTTGGTTATAAATACCTACCTCTGTCATCAGTATCATAAAACCAAGAGACTAATAGGAGGGCTGTAGAACATGAAGCTTTAATTACCGCAGAATCAGTCATGGGACAAGGAAGTGTCAGCTCCTTCTGTGAAGGCTGTGTGGGGTCTTTGGGTCCAGCTGACTGTGGTCAGGTGATGAATGGTGGGTCTGGAGGACACTCAGCTGGGTCTAAGCCCAGTGTGAGCACAGGAACCAAACTTTCTTCAGCAATTGTCTGACACCATCCTTGGCAGCAAACAGCTCCAGAAGGAGCCATGCCCCATCAATAATTTTCCTTTCCAGTCTTGTCTATCCTACAGCTCTTGGGGCACAGGCACTAGGAAGCTGTAATTGATGGCTTTGATTTACTGAAGAAGAATAACTGTGGACAGTTATCCAGTCCAGGGACAAGCCCTTGTAGATATGAAAACTGTGCCCTCTTGTTAGCAGGGGACTGCTGTAGATCTTTAAACTGTCATTTCTGTTATAAAGCAAGTCTGACCAAGTGTGGGCTTCTCTCCATGTATTCTCAGTCCTAGTACAAGAACAGTTTGAAAATTCACCAGAAATCCACCACAGCTTACCTTTGCTCATTGTACCCACTGGTTCTCCATGGTTCCCTCATTACCTTTGATCCTGTTAGAGCTATACTATTTTACAACTTTGGTTAGTTATTTTGCATTTTTTTCAAGTAGTGTTAAGTACGTTTATCTAATCTAAACATGTCTCCAGAGGAAGGAAGGAAGCTGTATTGATGCCATGTGCTACACAGAGTGTTTCTTTTCCCAAACTCTATTCACTGAGTACCACCATTAGAGAAGTGGCTTTTTGTAGTAGGGAGAAGCTCTCTGTGGGCATAGCTAAAAGAATTTGCTGTGAAATCCACATTTTTGGAAATCCCATAATTTATGTTAAAAATTCTTCTGAATTTTGCACTCTTACCAATTACCTGTGCATTTATTTTAAAATATTAATAAATAAAATGATTTGTTATAGAACAAAATAAATGCCCCAAGAATAGAGAAGTTTCTCACTTGAAGATTCTGATACTTGGTAAAATAACCCAGAATGTGCACAATTGTGAAGATTTAGAGAGGCAATCAAATAGCTTTGAGAGGAAAGTAGGATTATGCCAATTTTAGAAACAAGACCATTGAAGTTCAGGGGTATTAAATAAGTACCCAAGTTCATGGGACTATGTCATGGTCAGGTTCATGCGTCAACTTGCTCAGGTGGTGGTAACTGTTTGTCTGAATGGGCAAGTGCTGGCTTGTCTGTTGCTATGAAGACATTTCACAGAATTAAATCATGATCACGTTGGCTGCATCCACAGCTGATTTCATTTGTAATCAGCCAAGGGGCGTGTCTTCTGCAATGAGTGATTAATCACTTATTAATCTAATCACTGGAAGCCTTTTAAGGAGGATTCAGAAGAGATGAGCTCTTTTTCTGCTTCAGCCGGCAAGCCTCTCCTATGGAGTTCATCCAGACCCTCCGCTGGAATCATCTGCTTCACAGCCTGCCCTACAGATTTGGATTCTATGTTCCCACAGTTATGTGAGTCACTTTTATAAATTTTATATTTACGAATATTTCCTGTTGATTCTAGCTAGAACCCTAGCTAATACAGCTTGGTACCAGGAGTGTTTATTAAGAAATAGAATATTAAAAATGGGTTTTTATGATTGGTTTTATACTCTGACTGGACTCAAAAACACTAAGGACTCTGATTCCCATAATAGAATGACATTGCCAATCCATGAAGTGAGTTGACAAAAGAGATAGTCAAATATCACCATTTGATTCCTCTAATGCTTCACTTGTATGAAGTCATGCTCTGGGGGATAATGTTTTGACACCTTTACAGAGTTTTGTGGAAATAGGAGGTATAGAGATGTTGGCTGGCTGTTAGACACACTGTATACATTAACAAGTGAAAGGAATGGGCTTAATGCTTCATATGAGAAGCTCAAGCACCGTCTGACAGATGTAGATGCTTCTATGAGTGTCCTTAAAGAAAATCTTATTTCCTGTAGCCATAGACATGAAAGCTCCAAAAATCAGACTCAGAATCTTATTGTTAGAGTAGCAACTTTACAACATAAACTGAAATCTCAATCTTGCATGGTGTCTGCCATTAAAGTGAGGGCATTGATTGGAAAGGAGTGGGACCCTGAGAAATGGGATGGTGGCATATGGATTGATAATGATATTGGTGAACAGGTTGAAACCCTAGGTCATGCGGAGTCTTCTCTAGATAACCCTGTAATAATCTTCCCTGAGGACACAAATTTGTGAGAGTAGCACCATCATCCCTGAAGAGCTCTGTGATTGCACTTCTCTGTGGGTCAGATATTACTGTTGGAACTGTTGTCACTGAGCTGGAATCCTTAAACACAATGGGAACGACAGGATCCCAAGTTGGCAGAAACCAGGTGGCAGCACATAACCACCAAAGATGGGGTGGACATGATTATTATAATATACAGCAAACTCAAAGCAGGATTTAAAATAATCTGACTCACAGAGATTGGTGGTGTTGGCTAGTAAATCATGGGGTACCTAGAAATACAATAGATGAGGAGTCTAATAAATTCTTGCTTGAGCTGTATAAACAAAAGAGCTCTAGGTCAAGGGAACAGAAGTCTAACTTGAATTACAAAACACAAAGTCTTGGCCCCATAATCAATTACCAGACTTAAGACAGTTTACAGACCCAGAGCCCCTTGAATGAAAGGGAGGCTAGGTCCATTTGGGGGAGAACCCTGTTACACTGCCACAAATTTATACTGCTTATCTTCCTCCAAGCCTTCCCCAAGGAGACCAATGGCCTTTCCACAGGGTAACTGTGCATTGGGAAAAAGGAAATGATCAGATATCTTGGCAGTTACTAGACATTGGTTCAGAAGAGACATTAATTCCAGGGGACCCAAAATGTCACTCTGGTCCACCAGTCAGAGTGGGGGCTTATGGTGGTCAAGTGATTGATGGAGTTTTAGCTCAGGTTCATCTCACAGTGGGTCCAGTGGGCCCCTGGACCCATTCTGTAGTTATTTCCCCAGTTCCAGAATGCATAATTGGAATAAAAATACTGAGCAACTGGCAGAATCCCGACATTGGTTCTCTAACTCATGCAGTGAGGGCTATTATGGTGGGAAAGGCCAAGTGGAAGCCACTAGAACTGGTCCTACTTAGCAAAATAGTAAATTAGAAGCAGTACTGGATTCCTGGAGGGATAGCAGAGATTGCTGCCACTCTTAAGAACTTGAAGGATGCAGGGGTGGTGATTCCCATTACATCCCCATACAACTCTCCTATTTGGCCTGTGCAGAAAACATATGGGTCTTGGAGGGTAACAGCAGATTATTGTAAGCTCAACCAGGTGGTAACTCCAATTGCAGCTGCTGGTCCAGATGTGGTATCATTGGTTGAGAAATCAGTACATCCCCTGGTAACTGGTATGCAGCTATTGATCTGGCAAACACTTTCTTCTCAATAGTTGTTCATAAGGACCACCAGAAACTATTTGTTTTCATCTGGCAAGGTCAGCAATATACTTTCATTGTCCTACCTCAGGGGTATATAAACTCTCCAGTCCTATGTCATGATCTTGTCCACAGAGACCTTGAACATTTCTTCCTCCCACAAGACATTACACTCGTCTATTATATTGATGAGATCATGTTAATTTGGCCTAGTGAGCAAGAAGTAGCAACTACTCTAGACTTCTTGGTTTGGCATTTGCATGTCAGAGGATAGGAGATAAATCCAACAAAAATACAGGGGCCTTCCACCTCAGTGAAATTTCTAAGTGTCCAGTGGTATGGGGCATGTCGAGATATCCCTTCTAAGGTGAATGATAAGTTGCTGCATCTGGCCCCTCCTACAACCAAAAAGGAGGCACAACATCTAGTTGGTCTCTTTGGATTTTGGTGACAACATATTCCTCATTTAGGCGTGCTACTCCAGCCCATTTATCAAGTGACCAGAAAAGCTGCTAATTTTAAGTGGGGACCTGAACAAGAGGAGGCTCTGCTATAGGTCCAGGCTACTGTACGAGCTACTCTGCCACTTGGACCATATGTTCTAGCAGATCCAATGGTGCTGGAAATGTCAGTGGTAAGTAGAGATGCTGTTTGGAACCTTTGACATGCCCGTATGGGAGAATCACAAGGCAGACCTTTAGGATTTTGGAGCAAAGCCTTACCATCTGCTGCAGATAACTACTCTCCTTTTGAGAAACAGCTTTTGGCCTGCTGCTGGACCTTAGTAGAGACTGAATGCTTAACCTTGGGCTACCAAGTTACCATGAGACCTGAGTTACTTATCATGAGCTGGGTGTTGTCTGACCCATCAAGCCATAAAGTTGGGCATGAACAGCAGCACTTGATCATAAAATGGAAATGGTATATATGAGATAGGGTCAGAGCAGGTCCTGAAGGCACAAGTAATTTACATGAAGAAGTGGCCCAAACACCCATGGTCTCCACTCCTGCCACATTACCTTCTCTTTCACAGATCAGAGCTATGGCCTCTTGGGGAGTTCCTTACAGTGAAATGAGGGAGGAAGAGAAAACTCAGGCCTGGTTTACAGATGGTTCTGCATGATATACAGGTACCAACCGAAAGTGGACAGCTGCAGCACTATGACCCCTTTTTGGGGTATCCTTGAAGGACAGTGGTGAGGGGAAATCATCCTAGTGGGAAGAACTTTGAGCAGTGCACCTGGCTGTTCATTTTGCTTGGAAGGAGAACTGGCCAGAGGTGTGCTGGTATACTGACTCATGGCTATTACTACTGGTTTGGCTGGCTGGTCAGGGACTTGGAAAGACCATAATTGGAAAATTGGTGACAAAGAAGTCTGGGGAAGAGATATGTGGATAGACCTTTCTGAGTGGGCTAAAAACATGAAGATATTTGTGTCCCATGTGAATGTGCACCAGAGGGTGACTTCAGCAGAGGAGGGTTTTAGTAATCAAGTGGATAAGATGACTTGTTCTGTGGATATCAGTCAGCCTTTCTCCCCAGCAACTGCTGTCAGTGGCCAATGGGCTCATGAACAAATTGGTCATGGTGGTAGGGATGGAGGTTAATGCATGGGCTCAGAAACATGGACTTCCACTTACCAGGGCTGACCTGGCTGCAACTACTGCTGAGTGCCTATTCTGCCAACAGCAGAGACCCACACTCAGCCCCCAATATAGCACCATTCCCCGAGGTGACCAGCTAGCTACATGGTGGCGGGTTGATTACATTGGACCACTCCTTTCATGGAAGAGGCAGCGATTTGTTCTAACAAGAATAGACACATACTCTGGATATGAGTTTCTTTCCCTGCACACAATGCTTCTGCCAAAACTACCATCTGTGGGCTAACAGAATGCGTTATCCATCATGATGGTATTCCACACGACATTGCTTCGGATCAAGGAACACACTTCAAAGCAAATGAAGTGTGGGAATGGGCGCATGCTCATGGAATTCTCTGGTCTTACCATGTTCCCCATCATCCTGAGGAAGTTGGATTGATAGAATAGGGAATGGCCTTTTGAAAACTCAATTACAGTGCCAACTAGGTGGCAATACCTTGAAGAGCTGGGGTAATGTTCTCCAGGAAGCTGTATATGCTCTGAATCAGCATCCAATATATGGTGCTGTTTCTCCCATAGCCAGGATCCATGGGTCCAGGAACCAAGGGGTGGAAATGGGAGTGGTACCACTCACTATTACCCCTAGTGATCTACTAGGAAATTTTTTGCTTCCTTTTTCTGCAACCTTGAGCTTTCCTGGTTTATAGGCTTTAATTCCAAAAGGGTGAGAGCTTCCACCAGGAGAAACAACAAAGATTCCATTGAACTGGAATCTAAGACTGCCACCTGGTCACTTTGGACTACTTATGCCCATGGATCAACAAACCAAGAAAGGGATTACATTATTGTCTGGGGTGATTGACCCTGAGTATCAGGGGAAATAGGACTACAACTACACAATAAAGGTAAAGAAGAGTTTTCCTGGAATATAGGAGATCCTCTAGGGTGTCTTTTAGTACTACCATGCCCTGTGATTAAAATCAATGGAAAACTGCAACAACCCAATCCAGATAGGACTACCAGTGGCTCTGAAACTTCATGAATGAAGGTTTGGGTCAACCCACCAGGCAAAGAAACACAGCCAGCTGAAGTGCTTGCTGAGGGTAAAGAAAACATAGAATGGGTAGTGGAAGAAGGTAGTGATAAATAGGAACTACGACCATGTGATCAGTTACAGAAATGAGGACTGTAATGTTTTGTTCATGTTATAGTATTTAAATTGTAAGATATCAAGTTTAAGAATGAATACTACCCAAGGACTTGCATCCTATTCTGGAGAGATTTAATGTGTTTTCAGTTATATGCGGGACAGTTGAGTATTGATAGTTGAGGGAAAAAAATGTGTCTTTTGTTTTCTATTTAGAAATTAGGTATGGTTTAAGGTGATGGGTATAGCTGCCAAGGTGACAAGGGGTGGACACTCATTGTTCAGTTCATGTATCAATTTGGCCAGGTGGTTGTACCTGTTTGTCTGGTTGGGCAAGTGCTGGCCTGTCTGTTGCTATGAGGACATTTCATAGAATTAAATTTCATGTCAGCTGCATCCACAGCTGATTCCATTTGTAATCAGCCAAGGGGAGAGTCTTCTTCAATGAGTGATGCTTAATCTAATCACTGGAAGCCTCTTAAGAAGGATTCAGAAAAGACAGCCTCTCTTCCTGCTTTGACTGGTGAGCCCCTTCTGTGGAGTTTGTACAGACCCTCTCTCGGAATCGTCAGCTTCACAGCCTGCCCTGTGGATTTTGGACTCTACATTCCCATGGTTATGTGAGACACTTTTATAAATTTTCTATTTTTGAATATTCCTCGTTGGTTCTGTTTCTCTAGAGAACCCTAGCTAATACAGACCAACACATTGCAAATCTAGGATCCAGACACAGACATTCCATCAAATTATGTTACAGAGATTCTTTTATATTAATTTTGTTTCTTCTCTTTCCTTACATCTTAGCATGGAATCAAGTTTCTTTATACCAAGTATATAATACTTTTTAAAAAATCATTAAATTATGAGTTCTCTGATGATTTATTTATTCTTTTATCACAGAGATGCAGTTGGGATAAAGCAAAGGCTTTGTTGAAGTCCCAAACAAAATTTTATGATGTGCCCAGTCCAAGACCCCATGCTGGGATTGCATCCTTCCTAGCTGACAGAGAAAGACATTTCTGTTAGAGTGAGTAGAAAATTGCCAAATCCAAGTTCTAATTCCAGTGATGCCAATACATAACTCCCTGAGTATGGGCTCTCATAAAACTCTTCCGTATTTCCATCATTTGTATTATTGATGATGTGGGGGCTGGAATCAATGATCTTTGAGGTCCCCAAACTCCTGTTTTTCCTCAGTGAAAGAATCAATTGAAGACGGAGAACTATTCCCACATGTTCTGGGCATGCTGCCTTTTCCAATATTGCCTGGGCTGACTCAAGGTACAGTGTTGTTGCTGGGTTTTTTTTAACAATATTTTCTCCATCCTTATGCAAAGGCACCTACTCCATGTTTTGCTTTCTTCTCCTGATGTGTGCTGGTGTCTATTGTTCTACCATATCTGTTTGAAAGGGAGACCAGGATTGGCTTCTCTTTGGTGAGGTACCAACATTCTGGCTGGTCTCATATCTACTCTTTGGCACCAGCTTTCTTGGACTGTCCACTGCTGTGGCCATTCTGCAAATTTCATCCCACTTGCAACAAAATGCCCAATGTAATGTTGATTTGTCTTGGCTCAGATGCAATTCATAATGTTATTTTTACAATCTGGCATTTCCAGATGAAGAAAGCAATTCTTCCTTCAGCAGCTACCAGCTACCCCCTACTGTCCAAGAACCTTTGGTTCTTCACTGATTCAGGAGGACATGTCATAATCTCCTGACCTAGCTTTTCAGCATCCTTCACTTTGGGAAGGTGATTACAGAGGATTGGCCATTTAATTAACTTTCAAGGTCTACAGCTCTCAGTTTCTTATTCTTCTTACTCTTGATTTGGCATTTTATTTACTACTCTTTTAGAGGACAAACACAGAGTCACTGCCAGGGTGTCCTGGAGGATGATATATAGAATTATTTTTTTTCAGATTCATTTATTTCTCTTACAAGCAGGAGGCAAAAAGCCAATTTAGGCTCATCAGTTTTTGCAAATGCACAAAATTTCAAGAGAACATTATTAAGCTGTATAGTTCTATGCATTTCAGATTGTGGAACAAACTAATGAGTAGTGGCAATTAATTGGAAGGCATGGAAACAGCCACCTTTGGTCATATTTACTAAGTCATTTGGTTAAACTTTCTCAATCAACAATCAACTAGAATCTAGTTGTCATTTCCTCCTGAATCATTGAAGAACAAAAGGTTCTTGGACAGTAGGGGGTAGCTGGTAGCTGATGAAGGAAGAATTGCTTTCTTCATCTGGAACTGTCAGATTGTAGGTGTCATACTGGACCCCACCGTTCTCTTTCATTGGCAGTGTCCAAATTAATAAGTGGAGGTAATTCTATTTTCATTAATATTTATCTAGTATTTTTTATTTATAAGTTCTTTAAAAGTTATTGAAAAGTAATTGGCAACATATTTGAGCATTTTACCAGAAAAGATATATTAAATGCAAATAAGAATATGAAAAGATATTCAACACCACTAGTCTTTAGAGAAATGCAAATTAAAGTCACAATGAAGTACCACTTCACACCAATTAGAATGGCTTGAAAAATGTTAATACCAAGGACTTTGAGCATGTGACACAACTGGAATTCTCATACCCATTTCTGTTGGAATGTAGAATGGTATAGCACTTTGGAAAACAGTTCCCACTTTCTTGAGTTAATCATTTATTTTTCATATAGCCTAGTACTCCCACTCCTAGATAGTTATTCAAGTGGGATAAAAATTATTTTCACTCAAAACCATGACTAATTTCCAATGCCCCAAACTGGAAACATTCCAAATGTCCTTCAATTGTAGAATGGGTAAACTGTGTCCTATCTATACCATGGGATATGCCTTAGCAATAAAAGGAATGAACCACTAACATATGCAATAACATGGATGAATCTCAAATGCTTTGCACAAAGTGAAAAAAGCCAGAATCAAAATGTTACATACTGCATGATTCTATTTATAAGACATTCTGAAAACAAAACAAAACCATACATAGAAAAAATGAAGCAGCCACACTTCCCAGCTCTGAAAATGTGCTGATTTGTGAAACCTGGTCACATCTGCCCCCAATCCATGAAGGCCTAATGCTGACCTGCTGCCATAGCTCTATGCATGTGCACAAAAGGCCTCATGCCTTAAACCAGTGCACACCAGGGATACACCCCCTAGAGTGGTGCATCCACACAGCTACATCCTCCCTGGCCACTGGGCCTTCTGCTCACAAGCAGCAGTGTAACATCCCCAATCGGCACCTATACCTGCCCTGAAACAAATCACCATACTGAGTGCCCACCCCGTGCCCTGCTCCCTGCTGTCCAACCATCCAACAAACACAAGGCCTTAGACTACTGAAAGAAATCAACTCTCAAAGTAAATCAGTCAAGATATTTACATGCCATGAAGACAGCAGAAGATCACTAAGCATATCACAATGCAGACAGATATAGCCCTGCCTAATGACCAAATTAAAACACGAGAGGAGAAACAGACACTGAAACAACTAATAGAAGATGTTAATGCATTTCTGCTTAATAAAATAAGTGGGATAGCAAATGACATAAAGGAGATCAAGAAGACAGTAGAATAGTATAAAGAGGAATTTGAAAGAAAGAATAGAAAAATAGTGGATATCACAGAGATTAAAGACTCTGTTGACCAAATAAAAAATACACTAGAGGCACACAATATCAGATTTGAAGAGACAGAAGAAAGACTAAGTGATGTAGAGGACAGGATGATTGACTTCAAAGACAAAAAATAGCAAATGGCAAAAAAGATGGAGAAAGTTGAATGGGAACTCAGGGAAATGATAGACAAAACAAAGTGTACAAATATAAAAGACATTGGTGTCCCAGAAGAAGAAGAGAGGAGTAAAGGGTTAGGAAGTGTAGTTGAGGATATAATGGGGGGAACCTCCCAACCCTCATAAAGGACATAAGTATACAAGTCAAAGAAGCCCAAAGAACTTCAAACAGAATAAATCCAAAAAGGCCTTCCCCAAGGCACATACTAATCAGTCTGGCAAATGTTGAAGAGAAGAAGAAAATCCTGAAAGCAGCAAGAGAAAAGCAATCTACTACATACAAGAGAAATCAAGTGAGACTGAGTTCAGACTACTCAACTAGTACCCTGGAGGCAAGAAGGCAATGGTATGATATATTCAAGATACTGAAAGAGAAAGACTTCAAGCCAAGAATTCTGTACCCAGCCAAACTGTCCTTCAAAACTGAGGGAGAGATTAAAGTTTTCACAGACAAAGAAGTCTTGAAAGAATTTGTCAACAAGAAACTGGCCCTACAAGAAATATTAAAAGGAGCTTTGTCATCTGAAAAAAAGACAGGAAGGGAGGTCTGGAGGAGGGCACAGAATTGAAGAGTACTGCTAAGGGTAATTTAAAGAATGCAAAGAGGAAAGGGGAAAAGAATATATAGATCTGAAAAATAAAATAAAAAAGATAAGGTGGTGGAATCAAGAAACACCTTTTCAGTAATAACTTTGAATGTTAATGGACTAAAATTACCAATTAAAAGATACAGATTGGCAGAATGAATTAAGAAACATAATCCAGCTATTACTGCTTACAAGAAACTCATCCTAGATGCAAGGATACAAATAAATTGAAAGTGACAGGATGGAAAAATATTTTCTATGCAAGTTGTAACCAAAAGAAAGCAGGAGTAGCTACACTAATAATAAACAAAATATACTTTAAATGTAAAGACATCATAAGAGACAAAGAAGGACACTATACACTAATTAAAGGGTCAATTCACCAAGAAGATATAACAATCATAAAAGTTTATGTTCCCAGTTAAGGAGCTCCAAAGTACATTAGAGAGACATGGGCAAAATTGAAGGGAGCAATAGATGTTTCAACAATAATAGCAGGAGACTTCAATACAAAAACTCTCTTCTATAGAGAGAACAACCAAACAGAAGATCAACAAGGAAATAGATAAGTTAGATAAACTTGATAAATGAATTAGACCTAACAGACATATATAGGTCATTGCACCCCAAAGCACAAGGTTATTCATTCTTCTCTAGTGCCCATGGAACATTCTCTAGGATAGATCATATGCTGGGGCACAAACAGATTTTTATAAATATAAAAATATTTAAATTATTTATAGCACTTTCTCTGGCCACAATAGGATGAAGCTAGATCTCAATAACCACCAAAGAATGGGAACATTCACAAATATATGGAGATTAAATAACATACTCTTAAACAACCAGTGAGTCAAAGAAGAAATTGCTAGAGAAATCAGTAGCTATCTGGAGATGAATGAAAATGAGAATACAACTTATCAGAACTTATGCAATGTGGCAAAGGTTGTGCTGAGAGGGAAATTTATTGTCCAAAAAGTCTATATTAAAAAACGAGAAAGAGCAAAAATCGAGGACTTACAGCACACCTGGACGAACATGAGAAAGTACAGCAAAGTAACCCTGAAGCAAATAGAAGAAGGGAAATAACAAAGATTAAAGCTGAGATAAATGAATGGGAGAACAAAAGAACGATAGAAAGAATCAATAAAACAAAAAGTTGGTTCTTTGAGAAAATCAATAAAATTGATGGGCCACTAGCAAGACTGACAAAGATAAAAAGAAATAGGATAACAAAATCAGAAATGAGAAGGGGTGCTTTACTACGGACACTGAAGAAATAAGAGAAATCATAAGAGGGTACTATGAACAACAATACACCAACAAACTAGACAACTTAGATGAAATGGACAAATTCCTAGAGACACACAAACAAGCTACACTGACGCAGGAAGAAATAGAAGATCTCAACAAACCAGTCACAAGTAAAGAGATTCAATCAGCCATTAGAAATCTTCCTACAAAGAAAAGCCCAGGACCAACTGGCTTCACAGGGAAAATTTATCAAACATTCCATAAAGAACTAACACCAATTCTGCTCAAACTTTTCAAAAAAAATTGAGGAAAAAAGAACTCTACTTAACTCATTTTATGAAGCCAATATCATTTTAATACCAAAACCCAGTAAAGATGCTATAAGAAATGAAAACTATAGGCCAAGCTCCCTAATGAACATAGATGCAAATGTTCTAAATAAAATATTAGCAAATTGAATCCAATAGCACATTAAAAGAATTATACACCATGATCAAGTGGAGTATGTACCAGGAATGCAAGGATGGTTCAACACAAGAACATGAATTAATGTATTATAGCACATTAACAAATCGAAAGGGAAAAATCACATGATCATCTTAACTGATGCTGAAAAAGCATTTGACAGAATTCAGCATCCTTTTCTGATAAAAACAAAAGATAAGAATCAAAGGTAACTGACTCAATATGATAAAGGAAATATATGAAAAACCAATAGCCAGCATTGTACTCCATGGAGAGAGACTGACAGCTTTCCCCCTAAAAGCATGTACAAGACAAGGATGCCCACCACCACCACTGTTAAACAACATTGTGCTAGAAATTCTAACTAGAGCAATCAGGCAGAACAAAGAAATAAAAGATATCCAATTTGGAAAGAAGAAGTAAAACTCTCATTATTTGCAGATAATATGATACTATGTTTGGAAGATCCTGAGAAATCTACAGCAAAGTTACTTGAGGTAATAAACAAATTCAGCAAGATGGTGGGATATAAAATTAATGTGCAAAAGCCAATAACATTTCTATGCACAAGCAATGACCTAGCTGAGGAGTCAGTCAAGGATAAAATCCCATTCAAAATACCACCTAAAAGAATCAGATACTTAGGAATGAACTTAACTAGGTATGTAAAGTACTTGTACACAGAAAGCTGCATAACACTGCTAAAAGAAATCAAAGGAGATCTAAATAGACAATGAAATAGCACCTCACACCTATAAGAATGGCTGCTATTAAACAGGAAACTATAAATGTTGGAGAGGATATGCAGAAGCTGGGGCACTTATGCACTGCTGTTGGGAATTTATAATGGTGCAGCCACTATGAAAGACTTTTTGGTGGTTCCTGAGGAAACTAAACATCAAGTTGTCCTATGACCCAGCAATAGCACTACTTGATATATACCCAGAAGAGCTGAAAGCAATGACACAAAAAGACATTTGTACACCAATGTTCATAGCAGCATTATTCACAATTGCCAAAAGATGGAAAGAAACCAAATGCCCATCAACAGAGAAGTGGAGCAACAAAATGTGGTATATACATATGATAGACTATTATGCAGCAGTAAGACAAGATGATATCCTGAAGTACATGACAAGATGGATGAGGCTTGAGAACATAACGCTGAGTGAAATTAGCCAGACACAGAAGGATAGATAGATACTGTATGATTCCACTTTTATGGCCAGCATAAAAGTATAATCAGAGGCTTATAAAACAGTATATAGGGGACTTAGAGATACATAGAAACTAGAGATGGGTGAACCATTAGTTAATGAGGTTAAACTCCAATGTAAGTGAATAGATAGGAGCAAGGGTGATTCTCTAGTGGGTCTAGAAATAATATTACCGTATTGAAGATGAACAAGATTGAAAGGAGTTGTATAGACTTTCATGTCCCACTGATTAACATTGGAAATGTGTATTAGTCCTCGTAAGAATTACTTCAAAGATATGATTCTTGTATAAAGACTGTTTAAATCCAGGGTATGGGGGAAAACTGCTATTGCATGCTATGAGCTATGTTCAAAAGGAAACTATCAGCACTGACAATAGCAAAGGTAAATAATGGGGTGAGGGACAAGAGTTAAGAGGAGGTTTAGATTTCCTTTTTGGCAAGGTTGTGTTTATTGGTTTTCTTTCTTTTGGGAACAATGAAATTGTCTAAAATTGTAAATGTTGATGGACTGTGGACTTTGGGCCTTCTACATGATGCCTGATGAATGCAGTTGGGTGAAGGATGCACTGATGGAGTTGATTGGGGAACGATGGTGCATACTTATGAATGCAGGTTGTGCCGCTACAAAAAGGAATAAAGTCTTGAGGCATGCAACCGTGTGACATTTGATGAGACAGAATAAGCCAGAAACAAAGGAACAAAAATGGTATGGCCACCTTTAGAAAATGCTTATAAGAAAACAGGGCCTAGACTATAAGATTTAAAGCAGACACATTAAGTCCGGAGTGGTGATTTATATTTCTGGATTTTGAGAGGCTGTTTTATATCTGTAAACTAGTACTTACAGGTAAGAAAGAAGCTGAACAGGTTGGGGCCAGAGTAACTCAGAACATAGGGGTAAGGAAGACAGTGTCTATATTTTAGAACCACACATAGTCTTTGAGACAATGGAAGAAAGGTTTATTTGATCTGGAGCTGAAATTTTTTGTAGTGCATAATCTAATTCAACCTACCTGTATAGCTCATTTGAACAATTGAAACACAGGGAGCACAGAATAAGAAAGAGGTCCTTTAATCCTGTATAGGTTATTGTAATGCCTGGAAACATGCTCCAGTATATTAAGCAGATAGTCAAAGAGTATTGGCAAAGTCCCCTGAGGGATGGGAGAAAGAATATGGAACAATTAAAGCTTACCATCAGAGAATCCCGTGATACTCTGTCAAACTTTAAGGACACCCAAATCAATAGGCCATGTCCTTGATCAT